>NC_138864.1:67247445-68447445 GCF_965194805.1 Balaenoptera borealis
AAATGTATTATTAAAACTGAGTTTCTAATTTATTAATTAGAAAAAACACTGTGCCCAAAATGTAATGACCGAATTTTAAACAAATAGAAAATTCTCAGTTTAAGGGATGTTTTGACACTGTGATTTCCCCCATATCATGAGTGGCTATAAAATATTTTTTCATTTTGTCCTAAACAATAACAACCCCCTAAATGTTTCTTCTAATGGGAAAAATATTAGATCAAATTCTCTAATCTTTCTAACCTCTAATATTTTTTATATAATCCCTATAAAAGAGAAAACATCTCTCCCCTGCCACTACTCCAACACAAATCCTGATTTCCATAAGGAAAAATCTATTCTGAAGATAACTCTTGGCCTCTCTCTACTCCTTCACTATCTCCACCCCTGAAGAGCAGAGTGGTGTACCTGACAAATACCTTGACACGTTCAAGTCTGCAGTACCCTTCTTCTACTTGAGAATAAGCTTGCCCTCCAAGAGTAAGAATTCTCACCTTGCTCAGTCTTCCCTGGGCAGGCCAACCATGTGGAGAAGTGCACTGCCCCAACCACTGGTTAACAGCCTCTTTCTGGGGTATGACTATCTGATGGATTTGGCTCTCACAATAAATTACATTCTTATAGAGAGCCGCTATCAGTGAGAATTTATCTTTGACCTCCAAATTTATTCTTTACTTAATTTCTAAAATTATGTAGAATCTGGGTAGAAAAGAATGTTGCTATTTTAGGAGAGTCTCTTATCAACCCGAACAAGCTGACTCACAAATTCTCATCAAATTCTAAGCAGAAAAGAATAAAAGCTATCCAGTTGCTTCATAGAACATGCCCACAGATGAGCTATTTGTAGGAGAGACCAGTTTCACACTGGTCTGGTATTTTCAAGTTGTGCCTTCAAAGTGCATTGGACTGATTAGGAAAATTCTGAAATGTATGTATCTTGAGAAAGAGCTCACTAAGGTCACTTTTTTCTATAGTAATGTTTTCAGTTTGAGCCCCCCAAAATCTTTTGTTCTTTGTCTTAGAACCAAGGTAGAGTGCTTTAATTAACGTTCCCAGTTACTGCTACATCTTTCAGAGGATGCTCAGCTTATTTCTATGCTCTTTCCAGTCCCATGTGTAACAGTTAACTCTGCTTACCTATAAGCTCCCTTTATTGGCTGTCCTTCCTTCCCAATCTCCCTTCTCTACCTCCCAAATAAATACTTGTACTCAAACACGTGACGCAGGGTCTATGAATGGGAGAACATATACTAAAATGCCCTCCCATACTATCTACAGGCAAAATGTTTTATTTCTTCATCATGGCTCCAAAATCAATACACCTTACATATTATATCATGTTATTATCATATTATATTACCAATCATATGATATAAATTGCTTTTACCCTTCAACAGTATGTCAACTCTTAAAAACATTCATCTTGGTGTTCTCAGCACCTAGCATGATGCCTAGAATATTATAAGTGCTCAATAATTACTTAAGTGAAATGTTAAAGTATGACTGCAAAAAGGCAAAACTATGAAGACAGTAAAAATATTAGTGGTCACCAGGCACTGGGGAGGAAAGAGGGATGAATAGGCAGAGCACAGAAGATTTTTAGGGCAGTGAAAATATTTTGTATTCTACCATAATGATGGATACATTTCATTATACATTTGTCCAAACCCACAGAACGTACAACACCAGGAGTTAACCTTAACGGAAGCTATGGACTTTGGGTGATAAAATGATAAAGCTACATTCACACATCATTAACAAACGTACCACTCTGATAGGGGCTGTTGATAAGGGGGGAAACTATGTATGTGTGGAATGAGGGGTATGAGAATCTCTGTACCTTCCCTTCAATTTTCCAGTGAACTTTCAACTATTCTAAAAAAATAAACTCAATAAAGTTAAAAATTAAAAAAAATACAATGGCAACAAATAAAGAGCCTAGAATTTTAAAATACTATTTGATCTCTTCAAATACTTCTAATAAAGTGAATAATCATTAATATGAAAGAAAAAAGACATACATTCTGGGTAGAATAAAGCTAAGCAATGGTTGAGAAACAGAATATTAAGCCAAAATTATAACCATGCATTAGCCTTGCCAGATAAATCTGTGGTATGTCATAAACTAATCGTCTTTATGTGAAAATCCATATGCTTTTTAACATATGTATTTCCTTGCAATTTATTGGCTTTAGGAAAAAAAATAGTTTATCTGGTTTCCACAGCATTAAAGATCGCTGTTATTTTGCCCATTATGCCTTACTAATGCCAAACTATGCTATGTACACATTTCTATTCCTATATATGTGCAAATGCTACAGTAAATAGTCACCTTGCGAGAGAAAATGTCCTCAAGTCACAACCTAAGTTATGTCAAATCTCTGATATTGCTAGTGGGTTGTTAGTATAAATGTTGTATCATGGCCCCTTGATTCAGAATAAGGGTATAAATATAAAGCAAGTACATTTTTAAATTCTAATAATTCAGAAACCATTTTACATTAATTTTTCCAGGATGGAGTTAAATATTTCACGTACGTCATTTGGAATAAATTGCTTATATAACCTTCTTCAAATGCAAACTCAGTGGTTCTCTATAAATCTCTTTATACATCTTTACCAACAAGAAAAAAAATACATACTCAGATATATATCAGCATTTTTTCTAGGTGTCTAGGAAATCAGTACCTAAAACCTGTTTACATCCAACATGGATTTAATTATGTCCAAAAATTAAAAACAAAATAATAGTATTTAAGATGAACACCCTGTATGGACTCAGACTAAACCTTTCTAAACCTCAGTTTCACCATCAGTAAAACATGAATGATTGTAACTATGGATCTCACAGCATTACTTTTAGGATTAAAAGAGATAACTGATGTAAAATACCTATGATAGTGCCTGAGGCATAGTATACATTCAATGAATGTTTCCTACCTTTTCAAGTCAGCTGTCAAATCGGAAATTGACCACCTTTGAAAAGTAAATTCATATATGCTATGTAAGTATTCTGGTGTGAAACTTTCAGAGGATAAAGGAATAAACTAAACATGCATCTGTTTTGAGGCTGCTGATGAGAATCTATAAGATTTTGCCAGAAAGTTCTGACATTTTATTTTGATTCTGTTTCATATAAGTCAATTCCTTAAAGAACTGGTATATTTTACAGAAAATAAGACCCTTCCTAGATTAATACATATGATCCATTCCCAAACAACATGACACTCACATAAAGGCCAGATCTCATTGATTAACGTAAAATAGGAAGCTTAATAGCACAAATGTCTCTTAAAATTCTTAAACATTTGCAGATAATTATTTGATTTTCTATAGAATTTAATGAAAGCATCAAAACAAAGCTGGAGTGTAAAGGTGATTCACAACACAGAGTACTAACCTCTAAACCATCATGGCTAGTAAAGTTGATTCAGAAGAAAGCATATTCTACAAGGAACCAAAATACTCAAATTAGCTTTAGTTTCTCCTCATATGTCAACTGGAGCCAGAAATGTAATTTCTCAAAAGAAATGATGAGGCAAACTTTTGAAGCAGAGGCAATTCATGAAGAAACTGAAAGCTGAAGACTGTCCACTGACAGCACTCTCAAAGGCTGGGCAGTAAGTCTTTCATTGAAGGAGAATGTGGGTGACACACCACAGTGTCCACAACACCCAATACATGGCTGTCTATAAGGAACACAGTGTAAAAATAAAGCCATTGATAGGTTAATGATAAAAGGATTTTTAAGAATTACACTGTAAAAACACAAATCAAAAGAAAGATGAATTGGCTATATTAAATTTAAGTATACTTAAGATTCCTGAA
Source organism: Balaenoptera borealis (assembly GCF_965194805.1). NCBI lineage: Eukaryota > Metazoa > Chordata > Mammalia > Artiodactyla > Balaenopteridae > Balaenoptera > Balaenoptera borealis. Next base: position 67,251,274 of record NC_138864.1, read on the forward strand.
TACTACCAGGAATAAAAGGATATTTCATAATGAAAAAAGTCTTGATTTGTCAGGAAGCCATAACATCCTTAAATGTGTATATAACTAATAGTAGAAATTCAAAATATCAATACATGCAGCAAAAAGTGATAGAAGTGAGAGAAGAAATAGACAAAACTAAAATTAATAGTTTCAGGCTTTGACCAGTCCCTCCCATCAGGAAACTTATACAAGCCTCTTAGATAGCCTCATCCACCAGAGGGCAGACAGCAGAAGCAAGAGGAACTACAATCCTGCAGCCTGTGGAACAAAAACCACATTCACAGAAAGATAGACAAGATGAAAAGGCAGAGGGCTATGTACCAGATGAAGGAACAAGATAAAACCCCAGGAAAACAACTAAATGAAGTGGAGATAGGCAACCTTCCAGAAAAAGAATTCAGAATAATGATAGCGAAGATGATCCAGGACCTCGGAATAAGAATGGAGGCAAAGATCGAGAAGATGCAAGAAATGTTTAACAAAGACCTAGAAGAATTAAAGAACAAACAAACAGAAATGAACAACACAATAACGGAAATGAAAACTACACTAGAAGGAATCAATAGCAGAATAACTGAGGCAGAAGAACGGATAAGGGACCTGGAAGACAGAATGGTGGAATTCACTGCTATGGAACAGAATAAAAAAAAAAGAATGAAAAGAAATGAAGACAGCCTAAGAGACCTCTGGGACAACATTAAACGCAACAACATTCGCATTATAGGGGTCCCAGAAGGAGAAGAGAGAGAGAAAGGACCCGAGAAAATATTTGAAGAGATTATAGTCGAAAACTTCCCTAACATGGGAAAGGAAATAGCCACCCAAGTAGAGGAAGCGCAGCGAGTCCCATACAGGATAAACCCAAGGAGAAACACACCGAGAAACATAGTAATCAAATTGGCAAAACTTAAACACAAAGAAAAATTATTGAAAGCAGCAAGGGAAAAACGACAAATAACATACAAGGGAACTCCCATAAGGCTAACAGCTGATTTCTCAGCAGAAACTCTACAAGCCAGAAGGGAGTGGCATCACATACTTAAAGTGATGAAAGGGAAGAATCTACAACCAAGATTACTCTACCAGGCAAGGATCTCATTCAGATTCAATGGAGAAACCAAAAGCTTTACAGACAAGCAAAAGCTAAGAGAATTCAGCACCACCAAACCAACTCTACAACAAATGCTAAAGGAACTCCTCTAAGTGGGAAACACAACAGAAGAAAAGGACCTACAAAAGCAAACCAAAACAATGAAGAAAATGGTCATAGGAACATACACATCAATAATTACCTTTAACATGAATGGATTAAATGCTCCAACCAAAAGACACAGGCTTGCTGAATGGATACCGTAACAAGACCCATCTATATGCTGTCTACAAGAGACCCACTTCAGACCTAGGGACACATACAGACTGAAAGTGAGGGGATGGAAAAAGATATTCCATGCAAATGGAAATCAAAAGAAAGCTGGAGTAGCAATACTCATATCAGATAAAACAGACTTTAAAATAAAGAACGTTACAAGAGACAAGAAAGGACACTACATAATGATCAAGGGATCAATCCAAGAAGAAGATATAATTATAAATATATATGCACCCAACAAAGGAGCACCTCAATACATAAGGCAACTGCTAACAGCTATAAAAGAGGAAATCGACAGTAACACAAACATAGTGGGGGACTTGAACACCTCACTTACACCAATGGACAGATCATCCAAAATGAAAATAAATAAGGAAACAAAGGCTTTAAATAACACAACAGACCAGATAGATTTAATTGATATTTATAGGACATTCCATCCAAAAACAGCAGATTACACGTTCTTCTCAAGTGCGCACGGAACACTCTCCAGGATAGATCACATCTTGGGTCACAAATCAAGCTTCAGTAAATTTAAGAAAACTGAAACCATATCAACCATCTTTTCTGACCACAACACTATGAGATTAGAAATGAATTACAGGGAAAAAACCGTAAAAAGCACAAACACATGGAGGCTAAACAATACGTTACTAAATAACCAAGAGATCACTGAAGAAATCAAAGAGGAAATCAAAAAATACCTAGAGACAAATGACAATGAAAACACGATGATCCAAAACCTATGGGATGCAGCAAAAGCAGTTCTAAGAGGGAAGTTTATAGCTATACAAGCCTACCTCAAGAAACAAGAAAAATCTCAAGTAAACAATCTAACCTTACACCTAAAGGAACTAGAGAAAGAAGAACAAACAAAACCCAAAGTTAGCAGAAGGAAAGAAATCATAAAGATCAGAGCAGAAATAAATGAAATAGAAACAAAGAAAACAATATCAAAGATCAATAAAACTAAAATCTGGTTCTTTGAGAAGATAAACAAAATTGATAAACCATTGGCCAGACTCATCAAGAAAAAGAGGAAGAGGATTCAAATCAATAAAATTAGAAATGAAAAAGGAGAAGTTACAACAGACACTGCAGAAATACAAAGCATCCTAAGAGACTACTACAAGCAACCCTATGCCAATAAAATGGACAACCTGGAAGAAACGGACAAATTCTTAGAAAGGTATAACCTTCCAAGACTGAACCAGGAAGAAACAGAAAATATGAACAGACCAATCACAAGTAATGAAATTGAAACTGTGATTCAAAATCTTCCAACAAACAAAAGTCCAGGACCTGATGGCTTCACGGGTGAATTCTATCAAACATTTAGAGAAGAGCTAACACCCATCCTTCTCAAACTCTTCCAAAAATTTGCAGAGGAAGGCACACTCCCAAACTCATTCTATGAGGCCACCATCACCCTGATACCAAAACCAGAAAAAGTTACTACAAAAAAAGAAAACTACAGGCCAATATCACTGATGAATACAGATGCAAAAATCCTCAACAAAATACTAGTAAACAGAATCCAACAAAACATTAAAAGGATCATACACCATGATGAAGTGGGATTTATCCCAAGGATGCAAGAATTCGTCAATATACGCAAATCAATCAATGTGATACACCATATTAACAAATTGAAGAATAAAAACCATATGATCATGTCAATAGATGCATAAAAAGCTTTTGACAAAATTCAACACCCATTTATGATAAAAACTCTCCAGAGAGTGGACATAGAGGGAACCTACCTCAACATAATACAGGCCATATACGACAAACCCACAGCAAACATCATTCTCAATGGTGAAAAGCTGAAAGCATTTCCTCTAAGATCAAGGACAAGAAAAGGATGTCCACTCTCACCACTATTATTCAACATAGTTCTGGAAGTCCTAGCCAAGGCAATCAGAGAAGAAAAAGAAATAAAAGGAATACAAATTGGAAAAGAAGAAGTAAAACTGTCACTGTTTGCAGATGACATGATACTATACATAGAGAATCCTAAAGATGCTACCAGAAAACTACTAGAGCTAATCAAAGAATTTGTTGAAGTAGCAGGACATAAAATTAATGCACAGAAATCACTTACAACCCTATACACTAATAATGAAATATCTGAAAGAGAAATTAAGGAAACACTCCCATTTACCATTGCAACAAAAAGAATAAAATACCTAGGAATAAACCTACCTAGGGAGACAAAAGACCTGTATGCAGAAAACTATAAGACACTGATGAAAGAAATTAAAGATGATACCAACAGATGGAGAGATATACCATGTTCTTGGATTGGAAGAATACTGTGAAAATGACTATACTACCCAAAGCAATCTACAGATTCAATACAATCCCTATCAAATTACCAATGGCATTTTTTACAGAACTAGAACAAATCATCTTAAAATTTGTATGGAGACACAAAGACCCCGAATAGCCAAAGCAGTCTTGAGAGAAAAAAACGGAGCTGGAAGAATCATACTCCCTGACTTCAGACTATACTACAAAGCTACAGTAATCAAGACAATATGGTACTGGCACAAAAACAGAAACATAGATCAATGGAACAAGATAGAAAGCCCAGAGATAAACCCACGCACCTATGGTCAACTAATCTATGACAAAGGAGCAAAGATATACAACGGAGAAAAGACAGTCTCTTCAATAAGTGGTGCTGGGAAAACTGGACAGCTACATGTAAAAGAATGAAATTAGAACACTCCCTAACACCGTACACAAAAATAAACTCAAAATGGATTAGAGACCTAAATGTAAGACTGGACACTATAAAACTCTTAGAGGAAAACATAGGAAAAACACTCTTTGACATAAATCACAGCAAGATCTTTTTTGATCCACCTCCTAGAGGAAAGGAAATAAAAACAAAAATAAACAAATGGGACCTAATGAAACTTCAAAGCTTTTGCACAGCAAAGGAAAGCATAAATAAGACAAAAAGACAACCCTCAGAATAGGAGAAAATATTCGCAAATGGATCAATGGACAAAGGATTAATCTCCAAAATATATAAACAGCTCATGCAGCTCAATATTAAAAAAACAAAGAACCCAATCCAAAAATGGGCAGAAGACCTAAATAGACATTTCTCCAAAGAAGACATACAGATGGCCAAGAATCACATGAAAAGCTGCTCAACTCACTATTAGAGAAATGCAAATCAAAACTACAATGAGGTATCACCTCAAACCAGTTAGAATGGGCATCATCAGAAAATCTACAAACAATAAATGCTGGAGAGGGTGTGGAGAAAAGGGAACCCTCCTGCACTGTTGGTGGGAATGTAAATTGATACAGCCACTATGAAGAACAGTATGGAGGTTCCTTAAAAAACTAAAAATAGAATTACCATATGATCCAGCAATCCCACTACTGGGCATATACCCAGAGAAAACCATAATTCAAAAAGACACATGCACCCCAATGTTCATTGCAGCACTATTTACAATAGCCAGGTCATGGAAGCAACCTAAATGCCCATCGACAGACGAATGGATAAAGAAGATGTGGCACATATATACAATGGAATATTACTCAGCCATAAAAAGGAACGAAATTGGGTCATATGTTGAGACGTGGATGGATTTAGAGACTGTCATGCAGAGTGAAGTAAGTCAGAAAGAGAAAAACAAATATCGTATATTAACACATGTATGTGGAACCTAGAAAAAAGGTACAGATGAACCAGTTTGCAGGGCAGAAGTTGAGACACAGATGTAGAAAACAAACGTATGGACACCAAGGGGGGAAAGCGGTGGCAGGTGGGGGTGTGATGAATTGGGAGATTGGGATTGACATGTATACACTGATGTGTATAAAATTGATGACTAATAAGAACCTGCTGTATAAAAAAATAAAATTCAAAAAAAAATAGTTTCAGGCTTTTATACTCTTATCAGTAATAGAGTAAACAAATATGCACATAATTGGTAAGGATATAGAATACTTAAACATTATCAATCAACTTTACATAAATGACATTATACAACATTATAACAAACAATAGTAGAACACATACTTTTGTCAAGTGCATATGAACCATCTACTAAAATAAACCACATGCTGACCCATAAAATAAATCTCAGTAAATCGAGACACTGAAACCATGTTGAGTATATTCTGACCATAATTGGATTAAAGCAAATATCAGTAACAAAAAATGTCTGAAAAATTCACAAATATTTGGTGACCATTTCTAAATGTACTGTGGATCCCCAAAATGACAAAGAAAATATATCAAAATGAAGAAAAATGAAATCAAAACAAAATGTATAAACATATAAATCAATGGAACAGAATAGTGTTCAAGAGTAGACTCCATATATACATTCAGTTAAGTTTTGCAAAGTTGTCCCAATAATCCAATGGGGAAAAGATAGTCTTTTCAACAACTGTTGCTGGAAAAACTGTTATGTCCACTTGAAATACTTCAACCCTTACTTCATACCACAAACAAAAGCCAAAAGCCAACTTCAAATGCATCACTGGTCAAAACAAAAAAAAAGTAAAACTCTAATGTTTCTGGAAGCAGACCAAGATTTCTTAGGTAGAACACCAAAAAAACACTACCCATAAAAAAAACCAATAAATTAAACTCTGCTCTTCTAAAGACACTAATAAGAAAATGAAAAGGCAAGCTAAGACCAAGGGAAAGTATTTGCAGTGCATATAACTAAAAGCTAGTATCCAGAATATATTAAAATTTTCTAAACTCAATCATTTAAAAATGGGCAAATATTTCACAGACACTTAACAAAAACAAACTATCTAAATAACCAATAAGCATCTGAAAAGACACTCAACGTCATGAGAGATCATAAGGAAAACACAGATTAAAATTAAAAGCATAATCATATTGAGATACTATTACATATCCACTAGAATTGTTAAGATTAGAAAGACTGACAATACCTCGTGTTGAGGAAGACATAGGGCAACTGTAACTCTTATAGACTGTTGGCAGAAATGTAAAATGTATAAAGCCACTTTGTAAACCAGTTTTCCTTTTTTTCTTAAAGGTAAACATAACTTTATCATCAAATCCAGGAATTCCAACCCAGCAATTCCACACTTAGGAATTTACCTGATAGAAATGAAAACAGGTCCACAAAAAGCAGCTTTTTTCTTAGTAGTCAAAACTGGAAGCAACCCAAGTGTGAATGAATAAGCAAATTGTAGTGTTTCTATGCAATGGGATATTACTTAGCAATTAAAATAAAACTACTGATTCATAGAACACACAACAAATAAATCTCAAAAACATAATTCAAAGCAAAGGAAGCCAGAGAAATATTTTCTCTATGTGAAATTCTAGAAGAAAAACGAATCTGTAGTGAGAGAGGGCAGATTGAGTGTGGCGGAGGATTGACTACAAAGGGGTATGAAGGAGATTTTTAGGGTGATGGAGATGTTCTGTATCTTGATTGTGATGGTGGCAGTTACAGTTGTACACAAACTTACTGAACTATACACCTAAAATGATTGCACTTTATACCTCAACTAACGTGATTTAAAATCTATATTCATAAAAAGATATTACATTTATAACCAAAAGCAAATATCGCAATCGAATACAAGTTGTGAAATCTACTTTTTTCTTAATGTGGATTCCCCACAAACATTTCCTGAGACAAAGATTTGAATGAAAGTAGTTTATACTGGAGATGATTACAGAAGGCATCAGTAATGGAGTGAAAAAGTGAGACAGAGAAGGGAATTCAATAAGGTGTGCTCCATGAAGTAAGTTACTACTGTGGGATTTGGTGAACTAGTGTACAGCACACACATAAAAAAATTATCCCACCTGAGGATCACTGGTTGAGGGCTGCTCCAGTCATCTTTGGAAGCCTGTCCCTGTGCTCCTGCAGAGCGTTAGTTCCTGGGCACATCTGACCTGCTGCACAAGCAGCAAAGCAGGCTCCAGTAGACAGAGAAAGCCTTTGGGGGGAAAAAAAATGCAGGTACTGACAGTTGGAAGTTGAGCTAATATGGACTGAAGTGGTAGGGGAACACTGACTTGGGCAGGACACCGTCAGTGCCTGCTACAACATTACCAGAAAAGAACACTCAACAATTTAAAATACATTGGTGATTCAGAAATTTTATCCATACAGGTCTTAGAGTTAAGGACAACTTCGGATCGTTTATACTTTTATTTCCATTTTGTTTTCAAGACTAACACATTTTTTACAACTATAGAGATGTAAGCCACAGGAACTGACCACAAAGTCAGATATATGCTATTCAAATATGCTGGAAAATGTAAAAATCATTGTATTCAGCCATCAAATTAAATACACATCATTGTGAAGAGAACATACTAATTCTTTTTCCCTGCAATAGTCTTATTTGGCATAGACCTACATCCTCCCCAGGATCAATCATTCACAGCAATATATTTAGAAATATAGTATTTAAGACACTTCACTGTTATAACTAACAATTATTCTGTAACAAGAGAGCTCTACATGTTATCCCAGAGGCTTAAGAGAATATAAATTCCCACATTCGAAGTGAAACAATTAAGACTTTTTATTATTGTTTTGTTTTTTTAACGACATAAGAGTCAGCATCAACCAACAGCTATAACTGGCTATTCAACTACCACATATATTTAAATTTCTAAATGAATATAAATTCTACATATTCAATCTCCAGGCACAATACTTTTGAATCAACTGTCTGATAGTACATTTATATGGATTAAATGCACTAGCCAGGACATAATTACATGAGCATTACACAGTCCATTTTTTCTAGACATATGAATTACTACAGCCTTTCCATTTCGTGATTAGTAGAGTCTCAGTTTTCAGAGTTTTGATTGAACATTTCTTGAAAAACCGAGTTCAGGTCTAATGTTAGTACTCACAGATTTTGAAAAGGCTTGTAGATTAACATAATTCTGGTGCCAACACCTGATTTTAAAGTATGCCTCAAATATGCTTCCAGACATTTTAGGATGAGGTAATATTTTAAAAGTTTAAACTATTAGTTTTTCAATTTTTATTCAGAGGTTAAATATTAAAATGAAAACTTTTTCTAGCCATATCAAAAGTATTTTTAAAATTGCAAGTGGTTAAGTATAAAACAGATTCACTTTTAAGTAATGTTCCATAACATCTTTCAAAATTTCCTTTTGTTGTTAACATCGGTTCGGCCTATCAGTTCATAATTTCTTATTACCCAATTTTGTTGTTCTTGAACTTTTTTTACTTTCAAAAACTTTTGTAAATATGATGGAAATTTGGATCTTTCTTCCAAGAAAAAAAGAATATATATACAATTGGCGGAATTTCTTGGCCTCTGTAAAAGTCAGCTCTGGAACCCATACGCTACTTGCAGATTATATGTAGGTCTGCTTAGACATTAATTGAGCTTAAAAGTGAACATGAAGAATTTACAGGTACATTTTTCTATTTACTTGTTCCCTCCAATTTACATCAAAGCATATTTCCCTCAGATTTTCACAATGGATCAGTACAAGTAAGTCATACTATATGAAAGAGTTCATGTAATTTTAAAATGCAACATCTAAAGAAAGAAACATCAAACCTCACAATGCTTTTAAGAGCAATAAAGTGACTGTCAGAATGCACAAAGTATATGGACTTTTCAAAATATAAAATGAATTCCTTTCCCTTCCACAGTTCCAAAGAGATAGAACAAACTTATTAATCAAAATCAGAAGGGGCATGCTTATTTGTAACTTCCAGCTAATTTCAAAGCAGGTGTTAAAATGTTTGTTTCTACAAAGCACCTATCTTTATATGTAACCTGAAGATAAAAAATAAAGAAGGCATCACTGATTTCTCTCACACATCAGAACCAGTCCATCAGTCAATTCTAGGGTCTATATCCAGGATCTGGTGATTTCTGACTGCCAATATTGCTACCCTATGTCCTAAATTTGAGCCACCATCATCTCCCACCTGCTCTATTACAGTAGCTTCACACCTGGCCTCCCTTATATTCTGTTCTCCACATTGCAGTCAGAGTGGTCCTTTTAAAACATAAATCACATCAAGTCACTCATCTGCTCTAAACCCTCCAAAGGTTCCCTCCAGGGCTAACTCTGTTCCAGTCACTCTAACCATTTTGCCTTTCCTTAAAAGCACACCAAGCCAGCCTTTGACTCAGGCATTTGCAACTGCTTTTCCCTGTCCATGGAATGCTCCTGCCCTAGGTATCCATATGACTACCTCCATCACTGTCTTCAAATGTCACCATATATGAGCCACTTTTCCAAACCACCAATATAAAAAAAAAAAAGAAAAAACCTAATAAACCTCTACACCCTCTCTCTGCTTTGTTCGTCTTCATAGTATTTATTACCACCAGACATACCATATATTCATTTAGTGAATGCTTTCTTCTTCCACTAGATTCTAAGCTGCCTGAGGGCAGGGACCTTGTCTGTATTGTTCACTGATGTATCCTCAGGACCTATACCAATGCATGACACATAGTAGACATTCTATAAATCTGTGTCAAATGAATAAGTGAATACTTGAGTGAAAAGTTAAGCAGATGGCTCAGTACCACCCCTCCTTGGCCTCCATGTCCCACTCTAAAGGCTCAGAAGGCACCTCTTTGGAAATTTAGGGATTCTTGGAACACACTTGTAAACCATGACTCTAGTTCTAGAAACACTTTTTTTTTTTTTTTTTTTTTTTTAACAAATATACAAGCAGGAGCTCCTAAGAGTGGGCAAAGTATAATTACAGTGTAATGGAAAGAGTTTTAGACTTGAAGCCTGAATTAGGTTGAGCTCTATTCCCACTACCAGGCATTTCCCTTGACAGGGCCCTGTAAAATATCCTCAACATTCTATTCCTTTCAGTGTGCCAGTGCTTGGAAATAAGCTCTATATTTATTCATAACCTGTAAAAACATGACTGAGAAAGGGAGGATAAAAAGAATGATTAAAGGTCTGAGTTGAAAATATTTACCTTTTCACCATCTCCTTCATATCTCTATAACTATCCCTTTTATCCAAAACCATTATTTATAAAGGTTATTTAAGCCAATATAAAATTAAAGATTTATACTGGATGGAAATCATCATATAGGTCACAAAATCCTCCTGCATTTTAATAAATTACTTTGTCCTTCAGTATAGGTATCTCTAGATTAAACCACGTCTGTTTCAGAATCAGTGTGCTAGGACTGCACCTTCCACAAAACAGATATGAACACCTTCTATCAAATGAATGAAAATATCTAGCAGATGTTAATTTCAAGTCACATAATCAATTGTGGAATAGATGTAATTTTTACCTTTCTACAACTTAATTTTTATCTTAAGCCCAAATTCTACCATATGGAGAACACTAAAATCTCAGCCAACTGAAGCCAATTTAAGTCTATCTAGGGGCTCTCCAACCTATTCCCAAAGTTACAAAAAACTTTCACATGGTGTTGGCAAGAGATAACACCTGATTCTCATTCCTCATCAGCCCACACCGGCCTCCCAGAGACACACGTCCATCTGGGCTCCAGCAGTCAGGCCTGGTAGATTGCTCCTGCCAATCCCGTCCCAAACTCAAGGGTTTACTGGGCTCTGTCAAGTTTATACCACTCTTAGATAACAAAAGAAAACTCTCTGTTGTTTTCATGACACTTTTTATACCCCATTCCCAATGGCCTAGATACTCCACACAGCGATCTCAACTCTGCTGCAAGACTTCCAGCTTCCCTAGATTCCATCCCAAAGTATTTCTATTCTCAGAACAAAGCCCGAGAGCACGAGGCTCTTTCCCAGAATCATACTGGTGTTTATAATCTTGCCTTCCACGAGTAAATTCCTTTTCTTCACATTGTAAACAAGGAGCACCTATTCTGAGTGTGAGAAATGAGTATGGAGGAACTGGCTCTGTATAATCTTAACTTTTTCTATTATATATAAAGTAGAATTTGTGCTCTAATGCTCCAACGTCTCCCTTTTTATATACTTAACTCAAGCTAAAAGAAAAGAAAGCAACGAACACTTTTTTTGGTCAAACCCAATAACTCTGCTAAATTTTCAAAAAAAACCTCGCAGGAGCAGCAGGGTACTGAGTGTAGAAAGCTGTAGTTGCCTATGTCAAGGAGAGCCCACGTGGTCCAAAGAAGTAAAGGCATGTATGGAGGGGTTGGGAGCATGTACTTCAAAAGGCCCTGCATGAGAAATAGCTGGCAAATACCAAGGAAGGAAGGAAGGAAGGGAGAAAGGGAGGGAAGGAAAAACCTGTGAACTCAAGAAAATGAACTATATTTGTAAACTCAACTCACCCCTTAGTTTTCATAACTTACGTAGAGTAAAATATTATAAATATTACAGATTTAAACACAAGTGTTATTTTAATGATACATTTGATTTTTCCCTAAAATCTGTGGAAAAATGAAAAGGTGGAGCTCAGGTTCAGTTAACAATGAAGAGAGGGCTCATAAGTTATTTACGACATAATAGAATTTCAGCAGGAGCCCAGTTAAATCAATGGAGTATAACTTGCCTTCCCACTTACAGGTTCTCTCAAAGTATGCTAATTTTGAACATGAGCAAAACATGAGTAAGAGAAAAAAAGAGGAACACATATCACTGTTATAGGCAGAGGACCAGGGTATTAAGAGTATTCTAATCCCTGTTTTTGTGTTTAGAGCTGGGCCTTTAAAAGACTTGAGGAATTAAAGCAAGAAAATTGTTACAATTTTTTTGGTGTGTTTGTTTCAAGAATAAGAGGCAGCAAAAGAAAAACAAAGTATGTCAGAAAAGGAGATGGAGCAATCCTTCCCAATCTCCCCATCCACTAAGCTTTACATAGAAAATGTGTTTTTGGTTTCCCTCTGTGAGAAAAAAAACCTGAAAGCCTAGAGCAGAAGGGCAAAAAGACACATTATGAAATGATACAAAAAGTTGACGGAAAACCATATTAAAATTACTTGACTCATTTTTGAGGAAAAATGGAAACCATGGTCGGAAATTTCCTAAACATACAGGATTTCCCTGAAAGGAGATTCCGACGCAGGGACTGGGTGACGGTAACGGTGACGGTGACACACACACACACACACACACAGGTTTGGGGGACCACAACGGGTTGGCTGGCCTGGGCAGCCCATCCACCGCAGAGGCAACTGGCCGAGCCACACGGGACTCTGAGGGGCCTGGAAAAGTAAGAGAAACAGCAAGCCGCTGAAGAAAAACAAATGGATTCAATGAAGTTTTCATCTCTTTTTTATATAATTATACTATAGGTTCATATTAGATGTGCTAATTTTGCATATACATTTTTTTCACAGAGTAACAGAGAGAAATAGCAGTTTCAAAGTCAGACTCTGGGGTCCTGAAGGTGGGATTTGACTCCTGGATGTATCACGAGTTGCACTGCTTTGGGCGAAGTTACTCCATGTCTCCAAGCGTCAGACTTTTCACGGCAAGGGGGGCCTAAGAAGAGTCTTTATAACCTCGTAAAGCTGCGAGGCTTAAGTGAGGGGACACACGGAAATGGCCTGGCACAGTCAAGGGCTCATCCTTACGTGTTCAACAACTATTAGCCATTACCAGAAACTTGCACTCCTTTCTCGTTTGGGTGAAGAAAGTAAGAGAGAGTAACAACTGCTTACCTCACGTAAAAAGTTTATGAGGCACTGCGGCTCAGACGGCAACACAGATCCTGAACTCGGCTCCTCGCACGGACAAACTGAGTCGACAGCTACATACGGAACGATTTTCTCTGAGAAAAAACCCCCAAACTCGTGGAGCCGCTCCTGCACGTCGGGCGAGCAGACAGAGGGAAACCACATCAACGCTGGTAGAAGGCTGAGACAGTCTCTCCACAGTGACCCACAATCTGAGCGAGCTCAGAACCCGAAGCTTCTCCCTGAGGACCGAAGGAGTCCTACTCCACGGCGCGTACGCTTACTATTAAGACCTGCACCTGAGAGACAAGCCCTTAAAAGGCCTCGCTTGGAAAAAATCTCGAGAGAGCGCATGCGCGTGAGCACGAGACCCACGGGCTGCGGCCACGGAAGAACGGCTCTTAAAGGGTCCGCACACAGACTCACCTGCCACAGTGCCCAGCACAGAAGCAGCCCTTTGAAAAGCGCCATACTTTGTGTGAAAGAAGCTTATTTGCTAATTTTAAAGCAGGTGGACTGAGGGGCAGGGGCTTTCTGGGATCTCCTCTGGCAATGGAGGCTGGTGGGCACCATCTTCAGTAAACCAGGCAGGAGCCATTTTTTTTTTGTTTGTTAAAATCAAACCCAAATGGAGACCAGGCTTGAAAATTCCCTGAGCAGGCAAAACCACTTAAGTAATCCAAACAAACCTTAATTTAGCTTATTTTGCAACACTAGCTTGACCTGAGTCATTTCATGCTTATGGCTCTGGAAATCATAGACAAAACTTAAACCGTTTCCCAAAATTGATATGAGGTAACCACTAACCAATGCCCTATCATTGAAGAGAATTCAAATATTATAACCAGTCACTGTGAAGAACAGTCACTGCCTTCTCACTACATAAGCTGCTTTATAACAATGGACTCCTGAGCCTCATTCCATGTGCTGGTTTGAGTGCTGCCAGTTTGCAAACTGCCCTTTTGGTGAGTGCACAATAAACTTTTATTAATTACTACTTCAGGGATTTATTGGTCTTACTTCTGTTATTTCTGAACATTTACCAGTTCATAGCATTAAGAGTGGAATCCAAAGAAGACCCCGTATGGCTCTGAGGCTAGTGAGCAAACTCATGGTGATACCTACAGAGTCCACTGAGTTCACTGCTTTCTCGTCAACCCTGGAATTTGAGGGTAATTCTCTCTTGGGTCCAGGCTCTGCTGCCTTTGCATTTTGAGCTGTCCCACTTTATTGTGCATACCTCTATTTTGTTTGTTAAAGCTTCTTGGTTAAGTCACCCCATTCTGTTCGAAAGTGAGGAAAACATGTGAGTCCCGGTGTTTCGGAACAGCTGTTAAGAAACAGGTCCCCTTGTAGTTATGATCTCTCAGGGAATCTAAATGCAAAGATGGGTTCCACCTGGTCTAAAACTTTTTCTCCATCTCGCTCAGAAAAACTGCTTTCTATATGTATACCCCCTATGGATCAGAATCTTGTGCCTTTTTGGAAAATGGGTGAACTTTTGGATAATTTGGAATTGTAGTGGCCACTTGGAAACTTTAATTTGGATAAGTCTACCTTGAGGCACATTCTTGACAAGAGAGAATCTCAAACCTCCCAGAGACAATGGAATGCAGTCTTTGATCATACAGAGAAGCTTCTAAAGGACAAAATGACTCCAAAAATAGCTCTAAAAGCATACAAATAAAAACTCTTTAGGAAAAAACTTAAATAAATGGTGTTGGGAAAACTGGACAACCATATGTAAAAGAATAAAAACCGGACTACTGTCTTACACTGTACACAATTTCTTTTTTGCCTTCTACCAAAAACTTTTATAAAATGCAGAAAAGAAATTAATTGTAATAATAAAACTGGATTTCAGAAAATTGGCAAAGTGAATTTTGGCAGTAACAGAAACAATGGTAGATATATATGTATATTACATATACATACATATATATTTAATACTTATTTGACAATAGAGGCCCTCTAACAACTTTCTGGCATTATTTCTTTAAATAGTCACTCTCTCAATGGCCAAATTTACACATGTGTTTGGGTCAAGGAATTTGAGTATCAGAAATCAGTAATTCCAGTTGTCTATTGAGGCCCCTTACACAGAATTAGGAAATAGAAATCCAGCAACTGTCAGGTGAGGATGATGTGAACAGAGATTTGGCTGTATGTCTAATTTTGGGAGAATGTACACTTGGCACCTCCAACCATAACAGCCACTACAGCCAATGAAAGGAAGTCTCTGTATCCATCGCCTTTAGGGCCTTTACAGTCATCCTGCAATACAGCAGTAATAAAGGGCATAATCCTCTAAATGCAGAATTATAAATATTAAACTGCTTTCCATCAAACTTGGGACACTTGGCCAGCTACTTGGCACAAGTACTCTCCTAATTTTAGGTGATTTCTCTAGACTTTGTTCACACAAACATATTGAAACTAAAACTCTCATGGGATTTCTGTTCTTTGCCATCCTAGTAAAAATAAAAGTAACTGTAAATTTGTTACTTAAAAGTATTTCTGATAGTACTGGATATAAAAAGCAATGATACACCACAATTTTAAATTGAGAAGGACTGTTTTCCTTATGCTCCCAAGCCCTGAAATCATTCTTTGATATGCATGGGACTCCTGAGAAAAGCTGACCTAGCAATCAGTTTTTCAGGATTCAATTCTGACTGTTAAGGTCCGCAATTTCTGTCACCTACAAACTAGGTAAATAGTAATATTTTTTATGCAAACTAATGTGTTTAAATTTTTAATTTTTGATCTACTGATTTTCATTTTATTTGAATAAAAATATAAAGATAAAAATAAATATAAACTAGATAAAAAGACTGATAATTGAATATCAATAAATGTCTGAAACTAGTACATCAACCAAGTCTTTCCAAAGTTAATAAACACAGCCATTTGAATTTGCTTCCGGCTAAAACTTGTCATTCAGAGTTGATGGTGGAGATGCAAATTGTTTTTCCAAAGAGCTGTTTATATTGGTTAAGCTGCTTCTTACATGTAAAGCAGTGGGGAAAAGGGAAAAGACAAACACTTTCTCAGGCTTCTCATGATTTTTTTAATCTATCTGTGCAAAAATACAGTTTATTGCTGAAATGTAGGAACCTGAAGATTCCTGTCCACAGTTTTAAATTTAACAAGTATTTCAGTTACTTCCAGAATAATCACTTCCAGAACTTTAGTACTGTACTATTAATAGTTATGCCCCTTCTACTCATGCAGAGAAATTCTCACAGGAGTCATGGACCCCAAAATGCCCAACTGAAACCATACCATGACAATTCATTGTTTTTATCATAAATAGATAAACCAGTAACTTGTATCATTTTTCTTCCATGAGGAGAGAAGCTGCAATAATCATTTCTTTATAATAATTTCAATTTTACTAAAATGTTTCTGAAAATAACAATAAATGATGACATACCCATGTTTGCATCAGGTGCTATCTATTTCCATCTTGACTTTTTTTCTATATCTTAGCAAAGGTGCGAAAGAATATTTAAGACTCTAGAAAAAGCAATTTCCTTAGGGCAGATTTAAGTTTATTTTTTCCAAATAACAAATGATTTTCTAGCATAACTAAAACTTAACTAACCAGTTTGTTGAAGCAACAAGTTGGCCTAGTAAAGTTTTTAATCTGAACCTTTGAATTTTCTTATTCATCATCGTTCTTCATCCTCTTCCTTTTCTAAAACAGAAGGAGTATATTAGATACAAATAAATTATCTTTTGAATCAAAGTTCTGTATCATCATGACTTTTCTATATCACAGATGGAGGTGCTGATGATATAGGAGTTAGGGATATTTGAGTACAGGCCCAGAAAAGGTCTTAAAAGTTTAAATTTTTAAAAATTGAAATCTTCATTAGGGATTTGCTAATTTTCTCCTTTTTTCTTCTAAAGAAAAACTACAGAAAAATAATTCAATGCATTGTTAGTTAGCTGCATTCTATATGGTTATAAAAATGTAAAAGCAATATTTCATGAGGACTTTGGAGAGTAGGGCAGATGGGTGAAGACTGAAGCATATTTTTTTTTTTTTCTGAAACATATTTTCATCTTATCTTGAATGCTGGATTACAGGACAGATTACACCACATAATGAAAGTCACGGGCCACTAATCAAATGATCCAAAAAAAAAAAAAGATTTTTGCCTTCTTACTTATCCTCCTTTTTGTTAAGAGAGAACTGACTCCTAAGTGATCACTTTGATAAATAAACCCCAGAATAACAAGGTTTAATCTGTGGAAAATACGTTCTGCAGCTGGGACTCATGAAGCTCTTCCTGCCAATTGTGCCAGAGAAGTCTGTTCTAACATCAGCTTCTAAATTCCACGGCAAATTAATTCATACATTGATATAAATGGTCGTCTAGCTATGTTGGAGGACTTTGAGAGATGGACACTTAACAGAATGATGTGTCTTTAATTGGCAATTGAAGACTCTCTTCAGTCAAATCAGTCATTGAGTTCTCACTTTAGAACTCTGTGGTATTGGGTTCCCTGTAGAACGTCTATTATTTTCTGTATGAAAACATACTTACCCCTATGAAGCATGAAGGGAAAATGAGAATGGGTGAATGTTCTTAATTTGACTTCTTTGGTTAACCTTTGAGCCTTTTCATATCCCAATCCCCAATTTGTGACCTTAAATATGGTTTATTACTTTACATATTTCTTCTTCTGTTTATTTTGCTGGGATTGTGTATGGTAATTAGTTTTAAAAAGTAAAGCTTAATGCCCCAAAATAATGCTATATAGATAAATTGATCCCTTTTGCCATACGTAAATTGAGCATAGAAGCCCTTCACTGATGTTGTAATTTTCTCAGTTGAGTCAATACAGTAGAATCAGGGAAAGTCAGCCACAATCTTCAGACATCTTGGCTTTCTTTTAAGGAAAAAAAAAATTACCTTCTTCTCAATATCCTGCTAAATAAAGACGCTGTACAGGAAAACAACAACAACAACAACTAGCTATAATTAATTTAGGAGACCTCAATCATCTCCTTATGTTCATTGATTTTTGTTACTCTTGAACAACTAGCATGACAGCAAACCAAAAATATATGTAATACTGAATGCCACAACTGTTTCCCAGTTTTGAGACTTAAACTCCTAAGTTGTTTTGACTGGGCAACTAATAGCAATTTAGATAGTTCTGTACAAATTTAGAGACATCAGATGCAAAACCATGACTGTATTCCAACACATCCTTCTTGTCAGAACCATTTAAATCACCATCTTACACAAGTACATATTGAAACTCAACTTTAAGCATTTTATTTTTATGTACATTTCATTTGTCCCGAAATAAAATATCTAAATACAGACAGACTGTAATGTTGTATATGTATAGCTTTCAACAATACTTGAGCTGAATAAATGCTTTGTACATTAAGTTTGTCTTTTTAATGGGGTTCACAGCTACATTGATAGAATGGATTCCTCATATCCTTTTTTTTTTTCTTTTTTAACCAATAACAAGCAGAGAGACAAGTACATAGTTAATATTAATAAGCAGCTCAAATAACACTTGGTTAAACTATGTACAATACAAACCATTCATACAAATGAAGACTAGGATATTGAATTTGTTACAATATGTGTAGTAAAGATAAGACAGACACTTATAACTTACATGGTGTCTGTCAGGCATTTCCCTTCTTATATAATGATCAGAACTTATTTTAAGCAACCTTAGCTGGTCTCGACTTTGCAAAAGTCCAATGATTGGTGATGAAAGCTGTAATCCAGTGTCTGCCCACATGTAAATTCCAAATGTTTGCTCATCTTTACTGAGAACAGGCTCCCTCCACAGAAAAAAGAGCCATCTTGTATCACCTTGAATGTGCCTACTGAATGCTGGAAAAAGTTACTATACTTGTTGTGTTCATAAAATAAAGAATACTGAGCTCTAAAGACACATTTTTTTTTCCATTTTAACAAGCATATACTCCTACAGTAGTATTTACCAGTACAGCTACTCCAAGCAGTAGAAATGCATGAGTGGGGATTATTGATTAGCATGTACTCAAGACTTAAAAGGAGATTTCCATAACTGCAAGTGCTAAAAACCATTCACTGTCTAGTTAATCCTTTTGCTTGATGATCGTTTATCCTGAACCATTATGAGTCAGACAACAAAAGCCCTCTTGACAGGAATCATGACGGATGCCAGCTGAAATGTATATGAGAGTGTGTCTGTGTACATCTGTGTGTGAGAGCATGTCTTCAAGTGTGGCTTTAGAATCTGTGGTGATTTACAACTATACTGAGAGATGAAGCTGACTGGGCAGAAATTACATCAGATTGTTTTCCACGAGCGTATTTGCAGCCAGTTGACGAGAGCGGCAGTGTAGACACATTCCAGGCAACAGATGGGACCTTCTTCTTGAGGTAACAGCCCTCTCATGTGACCTTGAATTCCTCAGGCTTCAGTCTCACCCCTACATTCATCCTCATCCAGAGGGGAAGTAAGGTGTGTCGCTGTGGTAGTTGTAGTCGGGGCACACTTTCTGTACGAGTTTATAATCTGTACTATAAAAGGAAATGTAAATACAGATCACCTTAAAGGGCTTGGAGCAGAGCCAGGACACATGACTTTGGGTCTGCTCCTGGTAACAGGTTTTTGAAGGGTCATAGTTGCAGAGTGTGTTCTTGGTAGCCTTGTCAACCTTTTCATATTCAATGCGACAGTTAAAGGACTTGGAATCTTTGGCATCAATCACGGTTTGCTGTGCCAAGTCGAATTCCACTATTTTCGTAGGGGGCACCAAGCTGACAGATACATTCCCTTGACCAGTGGAATTATGCCTGAAATAAACACTAAACGTCCCATTGCCATGATCTACAATTTTCCCAGTTATCAATAGGTTTAGCTTCACTGTTTTGATGTTGGAATGAAAATCACCCCATCCAAACATTTTCTTAAACTTGCCCGTCTTAACAATGGGCCTTCGCTTGGCCCTGGGCCGAGGCTCTTGAAGGTCTGTGGAGTTCCTCAGCCAGTCCCAGAGGTCTTGCTCAGAATAAGGTTCTGGGGTGTCATATCGCAGGTCTAAATCTGTATCATTTTCTTTGCCACGAAAAGTCTGTGACAGGAGTCGGCTGATAGACAAGTCTTTGCTGCCTTCTGTCCATATATGCTTTAGTGTGGATTTGCTGCTTCCTGATTTTAGAAGTTCTGACTTTCCACCGTTTGTTAAATTGGCACATGTGACCTGCAAATGGAACAGAAAAATGGCGTTTACATCTCTGTATCTGAGAACACCCAACACAAAGATCCAAGCCCTTTCTCAGAGGCTGGGAATTAAAGTACCTTCAGCACCTAGCCAATATTTATTAGGCCGTAATAAAGTACCACTTCTATTTCATACAATGATGGGAGAGAGGGGGTGTAGGTGGATAAAAGCCACTAAACATGACAGAAAGACTATATAAAAACATTTGACGAGAAAAAGGCCACCTAACATGAATAAAGCAAATTAAATTCAAACATAAATCACACTAAAGTAATTACTTCTCAGCACCAAAATCCAAACACTTCTAAAATAAAATTTTACAAATGATTATGTTACTTTTTTACTTCAAGATTACCATAAGCTTTATAATAGTATGATTCTCAGAAATATGTCGACTGACGTTCTATAGGCTTTTGGCAGTCCATGCCACAGTCACATAAGGAAAGTTAGTTTGGCAAGGAGGCTCTAGTATATTTTATCTGGTCAAAACAAAATAACATGTTTATGATCACCCATTATTAGCAAGAAACATACTGTATAAGACAATTTTTTCCATTAAGGGATTTAAAATGTGATCTAGGAAGACAAACATTAACTGACAAGAGTAGTGCAGATCTTTTGATTTTAAAGTTTATTTTTGTCTTTGTCTTTGTTTGTTTTGTTTCAATGAAATTTAATCAATTGGTCAAACATCCAAATCTGTACTTGCCTAATTCTATAGGCATTGTTCTTATTGCAGCCTCTATATTTATCTTTAGTATAAAAGAAATGAATACATATCCTAGTCTCTAGAATTACATAGACAGTTTCCCATTCTTCAGGTGGCAAAAAGAATAAATACAAGCACGCATTTGGTAATGGCTTGGTACTTGTATCTCATCATCAACACAGTTGATCAAGGAGAGGGGCTGTAATGAGATGCATCATGGTGCACTGACTCATGAAGCAGTAATGAAATTGTCCCAGAGAAGAAGTGAAAAGGGATTTAGAGTGCATTTACCAGCAGCATATAGGGAGTAAAAAAAAAAGGGGAAGTGTCAGATTTCAAGGAGAAAGAACCAATCTATTGAAGAGGATGCTAAGATTCTGATAGCAGAACAACCTCTGATTTTCAGGTAGAATAGAAATTTACTTCTAAATTATACTCTCCACAGCTATAGTGATTATGACCCTGGAGTCTGACACCCTGAATTCCAATCCAGGCTGTGATCCTTTCACAGCTGTATAGTGTGGGCAAGTTGCTTAACTTGTTTACACTTCTGTTTTTCTCTTCTACAGAGTAGGAGAATGATACCGCTTTCCCTCACATGGCTGTTTTGAGAATTAAATAGGACACTCCATTTAAAGCACTAAAGGACAGTCACCTGGACACGATGAGTGTTCATCATTAGTATTTCTAACTATCATCATCCTAAAACATTTTATCTCTGAATTCCACTGGGTAATATTTTATGCAAATGAATAACTTACAATAGGATTTGAGAGCAAAGGGTATCTTTATAAGAAAATCTCCCTTTTATATAACCAAAAACCTAAAGCAAACAATTAAAAAAATATGTATACTTTTGAAAGTGCTGCTGTGACAATCTAAAAACATAACAAGTTGAGTAGATAGTAAAACTCAGGTTAATAAGACATGAGCATAAGTTCATCTATTAAACTGTTCAACTATCAAATGCAATGAATTTATTAGCCTTCAATGGTGTGATGTGAACGGCTTCCAGTGGTGCAGACAGTCAAGAAACCTCTCTGGAATATCTCAGTTTGGGTACAGAGTCAAAGCAGGTTGTAGTCATCAACACCGCCTTGAATATTCTTATTCTCTCTTCCCTTCCCTTTCAGGGCAATGTCTAAAAGAGAATATCAGTCATAAAAAATCAGGGAGAGTCCTTAGGAAAGTCCCCAGATCTGTTCAGTATACACAACACTGATTCATTTTGTCTTATTAATTCAATAACTATATAGTGAGATTCTGCTAATATTCAGTAAAATAATAGTAATACAAAGGTAAATGAGACATGGTTCTTGCCCTCAAGATGTTCAAAATCTAATAGTGAACTCAGTTAAGCAACGAGCAGTGTGATGTAACCAACACTACGTACGATATGCTTGGAGTCATAGTCAAAGTTAAAAGGTAGAGAAGATGTAACAGAGGAGATGATACTCAGATCTGGGAGAAAAAAAGAGGTTAAGAACTTCAACAGACAGTGAATAGGCCAGAGAAGTTCTCCTAAGTATAAGGAACATACTATGTAAAAGTAAAAAGTTGAGAAGGAACGTGTCAAACGTAAGAATGGAAAATTGTTCCTTACCTCTGAACATTAGGGAGAATTGACTGGGAGGATAAGAGGTTGCAAGAAGTCAGTAGAACCTGAAGAAGGTAGGCTAGGGTCAAATTGTAAAGGTTCTAGGGTCAATTTGTGAAGGCATTTAAAATTATTATTATATATAAGGGGGAATCCCTAAATTTCATCATGTTTTGCTTTTAAGTAGGTCATCCTGGCTGTAGAAGAAGCACCGATTGGACATTGAAAGGTGGATTGGTAGGGAGAGAACTTCAGGGAATAATTAGTTAAATAACAAATTGCAGTACTTCATTTGAGAAAGTAAATGAGCTTGAACCAAGGCAGTGGCAGAGAAAAAGAGAAAGAAAAAATGGATATAAAAGATATTTTAGAGGTAGGATTAATTCAACTTGATGATTTATTGGCTAAGCAGGAGCATGAAAAAGTTGCGAATTAATGCGAATTAATGCGAATTAATGAGTTTGCTTGCATCTGTAAGGAATACAAAAGTAACAAGTTAAAAAAAAAGTATAAACACTTGAAAAGAAGCCTCCTGATTTTTGAATTCACTACTAAGGACCTTCTTGAAGTAAGTTTCAGTAGTGGCAAAGAGACGATGTAAGATGAGAAAGAAGAGCAACAAGCTTAACACATCTGCTCTCAGATGCAATCAGGAATCCTTGGCTTTCTCACTCTATTATATTGCTTACATCTTAAGAATTTTCATTTTTGAAACACATAAATGTACACATAAAATTGAAATAGATTTTGAGCCTTACTGAATAAACAATACCATTTAAAAAAAAAAAAAAAAACCTTATACTGAGAACACCCTGTACCATTGATTTTACAAACATAATAAAAGAGCTTCTTTTTAAAAGTCACCTAAAGATCCTTTCACATCAGTATATCAGTATGATAACAGAGGTGGCAAAGACTATGGCATAAAATGAGACCAAAAGAAAAATCTGACAATTTCTAGTTAACTCAATTCCAAAAAGGCAAAGCATCGTGAACCTTTTTTGCTACGAAGAGTAATTTTTCCTATAACAGTGAAAACACCAAAGATACTTCCTAACTGAATATAATTTTCCAAGGCAAAAGTGGCCAATGCCCGCCCACTCAAAAGGAGTTGACCCACTAATCCAGTGATACCATTTCCACAAATTATGTGATTTGCCTAACTGTTTTAGAAACAATGAGAATCATAAAGACTCAACATGATTAGGTATATGCATTTTAAAGCATATGTTTCTTTTGAGAACATTCAAATATAGGTGCAAAGAGAAGGGTCATTTTCTTCAACCGTAAACAAAGACAGAGCTAGGATCTAACATGAAGGGAGCATGTCTGGGGCAGGACCTGTCTGTGGAGCTGGGGAGAAAAGACTACTATTGACTGGTGGGAGTGTAAGCATATAAGAAGTTGCAATGCCTTGATCTAGCTCCTCCTTTATATACCTCAGGGCCATGCTTTCGCACTGCTTTCTCTAACATCTTTTCATTGCAGGCTTACAATCATAATGTCAATATATTATCTTTTAAAATATTGTTGAAAGGCATCACTTTGGAAAAATAAACTTCACTGCCACCTCAACTATGCTCCTGGCCTTATGAGATTTTATACAAACATTTCACTCTTTTACATGTACATCTCCAACTAGAGGTGCTTCCAGATGTTTGCATATCTCTTTTTACAAAAGAGCAATAAGATGCCTTTTAATTTCTACCAAACCACACATTTACTGTTGATCTATTACTGTTCAATATAAATTATCTCAAGATTACTTTGAAAATCATGTATTTATTTCATCAACTGTATGAGTATTTAAGCCAAACAAAAATTTTAGATAATCTGATGCTTAAGCAATATCTCTCATCAGTGAACAACTAATCAACAAAACGGCCTTGCTCTGTGATTACAACTTCATTTTGGCAGTTTTATGATTTCCTAGGTTGAATATATGTTGCATACTATTAACTGCTATTGGTTAAGGGCATACTATATTCCAGACATTGTAATTAGCATTTTACATATGGCATTGCATTTCATTTAAACCACACACATGCACTCACTCATTCACTCACTCACACACAGACTTTAAGATCAATATTGTTATTTCAGCTTACAGGCAGAGATATGGAAGCTCAAAAAAGACTTGTCCAAGATTACTGCTGGTAAATGAAAGAGTTACTGCTTAGCTACTCCACAGGGTATTTCCTTTATTTTTAAAATCATTTTAATCATGTAATTATACATTAATATATGTTTATCAAAACATTTAAACATTATAGGATTTATGAACTAAAAATTAAAAGCCTATCTTCATCCTCTACCCCTGTTCCCTTACAATCCCACCTCTCTCTCCAAAGGTAAAACCTCAAATTTTTGATGTATATTGTTTCTAAATATTTTCACTATTTTTTCATGTATAAATATTTTACATAAATAATGTCATATTTTATGATTTGCATTTTGTATTTTTCCAGTCAACAAAATATCTTGGAGATGCATACCTCTTAGTACATCCAGGTATATCATCTTTATTAAATGGGAAATAGAATTTTAGAATATGAATGTATCATACTTCTATTTTGGGGGATACCTTTTGTGATAGATCCTTAATTATTACATTGTTTCACAGCCAGGTTACCTAGACTTATTTTTTTAGCCTTGATTCCATTGGTTTTTCTGTTCACAGTTGCTTCAGATAACTTACTCCCTCCTCTCTAGAGCTGGATTTTCATTTCTATGGTTGTATAGATTTGTGTGATTCTTTTAAAAAAAAGTTCAAAAGAGATAAACTATCTGAGTTGTCCCATGCCTAAAAATGTCTTTACTGGCCATAGGCATACACTGGGCAGAATAGTCTTTCATCTCTTAACTCATTTTGTTCTGTTTTATTTTTTTCTCTCTCCAAAAAATTTAGGATTTTTTTCTATTTCAGATATTGTGACATCCCACAAGGTGGGCTACGTGTGCTCATGCTTTCTCCAGACTCTTTCTTAACTAGTTTAGGGAAAAGCATACAGATATTTATAGACACGTTAGACTCTTTTTCATAGAGTTCCACCAAGAGGACTCCCACCTCTCTGAGGGATGTTCTTTCTGTATTATGCCATTTTGTAACTTGGGAGAGAGAGTACCTCGCATAGAATAAGTACCCAGTAAATTACATATATGGTTTATATTCTTATTTAAATCTATTTCAATAGTGAAGGTTCATTGATTCTTTAGCCACAACCAAGATTTTGGTGGGACATGTGGCCCATAGAGGTTTCTCTCCTACAAGTTTAGAGCATACACTTCATTGACAATACTTGGAGTGCCTTGCTTCTTTTTTTAGTATTTTACATTACTTCCATTTAAAATGTATAAGGAATATCTCATGTGAGGACTCCTGGGTACTTGGTTATAATAATGAACAAAACACTTAAAATAACATGTTGAAAAGCTATTTCTTGGCTGAAAAAAAGCCACTTCAGCATTATTTTTTCATTATGCATAAATAGATTTTAATTTGTCAGTAAATCTAGCTGTCTTTAAGGAAAAGACAAATATTGCATATGTAGGAATAGCTGGTTTAGATCCAGGGTCTTTCTATCTGAACTGGAGCCCAATATGAGTGATTGTCCATAATAAGGCATGTTACATGGAGGCTTTTGAAAGTTTATAGCTTCTTAAAGTCCAACAAAGTACACACCTATCTAGAATGGACCAACTGAGGAAGGACTGACTCACTTTCCAATCCTATTTCCAGCAACCTACACATACAAATGTTCTCATATACAGCGATGGTATAAGAGAACATACTGAATCCACTTTATCCAATAGAACTCAAATTCCTCAGGAAATAATAACTTTGATATTTTTGAGACAATATGCCTACTTAACACCCTTTGATTTTCCAGAGGTTGATCTGAAAACCTTCCAAAAGACAGAGGAAGAAGTCATTATATAAAGAAAGTGATAGAGGCTAGGTGCAGTGGAATATCATCCCTGTACCATTTAGATCCTGGATTCATTCAAAAATTCCTCTAGGACTTCTTTCTTATCAGGCTAGAAGGCGTGGACACCGATCAGAGCTTCACAGGTACAGAGTGGACAACAACGCAGACGGTCAACCCAGAAATACAAAAGGGGAGGCAGATTCTGGAAATACGGTCCCTCCACACTCCTGTAAAAGTACTGTAAACTGGGAATCTCCAGCTTCCTGAAGTGGAACAAATCCAGTGTCCTGTGAACAGACAAAACCAACAAAGAGAATCGACCCCTCACCCTTTTATCAAAGGATGGTGATGCTGGAGTTCTAGTTAGGTAAAACCTTTTGACATTGAGTAAATATATATCTTTGGATCATGCCTTGACCAGAGCAAGATGTGGTAAAGCGTATCCAGCCTAGAGCACCAGGCCCCACTATGGCTCTAAGGCATAGCTCAGGGAAGACACAACTCATGCACTGAAGGAACTTCAAAGGCCACTATGTCCATGAGAAAACAATTCCCTTGAAAGCTCTTAAACCAACCTGTTCTTTTCTAAAGTCCCTCTGATAAGATTAGCATCCATTCTTTGATATTTGTTTCTTCCATGTAAGATTCTTAGCACTTGGGAAACACAAATCTCTTACCCAATTATTGCCAGTTTTGGAACCAGATACACCATGAGTCTGGGCTACATTTCACTTCGGTCTTGGCCCTACCCCTTTCCCCTACTCCCAGTTTCTTAAAGCATGGCATGTGGAATCTCATATCAAAAAGCCAAGTGCTGAGGGAAAAGGATGCTTAGGCAGAGAGATCTCATCAACAAGGAAAAAGATGGCCTCTGGATTTAGGTGCTGTGGCTTTAAGTTAATTAGATGTAAAACTGAGTGGTATGCCTAGATTCCAAAAAGAAAAGTACTTGGCTCCTTCTGTTTCCAAGGGAATTAAGTGGACTGTTTCACTAAATCAAAGAAGGATATTCACCCAGATTATGTTACAGGAGGAGATGAGATGGGTCATGGAGAGATAGAGCAAACAGAGCCCAAAGAGACTGAGGATGATGTAAGAGTAGTCACAATAGAAAGGTTGGATGAAAGTGTGTGAGCAAGCAGAGCTCTGAGATCCCCTTGACCTTTAATGTACTTTAAAATGACTTATCACAGCATTAATGTGAACTGCTGTGAACACTGTGGATAGAAGGAATCATAGGAGAATTGAAAGAAAGACAGGCTGTTAGAGTAGAATTTCCTCTCCTCCCCGACCCCCCACCCCCATATGTCCCCACACTCATATTTCCAAACTCTGAGAGGGAGTTTACCCTTTTCAAAAGAGCTGGGTAACACTCCACCTGCCACTAGAGGGCACAGCTAGGACATCTGACAGCTGTCTCTATTCCTGGTGCTGAAGTCATATGGAATTGTGTCACTAGGGGCCCCAGAGCTCTTTGAAAAAAGAAGATGGACCGGGAACCTTTGTGGTACCTGCTGACTGTTGCAGCCCCTGGAAGCTACCTCTTCTATGAGCTGCAGAGACCAGGAAGGTCACTGTTGCTCAAGAAACTACTACAGAAGCCATCACCAACTAAAGAAGCAGTTGTGAGCCTTCAATTCCTCACAGAGGGTATGTTCAGGGTTTAGGTATTTATATTTATTTATTTGGAAAAAAGTCTAGGTCAATGCTATGTATTCCTACATCTCCAACTGCATTTTGGCTACTCTTCCCTTTGGCCTCAGAGTTCAGATCACATCAGACTTTTTTATGTGTTCTCTTTCTTCCAACTTCAGGACCTTTGCATGGGCTGCTTCTCCATCCTGGAATCCTTTCTACCCACTTCCATTTGCTTAGCTAACTCCTACTCACCCTCTAGCCCAACCTAAAGTTCATTTCTACAGGAATGGTTGATCCTCTCAGAGCACCTTGTACTATTTTTGTTCATAAAAGTAATACTATTATCTATATCTATACCTATATCCTTATCTATCTATCATCTATCTATCTATCTATCTATCTATCTATCTATCTATTAATCTTCTTTCTCTGAACTGTCATCTCCATGGGGGTGGGAGTGGTCATTCAATACCTTAGTCACTATTACTACACTTTATAAAATGCCAGGTTCCAAGTAGGTGCTCTATAAATATCAGCTGAATGAATAAATGCATGTTTGAATGGAGTGCCTACCTACACCTAATGGTATTCCTTCACAGATGAGCTTGCCCCATAAGCAGATAAACAGCTCATTTTCTGGCATAGATAAAAGTGTTTATATTGTAAGCCTTCATGGAGGCTTTGTGTAATTCTGTAAACATCCACAGTGGTGCAAGAGAAAAGGTGATAGTTTTCTAAGAAAATACAAATGAGTTGATGCTATAGGTCATTATAACCAGACAGGAATGTTACATCAAAAGTCTCCAAATAAATGTGAGTATTATTTAGATCAAAGTGAAAAGTGAATAAGAGCAAAAATGCCTATATGAACATAACTGTATTTTGGAGGCTTTACAAATATCAGGAAAGCTTAATGAAACAATGAGTGTGGTCTCTTGGATGGCAGGAAAGTTAGTGCCATCTTCTGGATTTTCACTCTTGAATTTCCAGAAATTTGATGCTAAGACAGAAATGAAAGAAAATGCTGATGGGATTCTAAGAGCAGAGGTTCCTTCAACAGGAATCTGCCAGACTTTCCAGGGGCATTGTCTTTGCACTATTCAAGTGGATACTGTATTGACAAATAATAATTGCTTTGAAATAGGCAGTTAGGCATGTGTTAGGCTATTTCTTTGCATAAATACCCACTTTCTTGGAAAATGCAGTGGGGTTTTATAAACTTGAAGCAATACAACCAGTTTTATGGATGTGTTTGCAAAGGCTCAAATGGAGCTATAAAAATGTTCATTAACAGTACAAATTAAATTGTTATTAAAAAATATGAGTCTTATAGGCATGTTTGGCTTTACTCTAGAGTTGACAGAGTATAAATACAGTACAACTGTGACATTTCTGCTTTTTGTCTATATCACTAAAATCCATGATTGTTGAGAGTTAGAATCACAAAACATCTGAAGCTAAAAGGGACCTTGAAAATAATTTCATGACTTAGGAAGCTGAGTCCCATAGAGCTGAAGTAACTCACCTAAAGTTCCCACAGTGGTTAGGGGCAGAGTTAAAACTATAGTGAAGGTTTCCTAGTATTCAGTCCACTCTTCTTGAGTTCCAAAGTTTCCATAAGAGCTGGTACCTTATGTCTCCTTCAGAGTTTACTGAAACTGGAAATCAGGGTGTCAACTTCAAAATAAGGAACTGGCTTATCTTTGCTCTTAGTTTTGTGGAAGGAGGGGATACTATGGAAATTTGCCATCATTTGCTAACCCTAAAACAAAGAGGCACTAACCCAGTGAGTGCATCTCAATTACAGCTTGGAGTCTCCTGGATTGACTATGTGCACAAACCTACGCTCAGACCTCCGGAGACTTAAGTCTGAACAGTGACTGCTCTGAGGGGAGAGAGAATCAAAATGAGCAAACAGTTGTCATAGGTTTTCAGTTAAGTAAATGATAACACAGAGGGAGTTATTCTTTAGTCTCTAAAAGAGAAAGTGCTTTATATTTGTTTCCAAAAATTTGTTAGTTCCTATTTTCAGAAGACTTATTTTTTTAAAAAAAACAGAGTTAAAGCAAAAGTTTGTCAGATTCTCTCTTCTATAAGTCCATCAGCAAGCATTTGTTAAATAACCATGATTTTTTTTAATTTTCAAAAATTAACCTCAGGGAAGTCATTGTACTCAGTCTAAATCTGTATGTCTGCTCATTCTAGATAACCTACATCAGTACTTTAGACTCTCTTACAGATAAGGTCCTACTATTTTGGAGCTGCCTTCCTGTTATGAGCCTTGAAAGTCAGTGATTCCCAAAAGAGATTACTAAAGTAAAGCCAGGGTAACGTGAGCTGTAATATATACCGAGGATTATAACAGAATTGGTAGTGGGGGTGTTGGAATGTGTACTGTATTAAAAAGCTTATTCCAAGTGTATCATTGATTTGCTTCTAGTCAGAATATTTATTTCATAGTTTGACATAATGTTAAAGGAAGGCGTGAGATATATGTTTTTTTCTCAAAGTGGAGGCTGGTTTAAACAGTCAAGAAATGTATTTACAAGTGAAATCATCTTTTGCTAAGTAATCTTGATTCTTTAGACAGACTGCAAGCATGATCTATCTTAGTTGGAATCTGCACAGAAAACAGTTATGTTTATATATTTTTGTAATTTTAAAATTTCGATATAATTTCCAACTTACAGAAAGTTGCAAGGAACTTACATACACTCTTTACCCAGATTCACCAATTAATTCCATTTGATCACACGCCGTTTTATTGCTTTCTCTCTCTCTCTTTCATTCATATACACATGTATATTTATATGTACATGTATATATGTACATGTTTATATATACACATGTGTGTTATACATATTTGTGTGCGTCTAGGCCATTTTCAGAGTAAGTTGGAGACATCATGCCAATTTACTCTTAAAGAAGTTCTAAAGTAATTCCTAAGAAATATTACATTTTCTTATATATGCATAATACAGCTATCAAAATAAAAAAATTTAACCTTGATACTTTACTATAATTTAATCTATAGTCAATATCAAATTGTCCCAACAATACCCTTTACACTTACTAATTTTTCTGGTCCAATCCAGTGTCATGCATTGCATTTAGTTCTTATGGCCCTTCAGTAGCCTTTCTTTCTGTTTCTTGTCCTTTACATTTTTGTAAAATGTAAACATTATAGGCTACTTAATTTGTGAAATATTCCTCAGTTTGGGTTTGTGTGATGCAAATCACTTTATAATAAAGTTCTAGAGCTTTCGACTGACAAAGACGATAATGGGAAAAGAGTGTTTCTGGATTTGACAGTGAAGGAAGCAATGCTTTGAGTAGTTGTAGAGAGAATAATATTATTGTACTATGCTAAATCATAGCCTTGCAAGTCATTTAGACTATTTAATATAATTTTACAGATAATTAATTTGTATTATGTATAATTGTTTTACTATTTTTGATAATAAGCTCATTTAATTTTGTCATTTTATGGCTCTTTCATTTCACATTTTGTTTAAATGAAGCTAAAGTTTAAAAAAAAAACCTGTTTCCTTGACTAACTAATCAATCTGAGGCTGACATTCTTTTAAGTCAGAAGGATTTTTAAAGTAATATTTGCATAGTGTTTATTTTCCCATCAAAAATTAGTATGTTATATGAGTAGATTGAACTCTGACAACCTCCCTGGGATGTTGATACCAATACTCCAATGATAGGTTGGAGGAAACTAAGACCCACTGGCAAAGAGACTTCCTTCGAATCACACATCCAAGAAGCAACATTCAGATTCTGTGTCAAAAACCCCAGATTGCTCTGCTGTTACCACAATGTACTATCTATTGCTATTTAACAAGAGTATACATGGTCATTCAGTTCCTTGAATGGGCATGAGCCAATTGACCTTGACCAAGTAGAGGTATCCTCATGCTTCAACCCTGTATGTAGAACTTCAAGTATAACTTGAATCATCATTCTTCCAAAAGAGCTGACTAGCATATCACTGTTCATTACCCACCAGGTACTCAGGTATACAGACACTCAGTTAATTTCAAAGCCATAATCTCTTAAACCTCAATTTTCTCATTATAATTGATATGAATACCTTGCCCCAGCATTATTTTGAGAATTAGAAACAATGTATGTGAATATTTCTTCTCAATAAATGGTAGTTGTTAATAATACTTGCTCTAATTTGGGTTTTTTTTAACTCATCAAGATGGTTACATTGATCTGTGTGGTTATTTTGTATAGAAGAGTCTAATTACCATAATTTAAAGTCATGTAGAAAAAACTGCACATTTTAGGTATCTTGGTGTAGTGGTAAAAGCAGGGGTTCTGGAGCCAGGCCACAGGCTCTCATCCCAGCTCTTAACGCAGATGGCCTTGTCCATGGGAATTGCCTAAATGGTGACATTCCAAGTCATTCCAGCAACCAGTGCACTGTTATTCCTTTGAAGTGGTAATACTCCAAGCAAAATATGATTTTCACTAATGATCCTAGTTTTAGAATGTGAAATTATGACTTAACAAAGAAACTTGATTTAAACTGTAGATTTTTAAAATTTTCTTTTCCTTCCTTCCTTCCTTTCTCTTTTCTTTCTTTCTTTCTTTGTCTTCCTTCCTTTCTTTCTTTTTAATGATACAGTATAGAGAAATACCACCCAATGCCCCCATCAGAGTTGTACTATCTAATCCATGGCATTTTTGATGTATTCTTTACAGAGCATCCCATTAGAGTTCCGGAGAAACCCTTACTTTCTATTATGTCAACGACACCTTTGTTGGCCTGAAGCCATCATCAGCTCTCAAGCACTGAACCATGAAGCAATATCTCTGTAACTAGGCCAAATAGGCCATGACCTGACAGGCTATAAAGCGGTCATTATCTCCTATTAAATCTGAAATCTGTGCTTTGCATATTTTAAAACAACTATCCAGTTGTGCTATAGAGGTACAACTGCCAAATGAATAATTAGATTTTTAGGAAACTATAAAGAGAACCAAAATGCTTTCTACTGTGCCAAAAACAAAGTCAATTCAGATTTACTTTCTCTCCTCCCGTTTTTATCCTCACTCTCTGGCAGTCACACCAAAAATATTTTAATAAACGATAAATAGACTTCTATTGCATAATTTAACTGTATAAAACCAAGTCGGGGTTTGTTATATGGGTGCCAAAGCATTCCATGTTGTGCACTTTTGGGCTGCTTTCTTGTATAGTTGAGCAGAACACTGTAGATGGTTGGGACCTAATATTTGCTTTGTTTGGTCACTGTGATTACAAAGAGGGTTTTATAAAATGTAAAATGACTGAATGGGCCATTTAAATGTCAAAGCTCAGAAGAGATTTGTTTTTATGGTTTAAAATTTAAGGGTCTTTTTTTTCCTTCCCTGCTCCCTGGAGATGTCTAAGTAACTCATTTCGCATAGCTTTAATGGTAGAGATGTAAGGGACTTTAGAAAGATTTGTAATAGAATTGAAATATAACTATATAAAATATCCTATTAACTCTTGCCCACTGTTTTACATTTTGAAGATTTTTAACTAAACTCTTGAAGCTCAGTACCTATGATGTCATTAAACATTTTTCACTTCAGTGGATCGTGACTCTGGAAAATTTGTAACTACTCTTGTCAGCAGGGGATTAAACTTTCAGGGAATAAATTAAATTGGGTTAAAGTGTCTAACAGAGTTTTCAGATGAGTGCTTTATTCAAGTAGCACGGAAACATGTTAACTTTGAAATGAAACTCTAGTTAGGTAAATAACTTTTGTCAAGAACCTATTGCTTAGGTGCTGCACTGCTCTAAGCTTACTTTATTAATATTGGTTTGCAATCTTCAGTACAGGTGTAGAAAGGAATTTTAAATGCAATTAAAGCTGAGCTAGAGGGTCACACAACTACGTTTTAATCAAAAGCTGAGTTCATGCCTGCTTTACATATAATATGTGCAAAGAAAGATCCCCTTTTCACATTGAATATGACTACATAAATACTCTGTTTTGAGAGAGGGCAAATGCGCTTCAAGAAGAAATGCAAAGGAATAACACTGTCACATTATAAGAAATGTTATAAGCACCTAAAGAAATATCCTGCCAGGAATACATTAATATATTATTAAGTATTACGAGTTATGACTTTTTAAATAGAACCTGAATATGTTTATATGTGTGTGTGTGTAAACACACACACACATCAATATGGGTTTTTTTTGTGTCTGTACACACACACATATACATACACACATGACCCAGTTTTTTAATTTTATAGTTTAACTTTTATTAGGGAAATCTAGAATCCATTATTCTCAAAGCCATTTAAAACTAGACATAAATGTTGTAAAAAGCAAAATGTTTGCCATTATACAATCGTATTCACAAGTGGTAGCATAAAATAGGGCAAGAAGATAGGAAATGAGTATACCTGGAGGCATCCTTAAATTCAAGAGAAAGGATGTATCATTTCCAAAGTCGTACTTTTACGCTCCCTTGGGAGCCTATGAATGGAGGAGAAATATAAGGAGAAAGATGTAAGAATAGGAAAACTTGAGTAAGAGAAGAAATGGCTACCTTTCCTACCACGTTCAACCAATTACCTTGGCACATTAAATCGTTAACAACTGTATCAACACCAGGATGAGTGCTGGGGCACCTGACAGTGTCCTGGAGCCTTCCTTCTGTTCTAGTCAACTCTTTAGGTGCTGGACTTTAGGGAAGGGAAGGAATTGTCCTGGGGGGAAGGGCCAGAGGCTAGAGTGGCCAGAGTGCCCAGAATAGCAGAGAGAAGTATGGGGGACACTCCAATGGCTCAGGACAGTGGCTATTTACCAATTAATACATAAGTATTTAAATAGTTTAACACTGGTGCATACTAGCTGAATATCCATCCTCTTTTCTTCATCAGTTACAGTTCACCATTCATCAGCCTACAACACAAATACAGGTTATCCTTGAATACCAGGAGGGTTAGGGACAGATCCTCAGTGCAGTCAAAAATCCCCGCAGAGGGACTTTCCTGGTGGTTCGGTGGTTAAGACTCCATGCTTCCACTGCAGGGGGTGCGGGTTCAATCCCTGGTTGGGGAACTAAGATCCCACATGCCCTGTGGTGTGGCCAAAAAAAAAAAAAAAAACAATTCCCATAGACCTGTAGTAGGCCCTCCATATTTGCAGTTCCTCCACATCCGTGGTTTCAACCAACCACAGATGGAGTAGTACTAGAATATTTACTACTGAAAAAAATCTGCAAATACATGGACCTGAAAAGTTCCAACCCATGTTGTTCAAGAGTCAACTGTATATCTCAACAGTATTCATTTAACTCCAAAGGCCAAGGAATTCAGAATGGCTAAAAGGCAATGGAAAGAACAGAAATATACTTTCTTTACTAGTTACACTTCTGTAATGCACTGGTATAATTCTTCTGAATTATTGCTATCTGATAAAATAAACTGGATCAAAATCTACTCTACTTAATTATATTTAGTTATAAATTTTCTAAGTAAATATTTTTGTTAAACTAACCTTTTCATGAGATTATGAAACAATGTTGGTCCTTTGGTTTTTGTTTTTTGGGTTTTTTTTTTTTTAATTCATTAATCCTAATCCCACAGTTTAGGGTTTGGAAAAATTATATTAGCTAAATTCCCCTCCCTGGTACTTTTACACAGAGAATTATAGATTAACGTTATATTCAGAGCTGCCTTGAAGGGAAAATGACATAAGAGGGCTTCCTGACGTTTTGGGGTGTGTGATATGGAAAAGAGGAGGCTGAGGTCACCCGACACTCACACTACTTTATTACTGTGAGGAAAGTGTTAGAGAATGATTTGAGGTTAACATCTAGAGAGGCCAGCTCTGTCTCCCTGTCTGCTTTCCCCCTTTGTTGTCTTCACCACATAAACCCACGTCAGCGCTCAGCACCACAAGTCACCATCACCTCAATATGCATATGTCAATCACATTATACATGCCCAGGACTAAATATTCTAATAAGGATTTCAAGTCCTAGTAATGCATTTAATTTGGGGACACATCTCCCTCCATCAGTCACCTCAGTTCACTGTTCCTGTATACTGCCCCACACTTGTTGCCTGTTGTATTCTGATTACAAGTCTACCATTTTCCCGATCTGGAATGTTCTCCTGAAGACTCTTTCCTAATCTGTGTTACTTTCTTTTTCATGGCTTCAAATCATGACTCTATATAGCCTTCCCCAGTCACTCTATTTGGAATTAAAAGACAATAACTTTGGCATTTTTTGCCTTCTCATAACTAATTACAGCAGCCTGAAAAGAAACCTGGCTCAAAAGTTAGAGAGCCACAAGTTTAAATTCTGGCTCTGCCATTGTGTGACCACGAACAAGATAGCTAACCATTCTGGGCCTTAGATTCCTCATCTGCAAAATTAGGAATGCTAATACTATAATCCACAGGGCTGATACAAGAAGTGAGATGTTTGTGAAGTGAGATGTTTGTTTGTCTGGTACAGAGTAATTATTTGATCCAGAGCTATTACTATTTTAGGGGTCTTTTTAGGTTTTAGTCTAATTTTTAATTTGTGCTTTTCCTTGTTCCCTCATTCTGTTGCAGTCTTACCAAGGGCAGACTGCTCATTTAACACTTTGTATCTTCCCAAGGCACAGAGGGAAGAATTTTTATTCAGTGGGCACTCTACCAATATTGACAGACTTTTCAAAGGAGTTTGAACTGCTCATGTGTCTGAGCAGTTGATTTACTTTGCTACCTTAGAATGTCATGAAAATGTAACAATATGAAATCTGGTGAGATTATGATAGCTGCTGACACAAAGATTTATTACCTAGATGAGATATTTAATGTATGCTTATTTCAGGAAAACAAGCCTTGTAAAAATGTTGGATATTTTGCTGAAAACAAAAGAAGAAGAGACAGAGGGAATTGATCCTGAAATTAAGCATACTGAACTCAACATCGATTTAGGGATGCATACTTAATGGTGTTCACTGTCAACCTAAACGTAAAGATACTTGAATCTAGTACCTAATAGGCAATACCAGTGCTGTCGTCACATTAGCACACATTCAGTAAATCAAACCTGACCTCTCATCTCTCTTTTGGCAAAGGACAAACTTGAGCTTTCAGAAAAAGAAAAGAAAATAAACAAAAAAAACAAACAAAAAATATGATCAAGTAGACTTTCTGGTTGTGAAACCAGAAAATGAATGGCAAATAATATAAACAACTGTCTCAGGACTGGATGGCACTCAAACCAGTATCCCTGACCCCAGCCCCTGTCTGCTCAAATTCACTTTCTATACTGTAACCATATTATTCTTCCCAAAATATGCTTTCAACATGCCAATTATCTACTCAGAAAAGTCAATGGTTTCCTAATCTCTGTAAGATATTATTTAGCCTGGCATTCAAGTTCTTCAAGGATCAGACCCATCTCTATCTACCTAAACGTGTTCCCTATTATCATCAAAACATATCCTGGTCCTTCCCAGTTCATTCTTAGCTCCTTCTTGAATTCAAGTCTTTGTTCATTCTGCAGCAATCTGCATCCCCCACTGCGTGCATGTCCCTACACATGTACACACGTCCATGCACACTCTCGTGCCCATACACAGTACCCCTTTTCCTACACCCCTACGAAACATACATACTCTTCAGGCCCAGAGGCAGTCTTGCTCCCTGTCTTGAATCATGCCAGACCATGCTGATACCTCTTCTCCTGAACATACATAGGCCTCATTGACACTTAACCTGACAATAATATGACTTAACTGGGAATTCCCTGGCAGTCCAGTGGTTAGGACTCCGCGCTTTCACTGCAGGGGGCATGGGTTCGATCCCTGGTCAGGGAACTAAGATCCTGCAAGCTGCGCGGTGTGGCCAGTAATGATAATAATAATAATAACATGACTTAACCGTATGTAGTGGTCTGTCCTCTGGCCCCAATCAGATTATAGCATCTAAAGGGAAAAGTTGCTGCCTTCATTTCAACTTCCATGCCTGCCCCAGTGTCAGGCTCATAGGAAAAATACAGTAAATCCTTTGACGGAAAATCATAATATTTTGCATTATAAGTAAATACATTTAACCCACTGCTGGACTAGCCGCACAATAATATTTGACTGGTTTCAAAGTGAAAACAGAGAAAGGCAAAGAAAACCAAATATGCAAACATCTGCAAGGCTAGTGGAGGCAATAAATAGGTATGTCAATAAAGTTTTGGTTTTCATCTCTAGGAGTATTGAGTATCAAGGTCGCTCATATGCAGTCATTATTTGGAAATGATTCATTCTTCAGATTTCCTTTTACTAGAAACACTCCTGGGATATGACTTGAAAGTTATTTTGCTTTATCTAAATTTAAAACTGCTGAATATGGGGGGTGGGTAGCAGCAGTATACAGGAAATAAAATTTATTTCCCATGGAATACAGTATCCTTGCATTATCACAAACCACGTTTGACATGCTTCGTTCAATAACCATGTAGGCAAACCTGCAAAGATTTATGTGTTCAGCAGTTGATCACACTTGACCTCTAATGCCATTTGATTAACAAGTTTCCCCTTGAGCCTGTTTTACTGAAAACAAACAAACAAACAAAAAAAAACCCAAGGTTTAATTCCCCAATGTTAGAGAAATGTGCCTTTTTAAAATGTAAAATGTGACTTGTAGAAGAAAGAAAATGAACCTCCCACATTAGTAAACCACTCTACCTTCCCACCACCACCTTACAAGGAGGCTTGATTAACAGATAAAAATCCACCTCAAGATTCCCAGGTGGGCAAGGAGGCCCATTTGCCCCAGCTGCCTGGAGACATTTTAACAGCAGGAACTTTGAGCTCTTAATGAAAATCAAGTTGAACAGTGTGGCATCAGGAAGCTGCCCAACCTGTCTGCCTGCCAGAATGAACTGCTCAACTGGCGGCACCCTCCTCTTCTAATCAAGAGCTCAAACACCCACCCCACAAAGTCCCAGAATTGTTCTTAAAACCAATGCTGATCCTTAAGAAGGCTCTAAAATCATCAATACAGCCCCTGCCTAATTATTCAATTCTCTTCATAGGGCAAAGAAGATTCTTTTTTGACCCCTACAGTGATTAATTTATGCCCCAAAGCATAATATTTGATTACCCTCTCTTAGCATATATAACGTGTGACCTTATTACCGGTCATAAAATTATTCAGCCACAATAGTCAGTTCAGTGGCATCCTGAGGCAGTAAGTTCAACTGTTTGGCTGCCTGCTGGTAAAAATATATAGCCTGACATTATCTCAGAATTTACCTGCTACTTGTTTTATCAGTACATGTTTGATGCAAATGATTTCTAAATTCCTAGATAATGATTGAATCCAGTTTAAAAAAATAGAAAAATAATTTGTCTATCAAAAGCCTGATATTCACCAGTGTGCTCACAAAATGGGATGTTTTAATTGAAGTGAAGGTTCTCATTTAGTCAGAAATCTTTTGGGTTTTCCACTCTTGTTTAAAATCTTTATAAAACACATTAGTCCATGTTTCTGGCTCAGTAAGTACAGTATAGTGTGCTGAGTATAATTAATACTTCTCTGATAACTGTACCCCCCAGAGTATCTCAGGATCTTCATACTTCATTAATTATGATGCTCAGAAGGGTAGGTGGCGAAGAGGGAAGTGTCTAGGTTTGCAATGCTTAAATCATATAACAAATCCTGGAAATATTTAGGCTGTTTATGTTGGTTTTACTTCTTTTTACTTTACCTCATTCCACAAAGGATTTGAAGCACTCAATAAACCACATGACATTTTTTTTTAATTGAAAGGATCCAGGCAAAGGGAAAATGTGGATGGCATACAAATGAACAAGCAAAAGGATAAGAAAGGTACTTGCAAAGAGGCCATGACACAGTGCTCAACAGATATAACATGGACCATATGATGTGGCCAAGGCAGAAAGGAAAATGGGATCAATCACAAAGTTCACAGCATTCAAAAGATTAAAAAACAACTATAACAAAAATCTCTTGTTTGGGAGATGCACAGGTTTTTTCCTTGATTATGTGTACTCATAATAATAATTTTATTATTTTATGATAAAATAATTTTATGAGGAATCTCATAAAGAAGACACCACTGGGTGATGTCCTGCTTCTCACACTTTAACGTGCATATGGACCATCATGGGATCTGATTAAAAGGCAGATTCTGACTCAGAATATCTACAGTTGGAACCTATGATTCTGAATTTCTAATAAGCTCTTGGGTAAGGCCAAGGCTGCTGGTCCATGGGATCCTGATATTATAATATCATTTAGTAATCACTTCTATAAAAGTAATTTTATTAATAAAGTATAAAAACATGCATTCCAGGTACACATTAACGTCTACCTTGACCCAAAGGCAAAATTTAAAACACCTAGGTGAGCAAAGGGTGAACAACATATCTTCCTTCATATCAGCTGAATGAACGAACTAATAGGCGTTAGGCTCCTCATATGTGATGATTTTTCTGAGTGAAGAAAAAAATTAAGAGTTCTTGATAGACTGATTTGGTTCTTTGTCACTATAGTGATTCAAAATGTGGGATGAATCCTTTATAATAGCATGTTATAAATATTTTCAGTTTCAAACTAATTCAATGTAAAATTTGCATATTCATATATATGAATGCATATTAAATTATTTAAAGATTTATATTTTCTATCCAAGCAAAGTTTCAACCATTGATCATCTTCAAAAGAAAAAAGCTTTCATTTGCAATATTGAAGCAATTATTCTAAACTATGTAAAAATAAAGAATAAGAAAGGAAATTTTTTTAAGTTAATTGTTTCTATAATACAATTTATTTATTGTTTGAAATAAATCATGAAACAGTAGAATTATAATGTTAAAAGAAGCCTCCTCCTAGAAAAGAAGAAACTGAGGCTCAGGGAGATTAACTGACTTTCTCATGGTCACACAGCTAACAAATCCCAGAGTTAGGCCGTTGACTAAGTCTCTCACATGTCACACCGCTTCACTATCATTATTCAAATTGACCTATGAACCTCAACATCATTATGATTCAGTATAGTGGAAAAAACAGAAAAAATAGAAAGAGGGGCATATTCCATTCAGTCACTGAATATGTATTAAGAACCACTGACGTGATAGTCATTGACTTGGTGGCCAAAGGACAGTATGCAATAACGGATAGCATTGCCAACTCCTCATGGAATACACAGTTTAGTAAGTAAACATGTACTTATAATATGTTCTTATAATACAACCTGAGAAGGACTGTACTATAAATACATATAAAGTGTTGTCAGGAATTAAAGGAGGTGATACTATACTTGAGATGGGTTTTGAATGTTGGATATATTTTGGCTAGGTAGAACAGAGAAGCTGGGTCAGCCAAAAGCACAAGGGTGCGGAAGAGTATAATGTGTTGCCAAATAAAAAGTATAAAGTAATGTCAAATAAATTTAACCATGAGAAATATAAGATGGGAAAGTTAAGAGCTAGAGAGAAAGAAACAAAATCAAGGATACACACAACTTTCTAGCTTAAATAGTAACAGTCAACCAAATAGAGTCATTAAGTCATTAAATCATCTTAATACTCAATTTTTAGTCAGTTAAAAGTGGTCTGTCTAATGTAATCAACCTGCCCCCCCAGGTGAGCTTCCTCCCCATCAAATGGATATGGGACCATATTGAGGAATAGTGTTGGCCTTTGCAGTTGTCATGTCACTCAGGACTGGCAATAATCAGACCAGTCTTGGTAAGGGGATGGCCGTGTTGTTGAGCCCAGGAATAGCTTCTATTCCTGTGGCCATGGCCACTCTGTCCATGGGTCCACTGAGCAAGAATAAGAGTGGCTGAGGAAGAAGCAAACCGACAATCGGAGCAGGGGTCATCTCATCCATATGATTATTCAGAGCCGGTTCTCTGGTAGATGCCCTTTGTTGACCATTCACATGGGACACAAACAGCTTCACACTCTGACCATTCCAAGAAGATCATGAACTTACCTCAACCAAGTTGAACACTCTTCAGTACTCAACTAGTCATAAGAAATTCCCCCATGAGGCCTTGGTTATGCACTGGGGGAGGAGAGGTAACACAATAGGAACATGTGTGGTAAAAGTCTGAGACACCTGCTTATGCCTTTTGGATCTGCTTACACCTAATCTCAAACATATTATTCCACTAATGATAAATTGCTGCTGCACATGCTAACGCATATCCAATTCATGATGGCAGCCAAATTTTCATGATCACTTGATGGCCCACGGTCAGGCATTCCAACTCTACCAAGGCCTGATGATAGCTTTCCAGGAACTGTTTTTCAAAGATATCTGCAGAAATAGTCATAGTTTTGCTCTAAACCCCAGAGATCAAAACTATGATTCTCCTCTAGGGGTTTGTCAGAAGTTTCACAAGCATCTGTATTTCCTGATACATCAAATATTATTGGATCTGATAGGTCATTAGGCTCAAACAGAAGAGCAGTTTGCACTGCTGTGCTACTGGCTGAAGAGCATTTTCTTGCTATGCTTTGAGTT
The DNA here is from genome assembly GCF_965194805.1 of Balaenoptera borealis. Classification (NCBI taxonomy): domain Eukaryota; kingdom Metazoa; phylum Chordata; class Mammalia; order Artiodactyla; family Balaenopteridae; genus Balaenoptera; species Balaenoptera borealis. Next base: position 67,293,960 of record NC_138864.1, read on the forward strand.
ACTCAACAAACACGATGGAGCAGCATGCTTAGTTGTGATATGTGCTGTCTCCCAAATCCAAATTAGCCAACCAAGCTTTGTGCCACCATAATCTTTGAGGACTAAACTAAGGCAGAGAGAAGGTGTGTCAACACAACCCTAAGGCAATACTGTGAAGAAGGACTGTTGATCTTGTTAGGTAAAAGTAAATAAGCACACTGCTGGTGATCTTTGCAAATTGTTATAGAGACAAAAGCATTTTCCAGATTAATAGCTTTGCACCAGGTCCAAGGAGCCGTGTTGATTGGCTTCAGTAAAGAAACCACATCTGGAACTGCAGCTGCAATTGGAATCACTGCCTGGTTATATTTAAGATAATCCACAGTAATTCTCTCAGATACATCCATCTTCTTCAAAGTGCAACCAAGTGAATTCAATGAGGATAAAATGGAAATCACTACCCCTGCACATTTCAAGTTTTTGATAGTGGCACTGATCTGCAGTTTTTCTAGGGCTATAATTCTAATTTAGGTTTGCCATCCTGGTAGAGATAGGAATGTCTGTCATTCAGCATTGCGTCAGGAAAACCAAAACCAAACTAAGTATTTCCAAAGAGAGCAAACAGCATGGGGGATTGGTTTCATAGGTATTGAAGGACTAAAAAAGCACAAAGGGAACACTAAAGCAACATGGACAAATAATTATAAAAAAGCAGCTACCACCTCTAAGGCTAGAGATATAGAGGGCATGGGTTGTGGTTATCAGAAGTTAGAAGGTGATAGGAGGGACTAGAGACTCAGAGAGCTGAATAGAGGCACTGCCCTACTGGTGCTGGTAGTTCTGAGGAGATATAATGCGATTGGTTCTGGGAAGGCCGAAAGAAGCTTCTATTCAACTTCTATTGCTAGCTATACGCTGACAAGAACAGCAAGCAGAATATTACTCTCCTAATATCCAGTCTCCCCCTTGTACTCCATGTTGGCAGAACCCAACAAGGAGCCAACTGGTAGAGAACAGAACTCTGCAAAGTCTTAGCCCCAGTACAAATCAGAGTGTGGAAGGGTAGCTTTAGAACCAAGAGACAACAGCTTGATAACAAGTATGTATTTTATATGAAGAAAACAAAATCATAGAAAAATTACATTGGGTCAGGAACTAGGTTTTAGCCTCAGCCACGTTGCTAACAAACTGTAAGAATTTTAGCAGGTAATTTCAACTTTCTGAGCATCAGTTTTACTTGAAAAAATCACTGTAACAATACCACCAATGCTTTCCTTCCAGGAGGCATAATGTAGGTGAAAGCACTCTGAATAAGTATAGAGTGCTATATAATCATAAGCTTGTCTCATTATTATTATCCATACTAAATGGAGCCAGGAAAATATAGATGAATGAAACTTATAGATAATCTTAAAATCTTCTTTTAGACAGTTTTATATTCTTTCCCATCTAACCAGTCTGTACAGGGCACATGCAAAATAGGTCAGTAAGCTCCATGTCTAGCCTTCTATGGAGATGCTAACAAACAGTAATGCGAATCCAAAGACAGTACCAGGGGAGAAAGATAGGATATGAGGAGCTTAGTTAATTCTCCAAACAAATGGCCAGTTTGAATAATTGAAACATAGACACAAACTGTTTATGTATATAACCTGCTCCTCCTGAAAGCTGAATTTGAAAATTTAACTATTGCTTACAGAAATAGTAAAAATAAATAAGTAAATAGTAGGCCAACTTAAATAACAAATTTGGTATAGAAAAGACTTTCTTTTCACGATACACTGAGGTCATAAATAATTATTTGGGAAGGAAATAGTTAATGGATAAATTGATGCATTTGGTTCAATAACTTTGCAAGTTAAGAAACCACAAAATTAAATAGTGAGAACTACAACAATTGGAGATGCCTATCAGAGACTTTTGGGTAACCACTCACAAGATTCAAAGTTTCATTCCAGACCAGATAGAATTAACAGATTTGATTGCTATTATTTTATAATTTTAGATCTGCTAAATTAAACGGAAGAATCTCTCTAAAAGTATATGAGCACTTATTTATTCAGCCAGCAAATATATACTATCTTCTTTGTAAGAAATTCTAGGTTCTAGGATACAAAAGTGAGAAAGAGATCTGATATCTATACAGATGATGACAACACAAGGAAGTGGAAGTGGGAGAACAATTAACTTTACCTGAAGGCTCTAAAAAAGGATTTTTAAATGTGACATTTAAGCTGAGTCTCAAAAATTTAAATCAAGTTGCTATTTAGAAAGTAGTAAAAGGGCAGTAAAGAAAAAGGCAGCTGCATTGCAAAGGCAGAGAGTTATGAAAGGCAGCAACATATCAGGAGGACAATAAGAAGTACTGTGTTGTGGGAATTTAGGATGCAAGGGTGGGAGTGGAGGGTACAGGCAGCCAACGGAGATGAAACTGGAGAAAAAGTCAGGGCCAATGAATGAAGGGATTTGTTACAATGATAAGGAGCTTGGACTTAATTCTGTGGGAAGCAGGGTCCCAATGCCACCTTTAATAGGGGAGTGAAATGATCTAATCTATTGATTTTCACATGATAGCTTTGATACTAACATAGAATTTGAATTTTATTAGAGAGAAACTGGGGTTAAGAAGAAATATTGCAGTTGTCTAGGAAACAGATAGTAAGGACCTTTATGCTAAAGTTGTAGAAATAGAAAAAAGAAGAGGAGTCTGGTCTGGAGATAATCCTTATATACATCAATAGGATATGCGTCTGAATAAGAGGAAAGGCTGGAAGGTAATTCAGAGGTTTTGATATTGGGAGATTAAGAGTTGAGAGAGTGGTGAAATATTCCATTCAAATAGAGTAGAAGTCAGCAAACTTTTTCTGTAAAGGGCCAGATAGCTTAGGCTATTTTAAGCCTTTGAGAGACAGACAGTCTTCAACACAACTACTCCTTTCTGCTACTGAAGCACAAAGGCAGCCATAGGCAATACGTAAAGAAATAAGTGTGGCTGTATTCCAATAAAACATTTTATGGACATTGATATTTGAATTTCATCTAATTTTCACATCATGAAATATTTTCATTTTCTTTTAAAGATGTGAAAACTATTCTCACCTTTCTGAAAGGCCATGCAAAAACAGGCAGTGAGATAGATTTGGCCCAAGGACCATAATCTGCCAACCTCTATAATAGAGAAAGCAGAGGAAGGAACAGCATTCGGGTTAAGTTTAAGATGTTGTGGGACATCCAGGTGACGGTGTGCAGAAGGCAGGTGTTCCGGGCTGGACCTCAGTGAAAAGAGGCGTCCAAAATGCTCTAGGAACACTGTTCTTCATGGTCATAAAGAACCAAAATTATATGAGAAGGCAAATACAACAGAGAAATGAAAGACAATATCATACCCTAATGCTGTTTTTAAAGTACTTTTTAATTGAAGGTAAGGTAATATTTGAGGATTTTATATTATCAAACGCAGACACTTATCTCTATAATAGGCAGTTAGAAGCCATGGCCAAAGAACTAAAGCATTTATGACAGAACTTATAAAAGTAATGAAAGATGATAGAGTACAGGAACTGTCTATGAAGCAAATAATGTTTCATCCTTTATGGGTGAAAGACAGAAATGAAGCTGGATTTAATTTTAGAAAAGGAATTTCATTTGTTACCTGTCAAATACTGATGCAAAAGATAAACAGAAGTCATAGAAATCTTCTTAGACAGTATGCAACACTACTCCACAACCCTATGCTTGTTAAGTAACATTCAAACCACTCATAAAGGATCCTAAATAGGAATAGTTTACAACTCATTTTGGTAAAGAAAGGATGACAGTTTCTCAGATGCCTCACTGGAGAGCTTTTGGACATGTGCTGCCCTGTCTTTCACAGGCAGAGTAATGAAAAGTAAATTTATCTTGAGGTTTTACCTTTTATTTGGTTGAGGCACAGTATCTCTGGTCCACATTGGATTTTTAACAGATGAAATATTTCCTAAACCAAGTAATTTGATTCTGTGCAGATAGTAACCACAGGCGGTATAATTAATTTCTTTTATATCTTCAACACAGTAAGTAAGTGGATCTTCCCTTTCTATCCATAAGACAAAGCCAGACACAAATCACCGTGAAGAGCAAGGTGCATCATGAAGATTAAGAAATCTCATACGATGCTGTGGATCCAAGCTATTCATTGCCTCATAATAAAAGTGAAATAGTAAAAATCAATTTTTGATACCAGGTCAATTTCCAATGCAAAATGGCCCAAATAGAAGAAGACAGATTTCGTTTTTTAACTTCTATTTTTCCCATTGTCAAAATCCTATCAAAAACCCCTTTAATACAATAATAAAATATTGTTGATATACTCAACAATATATTCATAACTGTTAAAAATTACTTTTTTACATGACAATTACTGCTTAGTTAATTCCTTCTCAGTTATTCTTCTACAGGATAATAATATTGTTGGTACTTCATAAGATAAAACATCGACACTAAAAAGAATATTTTACTAGGTGAATTCCTATGTACAAAGGGAAAATCAGGGATAAAAACTGAGCAGCTTTTCTAGTAAACAAGTATTAGTTTTAAAATCTTAGAGTAAAAATCTATATGTGTTTTCTATTTTTAACAATCATTAAGCATTTACCTAACCAATATGGGAGAAACTTGTGATAAGAGGAAGATAATCAGAAACAAATAGAAACATATTTTCAAGTTTAAATTAGAAACCATAATAAAACCTAGTCTTTTCTACAAGGTATCCCAACAACTAAAAGTGAAGAAAAGCCACAATCAGGATTTGTTCTTCATATAATGAACCAAACAATTACTATATCTGTTCTTATTCTCCAAATTTAATTATTTTAATCACTAAATTGGCTGAATTAACACCTTTATCTTATTACCAGCAGAGACACAGCTTTAAAGTATTTTCATTGGGTCAAGAATTTAAGCAGGACACTACAATGAACAAACTTCTGAAGATAAATCTTTTCACTGATGGGTATGATATAATCAAGATGGGCTTTGGAGACATTCTGAGCTGGATTCAAAACCAGCATCTGTGGCTAATTAGCTATGTGTTCTTGGGCAAATTACATTAATCCAAGAGACCATTAGGTCTAATTCCATCTAGTTTAACATCAGTCATCAGCAGAAACTTAAGCTTCCTAGGTTATCCATTATTACCTAGCTCTGTGGTTCTCAATTTATCAGATTCATGGCTCCCTTTACATAACAATAGTTTAATCACTCTGAAATAAAACTCATCAATATTGTAACCTATTTTTCAAAAAATCAGTATAGTGTCCCATAAGATGTATTCCAATATGTAAATGTAAGGATACTACTACTCTACAAGACACGTTGGTATCAGATGCTTGAACTTATCCATAGAGCCATCAATAAGATAATTACAAATGCAGATAGATACAGATGTGAGGTACTGGCCACTTAAATACCATAGGTGACACTGCCGTCAATGACTTGATTTTCCAAATGTGAACATCTATTAGCACAGTTCAGTAGAGAACAAGTACAGTATTTCCTTCAATATACACAATACTTGCATTTCTAGAAAATTTAGTGTAGACTAAAACTATGCACAAAGGATTTGTGTTTATATAAAATGTATAATTGTAAACAGATTTTTCACCTCTGTAACTCTCCAGGAGGGTGCTCATAGGTCACGTAAAACGTGGGTGGGAAAATGTGTGATTGTGCAGAACTCATCCACACGTTACAAGATACCTCACATCCCTGCTTCCGATAACCTTCTAATGAGTTCCTTTTCCCTCCTCTTCTTCTCTTGCTCCTTGCACCACCCTCTCCCCATCAATTCATCACATAACAGTGAGAGTGATTCTTTAAAAAGTGTTTATCAGACTTCGTAACTTGGGCTAAACCCATCAATGATTTCCTGTCACAGAATACAGTCCAAACTATTTTGCATGACCTTCAAGTCCTATTTGATCCTGCCTGTAGCCAACCTCTGTGACCTCATTTACCAGTATCCCTCTTGCTTCATGCTCCAGATAGACTGGCTCTCTTGATGGTCCTAAAACTCATCAAAATTATTCCATACTTGGCATTTTGTATTTGCAGTTCTCTCTTTATGGAGCACTCTCACCTGAGTTTTTCCCTGACTCCTGTACCCTACTTGACTTCTTCACCTGAAAGGTGAATTTCCCAAAATGGAGATTGGTTCACTTGCTCCTCAAATCATCATCCTGCCTATCTTACCAAATGGCACATCCAGTTGGCTCAGGCTAAAATCTTTGACAATTTTCTCCTTATCCAAATGCCTTTGTCCACCTAATCAATGAATAAGTCCTTTCCTCTTTATCTCTAAAACATATCCCAAATTCATCATAGCGACTGCTACTATTTCTGTCTAAGTCATCTCTCACCCATACTATTTTACAGGCCGCCTAGTTGGTCACGTTGCTTCTGTTCTTACCCTCTATAATCCTTTCTCCACACAGCAAAATCAGATCATGTCATTCCCCCATTTCAAGAGATCCACTGACATCTTTCATACTTAGAATAGAACCCAAACTCGGGCCACAATAGTCTACAAAGGCTTTGACAATCTGGTCCCCTTGCCTCATCATTCACCTTCCTTCCACTCACTCTCTATATAACCAGTTTTTTCTGATAAAAGAACAAGTCACACTCATTCTCACCCTAGGACTTTTGCTGTATCCTGCAAATATATGCCTGGAAATTACTGTGACACATATTTGTATGGCTGGCTTCTTCCTATCATTCAGGTGTCAGTTTAAATGTCACATCCCCAGAAAGGTCTTTCCCAATCTACCATGTCTGAAGAAATCCCCACTTACTCCCTCTCACAATACCTTCCTTTACTTTCATCATAGAACTGATTAGTGTTGGGGTTTTTTTGTTTTGTTTTGTTTTTTGCTTACTTAGTTATTTATTAATGACTATCCCTTGAATATAAGACCCATGGAAGCAAGGACCTTGATGAAATTAACTATAAGTCTGTACCCAATGCCTGAGTAGTCATTACTCAGGCTGAACACTGAAAAAATATTTGTTGAATAAATAAATGAAGGAGTGGCTCAGTATTCTAACAAGATTTTCCTGGAGAAAATTCTTTAACTTCACAGTTTTCAAACTGGAGTATGTGCATCACCAGAAAACATGAGTCAGTTTGTTCAAACCCCAGGAAAATATGGCATACCTTCCAAGTATTTAAACAATATATTTATAGAAAAAGATTAAAATACATAATGAATTAGAATATAATATTTATATGGGTTTTTAATATAAAACAAGATTTCTGTGAAACTTCATAATTTTAGCACTTGCTTCAGACTATGCCTCCAAATCTCCCAATATAAGGTGTCATTCTTCTCAGTTTTAAGGAGTGCATATGTACTCCTTAACTTAAAAAATTAGGAAGTAAAGGAACTATTTCATGAACATTAAGTAAGGCAAATGGTTAGGAAGCCCCATGTTTAATGTTATATTAAAAATATTACCATATAGATAAGCAAAGTTTCCTGTTTGTTGAGTAATTTCTAATATTGTGAATCATAACATTTGTGAGTTGTTTTTTCTTTATAGAACAGCTTTGAGTGCCGCTAGTTCCTGTCAGTGGTAGTAAATGTTAACTCTGGTACCAAATACTTAGTGTATTAGAGGTCAAGCTGGAAGACCAGCACCAAGAGACATACAAAATTCCTTAACAAGGAAAGCCAGAGTGGTCTCATATCTACCTAACCTTCAGGAAACTAAGAGGTAGGGATGATAGAAATAGCAGTGCAATAAAGTCTAATGATGACAATCTGCTAAGTAAGGGATGAAAAGGTGTTCGACAAGCATTTAAGTCAGCAGTAAATTGTGACTTCCACTAAAGTAATGATGACATCTAGGAAGAAAATATAATAATGATCATCCTGGTAAACAAATTGCATTCTGTAAAACAGTGGGTAATAGCAAAACCTGGCATTGGAAACTGTCTCTGTCAACAACTAACTGTGTGACTTTGACCCAGTTACTAGCCTCATCTGTAATATGAACATAATAATACCTAACTCCTAAGAAGATTGGTAAGATTACATGAGACAGTATATATCAGAGACCTAGCATCCACCAAGCCCTTAAATTATAGCTATTATTGTTACGGAATAATGTACCTACCATTACAAAAATTAAAAGTACCCTATTCTAATTCCAGATTTAATATAAAAGGAAGTTTGGTTTAATATTAGCAATGAATATTTCATGCTTTTTTTCTAAAGGAAATGTTTTAATAAAAGTTCATACCCTAGTGCTGCCAGACATCTAAAATTATAGCCAATGCTTTTATAAGTCTAAATCATCTAATATTTGGGTTTAAAGTAATATTGCATTCAGAGATTTTCTTTGCTAGATGGACTGAATAATCAAAACAATCCCAAATCCTATCCTGAAGTATTCACTTTTTAACTTAATTTAGCACTTACTTTTTCAATCAAATTCTCCTTTTCTTCAACTTTTTTTTCATGTCTACACCTCTAAGAAGTTAGCAAGCTACCTAAGGCAGAGGCTGTTTTGTGTGACTGCTTTATATGAATTTTTAGTTATATAGCGGGGAGAATAAGTTGGTGTAGGGAGGGGAGTGAGATGAATGCTTACAATGCCTGGGATTTGTTAATTATAACATTATGAATCCCTCTACTCCTTCCCTGCCAAAACGTACAGTAATCAATTGAATTATGAGTCAAATATCACTCTATGAAAAAAATAGGTAAGTGTTATCATAACCTGTTTAAGCAGAAATGAAATATTCAGGATTCAAAGTTTCATGTTTTCTCCAATCTGACATGGTGCTAGGGCTAGGTCCAGATTAAATGTTTAAAAGAACTTTTTCCTCCACCAAATGGACAGGCTGAGAAATGAAATCACCACGCCAGAAAAATGCCATCCCAGTGGTCGCTCCTGGACAACCCTGCTGTATTTTCTGTTGGGACATAGAAAAAGCTCATTCTCCCAAAGGAAGCTGTGGTTCTTTGACAAGCACACATGACATGGGTAGCAAGAGACAATTCAACCTCTCCCCACACGCACGTAATGGCACCTGAAACACAAAGACAACTCTGCATCTGCGCTTGGGAGAGAGTGAAGCCATGAATGTTTTCCAACATCACAAGCACTTTCATAACATGCAGCTTGAGGATGTACCCACAGGAGTGCATTTGGTTTGCCCCAGAATGTTCTAGGAATGACAGGTTATCATCAGCACCCCCATCCATCAGGGCTTGCTGGTGGACTCATTGTCTGTTTGGTAAGCAAGACACTACTTTTTTCAGAAAATCACTTTTACAAATGTAATCTTGACTTGAACCTTCCATCACAGAGCAGTAAGTTTTCCAAAGATATGTATTTTAAATTACATATTGAATGATTACATGAGTAACAAGAACCATGAGTGGAATGACCACATAATTTGTTCTTCAAACCAGGACACTTGAGAGTGAAAAGGGAAACTATTAATAATTATGCCGAACACAGAGGAAGAAATCACATAGGATTTCTTAGGAGAAAAAGTTTAAAGCAAGCATATACTTATTTATGCAAACTTGTAGACTAAAATTTGAACATTGTGGGGGAAAAGGATTTTTCTGTAATGGAGGAGGCGTGGTAAAGTGATACAAGGGTTGAAGGAAAGAAAATAGCAGAAAGAAAATAATATTAATTGATTGCCTGCTTTAGACCAACCTTTTAAATAATAAAAACTCCAACAATTATAGTATGTATAGTAATGATAACATTTTAGACAACAATCTGTGAGGAAGATATTAGCCACGTTTTACAGTTATGGAAACCAAAGTTTTAAAGGGTTAAGTCTCGTGCTTTGTGACCACCTAGAGGGGTGTGATAGGGAGGGTGGGAGGGAGACGCAAGAGGGAGGAGATATGGGGATATATGTATACATATAGCTGATTCACTTTGTTATAAAGCAGAAACTAACACACCATTGTAAAGCAATTATACTCCAACAAAGATGTTAAAAAAAAGAAAAAGGGTTAAGTCTCTTGCCAAAGACACATAGATAAAAAGATGGAACTTGGCTTCAAACACGATGCCAGCTCATTAAATTTGTTCCAAAGTTACTGTGATTTTATAAATCTCCATTTTATAAATGGCATTACATCTCCATATTATAAATGAGGAAACTGAGGCTCAGAGACTGTCTTGTTCAAGGATTCACATATAATATGGAATGTGGATTCAAATTGAGGCCTGCCTGATTCTTAAGTCAACGTTCTTACTTCCAAAATATCGACTGGGCTTTGTTCAGGCTTTGTTTGTTTGAGTTTTGTATGGGGTTTTTCTGAGGGGCATGAGGCAACGATCTCTTCCCCTCTTCTTACGTGGACTCTGCTTAATCTCCATTTCCACTCTAAAATTTCCCCTCCTTGCCTCTTTTTTTTCTCTTTTCCTCAGAGCTCCTTCTAAATATTTAATCAAGATGTCACAACTGGGCTTGTCAGAAACCTTAGCTTACGAGTAAGGAGCTTCCGTAGTGTATCCTTCACATCACTTGTGGTCTGTGTTTCGTCTAATTTGTGTTTGTTTACATCCCCTTCTTTCTTATGACATTCATTCAGTATGGGGCATTTCATCCTCCACATCAGCTTATCCACAGCATCTCGTTCTGCTATACTTGTCCTACTTTCAACTTGGCTTGAGAAGTTATCATCACCCTTTTCTAAATAGCATGAAAATCCATTAACCACACTGTGTACACAAAGATGCAGGGAGGTAACACAAACCACTCTCGCACTATGAGCAGATTGAAAGGAATTTCCCCACAGTATTATATGAGAAAGTTTAAGTAGCACTATTCTAGACAAGAGGCCAAGAAAACGAATGAAAGAAGAGTATGGCAAGGGCACATATAAATTCCTCTTGAGTTCTTACCTAGGCAGTCTTGTTCCGTTAATAAGAAACAAACTATGCTCTGATGCTGGTCATTGACGATTACATTCATCTAGACTGTGTTCTGAAGTTAAATACCCACAAAGCAAGACTTTTCCCCATTCTGCCTACTTCTCTCCATCCTTGTCACCAGCACCCTAGTGCAAGACACCACCATTGCTCACTGGGGGTGCAATAGCTTGTCAATGGTCTCCAGGCTTCCACTCTTGCCCCTTTTTGGTTAATTCTCCACCCAGCAGCCAGAGTATCTTTTAAATCTGTTTATCAGATCTTGTCATTCCCTTATGTAATTCCCTCCAGTTATATCCCATAGTACTTAGAACAAAATCTGAACTCCTTATCCCAGCTTACAAACCCCAATAGTCAGGACCTTGCAGGCTCCTCCTACCATCTTATCATACTTTTTCTCCAGGCCCACTTCAGCCTCCCCGACCTTCGTCCAATACCTGAAATGGGCCAGGCTGTTTCCAGCCCCAGAGCCTTTGTATATACTATTCCTGCTGATGGACAGGGTGCCTCCCCAGATGGTGGCTTGTCTGGTGCCTCTTGTCACTCAGACCTTGGCTTGCAAGTCGCCTCCTCCAAAAGACCTTCCTTAACCCAAAGGGCAGCCACTCCATTATTCCCTAACATAGTAATCTCCACATAGCACCTAATACTCTCTGACAGTTTATTTTTTATTTACTTGTTTTATAGTTGCTTACTGCTTATCTCCCCTACGGCCAATGTAAACTCCATCAGATTAGAGAATAAGCTCGTCTTAGCCACCACTGTATCCCCTACGTCTAGAAGAACATCTGGTGCATAGCAGGACTCAGAAAGCATTAGTGAACAAATAAATAAATTAGCCAACCAATTTATTTATGAATGTTTGCTTTACCTTTATATCATAATAACTGGATAAGATTTTTTTGATTTCCACTTTTCAATATAAAAACATCTTTGCTAACAAAAAATATTTTCTTATGATTACATATGACTTTTAAAAAGTGTGTTTACCAGTGTCAAATTGTATAAATTCTTTGATTCTGTTTTGTGGATGTGACCTCAAAAAGTTCCAGAAAGAACTCACCAAAACTACAAGCTCTTGCATAAACATATTGTAAAAAACTAGTGAGGCCTTGAATCTGTATTTTAGGAAGGCTCAACCCTTAATTGGGACTGTGACCAACCTTGTTTTAAGAGGCTTTCTGATAGCATGCTATCAATTAAAGGACACAAAATCCTGCCTCTAGAAGTCTGTATCTGCCCTAGCTGAACAATTTCATATGATGTATGTTTAGGGCACCATAACTCTAGAGAGTTAAGCCTTCATTGAATGCACAGAACTGGTCGAATGACCAGGTTAAATGCTTTCTTACCAATAAAATGTTTAATTAAAAAAACTTCACTGGAAAGTTAGTAAGCCTTTTCCTTAAAGAATATATCCTACCTTCCAATAGGGTTGCAGAAACACTAGGGCTGAGTGAGCCATATGTCACCCCAACCAATTAGAGTCACAGTCAAGTGACTCTCTTAATTGTTAACTAAAAAGAAGTCTCTGGAGGAAAAAAGTAAGTCACTCCTTGAGGACCTTATTCAAATCTGGATGGATGGCAAAGGAGCAGTGCAAGAGCCTATGAGCACAGAGACTCGTGTAAGCTGAACAAAGGTAACGGTATCAAGAAAGTCAATAAGCCAGGAGCAAGGGCACCAGAGGTGGGTTCAAGCCCACACTGCCCTTGACTTCAGGGAACTTCAAAAGAAAGCATCAGATCACTGATGTTGACAGGGTTGTCACAAACAGGGCATTAAAAACATAAATATGTAAGCTGAAATACTGAGAAGCAGAAATAACCAAGGTTATTTATTTCCCAAGTATGTGGCTCAAAATTCTAGCCAAGACTTGTTTAGAAGGTAAACCACACACAATTTTCACAATTAGAGCTTCCTTTGTTCCAAATCTGCTCCATCACATTTGATCATATTGATGTTTCTTGGCTTAACTAAAATTATTTTTATCTTTGAACTTCATTGTACCTATCTGCATATGCTGAAATGTTTGCTGATCTCCTTAATTCCTTGCACTCATTAGTATTCCTTTTCTTGTTCTGTGTTATATATAATGACATTGCAAACCACTCCTGGTCCATCACCAATATTTACCGAGACTGAAAATATTAATCACAGGTATCTTCCAAATCAAAGCAACCAACTCGTGTAGTAATTGGTTTTAAGATATAAATAAGACAGAAAGACCATGGGCAGAGAAGAACAAATAGCTCACCAAATTCCCCTGTGCATAGTACGTACGTTCAATTTATTGAATAACAGACTCTCTCTTGCCTCTACTGTCTTCAGCATTCAAACGAGGTTTCTAAGCAGAGGGAGCCTATTAAACAAGATAATCAGGTCTTAGGTTTAAAGATAAGCTAAATCCTTCACATTCTTCTGGCAGACATTAGCAGGGGACTCAGTAATAACTACCAACTTTGGAAAGCCTGCCACAGGGAGGTGAGCCTAAATTGCTTTGTTAAAATAACCCAAACTTCTGTCTCAAAATATCCACATTGCTCTATTACAAGAGGAGAAAATTTGAAACGTGGTGAAGAAAGGGAAGGATTTACCACATTTACCTACTCTTATCATGCTCTTTTAGTAAGGTGACAATAAGCCCTGATTCGTCTGGTACAGTTCTATTTTCTGCCTGTTGCCCCTGTGCAATTACTAATTGTAGTGTCCCCTTTCATTCTCAAAAATGTTGCAATTTAGATAATAAATTATATGGTTATCCTGTGTGTTCAGTAGCAAGTACTATGCTCATGATGGATCCACAGATAGACAGAGAAAGAGAGAGAGAGAAAGATATTTTTCTCTATTCTACCATTCTCCATTCCACAGAGGCTAATCTGTATCACCTGTATTATTGTGTCCCTTCTGAGTGATTTTGGCCACTCAGAGGCACTAGCAGGAAATACGAGGGTGGGAATAAAGAAAAGTAGTCAGGATATTTATTCCCTGATCTCACTCCCTGCCTGGCTATGGTCTAGCTGGTATGGTCCCTCTACTAAAGGCCACAGCTCCAAATGGCTCTTTCGTACAAGCACAGCCCTATTTCTGGCTGAACCCTTCACTCCCATTGCTTCTTCAGATCTAGCCTTAGCAATGATTCTGTTGCTAGCCCTACAATGCTTCATAATACCTTGTAGATGTCCTTTAATCTTGTCCATACCTTTGTAGAGTCGTTTCTTTCCTCAATTTCCCATTTGAGTGTTCCCTATGTTTCCTGCCTAGAAGCTGACTGAGGGAATGTTTTACTTCATCTACACAGAAATCCTATGTATTACAAAGCATGCCCATTTTACTTTTGAAAAAATTAAGGTACAGAAAACTACTTTATTTTTCCAGCTAGATAGAAGAGATTCAAATCTGGGTGCCCCTGACTCTGAAACCTATGAGTTATCCTCCTATATCAAGCTAGTCAATCTACAGACTCCCTTCCTATATTAGATAATGAAGGACACAATAAGCTCTAAAATTCCAGTGATATATGAACATATATTTATTCAACAAATACTTTTGAGCAAGTGACCAGTATGAATTAGGTAATGTGCTCATTAGGAAAAGCACTAGAGGAGGTCAAAACAAAAGCCATGGAAAACAAAGGTACCTTGGAACATTAACTGATATCAGGTTTAAATGGGACAATACAGCAGTCAGGAGCATCTTTAGAAGGATGTGCCTGGGAGCAATGATCCGGTTCTGTAACACTTATTGACTACCTTCTGATAAATGGAAATCCTGATTCTTAATTGTGTCCTAACAAGGAAAATTTATCTGCAATCTCAAAATCAGTCTCTCAATAAGACTGTCAGATGATAAAATGGGTAACAACAGGACCCATGTTTCCCCTTCTCTATCATGGGCTCCCCCTCCGTTTTAAGGATGACTAAGTCTTGATGAGTGCCAAAGTCGTAAAGTTAAAAGAAGATAAATCCATTTACCTCATTTGAATACAACACGCTAAGTTCAAATATCACTTACTATCATCTCTTTTGCTTGCTGAGCCCAGATCAATTCAAGGACCTGTGACCCTTTCTTTCCTTAACTATATTTCCCAGTCCTGTTGAGAAAGTTTGGATTTTAGAAATTTGCAGATTGGTTTGGACTATGGAGAGGAGGATGTGAAAAATAAAAGCAGAAGCAGCAACCTAAGATACTATGTTAATTGGAAAAAATGACAACCACATTTACCAAGATTCATTCTATAGTATATTAAATAATAGGAGAGAACAAACTTATTGAAAATGTTGAGTTAACCATAAGATATGTAAAGGAATTTATGATGTATAACAAATCAGTTCCATGACTTACATTAGTGCTATTTTTAAAGTTTACATTTCTATTTATCAAGTTTCTGAATAATGAGTTTTACCTACATTGAGAACATCAAGTCCCAGGGCATCCATCAGCTAATTTTGAAGATATCCTTTTATACATAGAGCTCTGCAAAGTAAGCAGGGGTCCCTGTCCAAGATGCCAGGGAGAAGCAGGTCACAACGCACATTTCATAATGAGTACATTTATCAAAATATCCCACATTCATTTTCAAATATGGAATCTTTAAATTTCCTGACATAAACAGGATAGAGCAAGATTCTCTTTACTTACTTTTTTGACATCAAGTTAACTATGCATACACTTGTACCATATGAGAAAAAAAGAACGACACAGCCCAATGGTTCTGATTTCAAAGACAAAGAGAAACGAAACTACATTTATTTGTGTGAAGTCTGACCAATAGACTTAGTTCCAGAAAGAAATATCTTTCAGAATATGTCAGAAGAGGGGTAACTTTATCAATAATGATTCTAGCTGATACTGAACATTTACCATTACCACCTCATGTGCAAATATCACCACATTTCTCCTCAAAAATCTCATCAAAATTATATCAATTTCACAAGTGAAAAAAAAAAAGGATGGTCAGTGCAGTTATTTCACTTGCCCAGGATCACTTTACTTCTAAGTAGCAATATCAGTATTTAAACCCATTTCCCTCTGATTTGGTGTCCATGCATTTTGAGGGAAACACTCAGACACATAAATTTGACAGAAAGAACCATGTTTCTATGGTTAGAAAAATGAGGCTAAAATTATATTTCAATATAACATTGTAGCATAGTTTTAAGTCAAAGAAGGGAGCTTTTTTTTGAGAATGCGAGTCCTTTATTTAGAACTTCCCAAACTATACCATACTGGCAGTGATTTACTTTGTCTTTATGAAAAATCTATCTTATCAAATTCTTGCCCACTTTTTTTGGTTAAAACAACTTCTTATAGGCAGAAAAATTAGCATAATTTGTTCACCATAACATGTAAGTCAGAATAAAATGCAGCATTCTCAGTCACAAATACAATAATGACATGAATGACATCAGTTCAAGTTTATCATAAAAGTAAGCTGATTTGAAGGAACCTACTTCGAGTTGCATTCTCCTAACACAGCATTTTTAATATTATTCTCTTCTCTAACTTGACAAGATTAGCATTAAAAGCAGGTGAAAACATGTCACCCGTCCCTTTGTCTTTAGCATATTCATGGTGCTAACCATCTTTGGTTTTTCACTTACTTATCAGAGCAGGAAAACAATTCTCATATGCACAATTGTATAAAGAAACTAAGATTTTCTGTGTGCAGATGACCTTCTGTTCTGTCAGACCTCTCCATCGGTCCTCCAACACAGTCAGGCACTTTTCAATATTATTTTCCCAAAGGTCATATTCAAGTATAACAAATCCACCTGACATTTTCTACATTATTTGCATGTAATTTGCTTATGCCTAAACGGACTATGATTTTGAAGAGTACAAATCTAATTTAAATTTTTCTGAACTACCACAATGAAATGATAACTGTGCTTTTTGAATTTTGACAGCAGTACAGAATTTTCATTAGATGTAAGTAGAAAACACTGAACACTTAAGGAATGGAATATATTCTAAGTGCAAACTAGAAGCAGGAAGCTTGTAGGTATAAAATATCAGGCACATTTGTTAAACTTAAGGTCATACCTAACAAGGAGCTTTAGAAATGCAAAGAAAAAAAAATGACTCTTTTTGATCGGGTTGGAAGAGGGTAAAGAGTACCTTATTTATTTTAAGGAGTCAGGAATGTCCCTCTACCTCAAACATAACCAATTAGAAAATAACTCCTTTGGGTAACATAAGCTGTTAAAAGCAAACAAGCATTTTAAAGGAAACCCGCTGAGAGTTATCAGTTTATTAAACATTTGTGTGAATGAGTTTAAGAGAACATTATCTAAGAACAGGTTTTGAAGGGAACAGGTAGAAACTGCTCCTGAGAGAAAAGTGAAGGCCACTAGCAAGAAAGGGAAGGGAGGAGAAGATAAGGCTAAGAAATGAGAAGATAAAGTTCTACTTCCATTTCTGCCCAGAACCAGTCCAAAATACACCTAATGCAGGTAGACAAAAGAGCACAGTGAATTGGAGTTATTCAAAACTCACACTTCTGGTTACCCATTCTCCAAACCCACATGTTATTTTTGTTGGAAGATATTTAAACAATTAGCAAAGCAAACACAACCCGTGGAAGATTCTAAATGTCACCAAAGGAGCAAAATTAATAGATTTAAAGGAGGTAAGCAAAATCGTTGCCAGGGGAATAGGATAAATAGCACAGGAAACTGAACAGTGGAGAAAATGATTTGGAATTTTCTTTTCACAGTGACAGAAACTGGTTTTCGAATATAATTAATGATTAGGTCTGGTTTGTTCTTTAAAGTATAGCTTCTTCAAACACACACAATCTGTTCTTGCAGTTACAGATCTGTAAGTCTGCCAGGTTGTTAGGAAGAAAACAATGAAGCTCTAAACATCTAGAATCTCTAGTACTTAGCACCAGGAGACCTAGATTTTCTCTTTCATTCCAAGCAACAGTCCTTTCTTCCAACCTATATACCATCTTGAAACAGATTGAAAGGGATAAGATTATGAATTAATAAAATCAGAGTATGGCCTGAGAGAACACAGTCAAGAAAATAAAAAGACTGAACCTAACCTTTAGCATCCCAGTATCACATATCAAAGGCCAAATTTCAAATCCAGGATACCAGTCAAATGTCTTCCTGAAAATAAGCCCTGGTGTGAAGAAACAGATACAGACTATTGTGGTAATCACAGCTAACAGCAAAGGTGCCTCGTAGGCAGAAATAAGAAATTAACAAGCCCAGAAATGGCCTGATCTGTAGAAAATTGCTACCCATAAGCCTCACTACAGGTGCTACGAATTACAAATCCAACCCATCTTTTCAGCTCATTTCCCAGTGATCTCCTTCACATGTCCTGCACACTAAGCTAAATTATTCAATGTTCTCTAAATATGATCCAGTTCCTTCATATCTCTGTGCCGGAAATGCTGTTCCCCAACAAATTTCTAATTCCAAATCCTACCTGAACTTCAGGATGCAAATCACCTGCCATCTCTATAAATATGAATCACACCAGATTTAGACAGATCTCTTGTCTGAATTATTATGATAATCATCATTTTCTAACATATTGTTTCTACTTTTTTGGACATTGTATTTTTCTCTACTAATCTCTAAATTCCTTGGGAGTAGACTTTCATAGTAAATATCCCAATGTCTTGAATATAATTTGTGTTAATAAATATTTGTTAAATGAATGAATGACTAGTTAGGATGGTATATAAAATGAAAATAGATTAGGGACCTAGGAAAAAACAAGTTTTCTTTTTCTTTAATTCAAAGAGCTTTAAGGATTTAGGGAATATATATTCTAAGTTACAATGACAAATAAAATAGAATATTAGATCTTGGGAAACTTTGGAGATGTAACCCTGTTCCTTTCTGTGTCAGTAACTGAGTGAGGGGTAGTGCCCGGATTTCTTGAAGTGAAATCAAGGGCTCTTTTTGCTGGAACAAGCTGCCTCATGGTAAATCCATCTTCTCTGATGTCTGAAAATATTCAACATCACATTCTAATGACTTGAAATACAAAAAGGTTAATAGTGTGTGCATTCCTTTAAATGACATATTTTGTGCTACATTTCTGAAGAGGCATCACTCATCCTTTATAAAATGCTACAACGATTTCTTCTGACTACTGGTCAATACTTCTATTTATTCATGCCCAGAGTCTACTCAGTGTGTATGCATTTCCACTAAGCACTGAGGGCATGAGATTATTTTCAATTTTGTATATGTGTGTTGATCTCACTTATGCTTATTGCAAGTGATAGTTTTGTTTTTTGTTTGTTTGTTTATAATGGTCTAAGAGTAGAAGAGGAAAGCCTTTTAATTTTATGATATTTATATAGGCCAAAGAAATTTGGTAAAGTGAAGGTAATCTCTTGTAACCATTCCAGAGACTTCATTAAACATTAAAATACAATCATTGAATTATTTTGTTTGTACTGTAAAGAATTTCCAGAGGAGTGTACCCCAAATCCAGTTGTGTATCAGAATCTTTTAGAATGCCTCTTGAAAACACAGATTTCTGATCTGGACCAAAGACCTACAAAGCCAGAATGTATCTCTTAACCACTACCCTGGGAATCTGATCCCAAGGAGCTTCTAATGCATCATTTGGTTAGGGAATTACTACTCCAAAAACCTGTGCCCCTTATGGATGTCTGAATTCCTGAATTCTCCTCCAACCTGCATACCCACTCAGATTTTGCTCTTCTTGCACCAGCCACATTAGCTTGGAGCTATTCATTCTCACATCCCCACCCAAAGTATCCTAGGGGATTTTTTATGTCCCTGTGTTTGGATTAGACTCTGGCCTCTGACTCTCCCCAGGACCCTGAGAAACCACATTCCATCGTCATTACTTGCTCTGGCCCTTGCTTGCCCTTTCAATGAGCCAGGCTCACCCAAGTATACCACCTCTACCCCCAGGACTCTTCCAGACCACTCTTCTGCTGGCCTGCTCACCCATCACTTCTACTCTTCTCCTGTTTCTTTCCTCTCCTGCCTCTCCCCTCAAGCTCCCATAGTAGAGGGAGACGTAGCAAAAGTGGGCTACACAGGCGATATCTCCAAACCATCTAGGATCCAGCCTGACACAGTGCTAATGTTCCTCAAGGATTGTGACTTGCCTTTAATAACAATTATAGAATTCTTAATGTAGTAAAAAAAAAAATTAAGACTGCATGTTTCCATACATTTTATTTATTTATTTTTTAACATCTTTATTGGAGTATAATTGCTTTACAATCGTGTGTTAGTTTCTGCTGTATAACAAAGTGAACCAGCTATACATATATCCCCATATCTCCTCCCTCTTGCATCTCCCTCCCACCCTCCCTACCCCACCTCTCTAGGTGGTCACAAAGCACTGAGCTGATCTCCCTGTGCTATGCAGCTGCTTTCCACTAGCTATCTATATTACATTTGGTAGTGTATATATGTCCATGCCACTCTCTCACTTCATCCCAGCTTACCCTTCCCCCTCCCTGTGTCCTCAAGTCCATTCTCTACGTCTGCGTCTTTATTCCCGTCCTACCCCTAGGTTCTTCAGAACCTTTTTTTTTTTTTTTAGATTCCATATATATGTGTTACCATATGGTATTTGTTTTTCTCTTTCTGACTTACTTCACTCTGTATGACAGACTCTAGGTCCATCCACCTCACTACAAATAACTCAATTTCATTTCTTTTTATGGCTGAGTATTATTTTATTGTATATATGTGCCACATCTTCTTTATCCATTCATCTGTCGATGGACACTTAGGTTGCTTCCATGTCCTGGCTTTTGTAAATAGAGTTGCAATGAACATTGTGGTACCTGACTCTTTTTGAATTATGGTTTTCTCAGGGTATATGCCCAGGAGTGGGATTGCTGGGTCATCCATACATTTTACATTATGAAATCAAAATCCTTAGACTTGGTAGTTCACACTGAAGAAATGCCTCCCCTCATGTAATTGCCCTCCACAAGCCATATCTCTCCCAGAAGACCTGTGACCTTACTATCTAGTCATGGATACCCATGGTCTGCTGATCCAGTAGAGGTTAGGACAGTGGCACTGTCTGACCTAATGAGCTTTCCCCACTCTGAGCAGTTTTATTAAATTATATATTAAAGCATATATCTTACATATGTATTATAATAAATATGAGGTCCCTTGGGTCTCTGGGAAGCTAAAGAAATCGCATTACTGGTAAAATTGTCTCAAAATATTACTTAACTTTCACTGGAAAAAAACATAAATCAATTCCAGTTGAAATTTAGTATTTCTGCATTGTATATCACCTTGATTAGAAAATAAGTACAGGAGTACCTCATTTTATTATGCTTTGCCTTACTGCACTTCGCAGATACTGGGTTTTTTTTTACAAATTGAAGGTTTGTGGCAACCCTGCACTGAGCAAGTCTTTTGGCACCATTTTTCCAACAACATTTGCTCACTTCACGTCTCTGTCACATTTTGGGAATTCTCATATTTCAAACTTTCTCATTATTATTATATCTGTTATGGTGACCTCTGATCAGTGATCTTTGATGTTACTGTTGTAATTGTTTTGGGGCGCCACGAACCATGCCCATGCAAGATGGTGAACTTAATTAATAAATGTTGTGTGTGTTCTGACTGCTCCACCGACTGGCCATTCCCCAGTCTCTCTCCCTGTCCTCGGGCCTTCCTAGTCCCTGAGACACAACAATATTGAAATTAGGCCAATTAATAACCCTCCAACGGCCTCTAAGTGTTCAAGTGAAAGGAAGAGTCACGTGTCTCTCTTTAAATCAAAAGCTAAAAATGATTAATCTTAGCCAGGAAGGCATGTCAAAAGCTAAGATAGGGCAAAAGCTGGACCTTTTGTGCCAAAGATGTGAGTGCAAAGGAAAAGTTCTTGAAGGAAATTAAAACTGCAACTCCAGTGAACACACAAATAATAAGAAAGCAAAACAACTTTACTGCTGATATGGAGAAAGATTTTTAGTAGTCTGGTTAGAAGATGAAACCAGTCACAACGTTCCCTTAAGCCAAAGCCTAGTCCAGAGCAAGGCCCTAACTCTCTTCAATTGTATGAAGGCTGAGAGACATGAGGAATCTGCAGAAGAAAAGTTTTAAGCTAGCAAAGGTTGGTTCATGCTGTTGAAGGAAGAAATCATCTCTAGAACATAAAAGTACAAGATGAAGCAGCAAGTGCGAATGTAGAAGCTACAAAAAATTATACGGAAGATCTAGCTAAGATAATGAATGAAGGTGGCTACTGTAAACAACAGGCTTTCAATGCAGATGTTGAAAGAAGATGTAATCTAGGACTTTCATAGCTAGAGAGGAGAAGTCAATGCCTGACTTTAAAACTTCAAAAGACAGGCTGACTCTCTTGTTAGGGGCTAATACAGCTGCTGACTTTAAGTTGAAGCCATTGCTCATTTACCATTCTGAAAGCCCTAGGGCCCTTAAGAATTATGCTAAATCTACTCTTCCTCCTCTATACATGGAAAAACAAAGCCTGGATGACAGCACATCTGTTTACAACATTGTTTACTGGATATATTAAGCCCACTGTTGAGACCTACTGCTCAGAAAAAAATATTTCTTTCAAAATATTACTGCTCATTGACAATGCACCTGGTCACCCAAGAGCTCTGATGGAAATGCACAATAAGATTAATGTTGTTTTCATGCCTGCAAACACAACATCCATTCTGCAGCTCATGGATCAAGGAGTAATTTCGACTTTCAAGTCTTATTATTTAAGAAATATATTTGGTAAGGCTGTAGCTGCCATAGGTAGTGATTCTTCTGATAGATCTGGGCAAAGTAAATTAATAACCTTCTGGAAAGGATTCACCATTCTAGATGCCATTAAGAACATCCATGATTCATGAAAAGAGATAAAAATATCACCATTAACAGGAGTTTAGAAGAAGTTGATTCCATGGATGACTTTGAGGGGTTCAAGACTTCAGTGGAGGAAATAACTGCAGATGTGGTGGAAATAGCAAGAGAACTAGAATTAGAAGTGGAGCCTGAAGATGTGACTGAATTGCTGCAATCTCATAATAAAACTGAAGGGCTAAGGAGTTGATTCTTATGGATGAGCAAAGAGAATGGTTTCTTGCGATGGAATCTAGTCCTGGTGAAGATGCTGTGAAGATTACTGAAATGGCAACAAAGGATTTAGAATAGTACATAAACTAAAGCAGAAGCAGGGTTTGAGAGGACTGACTTCAAATTTGAAAGAAGTTCTACTGTGGGTAGATGCTATCAAACAGCAATGCATGCTACAGAGAAATTGTTCGTGAAAGGAAGAGTCAATCAATGCATCAAACTCATTATTGTCTTATTTTAAGAAATCATCACAGCCACCCTAAAATTCGGCAACCGCCACCCTAAAATTCTGCAAGCACCACCCTGATCCGTCAGCAGCATCAACAACAAGGCAAGACCCTCCACCAGCAAAAAGATGGTAACTCGCTGAAGGCTCAGATGATGATTAAAATTTTTTAGCAATTAAGTATTTTTTAGTTAAGGTATGTACATTGTTTTTTTAGACATGTTATTGCACACTTAACAGACTATAGTATAGTTTAAACTCAACTTTTATATGCAGTGGAAAATCAAACATTTCATGTGACTCACTTTATTGAGATATTCACTTTATTGCAGTGGTCTGGAGCCAAACCTGCAATATCTCTGATTTATACCTATACTTATTCACGAATGGTGATATGATATGATAGAAAGATCTCAAAGCTAAAAGTAAAAGGGCTGCTTTTTATTATTATTATAGCTCTGAAACTAAGTGACTTCGAAAGGCCACTTAATTCTCTCACAAATATCTATTTATTTAACTACCTAATATGTGGTATAATAAAAATATATATACAGTGTCCCTCGGTATTCAAGGGGGACTGGTTCCAGGACCCGCTGAAGATTCCAAAATCTGACGATGCTCAAGTCCCACTGTCAGCCCACCCTCCTCAGGTTCCGCATCTGGGGCTTCAACACTGCCAACCTTAATCATAGTACACAATTCAAGAATGTGGAATCTGCAGATACGGAGGGCTGGCTATATTTGTTCTTCATCCCTGGTTCCTGGCACAGAGCTCATCATGTAATACAATAAATTAATATTTGGTTTTTTGTCCAGATTACTGCCACAGAGCTTCTAGGACCCTTAGAATTTCCTGAGTGATAGAAGGTTAGTGGTGTCTTTTATTATTTACAGCAAGTCCTTATTAATTGTACTTGAGTTTACGTTAAGGAAGTGACTCCTGGAGGATGGGAGCTGCTTAGCAGAAAAGCCAACAATGTGCATGTGCTTCCAGTGTCAGATCTTTCAGCTCCACCTCCCAGACCTCCCAGGAGGAAAGAGGGGTTAGAGACAGCGTTCAGTCACCAATGGTCAATGATTTAATAGATTATTCTTGTGTAATGGAATCTCCATAAAAACTCCATACGAAGGGGTGGGAGAAATATCAGGCTGGTAAACACACGGAGGTGCTGGGAGAGGGCATGGAAGCTCAGCACCCCTTCCCCACTCCTTGTCTTATGCTTCTCTTCCATTTGGCAGTTCCCGAGTTATACCCTTTTTAGTAAACTGGCAATAGTAAGTAAAGCACTTTCCTGAGTTCTGTCAACCATTCTAGCAAATAATTGAACCTAAGGAGGGGATTGTGGGAATCCCAATTCATTTTCTGTTGATCAGAAGTACAGGTGACAATCCTGGGGGCTGTGGCTGGCATCTGAAATGGGGCTCAGTCTTGAAGGACTGAGCCCTTAACAATGCAGAGTCTTCACTGACTCCAGGTAGTTAAGTGTCAGAATTGCAATGTGTGAAAAACCTACACATTCGGTGTCAAAAGTGTTGAGTAAGGAAAAAGCTTTTCTTTAACTGATATAAAGGAAATGGACAGGGGTAGCCAAATCTATGAGAAGAGTACTGGACACTAGTACCAGCTCTATTACTAACCAGCTGTCTGACTTTGAGCAAATCACCTTACCTCTCTGAACCTCAGTTTGCTCATCTATAAAATAAGGGATCGAATTAGATATTCTCTTAATTCTCTATTCTGTCCTAGTTGAAGTATTCAGAAGGTTTCTGATAGCTTCAGATCACAACAATCCTTTTCTAGCACTAACACTCTGTTAATAGAAATTTCCCTTATGGATTATGAGGGAGCTGTTTTAGCACTTCTTTTCTGATAAAAAATGCTGATAGCAGGTACTTTCAGCTGAAGCTACCTCATTAGCAGTGGCAGCTCCAGGTGTTAACTTCATATCAATAACTCTTACAATGATCTCTTGTATTATGAGAATTCTCTCCTTTGATTATTGCATGATGATTCTACAGTTTTCCTCAGTCACTACCAAGTCTCCTGACAAAGTACTTCATTTTCTGAAACATATCTATACCATCTTCCTAATTCTACCAGGAACATATTTTGGTTTTGTTTTGTTTGCAGATGCTTTCCTGTCATCAAATGCATTTTACCTAAGCGTGTGTGTATGCTACCTAGCATTTATTCTTGAATCACTTGGGGAAATAATCTATAAGCCATGAGATTTGTTTTGCTCATTGAAATCTGCAATCTTAAAGTGTATGGCTTGAAGGAGCAGACTCCCTACCTTCATAACTTTAGCTGCGGCTAACTGTTCATCTGATGTCGCACAGGCCCTGCATTTTCCACACTCTATGCTTTCTGCACTTGCTATTTCTTCCATCTGAAACAAACACTCTCTCTCCTCCCTTCATCACCAGTGCACCATTACCACCTTTAATGCATCGCCATATCCCCAAGGCCTGTTATAACACCTTATGCACAAAATGTTTGAAATGAATTTAACTTCTTTTGTACAGTTACCAAGATAGGCAAAACCACAAATGGCACTGAATGAAAGGTTTCTCATGTTGGTGGTAGTAACCATACCATGAATGAATACAACCCCATGTCTGAAGAAATAATAAATTTTCAAACATCTGATTTAGATTAAATCTTAATGAAAAGGATAAAACAAATAGACCTGGAAGATATGTGCACCAAAAAACAATCCTTCACCCAGTTCACACACATCTGATCAAATATATATTAATCTTAACCAAAGGACTTTCAACTCATACCAAAAATAATAACAAAAATTAGTTTATGACAAACACAAATTAAGAGAGAAAACTGAAAATAAGATTTTAACAATTCTTCTGTGACTGGAGTGCCTCTTCTTTACTTTACCTGATAATTTATCAATTAAACATATTAAACTGATTAAGATAAAATCCTGGCCAATATGTAAGACATACATAAATAAAATGCAGGTCCTATTTCATAAAGATTTCTAGTACCTCACCACCTTGAGAATATATTTGTCTAGTCCACCAAGCCAAAAATTGCAGTGAATTACATTTAAATGTAAGTATTTCTTAAAATGTTAGGGAACACTGAAATATCATGGTAAGTTAAGTAAAGCAAAGATAAACCTAGGACGGTGAATAAAAATAAAGGGAGGAAAGGGCTGAGAATAAAACAGATGCTAGTACTAGAGTCCCAAGCAATTCTGCTATGGGACCACTTTAAATAAGCAAAATTACAACAATAAGAGAAAATCATTTATTTATTATGAGTAGTTCACATCCAGACCACCAACCTGGAGGCAATGGTGACAGCCTGAAGTTGCAAATTGCAGAAGCAGCAATCAGTACAAGATGACCCATTACCCAGCAGGAGGCCCCACAGGATCTATTGGGAGTCTCTGATTTGGCTGAGAACAGTGGAGTGAGAGCAGTGAGAGATGGGATCCAGAGGAGGTGGTTGCTCCTGAACACCAGCAGTGCTGCTCACTGGTGCAAGCACCTCCAGTGCAGGCTTTGGTAAACAACAACCAGAGAAAGTGAAAACGTAACTGGAGAAAATCTATACTGTAGATGCAGAAACTGTATATGAGAAACTCCCACAACAGACTGCCAGAGATACTCTGGAATTGAGGACGGTACGTCAGAGAGGCAAAAGGGCAAAGTCCAAGGTCCTAGGCAGAAAACAAGAAATGGAAAAACATCCCTACCCTGGGGAGAGATGTAAACTTATATATTGGCAGTTAGACTGAGCACCAAGTGGTGGGGTATACTGAGCCTTCGGACTGCCAGCATAACCTTCTTTTGCACCCATAAACCTGGTGAGTCCTGTTGACCCCTGGGCTACTAAATAATAGTACTAGAAATCTAAGAAACTTAGGAAATCACTTTCTCTAGAAAGTGCTTGAAATAAGGATGAATTTCTTCCTCTCGTTCAACAGATTATCTTAGAAATTTCCTCCAGCTCCTTCACACTTTAACTCATTCTATATCTATTACACACTAATTCTTTGGTCAACTGTATGGCACCATAATCTAATCACATTGATTATATAATATGTTGAATTGAGTGCACATTTTCCCAATTCTTTTTGTATGAGTACGCTTTATATGAATAAGTTTCACATAAGCCTTGATTAATTTATAGTCTGGAAATGCATGGTTTTATTATCGATAAAAAAATCTCATTTTCATAGCTAAATCTATCTTTGGTTTTCTTGTTCTAAATTAAATATATTTGAGTTTACTTTAAATATGAGGTCTTGTTTCTTTGGAAACCAAGGATGGGGAGAAAGGTTTATCTCTTCCCTTTTCCATTTCACAACTGTGAGATGGGCTCCATATGGCCTGGAGTTTTTGTCAGATTTCACATTCTAATACCTTGATCATCTGGTTTTGTGTTATCATAGTTCTTTTCCTCTCTAGGGAACTTCATGTCTGTTGCTGGCATCTGTCCCCTGATTTTCCCTGTAAATGTCTTAGCAAATAATTTATTTAATTCCTACTGTTCCTATTAACAAATTAGCACTTTCTCTTTGGTCTGTCATTTCTTAAATGAACTTCTAAATATCTTTCCATTAAAAATCTATACAGTTTCTATATGCATACTCCGATAACTTTCTACTTAAATGGAATCCAACTGATACACTCACTCACTAAAGAATCAAGAATTCTAACATCATAACTTTAGGAAATTCTGCCATTATCAATCTGGTTAAATGTAGCATGGGGGATTTCTGCAAAAATTGCCCTTCATAATTGTTCTCTTAGTTTCTTTAGGTCTCAATACCAGATTAGGAAGAATAAAGTACATCTATAAACCTACTGCTCTCTATTGTCAAGAGAACTCTGATATCTCAGACAGGACACCACAGATGGCTATGTTTTAAACTGTAGCACTCATTCAGAGACTACAACTTAAATGAGGTTCTTGAAATGAACAAAATACAGACATCCACTATTTGCTCAAGAATATAAATAAACAGGGTTAGTTTTTCTGCACTGGCCCATATACTTTAGAATGACAAGTAAATTTATATTTGGTTCAGAATCTTTTTTCCCCCTTAATGATTTTAGTTGGCTTTTTCTAGTTCTTGATAAATAATAAGATTTGAAACAACAGAGTATAACACTACAGGTCTCATCTCTAAGTTTTCTTCTGGCCTTAAATTCCCATATCATGAAGTATCAGATTTATTTAAATAAATATTTTACCCATTTAAGCAATTAACCAATATGTCATAAACACTGGGAATTATACAGATACAGCCAAGCTCTATATAAATCAATAAGCAACCCTTGAAATGCTGAGTCGTGGGCTATCACTTCTTTTCTTTTCTAGTAATGTAAATGTATATATTCAGAATTTTCTCTATAATATCCATTATTTCCCTGTACTTAGACTTTGCTAGGCAAAGCAATAGTTTAAAGAAATGTATTCCAATAATATACAAACAAAAGGACCTTTTTATCCAAAAGGTCTTTTCTAACATTTTTTTCCTAACTAAAATAAAAATCACAATTTTATAGGTAAGGACTGAGTTGGGGCTCTCAGGAGGATCATTATGCAAATGACTTCAGTTTTTTGCTACTCACTTTAGCTCACACAACCCAACTAAGGTACAGAGCTCCAGAACTCTATCTTTTGCTCTGAAAGAATATCTTGAACAAAACTTAAACAGTGTTTTTAAGCTAGTTCCATTATAGCACACAATAGGTGCCTAGGATAACACACATCTTAAGAATAGGAAGGCATAATTCCTTCTGGTTATTCAATCTATATTACTCTCTTTTTAAGGCTGTCTGTAAACTATAGTAGTAACTCTTTTGAAATGTTAATACCTAATAAAACTTTACACATTTTTTAAACTAAGACATCTGTGGCACTGACCACAGTAGTTGAATTGTTTAGAAAAACATCTAAGACTATGCCTGCAATTCTAGATCTTAGCCCTACAGCTTGGATAGTTTACACACGGCCAAGCAGCATAGAAAACTTCTGAGAATTAGTCGTGGATGGAAGCAAGAGTGGGAGGCAATGAGTGACAAAACAGAGACTAAATGGAAATGTGTGTCTTTGACTAGGATTGAATTGACTACTTTATTGGAAGCCATTTAAAACTTACAACTGGCCTTTACAATACCTGAAAGAGATCCATGGTTGTCTACACAGGACCTTCATATCTTTGTATATGTTACCCTTTTCGGGGAATATACCATTACCCTAACCTTCCTTTACTTGGTTAACCCATACTCATACTGTAGGAGGCTCTACAGATAACCCAATACTCCACCTGTCCTAGCTGTTCCCTTAGCATCCTGTACTCATCACATTGAATTGAAGTTTTCCATGAATTCTGCAGTGATCAGTGACTAACGTAGAAGCAGAGGCTGTGTTCTCTATCTCTAAAATCTCAGGACCTGGCGCAGTTCCTGGCACACTGTAAATGCTCATTACCTGATTGCTGAATGAATGAATGAATGAATCTTAAACTTTAGGAAAGGAGCAAGGAATGCCAGGAAATTGTAATTGGGAAAAGACAGATAGTACACTGTATATCAATTCTTGTCTCTAAATAGAAGGGGACTGATAGAACAATTATTTATTAAATAGTTGTTGTATGCCAGCCAGGGCATTACATACGACATCTTAAGCATTTTGAATTAAGTATTCTTAATCCCATTTTAGAGATGAAAAAACTTACCAAGATACTAAGTAACACACCCAATTTTACAGCAAATAAATGGAAGAGCTGGAATTTGAATCTTAGGACTCTGACACCAGAGTTCCTATTCTCTTCCCTTCACCCAAGACTGGGAAGATTTAGCCTACCCTAGCTTTGTTCTATTTTAGAACTTACCCATGCACACCAGGTCCATAAAACCCTGTGAGCAGTGGTAGGAAAAAATCAGGATTGCTCTGTCACTAAGTTGGCTTAGAAAAAGCACATATTTCATCTGGAGCTGGCTACACTGATAGGGCTTGGCTATAAGATACCCCTTGAAAGACTGGTCTTGGTTTCTAGGTCAATTGTTCCTGATGAGCGTTCGTTCATACCTCATCAGTGTGATGCATGGAATCTCATTAGTTGCATCCCTTCTGTGATAGGCCTCCAGAGAGCATGATATACTCTTTGGTGCATGCTGCTGGCTGTCAGCATGATTCACCCCAAATTGACAAGAACCTGCTTCATTAACGCAGCTACAATCCCACCTCTCTGTCGCTATGGTCATACGTTACCAGTTTGTCTGCTGATCAGCTTCTCCCGGGCTTCTGCTTTAGTGATGCCCAGAGCCCTGGATTTCTTTAGGGTGAGTTTACTTCCCTTTCTGCCTCCAACCCCCAGACCTTCAGTGGCTCTCCATCTGAACACACCCTTGTTTCTTAATAGAGATTGATTTATAAAAATGAACTTTCTTTTTAAATATGATACATTTTCTGAACATAACAAAATATAGCAAAGATCCATAGAGTGACATAACAGCAATACTTTCAGGAAATGAAGGCACTTTAGAGAGACAAAGTGACCCAATAAGGAGTCAAGAAATCTCCCACATAGTGTGTGTCTTAAGTAAGCCACAAAAATCTTGCTAATCTTCAGTTTTCTCATCTGTACAACAGAAATATTAAGATATGCCTTGCAGATTTGCAGCAAGGATTGAACTGAGTGTTTGTGTGTGTGTGTGTACCAGGAACTCAGATTAGAGTTGCATCTTATAATAAAATAAAGGTATGATTCATGTTTTCACCATAGATTTATACCTCATTTAAAAGATGAAAAAAGTACGGCTTCCCTGGTGGCGCAGTGGTTGAGAATCTGCCTGCCAATGCAGGGGACACGGGTTCGAGCCCTGGTCTGGGAAGATCCCACATGCCGCGGAGCAACTAGGCCCGTGAGCCACAACTACTGAGCCTGCGCGTCTGGAGCTTGTGCTCCGCAACAAGAGAGGCCGCGACAGTGAGAGGCCCGCGCACCGCGATGAAGAGTGGCCTCCACTCGCCGCAACTAGAGAAAGCCCTCGCACAGAAACGAAGACCCAACACAGCCAAAATAATAAATTAATAGCGTTCCCTTTAAAAAAAAAAAAGATGAAAAAAAATCATCTTTTAAATTTAGGTGCAACCCCAATACTGTATTTTGCTTGCAAATGCAAATAGAGATAGATCCTTACTCTGTCACATGAATGTAGCTTTACGAACTATAGCTCTCTTTAACTTCTTTATCAGTGAGTAAAGTACTGATAATACTGATCTCCTTATTTGAGCCTCAAATTGTGGCCTTTTCTAGTCTTTTGAAAATATTCAATGTTTAATCAGCATTAGCCATAAAATAATTCTGGGAAGGTTACCAAACATTATCATTTCCAAGTAGCACTATCTCCCTGTACCTACTACCACTACTAATGATAATGATAATAGCACTTAATAAATATAAAGCATTTATTCTTTGCCAAGCAGTGTTGTAATCCCTTTGTATTTACTCAGTTAATTACCACACATGCTTGCACATACATACAAACTATATTGCACAGAGCTGTTATTATCCCAAATTTACACATGAAAGCATGAAGCACAAAGCAGTTACGTAGCCTCCCCAAGGTAATAGAGCTACTAACTGATGAACCTGGAATACAAACCCTGGTACTCAGCTCTAGGACCTGTACTCTTTTGTTATTGTTGTTTGCCTGATGATACATTTTTTAATTTAATTTTATTTATTTTTATTGAAGTATAGTTGATTTACAATATTATATTAGTTTCAGGTATACAACATAGTGATTCAATGTTTTTATAGATTATACTCCATTTAAAGTTATTAAAAACAGAGCCCATACTCTTAACTTCCATGCTATATAGCTTCTCTAACTTGGAAAACAACATGTGCAAAACTGCACTTGGCTTTCCTAGATAAACATACAACTTCGATATACACTTCAATTTTTAAGAATATATCCAAAATATTTTCTCCAGAGTGGCCTCCAATTTAGGAAGATTACTAGAGGATCTATCATCAAATTATATTTGAAAACTTAATGCTATTGTCAGTATTTATTTAGTTTAAAAGCCTACATCTCAATTGAAACTGTTTATGTTAATAATACTTGCTTCTTTTTATTTTGGGATATCTCTTTCAAATATCTTTTGCTTTTATTTATCATGTATTCCTTTTTTAGAGCCAATTTGTTTCCCTTTTATCAGGCTTAAAATAATTATATTCAAATTGGCAGTGGTATTTCAACACGACATATGAAAATAGAACAATAATGCCTAATAATTATTGAGAATTCATTTTGTGTCAGCAACTGTGCTAGGATGTTTTCCAGATATCATCTCATTTTGTACCAATTTTGAGAGGTAGAGTTTATTTCAGTGTTTTCACATGAGGATATATAACTTGACAAAGGAAATCCTGATGCTAAGTGACGAAGATGCAAACCCAGGTCTGCCTGATGCAAATTCATGTGCTTTTCACTCTGCCACCTTGTCCCTTCCCTTAACAGCACACGGGAGAAAGCAAAGATGCTGGGGCTGAAGAAAGTAATGTGGAAAGAGATAGCAGAGGGGACCGTGGGACAAAAAAGGTACAAAATCCTCAAAGTTGGAAAGTGAGAAAAGATCGCTCATGCAACCCACAGCAGTTGGCACATAATGTTGAAACTACTTAGGTCACTTCTATGACAAAGAAGATACTTGGCTTTGGTTCTCACTTTTTATTTCTTCAAAATATAAACCTCTTTTATTAATTGCCTCAACCAGCCTAGCAATTGAGCTGTATAGAGATTAGAAAGCAACTGGACAAGACAATTTAGAATTTCTCTTTTAAGTTCTTTTCTAAAGAGGCAACAGAGTATTTACATTTATTATTTCTTTTATTTTTAAACACTCTCTTCAAAAATAGTGAAAGAATTAAGATTTATCCAATAACTTTATGATAGAGCCAGCACCAGACCCAATTTTTCTGAATAGAATGTTTTTCTGAACCAAACTTATCTAAGACATTAGAACTATTCAAAACAAGACCTAGAATGATGTCAGAAATCATCACAGAAACACTCCTTCACTGCAGAAAAGAGCTTCATTAAGAACTCCAGGAATATAAATAGCCATTATGTTTTTAGAGGCCTTAATGGGAGGTAATTATATGACCTTCCACAGTCTCTCATTCCAGTGCTCTAAAACGTTTCTCTTGCTAAAACTGAGGGAAAGCATCAGTATTTTCATTCTTTCTGGCAAATATAGGAGCGAGAGAGTCCCTGAAGCCAAACTCTACTGGCAATCAGAAAAGTGCTTTTAGAAAGCTCAGGCACATATCTGTCCAAGAAAGCTTCAATGGCCGAAGACAGCTGGGTGCTTAATATGATAAAATCCTTAGTCAAACATATGGTCTTCTCCACATGATAGTACTTTCCTATAATAACTTTCCCAATTTTTTTCACATAGAAATCAAACTGTTTATTTAAGCAACACAATACAGAAAAACAGTATGTGCTATGTATTTAACATATTTGTACAGAAATATTTTTGCCATTATAATAAGGGATCTAAAATATGCACATCATTTATTCGAGCTGAATGACATGTATCTGTGGAATGCCTGGCTTGACTTTGTCCACAGACCAGGGTAGGGCAATTTTTAAGGGACCCCTTGTTAAAGACCATGATGACAATTCAGGAAGATGGGAACATCACAGATAGGTCAGACTACATCAAAGGTGATATCATCTTGGGTGCACCTAACACACCATATATTGATCGCAAGATTACAAAGCAATCCCAGAGGGATGCACATATGGAAAGATGTTACAGGCCAGAAATCCTTAGAGAACTAGGAACAAAGACACCCCTGTCCTTATCCCCTTGTATTGAACAAAAAAACT
Organism: Balaenoptera borealis; assembly: GCF_965194805.1. NCBI lineage: Eukaryota > Metazoa > Chordata > Mammalia > Artiodactyla > Balaenopteridae > Balaenoptera > Balaenoptera borealis. The sequence continues at coordinate 67,328,085 of NC_138864.1, forward strand.
CTTCTGTGATGCACGTATTTCAAGAATCAAAAAGTTGTTCAAATTGCTTTTATATTGTTATATGCTATGTATCAGACCCTGTTTTACCATTGACTTCCATTTCAAAGACTACTTTTTTCTTTAAATGAGGATATTGGGCAGCCTAAAAGTGAAGCGAATAGAATTAATGTTCAATTGAAATAGTGAAAGAAGAATTTAAGTGACATTAAATGGAAAGGAAAGGAGGAAAAAGGAAGGACTTGGTTATGTTGGCAGAAAAGATGAATGAGAAGGAGTTTACATGAGAATCTTTGTGTTGGACAATTCAGACAATGGTTTGTACCATTAAAAGAATCTGGAGGTCACAAAAAGTACTGAATTTGGGTTAGTTAAGTTCAATCTTATATAAACTTGGGTAAGTTCAATTTGGCTTTAAACACTGGTTTTAGGTAAAAATGTTTAATAAGAAAAGAGGTGATAGGACTTGTGAGAGACTTCAAGGCTGAAAATGTAGATTTGGGAAAAGTGAATTTTCCAGAGGAGACTCTGTTGAGATAAAGCCAAGGATACTGCCTTGAGGACCATCTACATTTAGGGAGAGGAATGAAAAGTCAGAGAAAAAGAAAGAGGATCAAAGGCAGGGGACATTTCTCTCAGAAGATGCAGCAACCATTTCAAATGACAGATGTCATGGGTTGGATAACTAGTGGTCATTGCTAACTTTGAAAAGAGCAATTCCAGTACTTGTTTATGATAGAAAACATCCTAAATGCTTAACAACTGAAGATTAAGTCCTGAAGTTATGGTGCGTAACAAAATACGAAACAACCATTAAAAATCATATTTTCAAATAATAAATCAGACTTGTTTTGTGGCCTAGTATATGATCTATCCTGGAGAATGTTCCCTGTCCACTTGAAATAAATGTGTATTCCGCTGTTTCCTATGAGCTGAGTAAGTTTCCATGCTACAGAGATATGCAAAAAGATTATAATATCTATTAATATTAATATACAATTTCACAACGGTATATATATATGATTATATATATACTTATATATATATAGCATAGTGTATATATATATATATCTCATAGTGTACATGTATAATCCTCTTCTAAAAGGAAATCAAGATTAGGATGAGGGGCTTCAAGAGATGGAAGCTACCTCCGTGAACCAACACCATCAGACACTGGAAACCTGATTATTTCTTTGTATCACAGGATTAGACTCCCTTTAGCTCAGTTAGGTTTGAGAAAGCTAACTTTGGGTCCCCTGGTTGATGAGTCCAGTAACTAATGCACTTCTCATGAATTTCCATAAATTACAATATTAGGTTAACTTTTAATTTTGTGAGGGATACCTTTTGTTTTGGTAGTTGAAGAACCTGGAATAAATTGAATACAGGTCTTTTAGCCCCCAAACTGTATGGTCTGTAACAGAAGCAGACCTTAGCTATTATTTGTGTATAATGACTTATACAAAAAGCCCACTGTAGATGAAAAAGCCACAGAATTTTTGAGGAAGAAAGGATCTTGGAATTCATCTATATTAGGGCCAGACAAGTAATAATCATGTGAATCAGACAGATTGTTAGGACTAGAGAGAGTATGGGACGCAGGGTGGAATGTCAAGTGTGTGTTCCCTCTAGAGGATTTAAAAAGGAAAACTGTGTGCATTATGCCAAAGGATAGAGAAGGAAGAATCAGCCAGCAGACACCATGGGGAACAATTTACCTCATTTTTACAAGTTATAATATTTGATACTCATATACATAAGTGACTCCAGGTATATTAAATAACTCCCAGGGCCCAATTTTCTAGCTCCCTGTTCAACCACACCTTTATGCCCCTGACCTTGTTGTCAATCATTTGTAAGCAGTCATTCTGTCTCCCAGCACACTGAAATATTACACCCTTATCAGATCAGAGTATTGCACCCACTCCATCCATTCTTTAGCACTTACTGTACTATAACCACTGAACATCCTGAGAAAGAGAAAAACAGATAACATGGATGGTCTTAATTAGACACACCTTCACTTGTTTAAAAATGCATTACCTGTATGGAGGTCCTCAAAATATTAAAAATAAAACTACCACATGATCAAGCAATCCCACTACTGGGGATATATCCTAAGGAAATGAGATCAGTATCTTGAAGAATTTGTTCACAATAGCCAAGACACAGAAACAACCTAAGTTCGTCAACCGATGAATGAATAAAGAAATGTTGTATAAATATACAATGTAATATAATTCAGCTATAAAAAAGAAGGAAATCCTGTCATTTTGACAACATGGATGAACCTCGAGGGTATTATGCTAAGTGAAATAAAGCAGACAGAGAAAGACAAATGCTATATGATCTCACTTATGCGTGGAATCTAAAAAAGAACACACAGAACCAGATTGGTGTTTACCAGGGACTGGGGATGGGGGAAATGGGGGATGTTGGTCAAAGGGTACAAACTTTCAGTTATAAAATGAAAACATTCTGGGGATCTAATATACAGCATGGTGATTATAGTTAATAATACTGTATTTTATATTGAAATTTGTTAAGAGGGTAGATCTTAATAGTTCTCACCCCCTTCACACACAAAAAGATAACTACGAGAGGTGATGAATGTGTTAATTACCGTCATTATGGTAATCATTCACAATGGGTAAGTATATCAAACCATCACAATGACACCTTAAATATATACAATTTTTATTTTTCAATTATACCCTAATAAAGCTGGAAAATAATGCACAACCTTTTTGTTTCACCTTCCAAATAGTTAATGATTACACACATTTATGAATATTTAGTTAATAACACTGGCAGTAGTACAAATATAGCAAATTATGGCTCTGGATAACACTGCAGTATTAAATAGATTTAAAACAGTAGTTGTGGTTTCGTGGGAAAAGTACTGAACCTAAAGTCAGATACCCATGGTTTAAGCCCTGACTCTGACATTTACTTTCTATCTGACATTAGGACAAGTAACTTCACTTCCCAGTTTTATTATTTGCAAAAGGGTAACTCAGTAACGCCAACCTATGACCCAGAGTTGATGAAGAGTTAAAAGCCTTTCCTTCACAAACTTTACAAATATTTCTACATATAGGTGAAATTTTAAATTTTTCACAATTTTCCTTTAAGAAATAAAATCATAATTATGTTTGAAATTGTCACTGTACACTTTCTCATTCTGGTTAGATAAGCTCATGAATAAGTTTTAGTAACTTAAGCCAGACTCATCTCCAATGACAAAACCTGTTCTGACAGTTATAAACTGAATTAAATGACAAGCAACGGCCCGCCTTTCTCATTTATGGGAATCACAAGGCATTAACATCATTTACTGCCAGTTACAAGTTTATACAGCAGTGTTGAAGCCAACAGGGAAACAAATACAGACTATGCAGCTCCACTTGATATCTCAAAAAAAATGTAATATCTCAAAGAATATGCAATACTCATTTTAACTGGAAACATGAGCCAAGGCATAAAGCACTTACAAAGTCATTTTCAAGTTCCTGAGCAAGTTTTTGGTAAGAAGCTACCTGAAAAGTCTTTATATTTTTATTTATTTAACATATGTTATTTAATTTACTATTTTAAGTTAATTGTTTCTTTTTTTGTACTTGGTGTGTACCAGATATCTATAAGTTTTCCTCAGTTTTAACATGCATAATTCTATGTGTCAGTCATACTTCATAGTTTATTACTTAGAAACATGTACAATGAATTAGTTTAATATTATAAAGGACCTAGGGCTTCTTATCATTTAGGAAATTTAAAACTTAGCAATATCATTATACTTGAGGAATTTTTATCTCAATTTGGTTATTTCTTTTAGTTGCTACATATTTTGGGTATAATTGGACCAAAGTCATTAATTCCATTTACATTTTGTTTTGCCTTTGTTTTGCAGTGCATTTTTAATGCCCTCCTCTTTATCTATTAATTATTACTCAAGGCAGTTGTTAGATTCAACTAGATTGCATTCTTTTGATACGTCTGGATTTGATGAGTCAAACTGTTATTTAAGAATCAGTAGATGCAGGATATTATCACTTTGAGATTGGTGTTACTCAGGATGAAAAAATGACGTTTTATAACCCATCCTCGGTCCCAGCTATTCTCCATCAGTATCATTTTGTGTGTTGTAACTTTAAGAGAAGTGTGGGAAAGGGAGGGTGGGAGGGAGACGCAAGCGGGAGGAGATATAGGGATATATGTATATGTATAGCTGATTCACTTTGTTATGCAGCAGAAACTAACACACCATTGTAAAGCAATTATACTCCAATAAAGATGTTAAAAAAAAGAGAGAGAGAACTAAAATTTTGAAATCCATATTGTGAGGATAAAATAGCTGATGAAATGTTCTAAGGTTACAAAATGAAGACACCTCGATATTCCAAGTTATTCTTGCTTTGACTACTTATTATTCAGACATGATCTGGAGAGGGAGCAATCACGCTGCTGTCCTTTGCTATGCCACTGAGCAGCTTCTTAATCAAAAGAGATTACCTGAGGAAATGATCACTCCATCTAAGGTTATGTTATGTATAATGGCATTAGCCACTTTTTTAAAAATAAGGGACTGATATATAAATTATGTCCTCTGCTTTTCATGAAATTGGCATTTCTCTTCATTTGTAAAAGTAACCATTTTTAAGATGGAAAATTTTGACACACAGAAGACAAATAGGAAAACTAAAAATCAAATATTTAAGCTTCAAACCTAAACCTTAAACTGGTTCTCACACTGCATTAAAAAGATGTTTGCCTACTTCCAAACCTATTATTGGAAGGGTTGTGAATCGTTTCTTTGTCTGGTACTGCTGCTTCAATCATACATAAATATTTCACAATTATTCTTGTGCCAAAGAAGCCTTCAATTGCTATAATTGAAAAGGATTTCTGTTCTAGTGAGTGGCTTCACTGCTGTCCAATTCATTTTAAATTTACATTTCCTGTCCTCAGATGCCAAAAAGTGAGTTTTACATTTGAGTCTTACTGATCTAAAAAATTCAACAAGTTTGCCATTGTAACTGTTTTCAAAACTTATAGCTACTTGAATGTAGGAGAGTTGTTGTTAATATTGAGCAGCGATTGTGTTAGCTGTGCACACTCTGTGTTCCTGCTTAGTGTCTTCTTTCGGAAGTTTCACATATGTATTTATGAAAGTTAACGTATAGTTTTAGTTTGTGCCCTTCTCTACTCCTGACTAGTTCTGTGACCATTAGACAGGTACTCAACTTTTTAAGTCTCACTCCTTATCTGGAAAATAATAGCAACAACAAAACAAACTAGTGCCTATCCAGCAGGGTAGTTTTAAGGATTAAAATGAGATAATGCACATAAAACATTTTCCCAGGGCTGACACATAACAAGATGCTAGATATATGTTAGGCCATTACCATTATCATATTATGAGCAATTTAATTAATTTAAAGTAATATTGCCAGTTGCAGAAAGTAACACAGGGTATTTTTCCAAGCACGATTATGCCATTCCTATGTGTTCCCAAAAGACTCTACACCAATCCCATCCCAGCACTTCTCTCTGTATTGTGGAGTGTCCTGAATTGCTCATCGGTGTGACCACTCACACATCCCTAGCACTGGATGATGAGTGTCATCAGGGCTGAGACTATCTGGTTTACTGTGCATCCTCAGGCAACCTCACAATAAGCAATAATTTTGAGTTGGTTAAATAAATAAATAAATGCATTTATTACTAGATTATATTAATCCATTCCTCTTAAAGGTTATTTCCTTCTCATTTTTAATAAAGGGTCTAAGAAATAACAACCCTTAGTACTGGGGACATCCAAAGGTTTTCTGAATAGTAATATTTCCTGGACTAATAAACCTGCTTACGTTCCTTTTTACCTTTACTTAGTTCTTGGCGGTAGCACTGTGGTTATCTTCCTTTTTAACTATGTTAATTAACCTACAAAACCTCCAGGGCTCTCCCACAGCCCATCAGGTAGGGCTCAAAACCATCATAGTCTCATAAAGCCACCTGTCGTTTGGCTCCAAGTCATGAAACAAACCCAGCTGCCAGTTTATCCAGTTCAAACTTTTCTACTTCAGCCAAAAAAAAAAAATTGTTCTCATGCCAACTTTCCCTCTACCATTCTTCCATGAGTCACAGCATACAAATATTAAAGATCTGATACAAATCTTACCTGTATAATTTATCATTTCTTTTAGACTATTCAAAACTAATCTACCCTCTCCTAAAATATTCTTATACAATCAAACAATTCTGCCTCACGTTGTTTTATAGATACTTTATTCTATATTATTTTATTTTCTCATATGTAACCTAAATTGGTTGACCTTTTTTTTCATACTAGGGTATAAACACCTGGAGAGCAGGTCCATATGTAATATTATAAAATAATAGACTTCTGAGTGAGAGCTGGATATAAATAAGTTGTTATAAATAACTGGTGTTATAGGAACAAGGATGGGTTTCAAATGACTATTTTAGTCTTACTTGATTGTATATTATACAAATCAATGACAAGGATAGATAAGGGGCTTATATTTTTAAATGGTTGAATGTGGCCACATTTAATCTACATTGTTTTTTAAATCTCAAAATCAGTTCATAATCAGCAATCAGAATAAAACAAAGTTTCCTTGGTGTGGTGTGCTTCATATCACAGTAGATTTATTGCAGCTGTGGTTACAATCTGTTCTGATATGATAAACATATTAAAACTCAAGAAAGACTTCCTTAAATTCTTAACACTACTAATATTCTAAATGGAAATTTGTTCATGCATTGAGTACTTACTATAAATTAGACACTATGATAAGTACCAAGGATAAAAAGATGAATAAAACATAGCATTAGGAATTCATAATTGAGGTGCTTAGATAATATATGAACATATAAGTATTAGGACTAACTTGATTCAAAATTTACACAGAAAGTATACATGAGTGTACCTATTCATTATATTGTATTTCCAAACTCATCAAATACTTGTCTGAAAATGGGTGTGTAAAGTGAAATAAATTTTGAATTGTTGCATTTTACCGAATTTTTCTTCTTCTCAGCATTCGCATTCTTATTGAGACCAAGAAATTTTTAATTTCTGAAGCTTATGATATTGGAGTTTTCTTTGATGTCTCTTGCTGTTAGACTGTTGATTATAAATGATACCTTATTCTCCAGCCTGCTTCCCTTCTAGCTGCCATGACGTCATCTCTGATTTGGCGGGTCCCCACTCCACCACCCTCAGCCCTGCCTCTACCCACTGCCTCCTCCGCTCTCACATTTCTTGTCGTTCCCAAGACAAGTGCCCAGACCCTTCCTGTGTAAGGAAAAGTCCTGCAAATCACTGCTGAAAAGCAGTTTAGGATGACAAAAAACAACCTAATTGGGGAGTTTCAAAATCTCTTACAAAATTATCAAAGCCAACTGTCCTGGCTATTCCCACCCACAATGATTTCTCTCGCTTTAGAATTCATAGCTCATTTTGCTTGTAATATTTCTTTGCCATTTATACTATCTTATGTAATTTATGGTACTGTTTTTTGCTCTTTTAATCCAGAATTGCATGTCAAATGTTTGTTGGCTTTTATAGGTAAAATGCCGTGTTAGGTAGATATTATGAGACTAAGAAATGAGTGAAACACAACTGCTGCCCTTAAATAGCCAAGACTATATGTCCTATAGCAGCTAGTACAACATCATCTGCCTAAAAGTTCAATAAATCTTAGATCAAAGAGGCACCAACTATGGAAACTCAGTGCTTATTCTGCCATACATAACTGGAATAAGGACCAAAATAAAAGATGCATTAATGGATTTATAAAGAAGAACTATAAATTCATTGATGAAGAACTATAATTTGACAGACAACATGCAGAGGGGTTAAGAGCATAATGAGAAAATGAATAAGACGGACATCAGCCAAATACTGGCTCTGCTGCTTATAAGCTATCTGATCTTAGTAAAGTTACTCAATTTATTTGAGTCTATTTTCTCATCTCTACAATGGAGATCATAATACCTCACTCACAGAGTAATAAAAGAGAAATGAGATAATGTAAATAAAGTAATTTACTCAGTGTCTAGCACATATTAAGTATTTAAAAAACAAGCTTATATTCATTATTCATTTACTCTACAAATATTACTAAATACCTACTGTGTGTTTTTGTAATACAAAAACAAATAATATTTAGATATTCACTGTCAATCGCCCTTACTATTCATATTATCAGGAATAAAGTAGATGAGTCTTCCTTAGCAACATTTCCTACATATGTCTGCCTTCTACAAGCAACCAAGACATAAACCTAAACTGAAGCCAATGATGTATGTCATTTAAATTAAGAGCATTCATTCAATAAAATTTTATCTTACATCTAATTTGTGCCAGCAAATTGCTGTGCACTGGAGATACCAGAGATCAGGTGCTACCATCTCCTATATTTTTTTCATGTACTCAGAAATTGGTCAATTTCCAGAAAAAAAAGACACAGTGGAGAGTCTCGCCTTCATGGGTAGCTGAATTTTTCTGACTATGCAATAAACAATCTGGATAATTACGGTTTCTTGCCTTTGGATCTTCCAAACAGCTTTCTTTGCATTTCATTTTCCTTATATTATGAGACCCAATCATCCACCCACCTCCCCACCCCCCACCAGGGAGACTGTCAAAATCATTCAGCCAGTAATGCCCCAAACCTCTTCTTTCATATTCCCACCCTGAATATCCAAATCTCCAGCTGAGAGAGACAGATCGAATCACCATGGATGTCGGGGGAATGATTTGGAGCTGACAAAGGTATTACATCTACAGTACCTCCCCCGAAACTCAAAGTCTATGGCTAAGCAAAGAGGCGACTTGAGTGGGAATGAAAAGATTAGCAGAGATGAGACCACCAAAACTGTAGCCATTGCCTCATGCCTCATGGAAGGTTTTATGGGCTACACAAATCCTTCTATCAACAGCTGGGGATAAGCTGATTTCCAAAGGAGTGAGTTTTCCCTTTGCACCGGAATCCCTCAATGTGACACTATATAGTAATAAATTTGTATTATATGTTCCTTTAGTAGAATGTGGTCTTAATGGTGTAAATTCAAATTAGGAATAATAAGATAATCATATTCATTTTGTAACCTTTTAAAAATTAGATCATTTTCAGAACAGTCGAGCTGTAATAAGTGCTTGTCCCTTCTCTCTTTGTCTTTAACTCCAGCTAAAAATCCTCCCGGAATGTCAGTTAAAAATGTAAATACTAGTTGGAATCTGACCTTATGAAAACTGTAGTAACTGAGTCACTTGAAAAAAATCTAATAGAGTTTGTTTTTTCCAAAAAGAAAAAAACATTATTGAACACTAATTCTGAATTCTCCCAGGAAAAATGGCAGAAGAAATTGAGAATATCCAAAGCAACTTGAAGAGTTTGTCAAGAGTTAAAGGCTAGAGAGACCTTTGATTTCTACTGTCCTCCTGGTATTCCATCTTCTGCAGATAGATTTATATATCAAGAGAGATGAAAAAAGCAAAACTACAGTGAAAGCCCAATTGAATCCAACATGGTTAACTAACTGTTGTGTTAATATTACCACCTTTAGTCTACATTTTCCTAATGATAATAGTTGACCCTGGCCACGCAAAAGTACATGGAGGGGAAATAGTCACCTGTGTATTACAAGAAATGAAAACAAGAAAACATCCAATGGTACATCATCTTTCTGATAAAATGAAAAAGTTCTTCTATCAGTTTACGGGACAACTTGACAGTTAAGAAAAGTCCCTAAGGAGGTAGATAGGCTCCCCTTCTGCATTTGAGAGGGCAAACATTCCCCAGAATCTAGAGGAGAGAAATGAAATATAGATTGTTAGTACAGACTATGCTTAATTGAAAATCCTGCCGTTCCTATGATTGAGAAAACAGTATAACATATTTAAGGGAAATCAGAGCCAGAAGCTGAGAGACTGCATGGACGTGTGTATACCAACAAGGTTTGAAGTCATTTGAGTCAGTCTTAAGAACTGTTTTATGATAGTGCAAAGCCTCCCTGTTCAGAGCTGGCAAGCACTGTAGAAATCATCTACTCAAACTCTGTTTTATGGTTGAGGATATAGAAGCAACACCGCACAGAGCACCACTGGAGTACAAAGTGGCTTTTTAAAATTCTACCACCAAAACAACTACTAAAACATATATAGCCTGTAACAGTCAGATAAAATTATACTGTAATTTGTATGTACCAAAATGTGTTCAGTTAGGAGCATTTATTTTGAATGAGTGACATGAAAAGATGACTCTGAAGTAAATACCTACTAATAATTCCAGCTATGCTTTTAGATTTCTACAAGAACAGTAATTTCTCTGTACAATCAGTGTCTCCAAACAAAAGCATAGAAACCTAAGAGTCACTTGTAGCATTAAGGAGTAGAGGGATGGAGAAGTACACCTAAGCATGTTTTCCCTTAAGTTGTATAAAAAGGATCATCTGCAGACAACAAACTAAGGTACATATGTGATCATGGGAGAGTAGGTCACCCAAAGAAGAGATTATTTGAATGATACTCTCCAAAAATAAGCTCCGTATGAGCAAAAATTTATCTATCCTTTTTCTGCTAAACTCTGGTGCCTACAATAGGGACTGGCACATAGTAGATACTCAGACCATCTGTTTAATAAATTAATGATCTTAGAAACCTCCTGAAATTCTAGTAACTGAGGATTAGTATAGTGAATCTTGACACATCCATGTAATTGAATTTGAACAGATATAAAATGTGTTCTAGAGGTATATTTATTGATATGGAAAGATGCCCATGACGGAGGTTTCTCTCTATGATGTAGGTTGAATGAATAAAAAGAGATTGTAAAATCATAGGAAGTATGATTCCATTTATTTCTCTATATAAGATAAATAAAATATGTAATGGCTCTATTAACATATAAACACTTTGAGGAGTATATATCAAAGTGTAGCATCGGTTATTTCTGGGTATGGAGACATAGGTGATTTTGTTATACCTTTTTCTTATTTTTATGTTTTATAATAATAATTTATTGCGTGTGGAATTTTCAAATCATTTTTAAAGGAAGCTCGGCCCAGTGAATTTTTACATGGAAGGCTGATTTGGTAAAGTAAAGGTTGAGGCTAAAGCTAGGAGCTCCAGAAATTGAAAGTCCTTCATAGAATGGTGAAAACTTAAAAACTGATTAAAAGAAGTAAAAATCCTCTGGGATTAAAAAAAGAAAAGAGCAGGGAATGGGGGTGTGAGGATAAATGACCCTATGTTGTTCTGTGTGCCAGAAAAATAATACCAATAAAAAGTCAAAGTTGGAAAGACTCTCCAAAAGAAAATTATACTCACTTTCAATAATTTATACACTACACACAAAAAAGAGGATGAGATAAATACTTTAACCATAAATTATCCATTACAACTATTTTCAAAAAGGTACTGAAAAATGCTTCTAGTGTTCTGATAATGATCAGAGAGTTGATTAAACTCTGATTTGGAAGGGTTTTGAAACATTTTCCTTCAAGTATCACAACATATGATAAAGACAAAATATGAACTTGAAATGATGAATCAAAGTTACATGTTCTAAAGTCAATCATCCAAAAGGCTTGCAGGTACAGAGGAATTCTATTTGACAACTTAAAATTACACAATTCCAAAGTAAATCTCATCTTTTGCATAAATCTTCAATGATTTGTTTCCAACGTTTTATCCATGCAGTTTAACTGTGTTTATCTTCTTCACATTTGACCTCATAATCAGTACAATGAATGTCTAATTAAAGCTAAATATTTGCTGCTTTGCCTCATCTTAATGGCTTCCACCTTTGTTGCAATAGCACTGTCAGTTCTCTTTTTCTAGTCATTGCCTATACACTACCGAATAATGACAGGCATGTTGTCAAAACTGAACTGATGGATGGAAGAGACTAGTGTCATGTGGCAACGTAAAATATTTATTAAAATGGCAAAGAGAGCATAATGTATTGTAATATACAGACAGGCAAGTATTTTTAAAGTCAAACATAAGAAGAAGAGGGCTGCAAAGACCCCACTATATTCTCATACCTCTGGAAGTAAGGTTAGGCAGGTATTGTAGAAGACAAAGCTGAAACACAGAAATTGACCAACTTGCAACAATAAAAAGATGATATTAAAACTCAGACTGCCTATCTTGCTGATTATTGCTCATTCAAAGAGACTGAGTCTTTAGATCACAAGACAGTCTTTTAAATTTTATAGAAATCTCATGTGGTAGAGGCTTTTTTAATTGAATCTGCTTTTTCTATGTAGATGAAAATCACCTAGTAAACCTTAATACTTTACTAAGAAGTCTTTTAATTTGTCATATTTTCAGCCAATAATTTCATTAGGAAAAGAAGAATAATAGGAAAGGAGGAAACAATATTGTCATTAGTCACAGATTATAAACATAAAAAGACTGAAATAATATACATACTGTAAAAATTAGTAAGAATTTAACAAGATGGCTGGATATGAAATAAATGCAAAAAAAATCAATTGCACTTATATGTAACAGTCTTAAAGAGTTAAAAATGTGTCTCTAGTAAGTTTATTTACAATACGAAATTAAATAAATAATAGGTACCTAATAACACATCTAAGCAAAGTGGCGAGTGACCTTCACGGAAAAAAATAAAATCTTTGCTAAAAGACATTGAAGAAGACCTTTTTAAAAATAGAGGAATTGCCCACATTCATGGATAGAATGATTATATTTAAAAGATGTCAGTTTTCCAAAATTAATTGATCAATATGTATCAAAATCATACCTACAGGATTTTTAAAGGACTTCACAAGATGATACTAAGATACACACAGAAAAGATAAGACATACACTGTAGATGTTAGCACTTATTATAAAAATAAGTACTTAGCACTTATTATAAAAATATAATCAACACAATATGGGATTAGCAAAAAAGATGACAAAGAGACAAAAGAACAGAAAGAATTGGACCCACAAATACTATAGGTAAACTTGACACATGACAGGTGGAATTGTTGATCAGCAGGAGAATAACAGTGCTGGTAATTCCATTTGGAAAAAAGTCCAAAAAATTGTGTAACTACCTTGTAACATACCCCAAAACTCAATTCTAGTTGGATTAAACACTCAAATATATGAAATAAAATTTTTAAACTTTTAGAAGAAAATATAGAAGAATAACTTTAAGATCTCAAGATAGGGAAAAATTTCTATAAAAAGACAAAACTTGAAAAAGATTGAAGAAATTAAAAGATGAACCAAAAATCAGAAGGAATGTATCAGTAGTAAGTACATTATGCATCATCAAGGAAGGACTGATATCTAAAATTTATTTTAGTAAATTCCTACAAATAAATTAAAAATACAAAAAAGTGAAAAAATGTGCAAGTGATACAGAGAAGCATTTAACAGAAGGAATTTGAATATCCATAACAAATGAAAAGATGCTCAAGCTTATTAGTAATCAAGAAATTGTAAACTAAAAGCACAGTGAAATATAACCTTATACACAATATATTTGCAGAAATTTAAAAGCTTAAAAATGTTGCTGAGGGTATGGAGACTTGCAAACTTTTACATAAGACTTGTGGGAATGTAACAGTTACAATCTTTTGGAAAAATAATTTATCTAACAAAATTAAAGATGTGTATCTCATTACCCACTCATTCTAATCCTATTCATATAAGCTCTAAGAATTCTCCCACATGTATACTAGGAGAAAAGTAAGGGAATCATAGCAGTATTGTTTATAATTTTAAAAGATATAGAAACCACTCAGATGTTCACCAACAAGAGAATGAGCACTATCTTTATTCAGTGGAATACTCTACATCTGCAAAAATAACAAATGAACTAGAACTGCATTTGCCAGCAAGATGAATCTCACAAAAAGTACAGTAAACAAAAAGGTAAGCTTCCAAAGAAGACAATCCATTTATGTAAAACACATAAATATGAAAAATTAGATACAGTGTTTAGAGATATAAACATTTAGAGCAAAATCATTACGAAAAGCAAGGGAACAATTTGAAAAAAAAATTTAAGTTAGAGGTTACCACTTGGAGAGGAGAGAGGTGTATTGGGCAGCAATACACGGTGAGAACCAACGGTTATTATACTCTTCTAATTCTTTAACTGTGCGTGGAAATTATCATATTACTTCTTATATTTAGATATTTTAGGTAATTTATATCTTTCTTTAAAAACTTTATCTTTTAAAGAATGCGACAAGATAAATTCGAGACAGATTGAGCACATTCTTATAAATTCCAATATGGCAGAAAAAATAGATCTTAAAAAAAGAATTCATCAAAAACTGTAGTCATCAGAAGAAAGGATGCCATAAACAAGCCAGAAATAGAGAAGAATTTCTAAAAGAGACAATAAAGATGGTGCAAGCTAACAGAAAAAACAGTGAGAAAACTTCGACCCAAATGGCCTGAGAGAAGGCCATTGCCAAGGTGAGAACCTTTCTTCCCAAAGGAGCTGCAGAGAAACTCCAAGCTCAGGAAATTTAAAGAGCAGGATAATGGTCAGAACAATTAATTAAGAGACCATCCGTCAAACAGCAGCTGCTGTGCCAGTATTGGTCCTCCTTCTCTGAGACAAAAACAAAGCAGCTGGAAACAGGGGCATTTGCCTTCCAGGATAAAGCCTTAAGAATTACTTTCCAAACAAAGGAGAATCTTCCCTGAGAGAGCTTTTAGCCGAGATATCCAGGCTGGAAGCAAAAGAAAACCAAATTTCCACAAAGGGCAGGGAGATAACTAAGTAGTATGTGAGGCCCAGAAGTGAACACACCAAACTTCTCAATCCCCAGAGCAAAGACTTCCATACTGTTGTTGCCCAGGAACCCCAAGGAAAGCCTTCTATGAACATACACTATTGCTATCAGATAAAATGTAATACCAATACAAGACCAAAAGCATTAATGAGATAATATGAATATTGATATTGATAAAAGGCATAATCCACATACAGTTACAAATATTGTAAATCAAACAACATAGTATTCAAAATTAAAACTGTTAGATATATAAGAAGATATTATCAAAAATTATAACCACAATGGGGCACATTAATATACTGCTGTGCAAAAATAGTAAAGTAATAAAATTCCGAGGGGGAGGGATAAATTAGGAGCTTGGGATTAACATACACACACTGCTATATATAAAATAGATAGCCAACAAGAATCTACTGTATAGCAAAGGGAGCTCTACTCAATATTCTGTAATAACCTATATGGGAAAAGAATCTGAAAAAGAATGAATATATGTATATGTATAACTGAATCACTATGCTGTACACCTGAACCTAACACAACATTGTAAATCAACTATACTCCAATAAAGTTTAAAAAAAAGAGGCTTAGAATGAAAAAATAAGATTGTAAAATATCTCAAAAATGTTTAAATTGGTTACATATTGAAATGATAATATTTTGGAAGCATGGGAGTAAATAAAATATAATAAAATTTAAAAAATAAAAATAAAATTCTCAAAAGTAAAACTTTATTTTAATACTAATTAATATTTACAATAAGTAGATGTGTTGAGAAATTTTGTATATGACAGAAATTACGTGTTATTTCAAATGTCCTTTGCAATAATTATAATAAAATCTGAATATGCATTAGGCTAATAAAAAAAATCTCACTACATTCATACAAGTGATATTTAAACTATCCAAGTTCTCAGATTTACAAACAAAGGCTAACCAGAAATTTTCTAAAGGCTAACATAACCCAATAGCCAAACAGGAGGAGGAAAACATGAAAAAGATAGTTTCAGAACATCTATATTGTGCATATTTATGTAAAATTATTAAAAATCAGCAACAATCCACCAGTTTCTTAATAAAACAGTGCATCATAGCCTCAGATGAATTCTCTAAGAATGCAAAATTATATGTACATATATGCATATATATTATTAAAAACTGATGCCAAAGTAGATTAGCATAAACTTAACACTTATTCCTGATGCTAATCATATTAAGCTAGAAATGAAAGGAAATTTTCTTAACTTAAAAGATATATGCCCAGACATCCATAGCAGAATACTAGGAATATTCCCATTAAAGTGAGTAAAAAGAAAAGGATCTCTGCTACTACAGTTACTATTTTCCATTGGTTTAGATATCCCAGCCAATGAAATAAGACAAGAAAAAATGAGGAATAAATATGGAAATATGGAACTATAAAGAGAAGTCATTATTTGTTGATGATAATATTGCCTATCTAAAATATCCAAGAAGATCAACAGAATACTTTAGAATTAAAAAATTCAGTCTGATGGCCAAGCAAAAGACAACATTAAAAAATAAAAAAGCTTTTCGATATATTTTCAGTAACTAATTTTTAAAACATTTTAAAGTCCCAGAGGGAACCAGTTATGCACTCTCACACTCAAAAGATCTACCAAATGTAGGGAAAAAATGCCTACCTAAGGCATATCATTTTAGTTTAAGAATGCCCAGGATTAAAAAAAAAACTTAAAAGATTCCAGACAGAACTAAAGGGTCACCTACAAACAATTTGGAATGAGAATGACATCAAACTTTTTAACAGCAACATTGGAAGCTATAAGGTAATAAATCAATGTCTTTAAAAGTTCAAGAGGAAAATGACTCCCAAATTGAATGTTATCCTCAAGTATGAGGTAAGAATAAAGATACTTTTAGCCCTGCAAAGTCCGAGGAAAAAATGTACCTCTTTTAAGGAAGCTAATTGAGAATGCCTCAAAATGAAGGAAAAAGAAATCCCAGTGGACAGAAGCAAGAGGAATTCCTATAGTATGAAGAAGAGCCTAGGGATAACACTTGTACTGTAGACCTAGAGAGAAAAATGGAACAGAAAGATGGAGGGCTCCAGAAGGAAAATCTCCAAGGGGAAAGAAATAAAACTTATACTAACTACCCAGTGTGTTTGACTTTATTGAGAAGGGTTTCACATATTTGGTTGTGAGTATAGGCAATTCACAGAAAACTAGGCAGAGAAAAATAAACAATTATTAACTTGAATAAGAATGAAGGGATTGTATAAGAACAGAAACAAAATTGTAGTATATAATATAGCTCATGTGAAAAATTATAGTCATAATATTGTGCCTTAATAATAAATTAACTTAAAATGTGATGCAACTATAATGTAATGGGAAGGAGAGGCATGTACATGTAAGAAAGTGAAGTTATCACCCAGGGTAGGAAGTAAATACCATAAACAATGTCTAAAAAATAAAAAAAACACCTTACAAGCAAAGCATGATATTTAGAAACAGATATACATAGCCGAAGAAATTGCTAAAAATGTTGAAAATTGTTTCTGGGGGTGGGAAGTGGAGTGGAGTAGTGCAACTCCAGAAGTAGGCTGGTAAATGCTTAAAATTTGCTCTCTCAAAAAAAAGCAAAACCCTGATTTGCAGCATGTGACAATTTTTGTGTTGGAAATACTCTCGCTGTGGCTGATTTAAAGTTACCAATTTGTTGCCCCTGAACACAGAATTGGGGAAAAGCCCACAAAAACTGGCTCCAGTACATCAGTGTTCTAGATACAAGGATAATTATTATTTTTTTGATGTTAAAATTCTGTACATGTATTACTTTAAAATAATAAATAAGTACTTAAATAGATTAGTCGGTATGATAGCTTAAAATAAAAAAGAAGCATTATAAAAATGATCTCATTATCATAAATAATAAAAATTATAAAATACCTAGAAATAGATGTTATTGGAAATGTTAAAGATACACATCAAGAAAATTAGTAAATTTAACTAAAGATATTTAAAGGCCAAAAAGAGACTTTGTTCTTACATGGAAGACTCAAGTAATTAAAATACTAAAGCTTCACAAATTAATTTTTTAATTAATTGGAAGCTCAACCTAATCTAAATAGTTTTTTAATAGAATTTTATATGCTGATCCTACATTTAACATAAAAAGAGTAAGAATTATGAGACTATCACATAAAAAAAAAGAGTTAGCATGTGCCATACTATGTTAAAACATACCATAAAGCCATATTTATTTAAAGATTGTGTTATTGGCATAGGCACAGAATATACAAATACACTAATAAATGTAATATGCAAATCAGTGAGGAGAAAATGGACTACTCAAAAACTACATGAGGACCACTGGATAGTCTTAAAGTGAAAATATTAAGCTGAATTATTAATTTAGATTTCTACTTCATATAATATTAAAAAATCAATTTCAAATAAAAATCTAAACATTTTTTAAAATGTTAAAAGCATTTAAAACACAAATATTTCTTTAAATTTGGAGTTGAGAAGATCTTCCTAAATTAGACATAAAACCCAAAGGCCTTAAAGGAATGAATTTACACTGACATAAACAGTAATAACTTCTATGGATTAAAATAAAACAGAATCAAAAATTAAAAGGCAGGTAACATTGGGAATAAAGGTCTGCAACATACATTATGAATCAATATCTATATAAAAAGAGTTCCTATAAATCAATAAGAAAAACACAAATAATCCAATAGAAAAGCAGTCAAAGCATAAGATCAAACAATTCACAGAAGTAATAATAGTCAATAATATAAAAAGGATGCTCAGCCTCACTAATAATTAATGTCAATGAAAACAATGATGAGAACAATTTTTAGCCACCAAATTGGCAAAAATTAAAAAGGATGTAGAGAAACATTTTTTTGTCTTTCTCTCTTTCTTTCTTTCTTTCTTTTGCATTGCTAGTAATAACGTAAATTGGTACAATCTTTTGGAGGAAAATTTAGCAATATCTTTCTAAAGTAAATGCTCAGGCCTTTTGTCATAGTGTCTGTGGTTGAGGTGTGAAAGTCTATTCACATACACAGAGTCTAATTTACCAGATAATTCCTCATATGTCCATTTGCCCATATAGATGCAGCTATCAGACAACAATTTTTCTAAAATTAAACCAGTTCTAGACAGGTCTGAATTTTGATAATGGGATATTACAAAAGTCAGAACTCTCCAAATATTAATTCCATCATTAATTAGTTACTAAAGGTTTCATTTTTAGTTTATATAAAAATTTAAAAATAATTATGCAGTTATTTTTATGTATATGTAGCACTCACAGAAAAAGAAATGTACCAATCACTTATTGATGGCTTGCTCCATGCCAAAAACTATATTAAACACTTTATCTAAACTTCATTTCATAGTTTTAATATGTTTATGAGGTAAGTATTATGATCCTCACTTTGAAGATGTGGTTCAGAGAGCCTAAAGTAACTTATCCAAGGTCACACAGCAACTTAGAGGGTAATTCAAGCCCACATCTCCAAAGATCTCAACCCCTATGTCATGATTGTAAAATATGAGCAACAAAAAAGTTGCAAAGGATAAAGAATAATGCAGTCAAGACTGTTAAAGTATGAATTTTTAATCACATAGAATTAACCATAGGATCCATTGTTAAAGTCATACTATTGAGACATTAAAAAAATCATTCACTGAATTAATATTCACAACACTATACAGATAGAGCAAGGGAGCTTTTAATGTGTTCTTTTCTCTCCCTCTTAAGAAAACCTCAAAGTGTTTATCTATCCAAAAATACAACTACTTGTGAAAACTACTTACGATACCACAATCAATCCCTAAATAAGGCAGTCATTCATTCTACTGATGCTTCTTTAAAGGTTCCCACAGTAGATTACAACTTCTTAATATAATATCTTACATAATTCCTTCGTTTGCTGTTATATTTAAATAAGAATAGCACCAGCAATGGCTAATATGCAAACTTCAAGAGACTTCCTGGCACCAGGAGGACTCTAATTCTCTCCAGGGATTGCTGGTCCACAGTGAATGCGAGCATCTACAGGCGGGTGGTCTCTCTGCTTTTTCTGATATGTCCAAGACAATGAGCTGAGTAGCGCCAATTCGTGTTCCTAGCTGTCTGATACGGTTGCCGAGGTGTTTGTTTGCTTTTATTAGTTCATTGTAGATGCTGGCTCTCCTCCCAGATTTTCTGCTTTGTTTTCCCAGCTCGTGTTTGTTTGGACCATCTGCTTCACTAGATCAGCATTCTCCTCCCCAGGTTCTTCATCTCTGTTGCTACAAGTTGGGGTATTTTCTTTTCAAAGTAATGGCCACCTACACCTTATCCATTTTTGTATTCAATTCTCCAATTCTCTTCAGCAGACTTTTCATTTTTGAAGAAGTTTGTGTTATTCAATTTGATAGCCTAGAATGGGATTTCTATTCCAGGTATGGGCTGAGCTTGTTCAATGCAACTTTGTAGCCCAATACCACATTTAAAATAAATTCCTTTGATTTGCTTTATATCATGTCACTAGAGGTCCTCCTATTAATATTATATTTACCTAGGTAGATATCCTATTTCTTTTCTTTCTTAAACCGCATACCTAACAGAAATACCAATCTTTATTTTAGCAATAAATTCAGTGAAGCTGAAGAGCATGTGAAGCACTGTGAGTTCATTCCACAAATTAATAAAGGTTAGAGTAGCTAAAAGCCTAAAAGATGACAGGCACAATATCTAAATGACAAGAAGCTGTCAGAGGAGCAGATCAGTCTGTGGTGAAAGCTCACCAGGGACAGTCCAGCCTCACTGGCCAGAACAGGAAATGAGTCAGTCTCAGCAACAGGCAAGATGAGGGATGTAAGGTGTGAGGGACATGGTCTTTAAGGAATTGTAGCCGCACAAAAGGCGGAGATCCAGAAGTTCCTTGGTTTGTGTAAAATATGACCACGTGCGTGTGGTCTGTGCCAAGTCTCTGCTCCCTAGAAGGAGAGGGCAGACCAAGGTTAGCACTTGAGTACGATACACAGGGTTCCTGGGGAGAGGAAGCCAGGCTGTTCCCCTAGAACTGTAACACAAAATAAGCTTATGGTCGTAACATCAAAGCCACGTGCCTCGTTTTAGAACTTGAGGACCAAGTTAGCAAAGCTGGCCTGTTCTTGAACCTTCAATTATTACTCCGATTCTAAACTTTCACTGATTGTAGGGATCCAATGCCCTTAGAGTCTGATGAATTGAGTATTCAGTTGGGCCTATGTAGCCCAAATTAAGGGAAGATGAATGATGTAGATCAGAAAACCAAACAGGTCACTATGATTGTAGGCCTTTAAAACCTGATGTTGAGGACTTAAGCTAGAGGTGGAATATGTCAACCTTAGAACATATGTTCAAATACGAGACTCGCTATCCAAGGCCATGGCAGACATCAAAAATCAATCACAGCACATTTTCCCACTGGCTGCAGATACATTTTCATCATCTCAGCCTGTAACTGATGCCACATACTAATTGATTGGAATTGGCGTTCCATTGGAAGTGAAATCAATTTGCCATCCTTGATTTGCCCTTTCCTTTTTAATCCTTTGCTGTTCAGTTTTTATGGAAAATTTTAAAGGAATGTCTTTATCTCCTGTAGGCAGATGTAGTTTCTTTACCTAGTAACATGGGGAGAAGTTGTCTTGAAAACATCAGATGCTCTACTGGAAATTCTGCTGACTGATGAATACTTTTGCAGTCCAAAAAGTATTTTTTGCATCTTATCTGGAAGAAAGTTCTACAGATAAATTTCTTTAAATATTCCCATAGTGTCCTGAGTTAAACTTTTGTTTAAAGGGAACACAGAGAAAAACACAAGGAGCTTTCACTTACATTTACCCAAATATCCCAAAGGGCTGTGGCTGGAGTTTGGCTATTGAGTGAAATAGTCTCCTGAGTCTATAAGCTCAAACACCATGCTTTTCAGGGTGTAAATGAAGCTGGGCACAATTAGGCAGAAAATGATATCTTTAAAGGAAAAAGAAAGTCTATGTGGGCTGCAGTCCAACTTCAATAAAAAATAAATGGGAGAAAGAAGAGACGTACCCTTGGATAAATAAAGTGACCTTCAGCGGGTATAAGTAAGAAGCATTACTTTTAAGCATCATATTCCTTGGATTCTCTCTTTCTCTCTCAAATAACACTCTTTAACAAATAAGAGATAAAATTAATACACATTTTAAAACTCAGTTAATTCAAACAATTGGGCAACCTCTTTGTTGGACCAATATTTTTAACTGTTAAAAAAAACTGTTTTATCTTTTCATTGGTTAAAGACTTAAGATAAATGCTTCCAAAACACAATTCAGTAGAATGAGATACAATGTCCACAGGGTGTTGATTTCTTTTAATATTTTCTTTTACTTATTTAAATACTACAAATGTATTTAGACCTAATGTTGCCACAGTCACTCTCTAACATTCCAGGAGATAACTGAGCAATGGTTCTTCACCCAAATTATCTAGCTTGATATGTCTTTATTTTCTTTCTTCTATGACATGGCATTGCTCTTAAGATTTAACAGCCATCTTGATAATGAAGGAAGTCTCAGAAACCAATTACTAAGATCTTGTAGAATTTAATAGAATAATTCAAATGGTGCCCAAGAGATTGAATGTATTTATAACACCAAAAGGAGAAAGGTAAAAAAGAAACTTGAAAGAAACTCTAAAGTTCTTTTGAGTTCAATAGCTGTCTAACTAAATGGAATGGGATTTGAGATTTTAGGGCAAAAGGCAGCAAAGGCTGCTGTGTATTAGTTCTTAAAGAATTGTACCTCCAGGGCTTCCCTGGTGGCGCAGTGGTTGAGAATCTGCCTGCCAATGCAGGGGACACGGGTTCGAGCCCTGGTCTGGGAAGATCCCACATGCCGCGGAGCAACTGGGCCCGTGAGCCACAACTACTGAGCCTGAGCGTCTGGAGCCTCTGCTCCGCAACAAGAGAGGCCGCGATAGTGACAGGCCCGCGCACCGCGATGAAGAGTGGCCCCCACTCGCCGCAACTGGAGAAAGCCCTCACACAGAAACGAAGACCCAACACAGCCAAAAATAAACATAATAAATAAATAATAAATAAAAATTAAAAAAAAAAAAAAAGAATTGTACCTCCAGCCTGCTAATAGCTGTCATTCCCATAACCTTTGAAGAAATGCATATAGCACTCAGGCTCCAAGTTTCCCTTCACCTCAGTGACAAAGCATTTTTTCTATTTGCAAGTCTTATTCAGCATTTTAGGTTGTCTCTTAAAAAACTGCCTACTGGTTGACTGCTTCAGATAGATAAGACTTCTAGACTGCTTTTGACAAAAATAATTACAAATCACTATTTTGACAAATTCCCAATATTATAACTACATCCTCAAAATATTGTTTGTGCTCCAGTAATATGCTGATGATAGGAAGCAAAAGAGTCATTTCACACACACATTTCATTTCACACATTTCTACACATGGTAGAAAGTTATAAAGAAATTACTAGGTATTCAAGTACTTCAAAAGTGCCTGGCGAAGGACTTGGAACTTCTGCATTCTGGAGTTCTCAATACTAATTCTTGGGAAAATCATCAGATATTTGGACCAGAGATGAACATTTTGTGTCTGCTTGCTTTCCTAATAGATAAGCAAATAAATATAAACCCTACCGTTTCCTGGTCCATTTTCATTCCAAAGAAAATCACTTAGTGAAGGAGAGGCAGCTCTCTTTGGAAAGAAATCTTCTGGACAATCTCTATAACGCAAATGACTGCAGAAGAAAGATTTCACTCCAAAGGATTTCATTCCTATAACCTTGTAAATTAATACAGATGTGGCCATGTCTTGGGCCCAAAACACTCAGACAAGTGTGATAGCAAAACAAAACAAACTTTATCATTACCAGGGAAAATATAAATAAATAGAAGTTATCATGAGACAGATTTCAGCCATCAAACTCAACTTTCAAACAATTAGAATTGCCCTATAATAGAATAAACATCTCCATTTGGGGGAAAAATTGCTATCTGCAGATGTTCTTAAGCAAAGACTTTTTAATAAATAAGAAAACTGGGCCCAGTATGTAACCTAGGAGTTCAGATTCTTAAGCAAATACTTCACACGCAAAAATTGTTTATCTTTAGTACAACCTAACAAGCCACTTCCACCTACAGAACTCATTTTTTCACCTGCAAAAGGAAGGTTCAACTGAAATGGGGATTGTCAAATATGTGCATTGTTGTCAGTTCACACAGGGCCAGCTTGATGAGCCATGGACTGTATACAAATCACAAGTCTTCTCCTCAGTTCTTATGGGTAATTGGCTGGAAACTTCTTTTTACAAATTACTGAAGCCTACTAAATATCCTTTTGAATGGTTTATTAAATGTTTCTAAAATTTCTGAAGTTCCCAGTTCATAAGCAAATGTTGGCTCATAACTAGAGCACATTGAGGCTGAAATTAACTCTTCTATTAAGAAATTTGGTTGTCACACAACACTGGGGTATAATGTGTATGTGCTTTCACATTCCCACAATTTTGGGGAAGGAAGCTTTGTTGTCAGATCAACAGGAATATCTTGAGCTCACTGTAGCTTTCACTTGCTGTTATTCTTATTTCAAAAATACATTACAGTTTTATTAATTTCATTATTATTAATTGAGTTCATGTGAGTTGTTTGGTTGCATGTGCAAGTGCATGGATTCATCATTGGTAATGTCTGTAAAATTTTATTGATTAGCCTTCCACATAGTAGACACATGAATCCATGACATTTTGAGAAAGAATCATCCAGACATCTACTACCAAAGTGATGTAATATTGCACAGAGCAGTAAAGGATCTTCCTCAAAATATATTTGCCTTGTTTTCTTTTCATCACTAGGTACTCGATCTACAAGAATGCTGATCTAAATAAAGTATGTCTCAAAAAAATTATATATTAAAAACTTTCTAGCAAACTGGAAGATTTCTAGGAGCCTTCAGAGCCCTACTTTACAATTCCAACTCTACACCATGGAAACCCTTCTCATGTTGGGAAGGAAGGCTTAAGGGTGAGTTGAAATGACACAGTGTTAACTTAGAAGAAAGCTAGTCACACAGCTGCCATATTTGAGGAGAGTGCTTTCTAGTTCAGAAGAGCCATGAGGAATCGAGAACAGAGAGATTTCATGCTCCAGTCACTGTTCCAGCTGCTACATTTGGGAAACAAGGATGCTCACCATTAAGTGCATAAGTGAGAAAAATCAAAGCCTAGCACCTAAAGTGACTGATATCCTACTCACCTCAGGTAAGCCTCAGAGTAGCCAGAAGTGAGGCTTTCGGAGAAAAAGACTTATAGACACAGAATTATAGGTAGACTTACACGTACACAGGTGAACAACTGGACCAAGAACATCAATACTGAAGTCAATAGCAACTTTAGAAAAAATACTGCCAGCCATGAGATAGATGAGCCGTGAGATGTTTCATATTTTAAATAAATCTTCCTCAAGCTAAAATTCTTTGCTTAGTCATCATAAAGAGATTTTTCTAATTTGGTATATTTATTTTAAATAAAGAGATTAATTAGAAGGCAGAAATTTTCAATTATGAGTAAATCCCTGAACCCAGTTACCAGTCCCTGGAGACAAAAGGAAGTACAAGGCAACTTTCCACTTTGCTGCAGCCATCTGATGGCAGCTCCCTGAATGGCAGGTACAAGGTCTCAGGGCTTACGAGAGTTCTAGCTCTTTATCAGTACTGTAGGTATCTCAGGGTGCACTAAAGAATATCCTGTAACCTACACGTGTTTGAGCGTGTCCTCTGTCAGACCACGGGATGGAGGGCGTTTGTACTATGAAAGATGCAATACTCATTTTGATCAAATATATTTGAAATAATGCAAACACATTAAAATTACAAGTATGATTTTCATGTCCTGACTGTAATTATAAGGTATAACTTGCTTCTAACCAGAGAACATTGGGAAAGAATGGAATAGAATTAAAATGAGTTAATACCTGGAATATCCAATAATCCATGGCCCTGTTGATGCTGACCACAGTACTTGTGAGTAACTTAACGTTGGGATGACAGAAAATTGTTAAAGTGCTTGTGAGCAGTAATTTCATGTACACACTACTAACAAAACAGCAACTCAAAGCAAAGTAATTGAAAGTGAAAAGTTGAAATAGCACTAATTCTATTAATAATGGCATGCTGGAAAAAAAATCCCTGCGTTTGTACTTTCAAACAATAAAATGAAGTCAAATTATGCATAATCTTCGATAGTTTGACTTTGTTTGGCTCAACATCACAGGCAAAAAGAGAACTGAAAAATTCAATACTCATAAAAATCTGTTCAACATTTTTAAAGAGAGTGGGCATATTTCTTTTGCTGGTAAAAATGACAACTTACTGAGAACGTTAACTAATGACTTTTATTACCTATGCTTATAAAATATTTGTATAAATATCCTGTCAAACTGCCTAGTTCTTTTTGCATTACTTCTTCAAAATATTTGTTTGTTGTTTTTTTACTTTGGTCAAATCTTAGAGCATTCATGGGAATGCACTGCATTTGGAACAACATTCAGTATTAGGCACAAAATGCAGCATTAAATGTCTTGAGAACAGTGAGTAATTACAAAACATTGTACAATTTTAATGCTTCAATTGGCTTTTCATTCAGTATTGGATTCAATTTAACTCAACCCTTATAATTTTAGAAAATTTCTTAGTAGTAATGACTTTGTATGTGAAGTCTCTTATCTATTACAATACTATTATATCAGTATGATGCTACAGAACTACTCTCAGGAAGCCCCTTACAGCATGAGTTGTTCTGGCAAAGTTAAGAGTGTATTTTCTTTCTAAGACTTAGGGTGAAATGTGGGGGAGGGAACTATTCACCAACCCCCCCCCCCCATCTTGGCTTTTTTAGCACAGTACAACCAAATCAGGCAAAGAGATATATAAATGTAAAGCTATTATATAGGGTAATCAGGGCAAGCATATCTAATTCTCAGAGAGAAGTGTTGTAGGACTTAAATTATCCACAGTGACTACCTAAGCTGATAAATGTACCAGATAATTTCTAAACTCTCTACTTCACTTTGTCTATGTAGCTACAACTGTGTTTAGAGTTCTCCACACACGGCTTTAAACTGACTCATTTGTAATATACTGCAGATGGTACTTCCATTTATTACTGAGTGCTGCTCTGCACTGTGTCATAACTTCAGCCTTTGGACAGCAATTTGAACATTTTTCACCAGTGCACCCTACGTTATAGACAATACTATGTAGTTATTACCTACCTATATAAAGAGCAACTTCAGTAATTTCAATGAACAGCTTGTAATATTATTTCATAGAGCAAAGTTAAAATGAGTTTGCATTATTTTCAACTAGCTCTGAAAACCTATCCAAAGATTTTAAATGAAGTGATATCTCCCTCAACTGCACATAAGTTATTATAAACCTTATGTCAGAAAGCATTCATTATGGCTCCTACCAATTAAACTTTTTTAGCAATTATAAATTGGGTATAATTTCTAGAAATTGTTCTCAGTTCAATAAACTTTCCAGAACTATGCTAACTAACCTG
This sequence comes from Balaenoptera borealis, assembly GCF_965194805.1. NCBI lineage: Eukaryota > Metazoa > Chordata > Mammalia > Artiodactyla > Balaenopteridae > Balaenoptera > Balaenoptera borealis. The sequence continues at coordinate 67,355,481 of NC_138864.1, forward strand.
TTTTCAATGTCCATGCACTGTAATTTTCAAAACCCTTAACTTTAAAAACTGGAAACTTTTGTGTATAAAAGGAAAACTTAAGAAACAAATGTATAATGTTTTGCATTTCTCTACTGGATTTTCATAAATATATGATTAAAAATTTTCTGTGACCATAAGATTCTCCAATAATGTGAATAAACAATAATCTTTCTTAGAATTGTTTTGATAATGCAACAGTATTTCTGAAATAGAATCTCATGTACTTGATTTGTTTTTATTCATTCCTTAGTTCTTTTTATTCCTTCCTTCCAAAAACAGCACAAAGCTATTAGAACAGTTTACTAGATTTGTCTTAAATTTTGCCGAGACTTAGAATGCATGTGGCCTTGACCAATCTCATTAGCCTAATGATAGTGAGATATATGAGGTTTCGTCCTCTCATACCATATGGGGTCTGGCTTCAAGGGAAAATGCAGCCATTATAAAATAACCTGGGCAGATAACAACTGTACCACAGTCTGTTCAAACCAAGACATCAAATCTCTGCTAAATTTACACATTCCAGTTCCAAACTTACGTTCTTTGTTAATCCAGGAAACATTGATTTGCATTTCTTTTTTATCCTAATCCAACGACCTTTTTGTATACCACTCAAGAGCATACTTGAATCTCCCTGAAGATAATCTATGCATTGTTTTTTGGCATATGAATAGAATCATTTCTTTCACATCCCATAGTTCTTAGTTCTCTTTCTTTACACTTACACAAAAAGGCCTCATTTAGGGCTTCCCTGGTGGTGCAGTGGTTAAGAATCCGCCTGCCAATGCAGTGGACACGGGTCCGAGCCCTGGTCCGGGAAGATCCCACGTGCCGCGGAGCAACTAAGCCCGTGCGCCACAAGTACTGAGCCTGCACTCTACAGCCCATAAACCACAACTACTGAGCCCGTGTGCCACAACTACTGAAGCCCGCGTGCCTAGAGCCCGTGCTCCACAACAAGAGAAGCCACCACAATGAGAAGCCCGCACACCGCAATGAAGAGTAGCCCCCGCTCACAGCAACCAGAGAAAGCCTGCACACAGCAATGAAGACTCAATGCAGCCAAAAATAAATAAATAAATTTATTTTTAAAAAGGTCTCATTTAAGTCAGAGGAAATAAAAGTTCTAGTTTAACTTGTAAATTTTTTTCAATCATATTACCAGAAGTGACTTGCTTGCCACTGATGTTCCTCTTTTTTAAAAAGTTTGTTTTGTTGGCTTTGAGTTCTTTCTTTTTAATATGTGCTATTATGTTTATGATGACTCTTCTGACCTTAAATTATCAAGGAACAATGCCTAAGTGCCTCAACGTTCCCTACCTGGTTGAATCACTTAGAACCAAGTACTTGTGTAGAATTTCACTGAAATGTTTGAAGATAGATGACATCTAACTCTGTAATACATTAGTGATGTTTTTATTTGCACCGTCTCATCTCTCTTCACTGTGAAAACCTTTTGAGGAAATATTCTCAAGTTGCTAAGTCATCCACATAGTCTCTCTTTACATTTCCCTTACCTTGATTCAGGAAAAAAAAAAAAAATTCTTTATGATAAAAAAAATAATAATAATAACTTCTGAATACTTTAATGATTCTAGCTGTCATGATTTCTCATTTTGACTTTGGCAATTATCTCATATATACCTAAGATAACCTATCCAGTCTAGACATCACTTCTTCCTTGTCCTCTTTTCAAAAAAATACTTTATATCCACGCCGTGCCTTTCATCTTAAGAACCCAAAGTGGTTCTTTTTCTCTAGTATGCCTTTATATTCTTTAGAGACCAAAGAGGCTTTTTATTATTATTATTTTTGTAGCTCTAGCCTTCTTTTATGGGTGAAATCTGGTCTGGTTGCTAAGCATGGATTTGAATTCACTCTCTAGCAGCTTCTACCCTTTCAGTTTTAAAATGGTTATTCTTTTTAATCCATTGAAGTGCATTTGACTATCATTTTTTAAAATCTCCTTTTAAAAGTCAAAACGCAACTCTCTGGAAACCAATGAATCTCATTGCCACGGTATGGTAGGTTCTCCTGCTTCAAGATCTATAATCATTTCTTCAGTGTCAGTAATAAAATGCTTCAGTAACCTCTCCCAGCCCTTTGGCAATCTGCCTACTAGTGTCAGGCCATTCTCCCTGCCATCCTACTACTCAAAGAGCCAAGACTGATGGTGCTGCTACCATGGCAATTTGGAGCATTGAAGGTCTGGAAGTCTTTTCTTTGTTTTATATGAGATATTAGCTAAAGAATGTATATTGCATAATTAAGAAGCTTATTTCGTTGACAACTTCCCCAAGTATATTTTCCCCTCCCATATATACTTACCGATATACATATGGCTTTTATTTCTAGACTAACAAGTGGTTCCTTATCCTGCTTCATTTAAGCAATGAGCATTCCCTTGTTACCTTGACCAAAGTCACACACAAGTGCCCGGTTACCCAAAAAAATTACTGGGACACCAAGTGTACATGAAAATTTGCACGAGTCTGCAATTTTATTCTTCCTTCCAAGTAGGCCAGTTCACCTTAACATGGATTAATCAATTACTGTGTGCCAAACACTGTGCTAGGTATTAGAATACAAAGATTAAGAAAATCCTAGCCTTGTTTTCAAGGAGAAGATAGATAGGATGTAGATGGAAACTCAAGTGCTTGCTCAAGGGTCCTCCAGGGCAGTGAAAACGTCATGGATTCTAAGCGGGTGGCAAGTTACCCTCTGCAGATAGAAGGACTTGGACTAGAGAAAGTATTAGAAGTTGCCAAAAGGAAAGTAAACTGCATGACAATGATTACATTCTTCTGAAATGTCAGATTTATGCTCTATGAAATTCAACAAAGTTGCAGGTCACAACAGAGACTAAGACCCAAAGACATGTAACTCGTTATGCTTGTCCAACCATGCTGCATCACACCCACTATGAGGTGCATGCCAGCACTTTCTTTACCAAAAGTTTCTTACTCTTTTCAGGACTGATTTTCTGTAACAGGTTTAATGCATCCTTTGTTTGCAGTGAAGTCTGGTGTGCTTAAAGAGAAAGAGGTCTCTTAGCAGAAATGTAAAGAATAATGGATCTCCCCAAAACATGAGAAATAACAGCACCTTGCATTTCCTATACTCCTAAACCAACAAAAAGAAAAGCAGGGTCCATATATCACAGAGAACAGATTCACAAACCAAAAGAAGATTATGCAACTAATTTGAAGGTCATAGAGAAAATCAGTCATCTCAAGATTAGAGCCCAGGCCTCCGACTCAATGTTTAAAATCCCCCATTATGTCACTTATCTAATGGAATGTGGGTTAATCTACAATTGCACTTTGCCAAAATCCTTTCTAAAAATCTTTAGCTTGACATTGATCTAGGATAACAGATGATGCCTGAATCATAAGAAGCATTTCAGACTTTTTATCTCTTTTTGTGATAACAAAGATCTGAAAGCTTTGTTAAGAAAACTGGTTATGAGCCAGTTTCTGCTCAAGCCTCTGGTAAATGTTCTGAGAAATAGGGAACTGTAGAGTTAAAAGGAGTTGGTAGATTTCTAACGCAATGCTATCCTCTTCAGAAGATCTGTAATTCATATATTTTATAGTCTACTTGAGACTATGTTCCACAGCATTTCTTTTAGTCACTGAGAGCTCTGGCAGAGGTTAATTGACCGAAGAAGGCATTTATCATTCCAGGTTTGTCATTTAAGCAGAATGGTATCATCTGCATAATTTTTTTCTGCATATTTGGACCTAATATGATGTACAATTTTATAATGGAGTAGGGAAAAGGTACAGAGTTTTGCGTAGGTCTTCCCCTAACTTCCTACTAGAAACAGCTACTAATGCATAGCAACCGATTATGACAGGTTGTTAAAAAAAAAAAAAGGAATCTTTGATAGTGGAAATAAAAAAATTAAAACATAGTTTTGCAATTCAATCAAGTCACATTTTGTTTATATCAAAATATTGTATGGATATATGTACTGACTATTTCAATAATTGATTATAAATGCATAAGCTTGCAAAAAAAGAGAGAAAAATATTTCTAATATTACATATGGTCTCAGTGGTCAACACAATTATGGACACATAGGATTCTCAAACTGACACCATAATATGAAACTTAGAACAGTCCTGTCTACATACTATTTTTAAAATATAAGGGCCAATAGAATGTGAGTGTTGAGAGAAATACTGTACATCACTTAGTCCAACCACTTTTTTATGGAAATAAAAATTGAAGCCCAGGGAAGTCTTTCATGAGCTAGGAGTCATGACTTGAACTCAGGTTTTTCTATCTCCAAGCTGCCCTTAGGAGCCATCCTCAACTCAGCTTTTCTTCTCAATACTGACTTGTGCTTCCCCAATGACCACTGCAATATCCTCCCAGAAACCTCTTGTCTGAGTTTAAAATAACCTCTTAAATTTCTTAACTTCTAATCCCAAATGCCTCTTTGTTAACTTCCCAATTTTCTTAACTGCTCTGTATCTTTTGACTTTGATGAACTTCACTCCTTTGTAAAACTCCATTCATCCATTTGTTCAGAAAGATTTATGGAGTGCCTGCTATTTGTCATGTCCTCCCTCAATTTTTCCACAGGACACTAACCTATTTCCTTCTGACATGGCCTGCTCTGTCTGCTCTGTGGCCACCACTTTTTCTTCCCCCCACCTCAATTTCTAGGCATTTCTCAAGACTTCTCTCAGTTTCCCTTTTGTATACTTCCTTACTCCTAACTTGCATCCAATTCCATGATTTCAACATTCACCCTCTGTGACTAATGACAAAGTGGCATCTCTGGTCCAGCTCTGTCTCCTCAGAGCTTGAGCCACCTTCCCCAGCAAGTGTTCACCTGGAAAGCTCAGATTCACTCAAAACTAAACCTGAAACTGAATACATATTCTCTCCTGAATCTAACTCCCTTGAAGACTTTCCTGTCTTGATATAAAATGTGACCACATCCAATCAGCAAGGCCTTAATGTCAGACTCATGCTTAAGAGAGTCCTCTGATGCTCTGGATTAAACAAATTGCCCAGTTGCCAATTATCCCTGCACATCTGCTCCTTTTCCACTCATACTACATCTGCTTTAGGCTCCAAGCCTGATTTATTTCTCTCTCTTCTCTCTGGCTCAATTATTATTATAAAAATCTTCAACATACAGAAAAATTAAAAGAATAACACAGTGCTCATCTGTATACACACAAACTAGGTTTCATGATTTGTAACATTATATCATATATATATATCATATATATTTTCTTTTTCTGTACCTATATCTGGATCTAGCTATAAGTATAGGGATAGAGATACGGATGAGTATGGGTATAGGTATAGGTATAGGTGTGAGTATACATATAGACATAGACAAGATGTAGATAAAGATATAGATACAATATAGATATACATATATATATACATTATACATATACATATATTTTCCCAAGCAATCTGAAAGGAAGGAGCAGATATTAAGAGACTTCTCAGCACACATCACTCATCTCTTAAGAATAAGAACTTTCTCTTACATTACCACAATATCATTATCAAACCTATAGATTAACAACAATCCACTAATGTTATCCAAAATCCAGTCCACATTCAAATATCCCCATTGATTCCCCACCAAATGGCTTTTATAGCTATTATGGGTTTTTTTTCTAAACTATGATTCAATCACAATTTACAAGTTGTCGTTGTATTTAATTATTCTATTTCTTTGATCTCCTTTTTATTTTCCTCCCTCCTGTTTATTATTCATGACAGTTTACTTTGTCTAAGAGAATGTCAGATAACTTTAGTGTATCTGATTGTTTACTTGAAATGCATTTGTCTTTTTTTTTTTTTTTAATAAAGCTGTGATCTTTAATGACTTTTTATTTATTTATTTATTTATTTATTGTTTTGTGTTGGGTCTTCGTTTCTGTGCGAGGGCCTTCTCCAGTTGCGGCGAGCAGGGGCCACTCTTCATCGCGGTGCGCGGGCCTCTCACCATCGCGGCCTCTCCCGTTGCGGAGCACAGGCTCCAGACGCGCAGGCTCAGTAGCTGTGGCTCACGGGCCCAGCCGCTCCGCGGCATGTGGGATCCTCCCGGACTGGGGCACGAACCCGTGTGCCCTGCATTGGCAGGCGGATTCCCAACCACTGCGCCACCAGGGAAGCCCTGCATTTGTCTTTTACCTCTTCCCCTATAACTTGTAGAGGCTAGATCTGTTCCAATCACTTTCTAATGGGTCCTCATTATTTCATCTAATTTCCCCAATCTCTTACATACCGAATGAATCTTTATCTCCTCCCCCCTCATGTTTTAATTCCTTGGCTAAAATCCTCCCTGTTCCCACCCCTCTGCACCAACCCCCCCAACCACCATTCCTCCTGCATCATAAAATTTTAGCTTTCCTTTTAAGACCTCCTCAGGCTGGTCTAGACCCACTTCTGTGGTTTTATCCCTAACTGTTCCCCTACTTAAACCTTGGTTTCAGACAAACTGCTCCCTAGAGCATACCACGTACTTCCCTATTTCTCAGCTTTTATTCTTTCTGATTTCAGCATGCTCTCATCTCTTCAAGTCCTACCTTCCAGACTTAGTTCAAATACTTCTTTCATGAAGCTTCTCCAGACCACTCCAATGCCTACAATTATTTTCTTCCTCTGAACTCATAGTCCTTAATATTCATGTGACATCATTCATTTGGCAATTAGTTATGTACTGCCTCAAAACAGTTGTTTAATACTTTCTCATAGATCATGCATCTCTTGTACCATATAACTGTTCATGTACTGCTGTATAACTTTCCACCTGGTCCCTTGACCATATTTTAAGTTCCATTAGCATAGAGTTCACACAAAGTTCTTTTCAAGTTGATGCATAATATTACTTGAAAATAGGTACTCAATAAATATTTGTTATCTGATTTGTTAATAGATTATTGAAAAAATAACCAGACAAATGAGAATTCCAAATGAGAAGTACAGTTTGAAAGAAGATTAATCTCTGTCAAATCATCACTAATAATCAATAATTACTTTGAATTTTTATGCTAACTAGTAATAAATCCAAATGTCAAATTTCAGAACCATACCCTTCAGCCACTGGTAGCCTAAAGTAATGGGAAAGAACTGGACTTCAAAGGGCCTGAGTTCAAGTCACAGTTCTCGCCACTCTAACTGTATGCTCTTAGGCAAGCTACTTAAATACTTTTGATCTCAGTTTTATTGTCCATACAATGGGAGTAATGACAGTTACCTTCCCTGCTTGCTGGAGAAAAATGAAGTAATAATGATACAAGTGCATTAACTCAATCCCTAGCTACTGTGATGTTCTCAATAATTGTTTGTTGAATCTAATTCATGAGATTTCACTCTCTTGCTTAAAGTCTAGAAGAAATGACAATGCATTTCCTGTTAAAAGAGAGGCTCTTCAAATGCTCAAAATCCAGTCACTCTAAGAATGTGTAGATAGTAACTCTGAATATTAAACGTGCCAAAAATATGAATACGCATTGAACCGTGAGAGAACAATTATCGACTAGCTTGTACAAAGTGACTGCTCTGTTTGTCTTCGAGAGGAGAGGGAATTTCATGACCAGAGCAACTGCATATGTTTCAGAGGCACACTAACCTTAGTTGGTTCTGCCTTACCCACTCACAGGTTTGGTAAACAAGTGCAACTCTGAATAAGTTGTAGACAACAATAATAACTACCTCAAAGGTACTAATATTAAGTGAGATAATCCATGTAAAGTGTTTAACCTAATGCCATCTGTATAATAAGTGCTCAAAGGTTACTATCATGTTGTTGTTTCTCAATGCAAACCCTAAGCAAAGAGTTGTTCTCAGAAGTAACAGATGTAATTTTCCAAGCTACTTTTTCCTCACCCTACTCATCTGCTGCATCCCATCCTATTTAGTCACACCTTCCTCCATCACCATTCTCTCCTGCCTCCGAGTCCTTGCCTGTGCTATGCTTCAGCTCTTGGAAGGACTTCTTCCACGTCACCTGCCCAAATCCTAAAGATTTGACTCTAGCCCTGTCTCTTTCATGGAGATTATCATTTTTCAATCTTTGATGGCCTTGCTCTGCTTTGACTTCTCCAGTGACACTCATATCACATTTAGTCATATACTGACTTGTATCTACTTTTCTTTCCACAATAAAGTTATCTTTTCTACCAACTAAATTACAAATATTTTGAGGGCAAGGATGATGTCTGGTTCTCTAGCCTAGTTCAGTTTCATAACAATAATTATTTGTTGAATTAATACAGGTAACTGACCGTGACAAAAGCCCCTCTGGAAACTCACAGATTATGGGAAACTTTAAACAGTGATAGTTTTTATTCATAGGTTATGAATCATCTATCCAGAGGTAGATGAAAAACACAAACTGGAAGAGATTAGATCAAATGCCAACGTTCAATTCTAAATCTCTCCTATCTCCACAAGGCCCTTAAAGTGACAAATCAAAAATTTTAACCATTTGTGAAAGACTGCAGATGACTTTTTGTGCTGTTCGAGCAGAAATATATTAGGATTCTTCAGGCTTCGAGTGACAAAACAACCTAATCCAATTATTTTAAGGAAAGGGGGAATTTTTTGGTTCATATAACTCTAAAGTGCAGAATTAGTGTGTGCTGTTTTGCCATCAAATGATATCAGCAGGGCTCAGTTTATCTCTCAGCTCTCCTCAGCTACAGTCTCAGCTTCAGAAGAAGTCAGGATGGTGGCAGCAGCTCCAGTCTGTGTGCTTCCTGTTCAGCTCCAGAAGGGTGGCAGTATTCTCTTCCCAAAAGTCACAGAGAAAGTCTCTCTGGTTGAATCCAATCACCAGGACAAGAAGAGAGAGCACACAGACCTACTAAGGCCCACAACTCCATGCCCACACCTCTGGGTCACAAGTGTTGTTAGTTGGCTTCCTGGGGCCACACAGACTGAGAGTGGGCAGGGGTGGTTCCTTAGAGGGAAATGAATACAGGTATCAGAGGGTGAGTGAATGCATACTGGAGGAATATTTCCAGAACTCACGGACTGTTATGCACATAGTAATCTTTCAATAAACTCATTCACTGACTTAAGCAGGTTTCTCTTTTTCCATTAAGTGCTAAGACTGTGCTTCTAAGCTTTTTTAATGTCACAGTATACAGAAAATAATAGTAGTCCTGTGTTACACTAAGTGCTGAGAGAGTCAGTGTCTCAACACTGCATGAAGAGCAACCTGTGAGTGGGAAAGCTCTGCCCAGGAGGCAGCATGATTTTGTGGAAAGACCACCTAATCAAGTGAAGTCTCAAGTGCTGGCTTTCAGATCCAGATTTACCACTTACTTATTGTAAGTAGTTGAGGCAAGTCTCAATTTCTCTGTACTTTAGTTTCCTCATTGGTAAAATAAGGATAATACCTGTCCAGCTTACCTCACAGAATTGCTGGGAAAAAAGTCACATAACATAATGCTTATCAGTGCATTTTATAAACTACAGAGTGTTATACAAATGTGAGGCATTAGTCCTTTTTTCTGGGACTCGGTTTTCCCATTTGAAAAATAAGTTGGGAGATAGGAGATCTCTCCAATACTTTTCTACACTGAGTTTATACGATTATATGATTTTGCTTCATAGCTAAATGAATCCATAGGTGTCAATGAGGTTGCTCAATGTAGATACAACTAACACTATGAACACATGTTGGTCAACAGGGTCAGCCAGGATACGCAAACTTATTAAAGCTTAAATTATTGATCCCATTACTTTAAAATATATCTGAAAGAACACTGAGCCTCATTTGCCTAAGCAAACATGAACAAAGTAAGATCAGAATTAACCAAAACCATAGTAAAGTGTTCACAATGGACATATAACTATAAGCTTCATCCCCTAAGCAGGAACAAATGTTAACAGAAACATAGAAGCAAATTACAGAAGTTAAGTAGGGGGAATAGAAGATTTCAAGGGCAACCTGAACAAGGAGACAAGACAAGGAATGCTGACTATACAGAGGGCCTGATTTCTTCTGAATAGAAATTAGTGCTCTGTCAAAATGAAGAACTATGCCATGAACATGTGGCATATGTAGAAATGTTCACCACAGCAGATACAATCAAGCTCAGTAAGTTCTCAACTTCCTTTGCAAAAAGAGAAAATAACCAACTGATGCCACAGGTATTCATTGATCCCACCTCTCTTGTCCCTCCTAAACTCTTTCTGCCTAAAAATAGTAAGATAGAAAATGAAAAGATTTGAATTTTACAATTTTCCTTTTCTACCAGATCCCTGCTGTGAAATGTGCTTCGGGAGAAGAGAAGAAACTGGGTCCAGATAACTTCAATTGAGGTACACAGAATTAGACATTACTTGAATTCTGGGTACCGTGTTTAGCATAACTTCAAACAAACAAAACAGAAAAAAAACAATACATAGAAAGAATACAATGAGTTCTTCTTATGCAGATTCAACATATAATAATATAGAATTAAATATCTTGTGTAATCTCAGGAGGCCCTCAAGATGAAAGAATGATACAGTGATTACACTTCTGGGAACAACAATACATTAGCAAAAGGCTGAATACTGACTCCTCATTTGCAGCCCCTCTCCTAGTTTGCAAGCAAAATTTAAGCCTCACAAATATCTCAGTGCCTCAAAGTTTGCTCCATTAAAAAAATACAGCTAAATTGGCCTCTTCCTGTCAATACAAGGACATAAATAGTATGAAGGGAAAATGTATGTGGAAGTGTTTGAGGTCCTTTATAAAAAGTTAATAAAATATTTAATTATATAGTCAGTCATTAGCTGGACATCCAAATTCTGCTAGAAGAGTGTTAATGTTCTCAAAGGATGGATTCAGTGGCTATTTTGATCTTCGTTGCTCTGAGAATCAGCGCCATACATATCAGCCGTGTGAATACAGTCAGTGACTCAGTGACATCAATTAGTTGAGCGAAATATCAAACCAAATGTTATCATTCCTAACCTCCATACTGCTACCATAAAATATATCCCAAATATCCACATCCCAATCATAAAGTACAAACATGATTAATCATTCCACCTTTTCAGTTAGTGGTGCTACTGTCAACGACAAGAGAAGACATAGGATGGACAAAAATCAATGAATCCATATGGGCAGAATAATCTAGTAGTAGTATAATTCTTCAGTGAATGATACTCTTATCCATTTAGTTATGCAAGCCCCAAATCTAGGAGTTACCCATAATACCTCCATTCCTTAACCCCCATATCTACTCCAATACCATGTTCTGAGTTTTTACCTCATGCACCTCTAAAACAGAGTTTCTCAGTTCTCAGCTCTATTGACATTAGGGCTGGATAATTAATTCTTTGTTGTGCAGGCTGTACTGTGCATTGCTGAGTGTTTTGCAGCATCCCTGCAAAACACTAGGTCTCTACTCGCTAGATGCCATTAGCATCATCATCACCCCGCCCCCCACTCAACTGAGATGACAAAAATATATATAGTCAGATACTGCCAAATATCCACTGGGAGGCATAACTGCTGCAGCTGAAAACTACTGGTCTCAAACTGTCCACTCCTCTTCTGATCCACTGAAGCCCTGTGTAAGTGGCCACCATCTCTTGGACACACAACTACTATAACAGACTCCGAATTGATCTACCCACATCCACTCTGTTCCTCTCCAACTTTATAGCCACACTGTAGCTAGAGTGAGGATTTTTGATTTTTTTTTTTTAACAAAAATTTAATCATGTTAATCCACTCCCTGCTTAAAATACTTTAGTAACTTCTGTTTGTTTTTAGGGAAATTTTTTTTCTTTTTTATTGAGGTTTAATTGACATACAACTTTATATTAGTTTTGGGTATACTACATAATGATTTGATATTTGTATATATTGCAAAATGATCACCACTATAAATCCAGTTAACATCCATCACCATACATAGTCACAGAATTTTTTTTCTTGTGATGAGAATTTTTAAGATCTACTCTCTTAGCAACTTTTGAATATGCAGTACAGTATTATGAACTACAGACACCATGCTGTACATTACATCCCCATGACTCATTTATTTTATAACTGGAAGTTTGTACCTTTTGACTCCTTTTACCCATTTCAAAGTCCATCCCCCATGCCCCACCTCTGGCAACCACCAATCTGTTCTCTCTGTATCTATGAACTTCCTTTTTTTAAATTCCATATGTAAGTGAGATCGCATGGTATTTGTCTTTCTCTTTCTGACTTGTTTCACTTAGCATAATACCCTAAAGGTCCATTCATGTTGCTGCAAATGGCAAGATTTCAGAAAAATTCTTAACAATTGCTTGAGTCAGTCCTTATCTACCTTTGAAGTCTCTATCACTCCATACTCTCTTTTGTTCTCTCTGTTCAACAGCAGCCCTGTCCTTCCCTTAGCTTGTCTTAGCCGGCATTCTTCCACCTGCCTTGGGGCCTTTGCACATGCTTCTCCCCCAGTTCTAAATGCTCTTACCTCCATATCTCTTCATCCTTCATTCATTCTTCAAATACTGAATGAGTGCCCAATCACTTTCAGGCACTTTTCTGCAAGCTGGGACTTCAGCAGTAAACACAAACCCCTGACCTCTTGGAGTTTTCAACCAGTTGAGTAGAGATGGGGAGGGAAAACCAAACATAAATAAACAGGTAAAATTATAAAATGTGAAATGGCAGTAAATACAGTGTAAAGGTGATGCGGAGTGCTGATGGAGTTAAAGTTACTGTTTTGAGTAGGGTCATCAGGGAGGATCTCACTGATGAAGGGGCATCTGGAGAAGAGTGTTTGGGGTACAGAGCAGCAAGACGAGAGATTCTGAGGCGGAGTTTACCTGTGTCTTCAGGGAACATCATGGAGGCCAGTGTGGCTGGAGAGGAATATGCAGGAAGAAAGTGGAAGAAGATGAGGTCAGATAGGTAGCAAGAGCCAATCACATAGGGCTCTATAAAGCCAAGCTAAGGACTGTGAGACTCACTCTAAGTGAGATGGGAAGTCATGATGACAAAGATTTGAGTAGAGGTCGAATGTAATCTGGCTTTCATTTTAATGGGATGACTCTGGCTTCTATGTGGAGGACAGGCTGTAAGCGGCAATAGCAGATACAGGGAGACTATTTAAAGGTCTACTGCTTCACCTATTTAACTCCTATACTTTCTTTATATCCCTATTTCAATTCCTCAGGGAAGTCTCTCTAATCTTCTATATACTCTTGTAACCCATATATCTGTCATTAACATAGCACTTGGCATCGTTGCAATTTTGTATTTATCTGTGTGATTATCTGATGAATATATTTCTCCTCCACTAGTCTACGAGTTCCTTCAGGAAAGGAATTCAATCAGTTTTTCCTTCTCCAATGTCTAGTAGAGTATAGAAAACAGGTGGTGTACAATAAATAGGAAGGAAGGAAGGAAGGAAGAAAGGAAGAGAGGGAGGGAGGGAGGGAGTGAGGAAAAATATAGACGCAAGAGTTATTTTGTGAATTCTGGTATGATTGCTTCAAAATGATGCAATAATTTGGGGCAAACAGAGTAGGAGTTTTTGCCGAAGATACAGGAAAGGTTAGGCCCTACCATCCGAGGAAAGTGTGGTTCACCAAGAGATATCAGTAAAGCTAACATTTATTGAGAGCTTACTAGATCTCAAGTACTTTATTTAAATTATCTTGTTGAATCCTCTCAACAGCCTTAAGGAGTTTGTATTATTACATTTTTCAGATGAACAAATGTACACAAGAGAGGTTAGTTACACAGCCAATAAGCTACAGATCTTAGAGTTCAGACCTTCCTGTTTAGCTGCCATGCACACTGCCTCCTGCAGGGATAATCAATAGCAATTTTATTAAAGATTTAGCTCCTGCAATCCCATTTCTGAAAATCTATTGTGTCAAACAAATAGCAGGGTTCAAATACAGATGAATTTCTGCTGCACATCTAGTGTGTACATTTCCCCCCAACAGAAACAATTCCAATCAGTGTCATACAGTTTCATTTGAAATTTTAATGAGGCACAACAAGTAAAAAGGAGAAAGGGAAGAGAATGGGAAATCAGAGCCACCTAACAGTAGATCTAAGAAACTGTATTTGCTGCAGTATTAAAGCATTAAACAGAATTTTTCATCTCAAACACCATTTAAAAGACCTTGGTTTGTTTAATATATTAGCAAAGAATATAATTTAATGTCACTTTGAGGCATAGAATATTCTTATTTCAAAGTGTTCAATAAGAACAATAATTGCCACAGAAATGAAACTCTCCTTTTGATAAATCTTTAGAGAGAAATAGGAAAAAAGTCAGGTTTAGGCTATACTTTGGAATTCTTTCATCACAGTTGCATAATGAAACATAAAGTTTCTAAAATATTTATGGAAACTTTCATTATTTAAATATTTCCAGTGAGTTTTATTTTCCCAAGGAGAAACTTTCTTTTTTTCTTAAAAAATACATGTATATGTACATATATGGTTAGAGATAGAGACAGAGATACATATGTATGTAGGTATGTATATGTCTATAGATATGAATACATATATAGCTTCCTTTCAAACAGCTAGCAGGAACGTAAACTGGTTCAACCTTTTAGAAGGCAATGAAACATACATGAAATTCTTATAACTTTCATATTCTTGATTCAATAATACAATGTCTATGATACTATACCTAGAAAATCCTAAAGATGCCACCAGACAACTACTAGACCTCGTTAATGAATTTGGCAAAGTTAGGATACAAAATTAATAAACACTTGTGTGTTTATTGCGTTTAAATCTTTTGCATTTCTATACACTAACAACAAACTAGCACAAAGAGAAATTAAGGAAACAATTCCATTTACCATCACATCAAAAAGAAGAAAATACCTAGGAATAAACCTACCTAAGGAGGCAAAAGACCTGTACTCAGAAAACTATAAGACATTGACGAAAGAAATGGAAAATGACACAAACAGTTGGAAAGATATACCATGTTCTTGGGTTGAAGAATCAATATTGTTAAAATGACCATACTACCCAAGGCAATCTACAGATTCAATGCAATCCCTATCAAAATACCAATGGCATTTTTCACAGAACTAGAGCAAATAAATTTAAAATCTGTATGGAAACACAAAAGACCCTGAATAACCAAAAAAATCTTGAGAAAGAAGAACAGAGCTGGAGGAATCATGCTCCCTGACTTCAGACTATACTACAAAACTACAGTAATCAAAACAATATGATACTGGCACAAAAACAGACACACAGATCAGTGGAACAGATTGCCCAGAAATAAACCCATGTACTTATGGTCAATTAATCTCAACAAAGGATGCAAAAATATACAATGGAGAAGACAGTCTCTTCAATAAGTGGTGCTGGGAACACTGGACAGATACATGTGAAAGAATAAAATTAGAACATTCTCTAACATAATGTACAAAAATAAACTCAAAATGGAGTAAAGACCTAAATGTAAGATCGGACACTATAACACTCTTAGAGGAAAACATAGGCAGAACACTCTTTGACATAAATCACAGAAATGTTTTTTTTGGATCCATTTCCTAATGTAAAGAAAATAAAAACAAAAATAAACTAATGGGACCTAATTAAACTTAAAAGCTTTTGCACAAAAAAGAAAATCATCAACAAAACGAAAAGACAACCTAGTGAAAGGCGAGAAAATATTTGCAAATGATATGATGGATAAGGGTTTAATATGCAACATATGTAAACAACTTGTACAACTCAACATCAAAAAATCAAAGAACCCAAATGAAAAAATGACCAGAAGAACTGAATAGACATTTCTCCAAGGAGGAAATGCAGATGAAAAGGTGCTCAACATCGCTAATTGGAAATGCCAATCAAAACCAAAGTGAGATATCACCTCACACCTGTCAGAATGGTTATCATCAAAAAGAACTCAAACAACAAACGTTGGGAAGGTTGTGGAGAAAAGGGAACACTTGCATACTGCTGGTGGGAATGTAAATTGGTGCAGCCAATGGAAAACTGCATACTGTGGAAAACAGTATGGAGGTTGCTCAAAAAACTAAAAATAGAACTACCATATGACCCAGCAATTCCACTCCTGGGTATATATCTGAAGAAAAAGAAAACACTAATTCAAAAAGTTACATGCATCCCAATGTTCATAGCAGCATTATTTACAATTGCTAAGAAATTGAAGCAACCTAAGTGTCCATCAACAGATGAATGGAAAAAGATGTTTTATACACACACACACACACACATGCGTGCACACACACACACACACACACAATGGAATACAACTCAGCCATAAAAAAGGACAAAATTTTGCCATTTGCAGCAACATGGATGGACCTGAAGGGCATTATGCTAAGTGAAATAAGTCAGACAGAGAAAGACAAATACTGTACGCTATCACTCATATGTGGAATATAATACAACAAACTAGTGAATATAAGAAAAAAGAAGCAGACTCACAGATATAGAGAGCAAACTAGTGGTTACCAGTGAGGAGAGGGAAGAGGGGAGGGACAATTTAGGGGTACAAACCATTAGGTATAAAATAAGTGACAAGGATATATTGTACAACACAGGGAATATAGCCAATATTTTATAATAACTATAAACGGAGTATAACTTTTAAAAACTGAGTCACTATTTTGTACACTTGTAACTTATATAATACTGTACAGCAAGTATACTTCAATAAAAATATTAATAAGAATACATTGTTTAGTCATTTATATTATGACTATACAGAAAGATTTAGCTATAAGTGTAGTTATCCTGGTATTGTTTATAGTAAAAACAACAAAGATATAATCTATCTAACTAGAGACAATCAGTCATAAATTATGGCACATCCAGATACTGGAATACTATTCAGCCCTTAGAAATGATGCTGTAAAAGCACATTTGTTGACTTGGGACTATGTTAACAGTACATTATTAAGTGAAAAAAAATAGTTTAAAAATAGTAAGCATAGGAATTCCCTGGCAGTCCAGCGGTTAGGCCTCTGCGCTTTCACTGCTGAGGGCATAGGTTCAACCCCTGGTTGGGGAACTAAGATCTCACAAGCCACGTGGTGTGGCCAAAAAAATAAATAAATAAAAATTAAAAAAAGATAGTAAACATGTTTCCACTTTTGTAAAAATGTACATATTATACACAGAAATAAGTGTGAGAGAACAATTATCAAAATAATACCAGCTGTATATGGAAAGTGAGATTATGAATTATATGTGTGGGTGCTTATAATGTATGTATGTGATGTATGTCTGTGTGTGTATAGTTACAAAGAAAAATATATATGATTTTCACAATTTTCCAATGAAAAAAATTGGCCAAGGTTTACATTTCTTTCCAGGAAAAAAAAAAACTACAAATCTTAATTTTTACAAATTGAATCCTTTATAGCCAGTTAAAAACTGAGAAATAAAATGTATACACCAAAGTCAAAAGCTTAAGATATTTAATAAACATGCAGTTAATAAAATAATATTTACCTAACAGTCTCTCCTAACTATATATTGAACCATACATAAATAATGGTTACTTATTCCTTTTTACAAAAATATCCTACATTAGCTAGTCATTTTACCTCATCGGCATTTTCCTTAGGTCTTTTTAGAATGTTCAGAAGCTACATCAATTGCCTTTCTATAATAAAAATACCACTCTGTTCCCACTCAGCTTGTTAAGATATCAAAGAAAGAAATTAAGTTAGTTTGGCATGATTTGTTTTTGATGAACTCATGTTGCCTCCTAATTATCACATTATTTTCCTCCAGATGTTTGCAAATTGAGTGAGCACAGAGATTCTCTTTGTTGACATGCACCATGAAAGCCCTGGACAATCAGACTACGTTTGAAAGCTTTTGAGTTACTGAGTTTGCTAGCATTTAAAATGGCTGAAGAAACAAGTGTGCACATACTTTAACACATGACTATAAATATTAAAATCGGTTATGTAAAAAAAATGAGCTAGCATCTCACAGGGATATCAGCTCAGTGCTGTGTGACCACCTAGAAAGGTAGGATAGGGAGGGTGGGAGGGAAATGAAAGAGGGAGGAGATATGGGGATATATGTTTATGTATAACTGATTTACTTTGTTATACAGCAGAAACTAATACACCATTTTAAAGCAATTATACTCCAATAAAGATGTTAAAAAAAAATAATAATGAGCTAATAACGAAAAAAACCTCTGAAAGCTATACACTAAGGAAAACGCAGGATCATGTGCTCTTAACCACCTAAACAAATACAAAGTAATAGCAGCATGAAAATGCAAACATACATGATATAAACATAGACACATATCTATATAGCTACAGGTAAAAACACGTACATATCTGTAATTTGGCAACACACAGATCATCTTTATTATGGTTTATTTAGTTTATGCAGCTTCATTGCAGCATATAGTCCTCTGGTGCATAATTGAGGCCTAACTTTGGGCAAGGTAACAAGGAAATAAAGCTGCATTGTTTCCAATACTTTTATCTATTATCAGCAATAACAGTGAGTGGACAGAACATTTGCCAAGACTATTGACCTCCAAGTCTCTTTATCTACAAAGCAAGGTTAATGATTCCAGACTGGGGAAAGGGTTTGATGAATGAATGAGACATACTGTGAAAACAGAATACTAACAAATTAAGTAGTAATCTAATATCAAAAAAAAGAAAAATCAAGACATAAACATATAATATTTTAAATATTCCCTTTGAATTGTAACAGAAGTGGAAGCAAGAGTTACTGTGAGGCTGCAGAACTGATTTGTTTGTTTTATAACCTAAGAAATATAAATGCCTATTAATTTACTCTTGGCAAAATTGTCCAAGTCAATACTTTCATAGATATAATGTGATAGCATTGGAACACTTATGAAATTACAAGGCAAGGAAAGTTTCTCTTTAGTGCTCCTATAAGCCATTACTCTATCTCCTCTCCTCACAGCAATTTTTGAGAGAATGACAGAGAAGCAGGAATTCACCAAAAAATCCTTTATTACAGCCAAAATCCCTGAGCTGGTTGATTATATCACTATAAATATTCAAAAAGGAAAAAGAAGGAAGGAAGAAAGAAAGAGTGAAAAGGAGGAGGAAGTAAGAAATGGAAGTGAAGGGAAGGGAAGGGAAAGAAAATAAAGAATAGAAACTCAAATGATGAACATGCCTATAAAATAAACTCCACATACTCGCTTACATTTGTAACACCCTGGATTCCCAGGGGATCATTCTTGTTATTCTTTATTATCTTGAAAACTTCAAGAAATTCACAATTTTGAAATGTTTATAAGTACATCCGACTTATTCTGCAATTACATTCTCTTCCTGAGTAACATGTGTGCTGAGAATTTCCTGACACCACAAAATAACTTTCCATATTATTGTAGACTTTGTAGTACTAGGTCAAACAACAAAACCCTGCTGAGAAGCAGACACTGAGTGGTTGGATAGCTGCATCTACTAGCTAACCAAGGCTCCCATCATCACTTAGCCATGAATTTGATTTAACTATAACAAAATTATAAATTCCAATATGAGTGGAATTTATAACTAAGTGACCACTTGTAATATTGAAAACATCATTGTGCCACAAAGATCAAGGCACAGAACATAGTCTTTATTTCACTTTCCCTTTTTTAGCATCTTCCTTCACAAACTCCCACCAAGCATGTAGGATTCTCATACCGAATCCTGGTGACTCAGAACCCTCTACTGCAATTCCTTCAACTAACCACTACTCATAGTGATCCACCATGCACACCGCGTTGTCTTCTTTCCTCTGTCAAGATTCTTGTTTTATGCCCATTTCTTCAGAGATTTGATTTCTGGCAGGTAATCTGTGTATGATGATTGTCTCTCCCATGTAACACATTTATTTTTTTAAGACGCTTTCTGAAGACAAAATTATTTAACCCAAAGGAAAATTGGGCGGGGGGACCATAAGCCCTCAGACTGGCTGGTAGAGAGAGATTTGGGGTAAAAGGGAACTCACAGAACCCATCAAATCATATCATGTAGATAGCTATCTGGCCTTCAATCAAAAAGTTATAAGTATCGTGCCTGTACTCCTAACAAGTCAAGGGTGATATAATCATGGGAATGAAGATTTGGAAATAGACACTAATGAATTAAAAACAAATGGGGAGAATGTTTATAGGTGTATAAAATGGCATTGAAATGTAAATTACTATCTAATTCAACCTTCATGTTGTACCATGGAGAGTGCTTGAATCACATACAGCTGTATATGTCAAGCTATGCTTTGGTTCATAGATAAGCACTCAGCTCTTTTTAGAAAGTTCAAAGAGAAATACTTGCCACCTCCCATAATTGGAATCATCTCTCTTAATGCTGATAGCCAAATGTGAAATTGCAACCAAACTGTCTCAAAAAAGCTATAAAGTACATTTATTACTGTTAGCAATATTACAATAAAATGTTATGATCTCTTCAAAGCTATCACTCTAGCAAGCAAATAAGTCAAAATTAAACTTCAAAACTCCCACCATGTCCAACAGCAATACTTCTAAATCAAACAAGTAAATTTTAATAGTGCAACGCCTTCTTCACCAAGGGATTTGAAAGTCTTAATGGCAAAAATAATCATCCTCATTTACTTTAACTGCAAAAATGTTTTTCCTTTTCCTAGCATAAAGTAAAAGACAAAGATAGTTCTCCCTTACAACTGCAAAATCAGAAAACTACAGTCTCTGTTATGATGCATTAATAGAAAAAATAGCTCTCAGAGCTTGGCAGAAATTGTATCATGTAGAGCTCATTCTTGGCTTACATAAAATCATGAGACCAGTAAAATCCAGGTACACAACGGAGGATTACACAGGTGATAAGGATTTTCCTTTGTAATATTAGTTCAAAGATAACTGTCCAAAATGTCACCAATAAGAATGTACTTTGGACCATGAAACATCTTTGCCCTTAAGCTCTTCTGAGAGTATCTCAAAGTACTGCACAGTCATAACCCCAATCTCTTCCCCCCCTCCCCACCGCCCCCCCAGAAGATCTGTTTGCATGACACCAGCTTCTGGTTATTTGAGGCAATTCCATGAATTAGCTTAGGCTTGTGTTTCTCTTCCTTCCTCCTCCCACTGACAATCTTTTAGACTGTTTCCTAATTGTTACATTCTCCATCTACAAAGAGAAGAGCTGTAAAGCTCTTATTTATGATGACTGCCCTAGTTTTAGAGTAAAAGGTTGAAGAATCATCAAAAGGATGTTTTTGGTTTTTTAGTTGCTTACATATGAGTTTCTAAGCTTTTCCTAGCTTAGCTAGCATGGACACCAACTATACCTAGAAAGATTAGAAAGCCTGAGTTATATCTTTGGACTGATATATGGTTAAATTATACATATATATATAAATATAAATAATTTATTTGTAAATAAATATAAATAATGTAATATAAAAATTAATAAAATAAAACATATATATATATATATTTTTTTTTTTATTTCTCTGGCTCTCATTTTAATGCTGTATCACCTATACAAGTGATTTTTAAATGTGACCCAAAACTCCCCTAGTGTAACTGTCAATCACAAAATACGACTCATTGGATTTATATATAAATTACTAAAATTATTTGTAATCATTTGCCATTCATATCACATCAAAAACATATTTTTATTCGGGGTTCATTTTCTCTGAAGTTTGTGGTAGTTTTATGGTGGGGTAGTTTTGTCAACAGCAATGTGTAATGCGTGAAAAACTTCCAAGTTTTCAAAGTGGCATATCAAAAAAGACAAAACCCCCATACATTTTAAAGGCACAGAAAAGGCTTTTTCACTTGAATAACTTACTCCAATTTCTGTATTTTAATTCTACCTCTGTCTCTCCGTCTCTTGCCCCTTCCTTGCCACTACCCTCATTTCTATTACTCTGATATAAATCTCACTCATTTTTGAGAGTTTGTCCTGATGAACAACACGACTTCTGAGTCTCCCATTTATCCCTGAGAATAGCTGAGCACTTCCTCCTTGCTAGCTCAGCAGTTAACAATTGCCGGTTAACAATTCAAGTAAGAAATCTGTATTTGTTTCCTCAGGCTGCTGTAACAAAGTACCACAAACTGGGTGGCTTAAAACAACAGGAATTTACTCTCCCATAGTCATGGGAGGTAGAAGTCCAGCATCAATGTATTGGCAGGGCTATACCCCCTCTGAGACTCTGGGTAGAATCCTCCTTACCTCTTTCTAGCCCCTGGTGGTCACTGCCAATCCTTGGCACTCTGGATTGCAGCCGTATCACTTCAGTCTCTGCTTCTGTCACCACATGGCATTCTCCCTCTGTCTCTTCTCCTCTGATAAGTACACTAGTCATATTGGATTAAGGGTCTACCCTACTCCCGTATGGCCCCATCTTAATTTACATCTACAAAGACCCTAGTTCGAAATAAGTTCACATCACAAGTACCAGGGGTTAGGACTTCAACATATCTTTTGGGGAACACAATTCAACCCACCACATCACCTCATAAAGGCATAGTCAACCATACCGAAACAAAGTTGTCTAGCAAAACAGTTCCAAAGGAGAGTGTCTAAACTACTGCAACTAGGTATGTGGAATATCCAAAGTATTTCCTGGAGGATTTAATGGTGAGTTTTTAAAGAGCCAAGGTTATTTTCAGAGCTAAACCGAGTTCTTGTCTTCCTAGCCACTTCTCCTAAGAATAAGTTGCAGAAGTCTATTTCATTAATAACCAAGGGCGAAATGTAGTATGTAGTAATTATACTGATAACATGATCAACTAATGAAGTTCATTAGTCTAGCTGATGGAAACAGGGCTTTATTGACTTTTTTATTTGTCACTGGTAAATGAGTACTGTAAAGACAGACACCATCCAGGCGAAGTATGAAACAAAATGCATTCTTTCAGAATCTCACTGGTCTTAATTAAATTGTGCTTTTAACTCATTTAAGCTAAAATTATCCAGAGCATGTAAAATTTAAATACCTATTTAAGCAATAATACATACAAGTATGTATTAATTACAGACAGGTCAATCATTTTTACTAAATTTAAAATGACCCAATGTGATTTCACACTGCTCAGGTTCAAACTTCTTTGAATTAATTTTATTAATATTTACTATATCATTAAATTTCTTGGTCCCAGAACAAACCAGAATCAAAGCCCCAAGTAAAATTGTTCAATAAAATATGTCTTCAGATTATTAAATTTACTTAAAATAGATTATACCCCAAAAACACAAGAAAATAGTCATTAAAGGTAGCATTCTACTTCTCAAGATAGAAAAATATCTAAGAAAAAGAAAGCAGATCTTCTTCAATATTCCAAGGTCCTACATGTTCTCCTCATGTAATCACAGGTTCTTACCAACTCTATGACCTCATAGCTTCTTCAAATATTGTCATCAGTATCACTTCTTGATTTACACATACTATCCTATACATATTCACTGATCAAATAGGCTATACACTTAGATTTGAACCAAGGACCCTGTGTAAATATTTCAAATTTACTGTATAACAGAGCCAATTCATTTAACAAGCTTTGAAAAGGCAGAGTGTGAGAGGGCAGCAGTCCTGTACGTTTGCCTATTATAAAAAGAGGGGCAAACACCATGTCTTAGCTTCCAATGCCTGGGAGGGATTTTATGTTGTGCTTGTACCAGACTGTTTTCTTGATCCCCATTATGCTGTTAGCTCAGCAGAGGAAAGAGACAGTTTAAAAAATGTCACAGTGGGAAGTGTTTTAATATTGAGTGGTAAATCCCCAGAGGCAAATGCAAAATATATCCACATTGTTAACAGTGCCTTTGAAGCAGGGACAAGATTGTTAAAATAAGTGACTTGGGTTTCTTTCCTTTCGTTGAAGTTGTTTGTGGTTTGAGGTTGCTTGGGGTTGGGGAAAAGGAGAAGAGTTTCCCATAAAGTATAATTATTTTTGTGTTCTTAGATATTTTATATTGTACCTCAAAATATAAAAAGCTTCCTTCTCATCTTCTCTCCACGTTTCCTAAAATTTAAAGTAAAATATACATAGAACAAACTGATTTTAAATTGAGTACTGAACACCTCAAAATGTAAGCTTGTCTGTTGTATGGTGTTTAATAGCATCATTGTAGGTCATTGCCACCCTGACCCCACAGGCAATCACCAAGAACTATTTTTACATATTTAACACAGGAAGGATTATAAATATTCAAAGACAATCTAATTAGTGTTCCAGAATTGCAGAATCTGCCTTTCAAGGAAAAAAATATGGCCTCGTTTTACGCATTGTACTGAAGAGAATAACAAAGGTATCTCAGACTACAGTCTCTGCAAATTAAAATCAAGAAGAGGTGCTTTTACAGAGCTGGAAATAAAACTATTAAGATCTTCTGAAACTTCCACACATCCCTTTCTGATGCCTTTGATGCTCTTTCTTCCTCATCTCATTTGATTGTTATTGTCCTCTCTCTAAAAGATTTAACTTATCTATTTGCAAAAGTGATTAGGGTTTTGGTATCCATTGCAACTCCTTCGTGGGCAAAATTGGTATTTTGATCTCTGACGTTGAACATCTGCAAACTAAATTTATATGCATGGTAATGACACACAATCATAAAGGATGTGAAATAATCTGTCTGTGTTACAACAGATGTCAATTTTTGTTGCTTGTTATTACTAAAAGGGGAAATGGAGCTCCTCTCTGTGACAAGTCATGTTGCTTCTAATTCCTAGCAATAAATGCACCTAGAGTATGTGCAGAAGTGGCACTCAGCCTGAATATCCATCACCGTTTTGATTGTTTGAAATGCATCTGGTCCCTTTGAGTATATTTACTGTGATTACCCAGTTCAAGCCTTTTCACACTATTGTATGTGTCATCAAACGACAGTAATGAAAATAACTGCACCCATTATTATAGGTTTTAGGACTTTGCCATCTGTTGAGTATTAGCCTTTGCCATTCCCCAACTGGCATTCCAGTGAGCCAAAATTACACAGAAGCTACCCCACAATACTGTATTTCTATATCACCTTTCATTTCACACATACCAAAGATGAGGCATCCCTTAAACAGTTCTACTAGAATCAAGTAATTAAGAATGAATGTGAATAAACTCACTTGATGTGATTTCAAACCTTAAAGTACAGGTATAAAACCCTAGAAATAAACACAGCATATGCTGCACAGTTCCAAGAATTAGCAGTGATGTATAATGCTGTGACATTTGAGCATCAATCTAAAATGGTAAAAAATGACAGGTATGTTATTATTTCCATGTAATGTAAATTATTTTGAAGAAACCTATATATCTCTTTTATGTAATAAATAAGTAGGGTTAGGCTTATGTTAGGCTACAGACTTCTAATTTGTCAGAATGTCAGCATTTTGACCAGCCATAAATTTGTTAGGAATTTGATTTGTATTCACAAATCCAAAGAATGATATTTGATTAGGCTATTGTCAGCAGTAGTCCATTACCATACTAGAACCTTAGTATAACACCTTCTTTTAAAAAGTATTCAACAAAAGTTCCAATCAAAAATAGGGTGATAACAAAAATAAACTCAAAATGGATTAAAGACCTAAATGTAAGGCCAGACACTATAAAACTCTTATTAGAGGAAAACATAGGCAGAACACTCTATGACATAAATCACAGCAAGATCCTTTTTGACCCACCTCCTAGAGAAATGGAAATAAAAACAAAAATAAACAAATGGGACCTAATGAAACTTAAAAGCTCTTGCACAGCAAAGGAAAACATAAACAAGATGAAAAGACAGCCCTCAGAATGGGAGAAAATATTTGCAAATGAAGCAACTGACAGAGGATTAATCTCCAAAATTTACAAGCGGCTCATGCAGCTCAATATCAAAAAAACAAACAACCCAATCCAAAAATGGGCAGAAGACCTAAATAGACATTTCTCCAAAGAAGATATACAGATTGCCAACAAACACATGAAAGGATGTTCAACGTCACTGATCATTAGAGAAATGCAAATTAAAATTACAATGAGGTATAACCTCACACCAGTAAGAATGGCCATCATCAAAAAATCTACAAACAATAAATGCTGGAGAGGGTGTGGAGAAAAGGGAACCCTCTTGCACTGTTGGTGGGAATGTAAATTGATACAGCCACTATGGAGAACAGTATGGAGGTTCTTTAAAAAACTAAAAATAGAACTACCATACAACCCAGCAATCCCACTACTGGGCCTATACCTTGAGAAAACAATAATTCAAAAAGAGTCATGTACCACAATGTTCATTGCAGCTCTATTTACAGTAGCCAGGACATGGAAGCAACCTAAATGCCCATCGACAGATGAATAGATAAAGAAGATGTGGCACATATACAATGGAATATTACTCAGCCATAAAAAGAAACGAAATTGAGTTATTTGTAGTGAGGTGGATGGACCTAGAGCCTGTCATACAGAGTGAAGTAAGTCAGAAAGAGAAGAACAAATATTGTATGCTAACACATATATATGGAATCTAAAATAAGGGAAAAAAATGGTTCTGAAGAACCTAGGGGCAGGACAGGAATAAAGATGCAGATGTAGAGAATGGACTTGAGGACACGGGGAGGGGTAAGGGTAAGCTGGGACGAAGTGAGAGAGTGGCATGGACTTATATATACTACCTAATGTAAAATACATAGCTAGTGGGAAGCAGCCGCATAGCACAGGGAGATGAGATCAGCTCAGTGCTTTGTGACCACCTAAAGAGGTAGGATAGGGGGGTGGGAGGGAGACACAAGAGGGAGGAGATATGGGGATATATGTATATGTATAGCGGACTCACTTTGTTATAAAGCAGAAACTAACACACCATTGTAAAGCAATTATACTCCAATAAAGATGTTTAAAAAAATAGGGTGATAAAATATTTGAAACTCCAAAATGCAAAGGAAAAATTATAAACTTAAAGCTCAGACTTTGACTGAAAGTTATATTTTGCAATACTGTTTGTTTCAAAGCCCCTTTTGCACAATTTTAACCAGACAAGTGTGAGAGAAAAGCAGACTACTATGGAAAGGAAAAAGGCAATCATATACTAAGAAAGCAAGAACAGTGCAACTAAAGAAAAAATGCAGATGAAAATTTCTCTAACTGCAACTTCTTACACTCCATTTGTACCCCTCTGAGAGTCCACCTCAGTTTGGGTATATTTTAAGCACTCAAGAAATAATTGCCGAAGATAACTGGAAATTAAAGGACTAGGCTACATTAGAAATGGTTGTAGAGAATGTTGAATCAACAGACATTTTTTTTAAATACAGGATGTTTTATAACAACTGAATACAAATCACTCCTTATTACCTAAAAGTCAGAATTTATTAAATAGCACATGACCCTGACCCAGAAAATGCCACCAACGTTGAAGGCAGATGCCAGTTCAGTCTTTAGAAGAAGGGATAGAACCACTCACAATCTTTTCATTTTTTTCTCAATTACATGCACTTTTGCTAATACAACATAGCTAACACTCTATCATAATTGTATTTGCCCCATGAGAAAACAATAATCTGGGGCATTCATTTTAAAGAATGCAAAAGAATAGATTTCAATAAGAATTTTTTTTTTTCAGACAGATCTGAAGACTAACTTTTCTCAATTAGTTTTCCAGAAAGTAAATGAAAAAAGAAGGAAGAATAAGGAAAAAATATAACCAGGTGTAATTTTTTTTAATTAAAAGAAAAACCCAACAAACAAAGGAAGAGAGACTGAGGAGACTGCACACTGTGACATAAAATAAAATGTACTATTTCTTAGGATCCTAGAAAGAGTGAGAAAATTATGTACCTTTCAATGTCACTTAGAGAGCAACCAAAACAAGTTAAATCATTTTCTATCCAAAAGTAGACTTGGAAAGATAACTCTAACCGTAATAGGTAAAATCTGAAAAAGTACCATGAATTGTGGAAGACCTAAGCAAATGACAAAAATGACCAATAAAACTCAAAATAATGAAGGCAGACTTGAGTGGTCTTCTTAAGTAAATGGGTAGTACTTTGTCTGGAATGTAGCTGATGACACAATTATTGATCCAATTTTAATGATGATGTGGTCAGCTGAACCAAAAACAAAAATAGTAAGAGCAATAACGTCTCAAAAGTTTATGGTGGCTACTGAGGTCACTAAGAACACCCTGTAATACCCACTGCTCCCTGGAATAATATTTACTTACTGTATTTCTATTCAAAATGCTATATACTCCTGAGTAAGTGTCAAAGTAATGAGCTTATTTCCTTTGAAAATGTTCCAAAGAATTTGGACAAGTCATAGCACTTTGATGTTTGACCCATGCCTGCTCCTTATTTGTGGGCAATAACAAATAATTTAATTCAACCAATATCTCTTAGGCATTACTAAGTTCTAGGCACCGTGCTAGGAACTGCAAACAACACAAGGGTAAATGGGACCCAAATATTGTTGAGTCTGAACTATTTATATGCCCAACAAACAGGAGCATTTTGTTGGAGCTATAAAGGTGGCCCCTGTCTTTATTTGGATTATAGGAGAGTGGAAAAAACTGACATTAAACAAGTCATCACAACAAAGTGTGAGAATGATAATCCCCTCCCTCCAGACTTAAAATCTAGTGGAGAAAGCAGGCATGCAAACACAAAGCTAAAGTAAGGCTGACTGAGAAAGATGCTTAAAATAGAGAGAAACGAGTTGTGAAACAGAGTGAAGCAAGGCATTAATTTTAAATGAGGACATTCTGAGGGAAGGAGGATTTGAATAGGCTTAGCAAGATGGATTATGATGGGGGAAGGACATTTGAGACAAAAGGACCAAGTACGCAAAGCAGTACCTGTTAAAATGACAGAGACCAGAGGATGGTCAGAAGGTTTAAGGGAGATAGTCAGAAAGCCATGAAAGGTTTTAAAAGCCAAGCCAAGGAACCTGACTCTATTCTATAGGCAAGGGAAGGCAAGTAACGTTTTTTTGAGTTAAGCAATAATGTGATCAGACCTCTGGTTCAGAAAGAAATTTCTGGAAAGCTTTTCTGGACCATTTTAAATGAGAGAAATGACTAAAAGAACATATACTAAAAGAACATATACTAAAATATTCACAAAAGTGGTATTTTTGAATGATAACAGGTAATGACCTCTTTGCTTATTGATACTTCCTAAGTGTTTCACAATCAACATAAATGGTGTCAGTATTTTTTAAAGCAAGTAGTATAATTTTCTGATATACTATATCCATCAATATAAATATACTATTTATAATTACTATTACCTAAATAAGAGGTTGGAGGCAAAAAAAAAATCTAAAGCCATATTTAACTTTCATTATTGATTAAGCCAAAATGCAGCCATTGGTCTTCGGTCAGGACTTTTACTGAAATTGATTTAAAGCCAAATATTTCCAGCAGCCGGCAAATGATGGCACTTTCCCGAATATCCTGCAGTCTAGTCCTAGAATAGCACTGTGACTCCCTGAGTTACAGGAAGAAGAACCAGTTGGATCACAAATCTGGGAAGTAAAGGAGTTTCTCATCACAAAGCATGAAGGCATCAGATAAGCACAAGGGCACACTGACTTCCTGGTTTTAGGGAATCAAGTCCTGACATAATATATTCCAGGGTGACTAGATGTCTCCCTTTAAAGGGTTCAGTCCCCATTTTTAATAAAAGGCAATCTAGATATAACACTGGTGAAGAAAAGGATCAGCATCACTTACCTCTCCTGGTATAATATTACTTGCTCTCCGCTTGGAGGGGAAAAAAAAAAACAGTAAAGGGACTTCTGAGAGGTATCATCCTGAAGAATGGGTATCACACACTGAGAACTTTGGTAACTTCAGGGTCACTGGATATTCCACTTTGGTGGTATTATTTTAGTTCTTTTCCCTTAATGTATTAAGAAGTAATTTTGAAAAAATATTCTTCTTTTTACGTCCTCTTAGTCTGGTTCCTCTATGACCTAACACCATAGTAGATTAAAATTCATATACTAAAAAAGAAGTTTGATTACTTTTTAAAGAGAGATTAAAAAAAATACCCAAAGAAGAGGAATGATGGTAATATTACATAAACTTCAAGAAAGAAAAGTATGATCACTGTATGGAAAAAAGAAAAAAAAAATATATATACACACTTTTCCTTTAACAAATGGAATATCTGCATTTGTATGGAGTCTCCTGCCTGAAGAGAACAAAACAGTTTATTTATATAATGCAATAAAATTTAAATATTCTTCTCTAATCAAAGGTCAAACATAACTCATTAATTGTTGAGTGGAGAGAAGAGTCAATGAAGGCAACTGGCTTAATGTTAACTTAGGTCTGGTTGGTCAGTCCACATAACCCACAAATCTGCCCTGAACATCTCTGTCTGATCAACCCACCCCACCCTGGGTGGACAGAGCCTAGAAGTTGCTGCAGGTCTGTGAGCCAGTTTAGGTCAGAGCAATGGACCTCCCACCTGTCAAGTGAATGGCACAGGAATGCAATAACCAATAACCAGGCCTAAACAGATCAGAAAGGAGAGCCAACACCACAAGAAACCAAGTGGATCAAGCACTGAGTGAGCTGAAGCATAAAGAGGAAATAAACTGAGCCTTGCAAAATCCTCTGAGCTGGTTTCCAAATTAGCTTTTTACATGGTTTCTCTCAGTCACTGGCATGGGTTTACCAGGATCCATTAAAAGAGTCAACACAGGAAAAAAAAACAGGCAGAGGCCCCAGATCAAGCATGTACCAGTGTCTTGCAATTGGTCTTTTTTCGGTAATTACTGAATGAATCCAACTTTTAATTTGAGGACCAAATAAATACATATTTTCTTAGTAAGGGATGTGTGGATGTTAGAAATACCCTCTACCACGCCACTTTCTCCCTTTCAACTAATATTCCCCACAGATAGGTCTTGTTCCCCCAATCCTTTGTTCTTTCATTTCTTAAGCTCTTTCTTCAAAATTAACCTATTCTAGAATTGGCTTCATTATTATGACTAAAAGATACATAAATTATCATTAAAGCTGGAAATTCTATTTACTGATAAATTAACACCAACAACCCCTCCCCCCCCCCAAAAAAAAATCCCTACCGCTGAGGATAAGATGGGCACAACTAGATATGAATAAGCTTGGTTAAGCACCATTTCAGGTTGTTACTTTCCCGCTCCATTCACACTAGCCTGCAGTACTAGTTGAGTAAACCAGGTCTTGACCTCTAACTATAACGGTGATGGAAGTGATTGAACTTAGTATGTGACAGGCAGATGAGAGAAGAAAGCATTAAAGGCAGAAAGACAAATAGGTGTAAACAGATGCTTGCCAAATAGGTGATCCTGAGTTAGACTGCAGAAAGACATGAAATGGCAGACATAGGTATCTATCGGACCATGGTAGGCATCATATACTAAGACAGGAATCTCAGGCTTTATTTGGGGGGCAGTGGTATACTATTGTACTTAACAAGCAGGGGAGACAGGATGAAACTAGTAAGTTATAGAGCTTACTATGGTAGCAATATGGAGAAAGAGATAAAAAAATGAATGAGACTAGGGAGGGGGAAGGGTAAGCTGGGACAACGTGAGAGAGTGGCATGGACATATATACACTACCAAATGTAAAGCAGATAGCTAGTGGGAAGCAGCCACATAGCACAGGGAGATCAGATCAGCTCGGTGCTTTGTGTCCACCTAGAGGGGTGGGATAGGGAGGGTGGGAGGGAGATGCAAGAGGGAGGAGATATGGGGATATATGTATACATATAGCTGATTCACTTTGTTATACAGCAGAAACTAACACACCATTGTAAAGCAATTATACTCCAATAAAGATGTTAAAACAAAATGAATGAGACTGGAAGAGCAGTACAACAATAGGAAAGAGGAGAATCCTGAAGACCAGGACAAAAGCAGTGGCAGAGAATGGTTAAGAAGATGAAATCATAGAGTGTAACGACATTCGTGACTGCTATGGCACTCCCTCAGCCTGAATGCTCAGCCCCAGGCTACCTGTAAAATATCTTCTTACTCTCAAGGTTCAGCTCAAAGGTTTCTTCTTCCATGAAGTCATCTCTTTGAGAACTCTTCCTTTGTTCTCGCACAGCCTTTTGCTTGCTCTGTATGGTCAGGCCACTCAAGGTGGCTGTTCTCTTGCTCTTGGTACATCCCCTCTCCACCTGCTTCATATACACCCTACCCACATGACTGACCTTCCTACATACTTATCCCACCCCAGCTAAGGAGTGTTCTAACTTTACATCAGAACATCTCCACCTGTTAGCTTATTAAAGAGGAGGTGAGGGGCGTGCCCCTCTCCTGGTTTCCCTGGTAACCCTTGAGCCAACCTGACATCAATTCCCCTTGTAACTGGTGGCCGCCCCACTCCCCCTACCAACAAAGACTGCCACCACGTCCTGCCCATCATCTGCCACATTTCCAGGCCCTTGCTTTAGGAAGGTAATGATCCCCCATCATTTAAGCCACTGATGTCTCTGTTGCTGATTCCAGGCTCTTTCTCCAGTCTTAAACTGGGCAAGTACAGGCCTTGTAGGCCTGTGGGGTGCAGCCCAACATCCTCTTATAACATTTAGTTCATTCAGCCCTGTGTGAGAGTTAGCCCTTTACATGTGTACTGCCTCAGTTACACCACAGACTCCTTGAAATGGGGTCCTTGGCTGATCCATCCAGTTATGCCCCTTCACCCAAGAACATCTAGCACCGTACCTTGTGCATAATAGTTTGGATGAATAAATAAAGTAATTGAAATGCCTCAAAGAAACACTTTGCTAGTTTTGCATTGCTCTAGAGATAATGAAATGCCAGAGTGAAGAGCAAGCATAAAATGGTGAGGAGCAACTGGACTGACTTCAGGAAACCCAAACTAAGCTACAGAGAAAAAAAGGAGTAATTGGAACATGAGATATTTCTTAGTAAGCATTGACATTTTTTTCTTTATTGAAATATTTCTCTGTGCATCTCCCTGCAAATCATGACAATAGTAAAAGAGATCCAAGGCCATTTTACTTGTAAACTGAAACAAACAAACAAACAAACAAAAAAACTGGCATTATACAAAGATAATTGTGATTCACTGAGAAAAATAAAATGTTTTACCTCTCCCCTCCCTCCACTTCAACATTAAAATGGAAAAAGAAAATTCCCTAGTTAGGAATAAACACAAGCCCTTGGGGCTCCAGAAGAGTCTAGTTATGAGGGAAGAGGGGGAAGTGGCAAAGATACAGCTTCTCTCTTTTAATTATGACTTTACCACCAAGGAAAGGAACTATGTTTATTTTCCCCAATATTAACTGAAGAGGAGATTGAATACTAAGCTATTCATTAACAACTTATCAGGCATTTTAGATCTCAAAATTGAGAAGGGGTGAAACACAGAAGGAGAACCATCTAGGGCTACTGGCTTCCTAAGAATTCCTCAGTATTAATACGACTCCTCCTAAATCCCTTTGAGGATAGCTGCTTAGATGCTGAGCGAAAATAATTGAACAATTTCATGGTGACATTAAACAGCAGCTCATAATTGACCTCAATATGAATAGCAATAAAGATGGAGAGAACAACATATGCTCTATACAGTGAGTGTGGGCAGGATTCAAATCCTAATGCCTTTAAGTCCAGCAAGGAAGGAACACATGAGAAAACTGCTTAATAATCATCCAAAGTCTATTTGCGTTCTATCGCAGAGCTGGACATTTTCATATTACCTCTGCTAATTGACTGCACTGAAACGATAGGACCACTGTCTGCAGCAAAAGAACTCTCAGATTTGCACCGATCTAGGAATTGACCAATTTGGTAATGCCACTCGTTTCCTAAAAGGGCATTTCAATTGGCCAAACCAAAGTGAAGTGTTGTGCAATTTTCTGTATAATCAGCATTAACAGCAGCTAAAGAAGGACTGGTCTTCAACTCAGAAAGCATGCTGCCAACTATAGAGGGTATAGCTGCTACTCCCTGTCCCCTCCTTTTATATCTTGGATCTGACTATATATGAGCAGAGCTGGAGACACTTACTCAGACTATTCTGATTCTTCTTTAGACAACTCTGAAGTCTCGGTGTGCAAACAGAGAGAGGCTGTTTGGTTTTTAACACTGGCTCCCCTGAGTATCTGTCCCCACAAAATAGATCATTCAGAGTCAATTCAGTAGCCCCCCTTATCCACGGGGAATACGTTCTCAGATCCCCAGTGGATGGCTGAAACCGTAGACAGTACCAAACACTATACTATTTTTTCCTATACATACATACCTATGATAAAGTTTAATTTATAAATTAGGCATAGTAAAAGATTAACAACAATAACTAATAATAAAATAGAACAATTATAACAATATACTGTAATAAATGTGGTTTCTCTCTTTCTCTCTCAAAATATCTTATTGCACAGATTCAATGTCTTTTCCATCTTAACCAAGCACTTATCAGGCATTGTGGCCATAATATTTGCAGTTTGAGGTGTGACAGCAAAAACTAGCATGAATTTCTTTTTGCTTCTTCCCAATTTCAGAATAGAAGAGTCTTCCTTACCACATCCTCAGCATACAATTTTATTTTCTTCCCTTATTAAGTCAAGAGCTTTTACCTTTTCACTTAAAGAAAGCACTTTACAGCTTCTCTTTGGTATATCCAAATTGCCAGCATCACTACTTTTGTGCTTTGGGGCCATTATTAAGTGAAATTAGGGCAGCTGATCTGATAACATAGAGGACTAAGTGACTAACAGGTAGGACACGCGGGGCAAAGGGATGATTCATGTCCTACGCGGGATGGAGCAGGAAGGCCAGAGATTTAACCATGCTACTCAGAATGGTGCACAATTTAAAATTGATGAACTGTTCATTGCTAGAATTTTCCATTTAATATTTTCGGACTGCGGTTGACCATGGGTAACTGAAACCATGGAAACAAAATCAAGGATAAGGGGGCCTACTGTATTTAGAACACTTGCATATTAAAATGTGTATTAAAGGAAATTCTAGACAAAAAGGAAATAAGAAATACTACCAAAGTGACTCAATTAGTAATCGTATAACTAAACTCACTGTCTTCCCTGACCTGCTCTTGCTGTTGTATTCTCTAGCACAGATGCACCATCATTCACCTGATCGCCCACCCCAGAGCTGGTATTGCCCTTCGTTAGATTCCTATATTGGCCCCCTTACTGGTGTCTCACCCACCCCATCTGCCCACCACAAATATGTCTACCTAAGCAATCTAGCTAATTAACAAATCTCACCCTTTAACGGCTGAAGTCCCTTACTCCAGTTGAAGACCTACCTCTCCTGTTTGTTGCCATTCTCTTTATTCTCATCTCCTGGTCTCTCCACCCTCTCTAACATCATTCTACATTTACCATTACTGAGCTAAATACTTATAGTTACACAGACTCATCTTGTAGTGCCAGGCCTCCTGCATTTGCGTATATTCTTCCCTCAGCTGTGAATGGCCATCCCTACTTGGCCCACTTGGAAAGCTTCTCTTTAGCCTCAATACTTTGCCTAGGTTGTCACTGGCTCTGTAAATTCCTTCCACAAAACTACCCACATAAGCAATACTAGCAGTTCTTTTTCTTTCTTTTTTTTTTGTAGTATTCCTGCATCTTGTGCACAGTTCTTTGATCGCATTTATCCTACCATATTATGAGCATGTATTTCCTTTTCTCTTCTACAAGATGGTGAGCTGTTCAAGTGCTTCTCCTGAAGTAAAACAGTGATGAGAACCGTGGGCTCTGGAGCTCCGTGATCTCAAATCCTGCACTGCTCTTTCCCTAACCTCTCCGTGACTCAGTGTCCTCAATTGTAAAATGAGGATCTGGTCAATATATACCTTAGGGAGCTATGGTGAGGATTAGAAAATCTGATTTCTGTAAAGCATAATCAATGTTTAATGAATGTTATTTACCAGATTGAAAAGTCAATGGCATTCATATTTCAGTTCCAGTGGAGACATGGTAAAGATCTAGACATGATAGTTGAACTGGACTGCAAAAACTGACTTGGGGAAAGATAGTAAAGTTCATTCCAATAGAAACACTCTGGCAGTGGTGGATGCTGGATTTTGTGAGCCATTTAAGCAGGAAACATTCTTTCAAGAGCCCTAATACTTACACGTCTTCATTAACTCCTTCCAGTACTGCTATTCTGTGTCTTTTCAAACTTTGATTCTCAAGCACATTCATCCTGGGACTTCCCTGGTGGCGCAGTGGTTAAGAATCCGTCTGCCAATGCAGGGGACACGGGTTCGAGCCCTGGTCCGGGAAGATCCCACATGCCGCAGAGCAACTAAGCCTGTGTGCCACAACTACTGAGCCTGCGTGCCATAACTACTGAAGCCCACGTGCCTAGAGCCCGTGCTCTGCAACAAGAGAAGCCACCGCAATGAGAAGCCCATGCACCGCACCGCAATGCAATGAAGGGTAGCCCCCGCTCGCCATAACTAGAGAAAGCCCACACGCAGCAACAAAGACCCAACACAGCCAAAAATAAAAATAAATAAATAAATTTATTAAAAAAAAAAAAAAACATTCATCCTTTCTAAGGTCTTATTTTCATGCCAATGCTGTCTTTCTTGTCCTGAACAGAACTTCCCCAGGTTAAGTTAGAAAGAGCTAATGAGCCTAATTACTAATTCAGCAGGAAATAACTTCCCAATCTCAGCTTTACTGCTCATCTTGGAAAAAACATAATTTCATGAGTCCTTAACCTTACCTAACTTTATATTATCATATCAAAGAAATAATACAAGATCCCCAGGAAAAAATGTGTAATGTTTAAGTGGATACACATACATACCATTTGTCTTTCCTGTGATATGCATGCCACAGACATGTCAAACTTATAAACTAAGATTTTTAAGTTTTGAGCGTTAATACAATATTAATCTATAAATTAATTCATCTGAGTAGCTTAAAAATCATTGAATCTATTACTTACCTGTCCTCATAATCACCTTTTAAGAATAAACAACACATTGTAAAATTGAGCCACAAATGGGTACATGACCCATTAAAAGCAGTGGTGAAGGGTAGTCTTTGTTCAGTGCTCTCTTTTTTAGGACATGAAATTTAAAATTCAAAAGAAAAACAGCTCTGCCAAAAAACACAACAAAAAACTAAGCTCAACTAAATACACTCTAGAATCAGTAGATGTGAGTTATACCTTCACAAATTGTGGCAAGTTACAGCATTAGAAATTCAATTTTACTAAACACCTTCCAAATACCTAGCAGATTAAGTCAATATCTTATACCCAATAACCAATTTATAATGACAGTGTTTAATAGGTTTCCTCAATATAGACTAAATTATGAAATCCCCACATACATATATTTTTTAAAATGTTAGACAATTTCACTAAATTATTTCCAAATGGTTGTCATTTTTCAGCTTTTCAACTTGTGGTAAACATGATTTTAACATCCATTTTTTTCTCAAGTCAAAAATAAATTATTATTTGTAAATCCAATCACATTTTTTAAACGTACTAAAATTCAGTTCATGCATTCTTTAAATCCATATTTGTCTTTATTTCCTATTTTCTTATACTGGGGTTTCTCAAAATGAGATAACCCTAAATTCTTAAAATCAAAGGTTCCTCTTTATACCACAAAAAAACTTAGCATCATTATAGATATACGTATGTTTTCAAGAAGATTGTGATGATGTTGCAGTTAAAAAATTGAGGCCAAATAATCCACCAGAGTGACCTTGAAGTTCTACTTAATGGTGTATAAGTTAAAAGTTTGTTTTTGTTAACCTAGGTAGCTTTTAGTCAGGTTCTTGAACTCTGGAGTCTTACCTAGGCTAGCTCATCTTTTGGCTTCTTTGCTTCCTGCCTTGCTAATTAATGGAAATACATACTCAGCCAGCAGCAAATTCATGAAGTTTATTCCCCATGAAAACCTAATGAAAAGGCTGTGCCTCCACAAGACAATAATTTGTTTAAATTTGAAAGTGCCAAGTGGAAACAGTATTGATTCTTTGGGGACATCAGGGCTCTATTAAGTACAATCTTCCTTCACTGAACCTCAGTAAAGTTAAGTCGCCTTCCAAAGAAATACAACTAGCTACCAACTCTCCCTTGAGAAGACTCACTGAGACCAAAACAAACTTCATTTCTCTTCCCTTCAGTCCTTGCTATCATTTTGCGGAAATCAGCTGCTGAGGTCAGAACCTATTCAATTTATTTTTTTCATGGCCTTGTCCCACAAACAAGCAAAGAGGAACCTATTTTTAAACTTGAATGGCTGCTTTATAGGCATATAGACTATGCATCTATACTGCTGAGGTAACTGTAGTTAAGAAAATATGCTTTCTTCGTTTCTAGACTTCTAAACTGGGTAATGTTAGCTCCCTTCTCCAGCTGTTCAAGGCAGTTATCTTCTCCAGCTGTTTACCATTTTTAACAATAACATACTCCTGCATGTCTGAAATATGGGAAACTTCAAAACAGCCCTTTCATGTCCCTATCCAGAACAAACATCAAAAGAATTTCCTCTTTCTGCAAATACCAGAAAGTGAAATAGACTTATTGCAAAACTACCATAGCTTGTGTGTGTGTCATTTCATTTTTATCCTCTTATGCTTACATTTACCATTCAAGCAAATGTGGAGGTGGAGAGGGTAGTCCAGTAAAACATATGACTCTAAAGGCAGATAGTCATTAGGGATCTTGAAGAAGTCCAGTCTCAGAGGAACCCTTTTAAAAGAAATTCCCTAAACCAGTGGATTTCACAATTCGTTGCTATCATACCCTCCAAAAGAATTTTGAAACATTGTATCCACTCACACATTTTTAAGTTGTCATCTTAAAATTTTATCAAAAGCTGAAGTGTTTGTAAAAGATATGTATTCTGGCATGTGACATATCGTATACCTGCTTTAAATATACTTTTTACCAAATCCTCAGTACTATGTAGTTTAGGTCTTTTGATTTACAGAAAATGTCTGCATAACCAGTACCTTAAATAACAAAGCTAACATCTCAACTTGTAACTCAGTAAAAAGTGACAAAAAGAAAAAAAAAGTCAGTTCTCATTGTTAAAACAATCAGTTATATTCTAGATGTTAAAATCCCTGTGACAACTTTGTCACATCTGAATTTTAATTTTAAGGTAACTAGGGAGAGAGATGGAGAGACAGAGAGACAGCAAGACAGCAAGACAGACTGTCTACCTACATATTATTTAACGATTACCAATCGTTTCAAGCATTTTCCATTTATTTACTCATTTTTTTAGGTTTTAAAAGCTCCTACGTTCACCTTAATTGACTCCACAGGCACAATTTCAAAACAAGAAATTAAAGAAATCCCCCATGGTTTACGGGACTAAAGGGCAATTTATCCCACAAAGGAAGAGAAATAAACTTTTTTGTGTTTTACAAGATTTGCATGTGAAAACGCATAAAATGACACGAATTCTATAAATGTGACATAAGAGTTGCACCTAGAATTTTAATCCTTTTTCTAATCAGTCTTCAGGGCAGCATTTCAGAGGACTAAATTATGTTGGCAATAGAAATACGATTGCTGTGTATTCCCCAAAATCCTACAGTTCTGAGTCACTTCAGATAAACTGTTTGAAGGACAATTAAGCCACTTTTGAATGCCTGCTACAAGCCCATCATTGCTATAGAGGGAAATAAGACATACAGAAGAAAGAGTGTCTTCCTCTGAGAAACGTGCAATCTGATTGGGGAATAGGATTTATACACCAG
The DNA here is from genome assembly GCF_965194805.1 of Balaenoptera borealis. NCBI lineage: Eukaryota > Metazoa > Chordata > Mammalia > Artiodactyla > Balaenopteridae > Balaenoptera > Balaenoptera borealis. Next base: position 67,395,157 of record NC_138864.1, read on the forward strand.
AAACAATTAGGAAATCATTCCAGGAACCCAACAGAATTGTTAATGCTGTGAGTTATTTGGATTAAAAACATGGAACTTGGAATCTACCAGACCTGAGATCCAATTCTGGTTATAAATTACTTCTCACTAACTTCAGCTTCCTTGTCAGTTAAACACGGACCATCAGGACAGGGACAGGCAAGCTACAGCCCATGGGCCAAATCTTGCCCAGAGCCTGTTTTTGTACGAGCTCTGAGCTAAGAATAGTTCTCACATTTTTAAATGGTTAAGTAAGTTTTTTAAAGAATATTTGATAATATTTTAAAAATATATAACATTCAAATTTCAGTGTCCAGAAATAAAGTTTTATCAGAACACAGCCACACCCATTTATTTACATATTGTGTATAGCTGCTTTTTTGTTAAAACAGCAAAGCTGAATAGTTGCAACAGAGATCACGTGTCCTACAAAGATTATAATACTATCAGGCTCTTTACGGAAAAGTTTGCCGAGACCCTTGTTGTACAGAATTAAAAGAAATAATATGGGAGGACCTTCAAGATGGCAGAGGAGTAAGTCGTGGAGATCACCTTCCTCTCCACAAATACATCAAAAATACATCTACATGTGGAACAACTCCTACAGAACACCTACTGAACGCTGACAGAACACCTCAGGCTTCCCAAAAGGCAAGAAACTCCCCACATACCTAGGTAGGGCAAAAGAAAAAAGGAAAAACAGAGACAAAAGAATAGGGACGGGACCTGCTCCTCTGGGAGGGAGCTGTGAAGGAGGACAGGTTTCCACACACTAGGAAGCCCCTTCGCGGGCGGAGACTGCAGGTGGCGGAGGGGGGAAGCTTCAGAGCCACGGAGGAGAGCGCAGCCACAGGGGTGCGGAGGGCAAAGCGGAGAGATTCCCGCACAGAGGATCGGTGCCGACCAGCACTCACCAGCCCGAGAGGCTTGTCTGCTCACCCACCGGGATGGGCGGGGCTGGGAGCTGAGGCTCGGGCTTCAGAGGTCGGATCACAGGGAGAGGACTGGGGTTGGCGGCGTGAACACAGCCTGAAGGGGTTTAGGGCGCCACAGCTAGCCCAGAGGGAGTCCGGGAAAAGGTCTGGACCTGCCTAAGAGGCAAGAGACCGTTGTTTCAGGGTGCATGAGGAAAGGGGATTCACAGCGCCGCCTAAATGAGCTCCAGAGACGGGCGCGAGCCGCCGCTATCAGCGCGGACCCCAGAGACGGGCATGAGACGCTAAGGCTGCTGCTGCAGCCACCAAGAAGCCTGTGTGCGAGCACAGGTCACTATCCACACCGCCCCTCCCGGGAGCCTGTGCAGCCCGCCACTGCCAGCGTCCCGTGATCCAGGGACAACTTCCCCAGGAGAACACACGGCACGCCTCAGGCTGTTGCAACATCACACCAGCCTCTACCGTCGCAGGCTCGCCCTGCATTCCGTACCCCTCCCTCGCCCGGCCTGAGTGAGCCAGAGCCCCCGAATCAGCTGCTCCTTTAACCCCGTCCTGTCTGGGTGAAGAACAGAGGCCCTCAGGTGATCTACACACAGAGGCAGGGCCAAACCCAAAGCTGAACCCCAGAAGCTGTGTGAACAAAGAAGAAAAAGGGAAATTTCTCCCAGCAGCCTCAGGAGCAGCGGATTAAACCTCCACAATCAACTTGATGAACCCTGCATCTGTGGAATACCTGAATAGACAGCAAATCATCCCAAAACTGAGGCAGTGGACTTTGGGGGCAACTGTAGACTTGGGGTTTGCTTTATGCATCTAATTTTATGTTTATCTTAGTAAAGTATTTAGAGCTTATTATCATTGGTAGATTTGTTTATTGATTTGGTTGCTCTCTTCCTTTTTATATATATATATATATTTTTTTTCCTTTTTATCTTTTTGTGATCATGTATGGGTATGCTTCTTTGTGTGATTTTTGTCTGTATAGGTTTGCATTTGCCATTCGTCCTACTGTTCTGTCTGTCCTTTTTTTTTTTTTTAGCGCTTGTTATCATTGGTGGATTTGTTTATTGCTTTGGTTGCTGTCTTATTTTTTTAATTACTTTTTTATTTATGTTATTTTAATAATATATATATTTTTTATTTTAATAACTTTATTTTTTTTTCTTGCTTTCTTTTTTTTCTTTTCTCCCTTTTCTTCTGAGCTGTGTGGCTGACAGGGTCTTGGGGGTCAGCCAGGTGTCAGGCCTGAGCCTCTAAGGTGGGAGAGCCAAGTTCAGGACATTGGTCCACCAGAGACATCCCGGCCCCTCAATATCAATCAGCGAGAGCTCTCCCAGAGAGCTCTGTCTCAACACTAAGACCCAGCTCCACTCAACGACCAGCAAGTTTCAGTGATGAACACCCCATGCCAAACAACTAGAAAGACAGGAACACAACCCCACCCATTAGCAAAGAGGCTGCCTACAATCACACTAAGTTCACAGACACCCCAAAACACACCACTGGATGCAGTCCTGCCCACCAGAAAGACAAGATCCAGCCTAATCCACCAGAACACAGGCACCAGTCCCCTCCACCAGGAAGCCTACACAACCCACTGAACCAACCTTACCCACTGGGAGCAGACATCAAATACAATGGGAATTACGAACCTGCAGCCTGTGAAAAGGAGACCAAAAACACAGTAAGATTAGCAAAATGAGAAGACAAAGAAATACACAGCAGATGAAGGAGAAAGGTAAAAACCCACCAGAACAAACAAATGAAGAGGAAATAGGCAGTCTACCTGAAAAAGAATTCAGAGTAATGATAGTAAAGATGATCCAAAATCTTGGAAATAGAATGGAGAAAATACAAGAAACGTTTAAAAAGGACCTAGAAGAACTAAAGAGCAAACAAACAATGAGGAACAAAACAATAAATGAAATTAAAAATTCTCTAGAAGGAATCAATAGCAGAATAACTGAGGCAGAAGAACGGAAAAGTGACCTGGAAGATATAATACTGGAAATAACTACCACAGAGCAGAATAAAGAAAAAGAATGAAAAGAATTGAGGACAGTCTCAGAGACCTCTGGGACACATGATATCCATGAACATTCCAATTATAGGGGTCTCAGAAGAAGAAGAGAAAAAGAAAGGCACTGAGAAAACATTTGAAGAGATTATAGTTGAAAACTTCCCTAATATGGGAAAGGAAAGAGTCAATCAAGTCCAGGAAGCACAGAGAGTCCCATACGGGATAAATCCAAGGAGAAACACGCCAAGACACAGATTAATCAAACTATCAAAAATTAAATACAAAGAAAAAATATTAAAAGCAGCAAGGGAAAAACAACAAATAACAGAGAAGAGAATCCCCATAAGGTTAACAGCAGATAATTCAGCAGAAACTCTGCAAGCCAGAAAGGTGTGGCAGGACATATTTGAGTGATGAAAGGGAAAAACCTACAACCAAGATTACCCTGGCCAGCAAGGATCTCATTCAGATTCGACAGAGAAATTAAAACCTTTACAGACAAGCAAAAGCTAAGAGAATTCAGCACCACCAAACCAGCTTTACAACAAATGCTAAAGGAACTTCTCTAGGCAGGAAACACAAGAGAAGGAAAAGACCAACAATAACAAACCCAAAACAATTAAGAAAATGGTAATAGGAACATACATATCGATAATTACCTTAAATATAAGTGGATTAATGCTCCAACCAAACGACATACACTGGCTGAATGGATACAAAAACAAGACCTTTATATATGCTGTCTACAAGAGCCCCACTTCAGACCTAGGGACACATACAGACTGAAAGTGAGGGCATGGAAAAAGATATTCCATGCAAATGGAAATCAAAAGAAAGCTGGAGTAGCAATTCTCATATCAGACAAAACAGAATTTAAAGTAAAGACTATTACAAGAGACAAAGAAGGACACTCATAATGATCAAGGGATTAATCCAAGAAGAAGACATAACAATTGTAAATATTTATGCACCCAACATAGGAGCACCTCAATACATAAGGCAAATGTTAACAGCCATAAAAGGGGAAATTGACAGCAATACAATCATAGTAGGGGACTTTAACACCACACTATCACCAGTGGACAGATGATGCAAAATGGAAATAAATAAGGAAACACAAGCTTTAAATGACACATTAGACACGATGGACTTAATTGATATTTATAGGACATTCCATCTAAAAACAACGGAATACACTTTCTTCGCAAGTGTTCAGGGAACATTCTCCAGGCTAGATCATATCTTGGGTCACAAATCAAGCTTTGGTAAATTTAAGAAAATTGAAATTGTATCAAGTATCTTTTTCGACCACAATGCTATAAGACTAGATATCAATTACAGGAAAAAAACTGTAAAAAAATACAAACACATGGAGGCTAAATAATAAACTACCAAATAACCAAGAGATCACTGAAGAAATCAAACAGGAAATCCAAAATTACCTAGAAACAAATGACAATGAAAACACAACAACCCAAAACCTATGGGATGCAGCAAAAGCAGTTCTAAGAGGGAAGTTTATAGCAATACAATCCTACCTCAAGAAACATCTCAAATAGAAAACCTAACCATACACCTAAAGCAATTAGAGAAAGAAGAACAAAAAAGACCCCAAAGTTAGCAGAAGGAAAGAAATCATGAAGATCAGATCAGAAATAAATGGAAAAGAAATGAAGGAAATGATAGCAAAGATCAGCAAAACTAAAAGCTGGTTCTTTGAGAAGATAAACAAAATTGATAAACCATTAGCCAGACTCATCAAGAAAAAAAGGGAGAAGACTCAAATCAGCAGAACTAGAAGTGAAAAAGGAGAAGTAACCACGGACACTGCAGAAATACAAAGGATCATGAGAGATTACTACAAGCAACTCTATGCCAATAAAATGGACAACCTGGAAGAAATGGACAAATTCTTAGAAAAGCACAACCTTCCAAGACTCAACCAGCAAGTAATAGTAAATATAAACAGACCAATCACAAGCACTGAAATTGAAACTGTGATTAAAAATCTTCCAACAAACAAAAGCCCAGGACCAGAAGCCTTCACTGGCGAATTCTATCAAACATTTAGAGAAGAGCTAACACCTATCCTTCTCAAACTCTTTCAAAATATAGCAGAGGGAGGAGCACTCCCAAATGCATTCTATGAGGCCACCATCACCCTGATACCAAAACCAGACAAGGGTGTCACAAAAATAGAAAACTACAGGTCAATATCACTGATGAACATATATGCAAAAATCCTCAGCAAAATACTAGCAAACAGAATACAACAGCACAGGGCTTCCCTGGTGGCACAGTGTTTAAGGATCCACCTGCCAATGCAGGGGACACAGGTTCGAGCCCATCTGGGAAGATCCCACATGCCACGGAGCAACTAAACCCATGCACCACACCTACAGAAGCCTGCATGCCTAGAGCCCGTGCTCCACAACAAAAGAAGCCACCACAATGAGAAGCCCACGCACCACAGCAAAAAGTAGCCCCTGCTCACAGCAACTAGAGAATGCCCACGCCCAGCAACAAAGACCCAATGCTGCCAAAAATAAATAAATAAAATAAATAAATTTTAAAAAATAATAATAAATATTAAAAAAAACAACGAATACGACAGCACATTAAAAGCATCATACACCATGATCAAGTGGCATTTATCCCAGGAATGCAAGGATTCTTCAATATACGCAAACCAATCAATGTGATAAACCATATTAACAAATTGAAGGAGAAAAACCATATATGATCATCTCAATAGATGCAGAAAAAGCTTTCGACAAACTTCAACACCCATTTATGATAAAAACCCTGCAGAAAGCTGGCATAGAGGGAACCTACCTCAACATAATAAAGGCATTATATGACAAACCCAGAGCCAACATCATTCTCAACGGTGAAAAACTGAAACCATTTCCTCTTAGATCAGGAACAAGACAAGTTACCCACTCTCACCAGTATTATTCAACATAGTTTTGGAAGTTTAGCCACAGCAATCAGAGAAGAAAAAGAAATAAAAAGAATCTAAATCAGAAAAGAAGAAGTAAAGCTGTCACTGTTTGCAGATGACATGATACTATACATAGAGAATCCTAAAGATGCTACCAGAAAACTACTAAAGCTTATCAATGAATTTGGTAGAGTAGCAGGACACAAAATTAATGCACAGAAATCTCTTGCATTCCTATACACCAATGATGAAAAATCTGAAAGAGAAATTAAGGAAACACTCCCATTTACCAGTGCAACAAAAAGAATAAAATACCTAAGAATAAACCTACCTAAGGAGACAAAAGACCTGTATGCAGAAAACTATAAGACACTGATGAAAGAAATTAAAGATGGTACAAACAGATGGAGAGATATACCATGTCCTTGGATTGGAAGAATCAGCATTGTGAAAATGACTATACTACCCAAAGCAATCTATAGATTCAATGCAATCCCTATCAAACTAGCACTGGCATTTTTCACAGAGCTAGAAGAAAAAATTTCACAATTTGTATAGAAACACAAAAGACCCCGAATAGCCAAAGCAATCTTGAGAAAGAAAAACGGAGCTGGAGGAATCAGGCTCCCAGACTTCAGACCATACTACAAAGCTACAATAATCAAGACGGTGTGGTACTGGCACAAAAAACAGAAATATAGATCAATGGAACAGGATAGAAAGCCCAGAGATAAACCACGCACATATGGTCACCTTATCTTTGATAAAGGAGGCAAGAATATACAATGGAGAAAAGACAGCCTCTTCAATAAGTGGGGTTGGGAAAACTGGACAGCTACATGTAAAAGAATGAAATTAGAATACTCCCTAACACCATATACAAAAATAAACTCAAAATGGATTAAAGACCTAAATGTAAGGCCAGACACCATCAAACTCTTAGAGGAAAACATAGGCAGAACACTCTGTGACATAAATCACAAGATCCTTTTTGACCCACGTCCTAGAGAAATGGAAATAAAACAAAAATAAACAAATGGGACCTAATGAAACTTAAAAGCTCTTGCACAGCAAAGGAAACCATAAACAAGAAGAAAATATAACCCTCAGAATGGGAGAAAATATTTGCAAATGAAGCAACTGACAAAGGATTAATCTCCAAAATTTACAAGCAGCTCATGCAGCTCAATATCAAAAAAACAAACAACCCAGTCCAAAAATGGGCAGAAGACCTAAACAGACATCTCCCCAAAGAAGATATACAGATTGCTAACAAACACATGAAAGGATGCTCAACATCACTAATCATTAGAGAAATGCAAATCAAAACTACAGTGAGGTATCACCTCACACCAGTCAGAATGGCCACCATCAAAAAATCTACAAACAATAAATGCTGGAGAGGGTGTGGAGGAAAGGGAACCCTCTTGCACTGTTGGTGGGAATGTAAATTGATACAGCCACTCTGGAGAACAGTATGGAGGTTCCTTCAAAAACTAAACATAGAACTACCATATGACCCACCACCCCACTACTGGGCATATACCCTGAGAAAACCATAATTCAAAATAGTCATGTACCACAATGTTCATTGCAGCACTATGTACAATACCAGGACATGGAAGCAACCTAAATATCCATCAACAGATGAATAGATAAAGAAGATGTGGCACATATATACAATGGAATATTACTCAGCCAGAAAAAGAAACGAAATTGAGTTATTTGTAGTGAGGTGGATGGACCTAGAGTCTGTCATACAGAGTGAAGTAAGTCAGAAAGAGAAAAACAAATACTGTATGCTAACACATATATTTGGAATCTAAAAAAAAAAAGTGATTCTGAAGAACCTAGGGGCAGAAGAGGAATAATGACACAGATGTAGAGAATGGACTTGAGGACACGGGGAGGGGGAAGGGTAAGCTGGGACGAAGTGAGAGAGTGGCATGGACATATAGACACTACCAAATGTAAAATAGATAGCTAGTGGGAAGCAGCTGCATAGCACAGGGAGATCAGCTTGGTGCTTTGTGACCACCTAGAGGGGTGGGATAGGGAGGGTGGGAGGGAGGCGCAAGAGAGAGAGAGGATATTGGGATGTATGTATACGTATAGCTGACTCACTTTGTTATACAGCAGAAACTAACACACCATTGTAAAGCAATTATACTCCAATAAAGATGCTAAAACAAAATAAAGAAATAATATGAATGAAATGGTTAACACAGAGCCTGGCATATAAACACTCAATAAATAGTAAATATCATGATTCTTTTGTAAGAAGCTGTAATTTGAACCAAATGTACAACTTCAAAAAACAACTTTTTTTATTTCTAGAAGAGACTTATTTGAAGAAATATTACAACATATAAAAACTACATAAAGTCTTAATTCCCACTCATACAGTGGTAGATTTGATATAATGCATAATAAAATACTTTTAAAATCCAGAATGCACAAAGTACTGCTTAGTTTGATCACTAAGTCATTAATTGATAAGCAAAGGTAAACAAGGCTACAAAAGGCATGACTTACCCATTAAGTAACTGGCCATTAAGTTCCTTTTAAAAATGGAAATATTGACCTGGTCTAACTTATAACCATGCAAACACAGATAGAGCCTGTCATGCATGCATAATGGAGAACTGACTGCCAGAGGAATCATTGCTCTATCATCCATTCCATAACATTTGAGTGGATGGAGACTCAATTCTTCAGGCTCTTTTCCGCCTCAGGGCTCTCACACATGATGTCCCATCTGCTAAGGACACTCTTCCCTCTGCTTATCCCAGCCTCTCTCCTTTCCACCCATCAAGTCTTCCCTTAAATATCACTTCCTCAATCACTCGATCCTAGCATCACCTTTGTTTCCTTCAGAGCACATTTATAATTATATATTTAGGGAGCCACTTGCTTATGAGTATCTGTCTCCTCCATCAGATTCTTAACTCCAAGAGAAAAGCAATAAATCTGTCTCTGTCGCCATTATATGCTCAGCTCCTAGAAGACTGAAAAGTGACCTGGTGAATAAATGCTTGGAACCCTGGAAGTCACCTTTAAAGGACAACTTGTCCTCAAACAGAATGAAGTGCAACTGAAGGTACTATGGGAAAAACAAAAACAACAAACAAACAAAAACAGCCCTTTTATTCTTTCTTTCAACCCAGAATCAGAAAAATACAATGTTTATTAGTTGTTAGCGAACTTTCAAAATGAACAACAAAAGTATTTTGAGTACCTGCTATATTCAAGACACTATTCTCGACACCAGAGAAATATAAGTTTTAGAAGCTAAAGTGCTGACTCTCCAGAACTTCACAGGACAAACACAAAATTCTAATACAAGGCAGACTTTGAAAATGGTAATAATGGAAGTACAAAATGTTATAGGGTTAAGAGAGGAGAAGAATGCTTACTTTGGCTGGAGAGGTATAGAAAGTGTTCTTGGAGATGGGATTTAATCTGGATCTTAAAGCATTATTAAAACTTCAAAAGGCAATTAGGAGGAATAGCCTGTTTTCAGTCCAACAAGAGAAAAGACACATTTGGGAAAGTACAGAATGTGTTCAGTACCATTGGAGCCATTTTAGTCAACTAAGGAAAAGTGATGGTTAAAAATGTGGTTTCTAGAATCAAACAGTTTGAGTACCAATCCTAAATTCACCACTTACTAGCTCTGTGTCATTGGGTAAATTACTCTACCTCAGTTTTCTCATTAGCAAAATGGGAATAATAATATTACCCTCCTCAAGTTGTTCTTGAGAAGGTCAGTTAAGATAAAACACAGGAAGATAAAACACAATTCTTATCTCATGGTAAAAGCTTAACAAATGTTATCTTTCATTGTTCTTATTATCTTTCCTTAGTACCTTACCTGTGAGAAATACTATCCTGTTCTTTCCTTTTGCTTTCCTCATGCTGTTCTGAACTAAGATATTCCCTGGCAGCAAATTAAACATTTCTGAAGCAGCATGAGCACTTTAAAGCTCTTGGGGTGCCATTGTGTACAGAAGCAATATCTAATTGAATAGTAGCCTAATAGCCTCAGAAAGCTGCTGCAGTTTTTTTAAAAAGTTGAGTTAAAAATAGGATCAGTTCAGGCAGTGAGAGAATGAGCTTTATGAGTGGGCTTGACATTCTTCCTCAACACTCTTTAAAAGTTACATATCTAAACCCACCCCAGTATTTGTCTCTCTAGTGATGCTAGATATCGTCTCAGTTACCCCAAAATGTCATTTCAGTGTTAGGATCCAAGCTGTTTTCCAGCAGGGTCAATCTACAACTATGAAAAGAAAAGTGAAGCTTTAATGTTGGGTCAAGCCTTCAGGTTTACTGCCACTTGTCAGGGCCTCTCAGTGCTACCCCACAGAACTGTTCTGCTATGATGGAAATGTTCTAAATCTGCACTGTTTAATATAATGCCCTCTAGCCTTGGCTATTCCACACTTGAAATGTGACTAGTGCAACGGGAACTGAATTTTTATTTTACTTAATTTTAATAAAGCTCAATAGACACATGTGACTAGCGGCTACTTATTGGACAGTACAGATGGAATGCTAGCCCTGCCATCAATACATTTGTCCTTTCCACGAATATATTCTTTAACAGTTACCAGCCAGCCTCAGTTGCACATTTTAAAAGCATTCCTCTGAGGACCCTTGAAGATCTTCCTTCAAGATCCCTTTCTGAGTCATTGACCTGTCATGTTTGTGTCACTCATGCTGCCATCTCCTACCCGTGAAGTCCAGTGTCCAAAGCTGATTTCTTCACCCTCACCTTGGCTGAGTATGGGCTGGTCCTGGTACTCTGTCTGGTGCATACTCCCTCAGAAACCACTCCTCCTCCATCTCCTGTCTTTAGCAGGAGTTTACCACATAGTCCTCAGCTGTCTTCTCCTGGCTGCTGGCGAGCATAGCTACTTTCTCCCTGTGGGTAGTTATACTTTAGGAACCACCCATAAAAATTATAATTTCCACAAGTTCTGCTCGTAAACCTTACACCCTGTGGCTTAATATAATAGAAATGGCCAGGCCTGCCAAACAAAGATAGTTCAGCTCCACCTCTAATTCTCTGATAAAAGATTCTATTTTAGGCATCTATTCTCATCTTATACATTAAGATTTGTCTACCTTTTTGACTATTCATCTACAGTCTGCTTTCCATAGCCCAGAACAGAGGAAAAATATTTTAGAAGTTAAATTTCCTTTTTCTAAAGGTCAGTTATCCAGGTGTGAAAGCCAGCAAACTTTATTCCACCAGAAACTTGTTTTGAATCTTTTTTTCTGCACTGATAACAACACACTGTTTTATTCTAAATTACAAACATGAACAGCCTAGATATTTGCTCCATGCATTTCTATATAATGCTAATATGTAAAGGAATAAAAAGAAAGATGATAGCATGCATGTAAATAAATTGTACATTTATCAAATGTTATTTCTGTAATTACAAACAATGAAGTGCTAGAATGCTCTGAAATTTTATGATCTTAAAATAGCATTTTAACTGCCCCTCCCTTGTTTCTCTATACTTTAAGCCAAGTGTAGTTTTATAAATGTGTTTGAAACCAATTAGGGGAGAGTGGCTGTCCAGCTTGTTCATCTTGGAGCACACCGGGTATATAGGAACAGACTCCCAATTGCCATGCATGTGCCAGGTGACTCCATTTAAAATTGATTGGGCATCTAACCCAAGTCAAACCAATCAGACATGGTTTCAAGGGAAGAGAGTCAGTCCTTATCTGCGACAGCTGTGGGATATGAGGCCTGGCAGCCTTGAGAAGCCGTGTTCTCAGCCATGGGGATGTATGGTCTACTATGCAAGCAGAAGCCAATATGCAGAGAGAAGCAGAAATTCAATTCCTAATTTCCTGCTATCCCAAGACCCAGCTTTCCCTGTCCTTCTTGCTTTACATTAGATGTCCCAGTACAGTTCCAGTAAATTCCCTCTCTTCTGAGTTAGTTCAAGTTATGTTTCTACTATTTGAATCCAAGAATGTCAATCAATACAATATTTTTAACAAATTTTTAAAAAGTCACCCCTGAATAAATGCAGAATTGTAGAAAAGAATTGTTTTGCATATATAATTCCAAATATATATGCAAACCCAGAAAATTAAAAATGAAGGATCCTGAGCAACTATATAAATGTGTATATATATATATATATATATATATATATATATATACACACATATATAAATATATTAAATGTTTTATATATATATTAAAGTTTATGAGAAACATGGTGCTTGAGATTTGACTAGGCATTGAAAAGAAATGTCATTTTGAATTCTCTGACATGTAAATGTTTAATTGTATTTTGAAATTGTATATCACTAGAAATAGTAAAGAATAGAATTTTTAAAGCATGTACAGTATGACCCAATTTTTATAAAATTATTTCATACTATCTATCAATTATCTTTCCACCCATCTATTTATATATTCATATACAATTGCCTGAATATTTACATAAGGTCAACAATGATCTTTTTTCTAAGGGCTATATTATTACATGGCATTTTATTATTTCCTTCACAGTCTTATGAATTAAAATTCTCAAGTCAAATCAACTGACATACCTTATCTCAGACATGTCAAACATGGCTACATGTGTGTAAATGCATAAAATCAAGGGAGAAAAACTAACCAAGGTAAGACCCTGGGACTGCTCCAACAGGAATGCAAAAGGCTTGAAAGTCGCTACTTTTATTCTAAGACAAATTTCCAACTTATTTTATAGTATGTAAAGCTTTTGCTCAATATATATCTATTCATTATTCTCTTAACATGACATTCATACTTCTGGAATTGGTGGTCATGTTCTTCCTCGATTCACTTTCCAACTTTCAGACTCGTATCCACCCTTCAAGACTAAACAAAACCTATATTGTTCTTGGAATCTTCTCTGAGCATCTCAGTACTCAGGAACCTCATTTCCTCTCAGACACCATAGTCTTTATTTGCATTCCAGCAATGGGACTCTGAGCACATGACATGGGATTTCATTAATTAAGCTTCTATGAATCAATCCTGAATTCCAAACTAAACTATCTACTCTTTGAAGTCAGAATTCAATTCTTAAACCCATTTGTACCACAGCCTCCCTCCACAATTTTCTCCCCTTCCACTCACACGCTCTGAGGCTGTAGTACAGTTTCCCAAACACAGTGTTTTGGGATCAGAATTTTCAGTATTTCAGGTTCCTCATTGTTTGGGCATTGAAATTTTATTTTCGTCAACTAATTCCATTCTTATCTAATCAACTAAGATAGGGTGTGTTCACACAGACTTTCTATGTCACTGTATTTCTTCATCTCTATAGCAAACTCTGTGCCAGATTCTTCCACAATAACTGGTAGTGTGACAATGTCTATTCCACACTGAGCTTCCTGAATTATTACCCCAAATATCCCCATGGAAAAATATTTGATGAAGAATCAGTTTTATGACCCCAGGCAAGCATCTACCTAGTCAGGTCAAGAAGTAGTCATTTCTAAAGCTCAATAAAACTCCCCTGATAAAACCATGGCAGTGTCACAGATTGCAAATTGGCATGAAAAAGAATCTGAAAAGATTGCCAAGGCTGGAAGTCTGCCTTCCCTGCCCAATCACTTAAGAGAGTAACACCAACTAATTGCAAATGCTCCAACATATGTGATGCATACTCATCCTTTTATTTTTACAACACAAAAGCAGCTTCTTGAAATAAAACAGTCCAGCCAAAGCACATCACACTGCCAGATTGAGGGAGAGAATGAAAATATATTCACAAAACTGATTTAAGATTTAAGGCTTCTTAGATATGAGACACAGATTAGATCAAAGAAGGGCAGGACTGGAGCATGGTCTCCTGGTTCCTATGACTCTCTCTACTAAACCCGACTGTGCCGTCAATAATCCTAGTTATGACTTACCCAGGGATGAGCATATCAAGTTTTACTGAAACAATTGAGTTACTCTGTAAGAAATTCTATGTTTTATGAAAGCCCCAGTTCAAGATCCCTAATGAAGGATTGTTTGTAGCAGAAACACAAAGCCAAGTGAACTCCTCACCCCCGAGGCAGAGCAAGCATGCCTCATTTGGAAACCAGAAGTAGAAATGGGCACCAATAAATTGAAGAGGCACGCATACTTATATATTTTAAAAACACAAAAGAAAGAGGTGTACTGAAGTATAAGTAGTCCAGCTAAAGCGTCTCATGTTACTAGAAATAAAGTGATTTTACAGAAACAAATTATTGATATTTCCCAATAAAAAGGGATCTATAAAAACACTGTGTAGACCTATTCTCCAGATTTTGAACACTACTGACACCTCTGATACAGAAAAGCAATCAAAATGCAAAATGATAACATTTCTTATGCTTAGAGTAGCCTTAAGTCAGTTTTAGGGTTTTGCTTTTGTTTTTATTTTTTTTAACGTAGAAAGAGGCATAAATTGTACTGCTTACCTAAGCAATTCCTATACGGTCAGTCTAAAGAGAACAAAATAAGCTAGAGAAATATTTCAAGATCCACAACACAAAGAAATGTAAGATTTGAATAATGAGAAAAGACCACTTAGATAAACAATAATTTAAAGTGAGCTACCTTGACCACAAGATGTTAACATCTAGTTCATTTCATAATTCTATTGTGGTTAAGGTAGCTCACTTTAAATTATTGTTTATCTAAGTGGTCTTTTCTCATTATTCAAACCTTACATTTCTTTGTGTTGTGGATCTTGAAATATTTCTCTAGCTTATTTTGTTCTCTTTAGACTGACCGTATAGGAATTGCTTAGGTAAGCAGTACAATTTATGCCTCTTTCTACGTTAAAAAAAATAAACACAACATTGTAAAGCAATTATATGCCAATAAAGATATTAAAAAAAAAAAAAAAAAAGATGGACACAAACAGCTTCAGACCCTAAGGACAGTCTCCATTCTGATCCCAAAGATTCCACTTGGAATCAGTGGTTAGTGATGTAATGTCACAAATGCGTTTTAAACAAGTCCTCAGAACCCATAATATGGATCATATTTTCAGGTCCTTTATCCCTCAATGATAGAAATCAATACTTTATCGTGGGTTAGACTTCTGGGTGTGTGTCGGTCTCTCTGTATGAATGCTTGGTTCACTGGATCTTGACCCCTTATAAGACATCTCATTTATCCTTGATCCTCTAATGAAACCTAGAGTAACAACTTGCACATAATAAAAATATGAGTGCCTATTTGTTAAATCAGAAAAAACTAATTCATTCTGCTGAGGAAGAAAGTTTGTAAGTAAAGAAGGAAATCTAACCTATTCTGAGCTCCAGCAGTGACTGGGGCACAATATTATTGATGCTGCAATATAATCTTAATTTTCACAACCAAAAAGTTTCTAAGTATGGAGGTTAAGAGTACAGACTCTGGAGTCTGACTGACCGCCTAAGGCCACACCCTGGCTCCACTTCCTAGCTGTATGAACTTCAGTAAGTTTTTTAAACTCTATGCCTCAGTTTAATCATACATAAAATGGGGATGATAATAATAGTAACTAACTCACAGACTCGTTATGAATATTCATTGAGTTAATATATGTAAAGTACATGAAACAGCACTTGATGCAGAGTAAGAGCTGAAGAAAACTTAATAGCTTATTAACAGTTTGGGGGAACTGTCCAAGACCACACAGATAACTGCATTCTGACTGCATGCCATGAGCAACTGGAAGCTTGAACACCTCTTCCCATCTCTGCAGGAGAGCTCGGTGACCAGGCTATGCAGCATGAAATAACTTCCTCTCCGCTGCCTCTTAGAGGAGTCCCAATAGGAGAAGAAGAAGGAATGGGATGGGGCTACCTGCCTCCTCATCCTTTATCAGGTCTCAAGTCCCGGCCATCTGGCAAATGTCTGGGAACCATGGTCACTGCACTTGTTGCTCTGGCCCTCCCAGACTTGTTCTTTTATTCCTTGGGTTCAATGCCTTCTCAGAAAAAGGGAGTGCTGCATCCTTCATCAAGATAATGCAAACCCCAATTCTATCACTAAGTTTTGTGCACACACAACTGAAACCCTTTGCAGCCCAATCTCTCCATCTGCAAAATGGGGATAATAATAAAAATAACGATTGCAAACATGCATTGAATGCTTAGAATCTATTGAGCACTGACCTTATATCCTTTACAATTCACACAATCATATGGTATAAGTACTGTTAGTAACCAAGCTTTACATATAGATAAGGAAACCGTTTTATGGATAAGTCATATAACTTGTCTAAGACTACAAAGCTGATAAATAGCAGCACCAGGATTCAAACTCAGACACTCTGATACCAGAGCCTATGAACCACTGCACAATGTCTGGTAATGCAGTAGGTGCTCTGTGAATGCCAGGTCTCTGCACCCACTCTGTGAAGTCACGATGAACCTGGGTACTGGCAGACAATATAGATGTCAGTGTAGGAGTCCTCCTTATACCCTTGTGGGTAAGTATAGCCTCTAGCCCCAGATTGAACAGATTCCCAAAAATGACTTTCATGCTCTTCATGGATTTGCCCTGCTTATCCTTCCAGTGTCATTTCTCAACATCTCCAACCCCACCTTTAGTAACCCTCTCCCAACACCATGACCACCAAACTTCACCCCACCTGCATGAACTTCTCTCAAAGCCTTTTTAAACGTATCACGATCCAATCATCTCTCTGTTCTGGATCTTTTTAACTTACTGTTCTCTCTGCTTAGAACCTTCTGCCTAGCTCCATTTCACCTGACTCTCTATCACTTAGTTTAAAAGGCACTTCTCTGGGGAGTCTCTTTTGACCCCCTCCTGACCTTCCTCCCAAATACGTTGAGCGTCACTGCTTTGTCCTCCAGCTCCCTACAATTTCCTATTATGGCTCTTAATACACTAGACTGCAAGGATATATTTCACATCTGTGTTTCCTTCTAGTAAGGACTCTAGCATGTCATGCTTATCATCGTTTCCCCAATGCTTGATACATATATGTCTTTAATAAGTATTTATTAAAGGGAAGGAAGAAAGGAAATGAGAAAAGAAAAGTGTAAAATATGTGCTTTCTCCTCCTCCATCCTAACTCCTCTGTAAAGAACATTTCAATAAACTTGGAGCATTCTAGGATGTTAGACCAAAAATTTCTATGATTGCAGAGGTAGAAGGTGAATCCCATTTGGTGCTTGAGCACAACTCCTTTTCCTGCTCAAGGGTTTGGGATTTCTCAGAGGTGAAGATATAATCAGAAACGCTAGAGGACCGGGTGGATTGATGGTTAGGTTAAACAAACAAACACCTCCAAAGGTAAAGGAAAATGTTAAGAATATAAGAATAACTCCATCTGCCAAGTGCTAGAACATAAAATATTTCACTGATAGAAGGCCTGAAGTCTGAAGGAAAGAGTTTCCCTAGATGGTCCAGAAGTAATTTGTTAATTTGTTGAGAAGCCTAAAAGGGCTCAGTATCATGCACAGCTACTTTTCTCCCTCCCTACAAAAAGGGAAAAAAATGACCAACACAAGTCAGACTGCATGAACAGAGCAGATTCAGCTTGGATGTCAGGGGACTTCACTCAAATGCCAATCATCAGAATTCTAAGCTATCCAGAGGTTTGGCTGGTTCACTGCCAGTCAGTACTATGACTGATATCTTATTCTTCAGACATCTCAACATTCAAAAATAAAAGGAAAATATGTTCAGCTGCTGCCTCTTCAGCAGCTTTGCAATTTTCCAAGGATCAGCCCCTCTCCTATTCTCAGTCCCCTAATCTCCAAGCAAAGTAATAGCTTCTCCTTGCCTAGCAGGAGTTAGGAGACTGCCTAGCCAAGCAGTCTCTGGTTAGTATTGCAAGAACCCTTGGTTTCCTAATCTTTTCCTGCCAGGAATAAATCAGTGGATGTTACTTAAATGCAAGA
The DNA here is from genome assembly GCF_965194805.1 of Balaenoptera borealis. NCBI lineage: Eukaryota > Metazoa > Chordata > Mammalia > Artiodactyla > Balaenopteridae > Balaenoptera > Balaenoptera borealis. Next base: position 67,412,978 of record NC_138864.1, read on the forward strand.
CTCCATGTAAAACCCTCTTTCTCTCCCTCTTTGTCCCTTCAATCTTTCAAGGTGTCATAGATAGTGGAAGTATAAACTCATAATAATAGCAGCCTGTGACTGTTTCCTCCAAACCCCATATTTAATCAGCACTATCTTTCACCCATATCCATTCTCTAAAGTGTTTGAGAACCCTGATGCACCTTCTTTCTGTTCTCTTATGTGAAAGGTCCGAAGTCCAGTCTATATCCTTACGTCCCCCTTCCCACGTGAAGCAGGCTACAGGGACTCAGCCTAATTTGTACTCCTTAAATAGCAGTCACCACCTATTTTACACTTTTCAGTTCTTGGTCAAAGCAGGAATGGAATAGCATAGACTCTTCTCAGCTGTCTCTACTCACCGCTCCTGATGACAAAGCCCTAAGTCATTTTTTAACATAAAGAGGTAGCTTCCACTCTCTACAGGTACTGAAGCCAGGGGAATTCAATGCTGACAAATGCCTGACTCCCTTCTAGCGGCCCCCAAGGGGTTTGACAGGGCTGGCTGTAGCTGGACAAGCCTTCAGGTTTTCTAATAGCCAACTCGTGATCTATCTTCCGCAACACACACTAAAGATGGTTCCAGTGATCAAGTGGAACAATCATGTGGATCAAATGAAATCAAGTGGATAAAATGAGTTACATTCTGAATTTTGAGTCATAAAACCTGAATTCCATGAGCCTTAGACTAATGTCCAAGTTTCTGGCTCTACCATGATGAGTTATACTTTAGGGTAAGTCTTTCCTTGCCTTCTCTGAATCTTAGTTTCCTTCCTCCCTTTTAAGGTAGATATTTGGTTGCTTGCCCTCTACCTGTCCAGGATACCGTAATAAAGAAATAGTAAATGCTATAAAATGAAAGGGGTAGAAGGAAAACTCGAGTTCAAGTTTTAGTTCAGTGACACACAACCTTGCACTCCCCTTAACTCTTACAAGCATGTGGTACTACATGGTCTAAGGTGATGAAGAGCTGGCTCCTGCCTACTCCTGCCTAGCAGCACTGAGCACCATTTGTCTCTTTCCTTGTCCTACTCCATCCATACCTGACTTCTTTCAATTTTTCAAATAGAGACGGCTTTACCCTGACTCGGGGCTTTATTTACTTATATTCAGCCTCTCCGTCACCTACCACAGTTTTTTCCTTAGATAACTCTCTCAATCTTGTAAGTCTCAACTGAACTATAGCATTTTCAGAGAAGCCTTCCTTTAGCCTCATATTTCTTTGGCTTCCCTCTATTTTATGCTTTCATAGCAGTTAGTACTTGAACCTTGGCAGCAAGTAGGACTCTTGTAATCACTTAAGTGTTTCTGCCCTCTTAGAGAGCTTTTGCCTGCCTTGATCTCTGCTATGACTCCAGTACCTAGCTCACTGACTGGAATATGGTAAATACTCAATACAAATTTAGTAACGAGCTCCTATTCTTAAATCCTCACTACTTTCAGAGGGCTATGTTTATAATACACTGTGTGAAAGCACTTTATAAACTGCAAAAGTAAATAGCAAATTGCTATAAAAATCAAAGTCACTACGTATTATCTTTGTATGTTTTGAATTCCAAAAAATCTCAAATTGTAACGGAATCTCTGTGTGCTGAAGCTATGGTTGAGTTTTCTTTATCATTGACTGGAACATGGCTGAGATGTGAACACTACCCTCCCCTCCTATAGAAGGAAGTACAATATGATGGCAGGGAGCAGTATTAGAATTTTTTTGCAGGATAACAAATTACCCCAAAACCTAATGGCTTAAAACAACAAGAAACATTTATTATCTTTCCCAATTTTTGTGGGGAAAGAATTTGGGGGTAACTTGGGTGGGTGTTTCTGGCTCAGGGTATCTCATGAGCTTGCAGTAAGATGTCAGCTGGGACTGCAATAATCTGAAGGCTTGAGTGGGGCTGGGAGATCCACTTCCAAGGTGCTCACCCATATGCTGACAGGTTGGTACTGAGCAGATGCCTCAGTCCCACCCCACATGGGTTTTTCCACAAAACAGCTTGTGTCCTCACAACACGGTGACCGACTACCCCCAGAGTAAGAGAACCAAGGAAACAAGATGGAAGACACAATGCCCTTTAAAACCAAGCCTTCAAAATTGCACATTGTCACCTTCATCAAACTCAGTCAGTCAAACAGACAAGCCGAGACTCACTATGGGAGGAGACTACAGATGGGCATGAACACCAGGAGGCAAGGAACATTGGGAGCCATCACATGTGGCTTCCACAGACTTTTTCTCCGTCCAAAGTCGCTGGCACAGTGCATCGTGCACAGTACGTACTCTAAAATAAATGTTTGATGGGATCTATGGCTGGAATCATGGATAAATAGATGAAAGAGTGGAGCCAAGGAGTGGATGCTACCTACTTTCTGAGGCTAGCAATGGAAAAGTCAGAAGAATGCTAACGCAGTTAATAAGAGTGCACATACATACTCCTCAATCACCACAGCAAAGATTGCAATGACTGGTTTTGGAAGGGATGCAAAACAGGTGTTAGTGACAGTGGGAGAGACATGTGCCCTGGAATAATTCTCTAGTGTCTGAACCCAGTCTTACTTCTTAATCTTTTGGCTAAGAACACAATGCATGGATAAATAAACTCTTCTATCACACACAAAAAAAATTTGGTGAGAGGCTTAGAAACTGCCAAATTCTTTTTTTTTTCCCCTGCATTATCCTTATTATGGAAATTTATAATTTAGCTACCCTCGCAAATGTTATGCAAATACATTAAACAATACAGGGGTGATTTGAGCCTTTAGAATTCTTGACTAATACAAGCATTACTATAATTATCACTTCAAAGTTCTAATAATAACGTTATTTGCATTTTCTTTGACACTGTTTTTGGAAAGAATTTCTAAATGCTTTAGTAAATATTTGTAAATTATGACCATGAAACAGTAAAGGCCATTCAGAGTAAGAAGGGAATATTGCAGACCAGAATTGATTACTTTAATATTCAAGCTTATTAGTTCACTCCAGAAACACAGCTCTGACCCTATAGGGGTTTATGATCTAATGAAACCAAGAGCAGGACAGTATCTCAATGAAGAACAACCAGCATCCACACAGGGAGCAAGTCAAAAACCTGGTATTTATCCTGGACACCTCCCTCATCTAATCATTAATATCCCCTAAATCCACTCCCTACTCTCTGCTCCCACCAGCCTGGACCATCGCAATAAGCCCATGCAGGTTTCAACACACATACTCTAAAGACTCTTCATCCGCACTTCCCTTAACAACCACACTGACCTTTTAAAAAACAAAGATCTAGCATGTCTCTGCCCTTTACAAAAGTCTTCAATGGCTTTTTACATCTTGAATATTGAGTAAAGATAAAAATTGTTAACATGACCCACAGAGTCATGTCTGATGTGGTCCAGATGTAACTTTCCCATTTCACCTGACAAGACCCCTCCTCACATGCTGTGCCCAAGTCTTCTTTCAGTCCTAGAACATTCTCTTACCACTTTATTCTCTGGACTACCTTGTCTAGAATGTCCATCATTACATCCTTTTTGAAAAATTGCTTCTTCATGGAAGCCTTCTCTCAGTGGAAAGGCCTCAGTGGAAATTAGTTCTTCCTATTATACACTTTATAGCACTATGTATTGTCTTGGTAGCTCTTATCACAACTGTAATTTTTACTCCTCATGGGAAATATTGAGTAGTGTTGATATCCCATTTTCTCCAACCCCCCCAATCCCACCCCAACGGCACAGACAGTGACTACCGTTCTTGTTGCTGTGCTTCCAGTGTCCTACACCAGGCTCAACACAGAGCCCACGTTCACTGTGTGTAGATGGATGGAATAAATGAAGATTTCAAATGCATGCCCAGAGTGCAGCTTAGACTGTGGCAGAATTTGATGCACTTATTTAAGAAAAATAAAGTAAAAACAAAAGCATAATGTGTCTCTTGATGGATTCTTGTATTACTATCAATGGCTAGAATAAAAGGAGATAGAAGCTATTCTGGACAATCAGAGAAGAGGGAATCCCGATCCCTGATTTATTTGGGAGGTTTTTACAGATAGCAAAATCTTACTAGACAGACTTGAAATGTAAGTTTGTTGATGGCAGTTCTTTTCCATTTAGAAGGCTTTCAAACATTCAGTGGAAGAGGGAAATGGGAAAAGAGGAAGTAAGGGGAAACTACAATGTGACAAAACAATACATAATAGATTCACCAGTATTTATAAAGCATTCTCCTTTGCCTACATATAAACCATTGCTAGCTAACCTTCACTGAATAAGAGCCTATTTCCTTAAAAAGAAAAGCAGGATGATTGTTCAATGCCTTACCTTTGGGTAGAATTAAAGAAAAAATAGCCAGTGCTTCTCAGAAATATAGGAAAGCATTATAGAAAATTTCATTAAGGGCATTAGACCTACCCAGATAATGCAAATGGAATAAAAATATTCATATTGAAAATACGGAGCATACAGAACTTATGTTCTGTCTGTAGAAAAGTTAGCAGCAGACATTCAAGAATAGAGTGACAGCATTGACTACAGTTAGAAGTAATTTTGTGTACTTCAACTCTTTTAAAAAGGATTTATATGCTTTGTATTCATTTTAACAAATACTAAACATGAACTCCAAATTTCTATTAGGACAGTCACATATAAAACAAAAGAATTTTAATGAGTTTTCTCCCCAAAATACCCAGAGGTACAAATCCACATTAAGGATTAATGACCTGTCAGCTTGTACTTAAAGGACAGAAGAGACATTTCAGTTGTAGAAATTTAAAAGTAAAAGAATGTGAAGTAAGAAAACTTACCATTTTTCCCTTTTGTGTCATAAAAAGAACTGACCTTATTTATTTGCTTTAAATTGGCCAAAAGAAAAATGTATTAAATGGTTGGCATTTTAAGCAAAAATTCACTCTGGACAAAGTTTTATGACAAAATTAGAAAGCCTGGTCAGAAATACTCTTTTAGTCACTTAAATGATGTAGCATTAATGTCAGAGTCAAGCATAGTATGAAATGGAGAGGCTATTTACATTTTAGATTTAACAAAAGGTCTTCAATGACTGCAATATCTTGGAAGGAGTGCCTCATACTCTTAACCAAGCATGTCTGGTGGTAGGTGCCATAAAATACTTGAATAGCTATTTCAAACCATCAGTGCAATTTTATCCCTATTTTTTAAAGTCTTATCTATTTCAAGTAAAAGTTAATGCTCAGTTTTGTGATTCATTTATACTTAACACACGGCCATGCCAGACAAGCTCTATCTGTGGTACTATGAATCTCTTTTTTCCCCTCTGAACTGAGAAGTGATGTTATGACAGCAAAAGACAGAATCCAAAGACTAAAAAGATCAAGTTGAATTTGAAACTCAGAACCTTCAGTGTTTAAATAGACTCTAAATGTGGAAGGTTTTGTACTCTCCCAGCCGCAGTGTGTATGACATAACTACACCAGGAAAACAACCCATGGTGAGAATCATGTGATTGTAGTCAGTGTCTCATCTTCCTTTTTGTGGGCATGGCTCACATCAAAGAAGTTAACCGATTCCATCTCTTCTCTTCAAAAAGAGACAATTTCCGTTGACCAGACTGAGCAACGTTAATCTGAATCTCTGCTTGCTCTGTGAAAGCATCTGTGTGATGGGAGAAAATAAAATCACCCAGTTTTGCCTACAAGATGAAAAATAAATCTAAATATTTGAGTAATTTATTTCTTTAGCTTTTCATATAAATATTTAGTGTCAGAGAGAAACAGAGTACTTGGGGGAAAAGAGTACACTGCGTCCTGATTTTAAATAGACAGTATTTACTCAAATCGACTTTTTTATAGCATTTTTGTTCTTCTAGTCCTGCTCTGAGCCAGGAACGGTTACAGGGCACATCATTAAACAAGAAGGTCCTAGAAACATCTTAAATCCTCAATAAATCTTTATAACATTCACAGTTCTATATACCACTGGAGTACACATTAAAAGGTTTCCATGACATAGAGTTGACCTAGCACTTTCTACCTTCCAGGGGCTTTATGCAGTCACTGACAGAAGTGTGTAAAAATCAATTTATGTTCAATAAGGTAAATGTCAATGATATCTTTAAACACGACAAGCCAATGGCATAGTTTATTTCTAGACATTCAAATTTTGATAGCTGATGACCTTAAATATTATTTGGGCATGATCCAAAAGTTCAGAGACATTTAATAAGCTATAATTAACTGGAAGAAAGTTCTAAAGTCATGGCATTCTCTGCTCAGAAGCCTTCTGTGGCTCACGACTTCCTGTAGAAGGAAGGCTCATTGGAATAGTTGGCATTTAAGATTTTGCATCATCTGGTTCTAAACTATGCTTTTATCCTGATTTCACCCCTCCGTCACCCATGCCTTATGCTCCAAACAAATCTAACTATTCCTGTTGTTGACCACATACCACACTTTCCCAACTCTGTCCCTCAGGGCTCCCTTTTCATTCCTTCTGTTGACTCTTCAAGTCTAAATTGGGACAGTCTATTCAGAAGGCAGTTTGATAGTATGTGTGTCAAGATCATTAATGTTATTTTATATCCTTAACCCAATAATTCTACTTCTAAGTCTTAGAAATAATGAGCTATAGATTTTTTAATGTACAACAATGTATTTTATAATAACAAAAGGAAAAAAAAATCCTGGAAGGTACCTAAGAACACAATATTAGAGGATTATATTAAGTCATTTTCATCCATTTAATAGATTATTGGTTAGCTGTTAAATGATGTTAAAAGAGTTTTTAATGACAAGAAGAAATGTTTAAGACATATGTTAGGTGAAATAGCAGAATAGAAATTGCTTAATATGATCTTAATTATGTCAAAAAAAATCAGAAAAAGACTGAAAGGGAATATATCAAACTGATAACATCAAGATAATTCTAGATCTTGAAATTTGGGGTAATTTTTTTCTGCTGCTTTTGTAAACTCTCCTCTGCTTTACAAAATTTCTGCATATATTACCTTTAAATCAGAAAAAAAAAAAAAAACGCACTGAAAAGGTTTTTTTAAAATCCTATATTTTAAGTAGATGCTTACATGCCACCCTCTGTGAAATCTTCTCAAATGACCCTTGACGGAATTAATTCCTTATTTCTCTGTAGTCCCATACTATTGTGTAGTATGGGATATTTTTTAATCACATTTTCTGCCCAATATATTTGTTGAATTTCACTGAAAAAAAAAAAAAAACAACCTAACATAGATACGTCTTAGAACTTCTAAAAACAGATGCAATTGAAGAGGTAGTTTCTATATATATTAGACTGTACCTGTAATACAGTGTTATTTTCACATTGCCTTGTTTAGTAGAAGCAAACCTCTCTAACATCAGAGTCTCCTTTATAAACCAAGAATCATCAAGCCTACTACACTCACAGCTCTACATCTGCAGTTTGTTTGAAAACTTACACCTTAATTATAGACTTTCTTCCTACCAAATGCTGTACTAACATTATGGAACAAGGTGCTAAAATGTATGCAGGGGTTAAAAAAATAAACCAGTAATTTTATCATAAGCACAAGAAGAAAAATCATGGCATAATTCTCCCAGCAAGACTATTCTGCTTTTTTCCTCCAAATTGGATATACAGATGTTTGCATGAATTAATGTTATAAATTTCTATATAACATCTTGCAAAATTCTCAGCTTAGCTTTTTAAACATTAATATTTGCTATAATTTTCTAAATTTGCAACATATATATACATATGAAAAAAATCCCTTGTTAATATATATATATACATATGTGTGTGCATATACATACATATGTATATATATCAATATTTATATATATATATCTTTGTTATAATTAGAGAATTGGAGGGAGTTGTCAGATAAGATACATGAAACCTAGTTAAATTTGAATTTCAGATACATAGTGATTCTTTTTTTAGTATCTGTATATCCTATTCAATATTTGGTATAATCTTTTTATACTAAAATATTGTTCGTGTTTATCTGAGATTCAAATTTAACTGGGGGTCCTGCGTTTCTATTTGCTAAATCTGGCAACTCTGGGTGGGAGACTGATTGCATATTTAGAGATTTCTCAGTCTGGCTAAATAACTTCTTAAACCTACCCCTGGGTAGCATTTCATTTAAACTCAGCAGTTAGTGAACTCAGATATCTGAATTCTCCACCTCCTTCCCAACTAAGTTTAAAAAAGAAAATACACTAACATTGATGCCAAGGAATCACCAGGACTCCCTAACCTCTCCAAATTCCAGAGCCTGAATTCCTTCTTGCCAAGTCTATATGGGAGAATTATATACAAATTATCAAGCTCTGTTGTGCCTTACACTTTTATTTTTATGCAGTTATACTTAACAGAGGAGCCAGAAATATTTGACTTTACAAGCTCAAAATTTTTTTCAGAGTATTTAATGCACAGTAGAGAACCAATTCTAATGTGCCCTTGTTCTTTTATAGAACAGTAGAGGGATATGTCTAGAATTTGTCATTATTGGATTCTTCCTTGATGTTAAACTAACTACTTCCTTCAGATTTTCTTATTAATGTGACTCCATTTTCCTCAGTGCATTTTTTATGGATTTCCTTCTATGTCTCATAGGCTGCTTAAAATCAACACGCCGTAAAATGAGTTCGTTTTCCCAACTTTGCTCCCCATAACTTCCCTTTTTCCTGTATTCCCAATTGTTCATCCAGAAATTGTAATAAGGAATCACAGATATACTCTCAATTCATCCTTTTCAACTACCCACCCCCTCAATCCCCATACCTTATCAGTCAAATCTTTTCAGATTCATCTCTTAAATATATCTGTTACTGGTCCTTATTCCTGCTTTCCATCCCCACTGTCCCTGCCTTAGCCTAGGCTCTCCTAGGCTGTCTCCAGACCAGTGTTTCTCAAATTTCAATGTGCTCATGAATCACCTGCAGATCTTGTTAAAATGCAAGTTCTGATTGCATAGATGGGGTGGGGCCCAGAATTCTTATTTCTAACAGATCCGTGGTGATACTGATGCTGCTGGTCCAAAAAAACACACTTTGCACAGCAAGGCTCTAGGTTATTTTTATAGACTATCAGCAAGTCTTCCTTCCATTCCAACCAGTCACCAAATTGCTGTCACTATTCTGCGCAAGATTTTCGTGTGACTCCTTTTGCCTACTGAATTATGAAGACATAAACCACCCAGGCTACCGTGACAGTTTCAGGTCCAGTTCCTCTCCATCCCCCAGACCCACATTGTAAACTCTGATCCCCCTCCACTTCCTTCTGCTCCTGAAACTCTCCTTTCCCACTTCCAGGCCTTTGCCTAAAATGTCCTTAGAGTAATCTTCTTTGCATTTAATGGCTCCTTCTTTCTGCTAAAGTTCAAATGTCACACTTAATCTGTGAAATTTCTATCACCACTCAGTAGCAACTCCAGCACATTATACAATTATCTGCACCTCCCATAATAGGGTATCTTCACATACCACTTTGTGCATGCCCTGATAACAATAATGCACAGGATTTACTATGTACTAGGTACTATTGCATGTATTTTATGTGTAATCATCATAACAATCCTATAAGGTAAGTACTACTATATCCCCATTTTACAGACCACGAACAAGGTATTAATGGCGATTTTGCTCAGATCACACAGTTTCTTCATGCCAGAGTCAAGTTTCAAGCCCAGGCAATCTGATACCAGAATCTAGCATCTTAACCATTGCACCACTCTCCTCTATAATTATATCTCACTTCAGTTATCAGGGTGAACCATATGAAATTGCTAGTATTTTACTCTTTTATACCTACAAAACAGCAATCTCCTATGAGTCAACTTTTTCAATAAACTAAGAATGATTCATGGACAGATGCCACATCTTTTTCTCCATAAAAATCCCCTGGATTAAGCAGAGGTCTGGGACATACCTGACACTTAATTAGTCTTTGTTAAATGAAGCAAAGATAGTTACAGCTCCATTTACTGAGGAGTGAACACATGCTGGGTATCATACCAGGTGTTTCACACACATCGTCATATTTAAACCTCATTACAACATGTACTGTGGATACTATTATTTTCACTATACAGATACTACCTCTATGGCTCCTATGGGTTAATGTCCATGGACACAAAACTAGTAACATAGCAAAGTAGTACCCAAAGTAGGCCTGCCCTAAGAGGCAAGTTGTCAGCCTTCAGTGTTAAGTAGAGTAGGACTTTGAAGAATATCTATTTTTCTCACTAAGTCAAACATGAGTTCTGGCTTTAAAAAACTTGCATATTCTAGAATGAAGACAAAGCTCTCTTTGTCAGCCTATTTTATATATTTTTTTAAATTTGAAACACACACAAAAATAGAGACAAGAGTAAATAATCTCCCATGAACCCGTCACCCAGCTTCAAAAATTATCAAGAGTACACCATTATCGATTTCACCTACCCTCCCACACTTTATGTGTTTATCACTGAACTATTTTAAAGTAAGTCCGAAATATCATATTATTTCACATGTAAATTCATCAGTATATATCTCTAACAGATATCTTAAAAGAGCCACAAGACAGTTATCACACTTAACAAAATTAAAAAATACTCCTTAATATAATCTAATATCCAGTCTATGGTCAATTTTCTCGATATTAAAAAATGTCTTCTTACAGTGATGTGTTTGAATTAGGATCCTAGCAATGTCTACCCATTATACTTGGTTGCTATGTATGTTAAGTTTCTTTTCATCTATAATGGTTCCGTCTCCCTTTTCTTTTCGCAAGCCATTTATTTGTTGAAGAACTGGTAGCTAAGTCTAGGGGCTTAATTAAATTCAAGTTCAATTATTTTTGACAAAAATCTTCATAGGTGGTGCTGTATATGTCTTATGACACCAATCAGGATATACATAATGTCTAGTGGTCCTAATTTAGTGAGATTAAGATTGATCAGTGGGGTCAAGAATTGTCAGCCCGATCCACTAATTACTCTGTGTTCCAACAAATTTTATCAAAATAGTTTTAGAAGTCACTGACTTTCATTTTCAAGAACCAAATTTTAAGAGTTTTAAAAATGATAATTTTTTGTGATTCTATAATTCCTTTTCCATTTATAAGATGCGATTCTTATTGATTATCAACCACCTGTTATGCAGCTCAGTAAATGGGTCAGGGTACAAATGCAAAGATATCAAATGTTGCATTCAGTATTGGCTTGGAAACAGATAAAGTTCTCTAGTCTCAGAAATTATTATTCATATCAAGACAAATGAACAAGTCCTCCATTAAATTACGGTTGACATAGACCTCAAGTATCGCAGGGTACTTGGTTCTTCAAAGAACATCTTGGCATTGATTCAATAACAATTTATCCTATTAAAAGTAGGATTTTGCTAAGGAAGTGAACTTTCTTTTATACATTATGCAGAGATATTTGATGACCTGTTTTTTGACCAAAACATCAAATTTGGAGATCTACACACAAAAAAAGTAGAACCATAGTTAAGAGATCATAACACTGTGAAGAGAAACAAATAAAAAATATTGTCCTCATCATATTAATATAGCCTACCCTACAAAAATATGGCCTTTTCTTTATGAAGCTACATGATAAGCTGCTATGCTGTGTATTGTGTAAAAAACATCATCTATAACATTTGCACAGAGCATCAGATAAAGAAATTCATAGCAGCAGGGAGAAGAATGTAGCTAATGAAAGTACATCATTAGCTCTTGTTTACCTATTTATTGACAAAGAAAATTGGGTCCCAAAGAGAAACATACAAGGAAAATTTTAAACTGAAAGCATCTAAGGAAATTAAAGCCCAGCATCTAGGTTCAGGACTAGTCATAGGTGACAGAGGTCTCTACCATCCGTAGGATATTTTTAGTCAGTTTCTACATAATCTTCCCTATTCTATTCACCTGTATTTAAAGGGCTCGTGATGAGTATAAATTTTAAAGCCATTATGTTTCTCCATCCTTGGAAATAGCATGGGACACTGGAAAAAGCCTTGCCCTGTAATTCAGCAGATTTAGCTCCTAATTTCTACACCCACACTAATTATCTGCTTTGGACAAATTCTTTCCTATAAATATGAAGAGATTGGATGAGATGGTATAAAGCCACTCCTAGCTCAAACTGTCTATGATTTTGTTAAGTGCTATCCAGAAAAATGTACACAATTGAGTTAGTTCGATGAAATCATTCCCTGAGCAACGCCAAAAAACCATATGTTCTCCTCGAACTAAACTGTTTAGATCTATTATGAACATCACAATCAACATAGCCTCACTAGCAGAAAACTAACCTCAGAGAGCAGCAAATACAGTCCACCTCAGAGAAACATACAGGCTTCAATCTAGTGGCACTGAATATCCAAGACGAAGAGAGCAATAGAATTTGAAAAGATTTGGTGCAAATCACAATATTTCAACATTTTGTGTCATAATTTCACGTTTCTCCTTTATTTTGAGTCATTCAAGATATAACATCGATAAAAATGTCCAAGTTTTGAATAAAATAAAGTTTCCTCTCCCTTATCTTTAAATATGTCTGACTAATAGTCGTCCTATAGGAGTAGACCCATTTTAAGGATGGCATACCATGTACACAGGTGTCAGTCATTGCAGGTCCTACTCACAGCCTCTTCCATGAGGAAACGTCCTGCTCACAATTCCCAGGCATGGTACTTACTAAGACCTCTGCCAGAGATGATTTGAACAGATGTGGAAACATGAACCTACCACAAGTAATTCAAACTTAGCATTTGACCTATAAAAGGACCTGTTATTTAAAATAAAAATGGTACAGGACTTCTCAGGAAATAAGTTTTGGAAAACCCAAAAGACATTAATAGTTATTTGGGAGAGCTAAAACCACAGTTAGAGTTGAACCATAAGACTTGGAGTAAGCTAAAAATATCAGGGACCAGAGACAATCAGTAAAGAAAACTAGTTAGTAGAAAAGGTATAATGGAGGTAAGAGAAAAGCAAAACTATCACAGACGTCTATGGGGGGAGAGAAGAAAACCAGCTAGTCAACAGAGAGGCTTGGATTTCTCACAGTGTTCTCACTGAAGTTCTGGGCCATATGAATCCTTACTCTAAATATTCTTCTCCTCAAAGTAATCTGAGTAAGCAATGGGTCTCCATCCACTCAACCGAGGTTAAGCAACAGGTTTAGTTTGGGAACAATTTCATAGTCATACAAGAGTCACATAGAGAAGCTTTCAATGACTCCATATGTTCAAGTATCTGAGTCATCAGAAGAGATGATGCCAAAGAACTAGAGAGCATAGAGCTCCCTTGCTGGTCTCTATGGGAGACTCAGAAACCACAATGCTGTGCTTTCTCAGAAACCAAAGCAAACAAAGAGGAAGCAATAAAGGCTGGATTCTCTTGACAGGGCCTCCTTATCTGGCATCATCCCACCTAGTTAGGAGTGGTCAAAGCCAATGCAAATTTCAAGAGAAATATTAGCATGTTAAGGAGTACAAGAAATCCTCCATTTCTAAACCAATAAAAGATGTTATGCTACAGCGAGATTTGTGGGAGAAGACTGTATCAAAAGAACCATTTTGTTATTTATTTTGTGAACCTACAATTCACCAGGTTATGACCGTAAACATGTACACCAACTGTAAAGTTGTTTTTCCCAGAATTCTGGTCAAATGCAACAGTGGGCCAAGAGACAATGTCAGCTTATTCCACAAAATATGTGATGGGAGCACCTAAACACACCAGTGAAACCCAGAGCTCTTTAATCAGATTTAAGCAGCAAATATGAATTCTACATTTCAATTTTTCTGTTGGTTCATGCTCTCCTTTGTGTATTGGCTTTAAAAATGCCAAGATCCTATATTGCATGCATGCTTAAAAGATGGGTATAAGACAAACTCTTTCCAGCCATTTTCCTGGGAAATACTCTTGAGAGAGAAGAAATGCACACTCTGTTGACAGCAAAAGCACATTTTACTTGTTTTGAAAGGAACCACCCACGGTGACAGTGAGCTGGAATCTATCCGTCTTCACTCTCCAGGTTTCTGAAAATGACCGTAAAAATCTGTGAGAATTGTCATAAGAAAAAACACACCAGGTCACATCTGCTTTGATGTACCATTTTATAAGTCAGAGGTGATCGGACTGGAAAGAGTTCTCAGCACAAGGGTCCTATTGTATCTCTGCTATTTGCTACTTCTGATCCAAAGTTTAAGGGGACTCTTGACATCCACTTTCTGAAAGAACACAGTTCAGAAAATAATAGAAGAAAATTCAGTAGAATGACTGCCCATGCCTTCTGGAATGAGCAATTGAAGTGTCAAGTAAACAAAGAACAAAATAATCGTATGCCTCCTACTCCTTCATTTATTCCCAGCAAAGACTGTTTCAAACTCTGATTTCTAAAGATCACGGTCCTCTGCGCAAACTTTCTAAGCATGGGCAGCAATTGACTAGCTCTATCTAATGAGATGAAGAACAAAAATGGGCCACACTTCACCTAGATTGAGTTCTGGAATAAAAGAAAAACATCTTGCCTTAACGAATTGCCAGTCAGCAAAGCATTCAGGTGACGCTTATCCTCTTCCCTCCTTCTTGATTTTCTCTCCCCTTCAGGAGTTTGGAGTAGACATTCGACCCAGCGGGGAAGCTACAGTGTTTACTAACTGAGATGGCAGCCACAATCCCTCGATTTGAGATATGCCTTCAACTAGATGATGCCAACTTTCCTTCCAGATGGCTGTTAAGCACCCACAACCAACGACCGACACAGCTTCTGGCAGCAGTTAGAAAGATCTGTGAGCAATGTCACATTCCGAGGAGAAAGCCAGCAAAATCACATCTTCTGTTCAGTTATTCTCAAGCACCAGAGGATTTCTATTTTTATGAACAGGACCATTTAGAATAGGCATGAAATTAATTTATTGCTACACTGGTTTAAAATATTTATGTTTTTATTATTTCTGCAGTTGGCATGAATCTGTTTTACTAGAAGAGATGAGGACGGAGAGCAGACAATGAACAAGGAAAAACCACACAGCCCCATCAGAGCAAGTGTTTGGCAACGTTATTGGTATTTCTGCCCAAGGAGCAAGCAGTTATACACAAAGCATGGGCTAAATCTATAATTTTTATGTTTTGGATGCAATAGGAAGAACAGGGGTGGAGGGTCTTAGTTCCATGCAATGGAACTGAGATGGACACTTTCCCTGTCTTTTGCACAAGTTCTGACTAACACTGAGCAGTTCTGAAATTAACAAACTAAAGAAGCATCACTTATTCATTTGTTTTGGCTGTTTGTTTTGCTCTTTTAATTTGAATGGCCCATCAATTTTTAACCAAGCTGTCTCCAGGGTTTATAATTTGGGCAGGCCAGGTAACCAGGATAAGCAGCATTTCTTAAGGAATTTCTGTGTGCATTACTAGTAGAGCACAGTGGCTGTGAACTCCAGGTAAAGAGATAAAGCATTTGCTGGTGAAGTTTGTCCAAGCGTGGGAGGGAGAGGGAGGAATTTCCAAGAGTGTAACCCCTCCCCCCAACCAGAACCACCCCAAGGTAGCTTTACTTCTCCTGAAATCCTTTCCCTTTACCAGCCCTCATACTACATCTCAATGTTTTTCATGTCTTATTGGTGGTAGTCAGAAAGTACTTCCTAAAGTCTCTTCTCAATTCTTTTTGCTTTCTCCCTTATTATGCCATCAATGAAAATTATAACATCAATATATAGTACTTTCATAAATTTAGCTTTCTGATCTCCAGATACTATATTATACCATACTATGCCATACCATACCATACCATACCATACCATACCAATTTCATTGTCCATTCTAGAAGCATATGTATTCAAATCCCTAATTGAGTGGGCATTCTCAAAGAGCTCCAAGAATTCAAAGCTAATAGCTGAATATAACCCACACAAAATAAGGCTGATTTTTTACTTGAAATATAGTTTCTTCTCTTTTTAACACAGTGTTGTTTTTCTTCCCCTAACAAAAGAGTGCTATACACTAAGAAAGCAGCAAAGATTCCAAGGAGCCAAAGTTTAGAACGGGAGCTGACAGTTTTCTTTGCAATGTGTGATTGAGAATCAGTTCCATTTGACCTTCTGAAGCTTGACTAATCCTATTTTAGATTCGGAAGTCAATGTTCTGTCTAGCTTATAAAGTCAGAAGATTTAATTTTTTTTTAAAAAAAAAGCAGAGATAGGTGTATGCTGGTGGATTAGGATTCATAACTTGACTAAGTATCTGCTGGAGCCATTTCTAAAACATGATGCTTGCACTGTGTCTATCTCACTTTTAATAGCATCTTTTCTGCTTATTCAGGTAATACATGTCATTTATTTTAAAAAATGTGAAATTCAGAAGAGTAAAAAGATACACATATAAATCCTTTATATTCTCAGAGATACCTGGAGGTATATCTTTCTAATCTTTTTGAATATGTGCATATACATATACACATTTTTTAACAAAATTGGGTTCATACTAGATATACTATTTGTATATCGTTCCCAATTATGTTAAATATATCCTAATACTATTCCATCAATTGTATTTTTTTTTTTTTTTTTTTAAACAGGTTTTGGGGGCTTCCCTGGTGGCGCAGTGGTTGAGAATCTGCCTGCCAATGCAGGGGACACGGGTTCGAGCCCTGGTCTGGGAAGATCCCACATGCCGCGGAGCAACTAGGCCCGTGAGCCACAATTACTGAGCCTGCGCGTCTGGAGCCTGTGCTCCGCAACAAGAGAGGCTGCGATAGTGAGAGGCTTGCGCACCGCGATGAAGAGTGGCCCCCGCTTGCCGCAGCTAGAGAAAGCCCTCGCACAGAAACGAAGACCCAACACAGCCATAGATAGATAAATAAATAAATAAATAAATAAATAAACAGGTTTTGTTCTATGTTTATTTATTTATTTTATTTATGGCTGTGTTGGGTCTTCGTTTCTGTGCGAGGGCTTTCTCTAGTTGTGGCAAGCGGGGGCCACTCTTCACCGCGGTGCGCAAGCCTCTCACTATCGCAGCCTCTCTTGTTGCGGAGCACAGGCTCCAGACGCGCAGGCTCAGTAATTGTGGCTCACGGGCCTAGTTGCTCCGCGGCATGTGGGATCTTCCCAGACCAGGGCTCGAACCTGTGTCCCCTGCATTGGCAGGCAGATTCTCAACCACTGCGCCACCAGGGAAGCCCCAATTGTATTTATTTTTAAATTAGTTTCTAAAGTTTCCACTTAACATTCTTCAAAAGCCCAAAATGTTAATCATTAAAGAATATCTGTGGGACTTCCCTGGCAGTCCAGTGGTTAAGACTTCACCTTCCAATGCAGGGGGTGCGGGTTCGATCCCTGGTCAGGGAGCTAAGATCCCAAATGCCTTGCGGCCAAGGGACCAAAATATAAAACAGAAGCAATATTGTAACAAATTCAATAAAGACTTTAAAAATGGTCCACATCAAAAAAAAATCTTAAAAAAAAAAGAATATTTGTAAAACCACATTCAAGAAACTGATGGTTTAAGGTAAAGAAAAGAAAAACATCATTTCACTGCACCCAGAGGTATATCCAAAGTGATGCATGCAAAGGAAAGTAATTTCATCAATTACTTTAAGGAAATTAACCAACCTCTAAAACCAGAATATACAGAGGCCACCTTTTGGAGAGTATCTTTTTGCTAGGGTGCTTTTGTTAGTACTACTCATACAACTCGCTTGATTTTCAAGAACCGGTCTTCTCTATCTGGCCAACTTCTCCAACCTTTTCTTAGAAAGTCTCTTTTATGTCTTGGGAGGAAGCTGAAGTATAATGGTTAAGAATATAATGTTGATCTTGTGCAAGTTATTTAAACCTTGTGTGCTTCCAGTTCCTCATCTATAAAATGGGGATAAAAATATTCCCTTTCTTATAAAACTGTTATGAGGATCGTAAGTCAATATATATCAAGCACTTAGAATGTTGCCTGGAACACTATAGTGATCAACAAATGGTTAGTGTCATTATCTGCAACTCTCATTGGGTCACTTAACCACACATTGTTTTGGATTTTTTTGTTTCTTGGCAATTATTTTTGTTTTCCCATTTTCTGTAGTTTTACCATTTGGGCACAACACTCTTTTTATGTAAATACCTCAATTTTTCCTTGCCCAGCCCTCTGCTCTACGTTTTCTGTCTCCTTTCTTCCTCTTGAGAACTCATGGACCTTTACAAAACCTGATTATGCCCTCTAAAGTCTAAGGCTTCTGACTGTCAGCCTGGAGTTAGGAAATAGTCTAGCAGAAAAGGCAACCTCAAAAGATTCAGTCTGTGGATCTGTTTCTGCCAACAGGCTTCCTACACCACGTGACTCGACCCATTTTATAATCTTTGCTCGTTTGTTTTCACCCTTGGGCTGAACGTCCCTGGGCATAGAGGGCCTGTCTATCAGGTGGCAGTTGAGTTGAAAATAAAACCTACTACTACTTTCCCTGGTACACTATTCTAATTACAGAAAACAGCCCAGAGGAATGAGGAGAAATTGAGAGAGAGAGAGCCACAAAGGCTTCCCTCATCTCCGCAACTGAGTGTTATGAGAAGAGGTGAGGAGACCTCACCACGCACCTAAGGGCAGTTTCCCCCACACCCAGCTCAGCAGTTACCAGTGGTTCTCCCTCACCAACCAAATCTCCTTGCTGGAATCATTTTTCTCTTTTAGAGCCTCAAAACACCAAAGCACAAGGAAGCATCGAGTTACAAGTATCAGAGCCCAGCTGAGTCCCTGTGTGAGCATCTGTGTATCCTACCGGGAGAGTATAGAGGATACCCGTAGTTATAATTGGCGCTGCTGCCCTTCGGCTTAGAATTGCGTTCCTTGAAAAGCAGAGGGGTTGCTGTTGTACTTATGCTCATTAATATTTCAATCCAGAAGGAACGGTTTCCTAAACCCTAGGAGAGGTAACGGAGGTTAGCGTGGCAAAACACAGCCAAAATGCCATAACCTGCAGCCAGATGTGTTATGAATAACGATGAGTGAAAGAAATACTGAAAACGGATAAGGAGAACAAGCTTCTAGTGTTAAAAAACAAATTAGCAAATTGAGGTCTTGTTTAAGTACGTGGGAGCTAAATGCCAAAGAAAAGCCCCCGACCTAAGCAGCTTGCTGAAAGGGGCTGCACATAATTCAACGACTCTGCCAGGAAAGTCACACACAAAAGCTTGAGAAAAGCTGATCTAATAGATCAACTAATGGCCTGTAAGGAAGTTATAGAACCAGCAGCTCATCCCAGACTCCTCTCCCTCTCCCCCTTTCCTTGACATTCCCTCAGGGCCCCATTGCCTTAGAAAGCGAATTTAACTAACACACTGCAGAAAGGGTAATAAATATGTGCCAACAGCCTACCATTGGAGGGCGCAACAGAAATAATACGGGTTCAAATGAGTAGCTGCTTCCAAAATGAGAGCATCTCTGTGACAACAAAGTATACTCCCTTTGCAGTCACATCAAACACAGTCATGCAGATCAGACCACCTTTTCTCCAGAATTAGAGTGTGTTCTTTAGAGGGTCAGCGTTCAGCTTCTCTGGTTTTCAAATGTCAGCAGTCTTCGAGGAACCTACTGCCAGAGAGTAAAGCGAGTCTGTGACTGTCTTTAGTTTCATAAAATGAGGTTGGGTCTGAGAAATTAAACTTTACAACCTGTAATCCTTTAATAATGATAAACTTCTACATATGCTGTTAGTTTTAATATGACCTAACTATAACTATATATACGGAAGTTAGTGGGTGTTAAGATGTTCCGAAATGAGTAATGTTGACCTTTCACATAGAATCCTGTTTTGGAGCTGAGGCATCTAAATGAAATGAAAGGGAGCCCTTGTGTTTTCTTAATAAATAATGAACACCTAGAATTAAAATGGCAAATATATGGCTCTCCCATTACCATATTTCCCTCCATGAAAGACAGGGAGGGAATCATCGCTCCTGTCAATCTCTCGTGCCAGCCTCGTTCTATTTACAGAAAACCAGCACCTCCAGCAACCACTACAAATGGCTCAGAGTCGGCAAGCAAGTTGAGAACTGGGCCAGTATGTCTTACCCACTTTAAATTGGTGACATCATGCATTCTGTAGTCATTGAAGTATTTGAGTTTCTGTGACTAAACTCTGTGTCTCCTTAGAGTTACCTTGAAACAAGGATATGAGATAAAATACACAGGCCTAAATCGATAGGGGGCTACACTTAGCTTTGCATAGGCACCAGATCCAGCCCAAGCTACTAACACTGAATGGATTAACGGCATCTCAAACCTCAGACATCTGTGGATTTAACTGCTGCAAGTTTTGGGGAACTCAGCTAAGACAAAAATTAGTATTTTCAGCATAAGTCAATCACTACATCTCAAGGAATTAGGAAGAAAATGGGAACCAAAAGCATTTATATTTTTATTAAATTTTGGTATTCAAATAATGAGTTTGGTTGCGATTTTTAATGAAAACACATAAGACAAAAGCATGGCTTGCTAATCTAAGGGAAATTATAGATGCAGATCTCCTAAACCACAAAGGAGGTGGCAGAAGAAAGAAAAGACACATAGTTTAATCAAATGAAGATACTTTTGTTTTTATATTGATGTTCTAAAATTATTAGGATGTGATCAATATTCCAATTCTTTTTTTCTTTTTCCTGTGGTTCACTATACCTCCATAAACAAAACAAACACCAAAAAAAAAAGTATAGGAAAATAGAGAATCAACAAAAAGGGCAGTCAGCGTTGAAACAATTAAAAGGGAAAGCCAGCAAGAAAGCTAGGCAGTTCAATCAATTGGTTCTGACTGTAAAGTAACTTGAATTCTGCTGTAGGCTGAAGAAATGTAATTTAAAAAATAACAAAGAGAGATTTTAAAAAAGTTATTAAATATCAGTAACACTCACATAAAAGGAAAGGGTGGGTTTATAGGTGACTTGGGCCCAGGAGAAGTAAGAATCTAGCTCAGTTTGGCACCTTCTTTAAAATTTTGAAAAAGTGAAGCTGCTTGTAAGAAAAGGCCCCAAGAACAAAGAAAGAGACCAAAGCAGAAGCACTGTTAATAAATATCTTGAATAATAAGCAAGTTTTATTGGTTCCCCTGTCTCTTAGACATAAGATAAAAAGATCAAATCAAAAGGCTGTTTCACCCTTAACCCTTATTAGGCTTCTCTTTCAAACCTCAGCTGCTCTAACTCCTCAAGCCTAGAAGGATTTCCAGGGAGTCACTGGAGAAAAGCGCTCTGGAAGAATTATTACTTCCACCTCCGTTACACTGGAGCTCCTGCGTCCCACAGGGACACGTTCACGTTTGTTCTGCAAAACACAGGCCACATTCGGCCCCATGAAAGCTGATGACAAAGAAACCCATCCAAAACCGAAGTAATTATAAGAAGTTAAAATCAAAGTGTTTCTCAGGTGCAAATGTCAAATAAAAACATCTCTCCCAGATTTAATTAAGAAAATAGAAAAAAAGAAAAAAGAAAATAGCAAATTAGAGAAGGCAGGAGAGAGACTTTAATAACAAGTCTTTGTGTGAAGCACTTTGAGTCTTACTTTTTACAGCAGGACCTGGGGGCAGGAAGGAGTAGATCCTGGTCTACACCAAAGAGATAAAGGGTATTCAAAGCTGGGAATAAACTGGGAAGAACTGCTCAGAAAGTGAAGAAGCAATTGCCTGGATTGAATTTCTGTATTCCTTCACTTAGTACTAAATCTGCAGGATACTTTTGCACAAGGAGGAAAATACGGCACCTGGCATGCTCTTGAATACTGAGATGTGAGCTGGGACATTTATGTAGCTACATGTAAGTGATTTGGCATATGGATTTCTTTGGGGATTTGTCCTGCCTTTAGAGGGTAGCAGCTACTTGAGAAGGAAATGTTTTTACTGCACCAGTTCTGGGCAACACTCAAAATACATTTAAAGAAAATAACACCAGATGAAAACCTATTACTGCCAGATACATCAAACACAGCATACTAATTTTTCCTCCCAACCTTAAAGGTATCAGCCATGTTCTACAAACCAGGAAAATGGGCCCTGAGGGGAGGGGTCAGTAATTTACCCAAAAATTATAAGGATTGTAAAAGAGTCACTGGGATTTTGACCGAGTCCATCACAGACCCCAAAGCAAGTATGCCCCCAGTGTATCATGCATGCCTCTTTCAGAAGGTTTTAAAGGAAGAATTTAACTGATCTTGTTGTAAGATATTGAGAGTAAGCCTGTCTTTGGAAAAAGGGGATGACTTACATTACTTTTTTTTTAACATTTAAGAGTTTATGGAGCACAGACTTTTAAGACTCTGATAAAAGCAAAGGACACACACACATGACCAATGCTGCCAATAATAACCATAGAGGCTTCAAGTATCCCATGAGCACATGAACTTAAGCCCAGGTTCTTAACCCCTGGATTAATGATGCTGCTATTTCCTGTGTCTTTGTGCTACATTATAATGTCTCACTCTATACAGTCACTCTCAACAAGAGACAGAAAAGTTCAAGTTCTGGGGTTAGACCATTTGGATTAACATCCTGCCTTTGCCATTTAATAGTTGTGACCCTGAACAAACTATATTACCTCTTTACATCTCAGTTTCTTCATCTGTAAAATGGGGACAATAATAAATGTCTAACTCATAAGTTATGAGAATCAAACGAGCGATCATGTGTAAACCTTTTAGCCCAGTACCTAACACAGAGTAAGAAAAAAACAAATGTTAACTATTATCATTAACTTGGAGATGAGTTCACTAATCAAGGCATTTCCTCCTTTTATGCAATGTGATTTTGTGTAATTTCATTAGTAAAGCAGCATGTGACAGACTGTATTTTCCAAATATGGCCAAAATAACATCTCCCATCGCATGTGGTCTTCTACAATGTGACCATGCCACTCCCCCATAAAGAGGTAGAATATGTGTCTGACGAAGTAAAGCTATACCACCTCTAGATGTAGCCCTTAACTGGCCAGTTAGCTTTTGCCTCCTGCCTTTTGGAACACTCTCTCTTGGAACTCAACCACCATGCTTTGAGGAAGCACAAATAACCTCGTGGAGGTACCCATGTAGAGGGAATGATCAAGGCCCCCAGCCAACACTTGCCGCTGAACTCCCAGCAAACAACCAGAGCCAACCTGCAAATCAGATAAGTGAGCAATCTAGGAAGTAGATTCTCCAGATTCTGGGGCCCACCTACCTCCACATGGAGTAGAGTTAAGCAGTTCCTTCGAAATTCTGCTTAAATGGCAGATTATTGTTGTGCCAAGTCACTACATTTTAGGATAGTTTGTTACACAGCAGTAGATCCTCAAAACACAGCACTTTATATAGTCGTTCTTATTTTTTTTTCACTTTCCTGGTGCTCACCTTCTCTAAGTGGGTCCATCATGGAGATACTTCTTGTTTTAGAATCTATAACTATGACACGTGCTTAGTACCTGCTGTTTGCCAATCACTGGACTGTTCTGGATGGAGGGAGGAGGGAAGAATACACTGCATAAGTAAACTCATTCCTGTCCTCAGGTAGCAACAGCGTGGTTAGGGAGAATGACTACCTGTACGCGGAAGTAACCAAAATACAGTTTCCAAATACTTAACCCCAGTGCAGGGGTTACAAATGATAGAAGCTTAAACCAGGTCCATCTGTTCCATATACAGATAAAAGTCTAAGCAGGGAGTACACAGCCAGGACTGGCTTAGTTATGAAATGCTTCCCAAAAGTTAGATTTAAGCCAGATTTTTGAAGGAGAGCAAAAACATAGAGTAGATATACCAATGGCAGGCAGAGAATATGTTCTGTAAGTTAGAAATGGCATATGTGAAGTTTCGAAAGTAGTAATGAACAAGTCATTGACAAGACCTGTGAAGGAGACTGCTTAAATTCCAGCAAAGGGTCCTTGCCAAGTGAACAAAGAAATGAGGTTGGGGAGATCAGAACGAAGGGTCAACAAATCTTGACTCCAAGCTTTTACAACCTGGTGTGTTAGCCTTGGGAAAGTTTTTCTTTTCTCCTTTCAGACCGAAGCCTTCTCTCTAGCCCTCAAAGACAAGCAGCCTGAACAGTGACTTAGGTGCTTCTGTTACATAATGCTTAGTCTCTTCACAAACTGGCTTGCTGTGTTTTACTCAGCAGTCTGTCATCTCTTTTGTGGAATCAGGATTGCTCAAAATCTAGCCGTATCTTCTGCCTGGTGTCTTCTGTCAGAGGTGTCTGAGAGGATTCCTTATACATCCATCAAAGAGGCACACTTCAAAATGGGAACTAAAAGCAAAGTGACCATATCAATACAAACTGCTCTTAGTTGATTCACAAATGTAGCTGCCAATGGAGTGCTGGGCAGAAAATAACTCCCACTGGACTTCAGTCTATCAGCTGTGTGTCAGTTTTCCCTAACCAGTGGGCTGTGTTCACTCCTGACCATTCAAACCACAGGTTCTTGACACCAGCACACCTGGGTTGCATGCTGTCTTTTCATTCAGTCCTTCTATTGAAGACCTACCCTTTATCAGAAATGAAGCTGAACGGCAGGGCCCTACCATACTGCCATCCAAGGGCTATCCTTCCCACTGTCAAGCTTTGGCAGAAAATGGCACCTAGATATGTCCTGATCTACAAGAGACTTACAGCCCATGTGAATCAGGAAATCATGGCAATTTCCCACCAATTTGAGATCCCCCTCTTGAATTCTAATAGAATCAAATAAAATTTTAAACTGCAATTAGAAAAGCTGAGGTCTTACTGTTTCTCTCTCTTCTAAAATCTTCCTGCATATACTGTTACAAACCCTATTGTCCTGGGCCAGATTATACCATTTCAAGCAAAGAGCATTCCTAGGGAATAGGAGGACTTAAAACTGAAAAACAACTAAAGAATCCAGGAAATAGATCAACCATGTTCTGTTTATTTATAAATATGAAAGCAGATCTCTAGAACCTCTTTTCTTCACAAATACTATTTTGCTTTTCCTGAATTTTGAAAATGAGAAAGAATGTGGTAGTATGAAGAAAATATAAATAACATACACTAACAGAATAAGAACGCTTCTAAGTGTATTCATATATCACAATTCAGGGTGCTGAGAACTGCTGCTCACTTACCTACCCGCACACACCCAAACGTGTAAACCCCAATAGCACCACACCCTCAGCTTCAAACCCAAAGAACACCAATGGGCTCATCCTGATGGATGTGAGCTGATCTCATACCACATGGTCCAACTCTCTCCTCCACTGATGAGTGCATCATCTCCACGTTTGGATCACATCTGTCTCATTAGACTGGAGGACTGACTGCCCCTGGCTATTACTGTATTTTTAGACAACTTCAGCATCATCCTAAGTACCAGCAGGCTAAGACCTAAACAATGACAGTATGCAAACATTTACATATCTTTTTTTTTTTTTTTTCCTTTCTTGATTTACAAGCTCCCTGGGTCTCACATCCTGTTGGGACCAAGATTTTGACTCTTCACAAACTTAGCTCCCGCCCTAAACACCCTATAAATCTCTTAAGGCTTTGTGGATCAAAATCACACCCTGGCTACTAATATGACCTTTTCAGCTCTCTAGAGATTCAATACTAAATTCCACAGTTATATCAAAGAATTTCTTCTAAGAAATGTGCTTGGAAATATAGTTGAAAAGTTCTCCCAGTGCCACAAGAAATACCCAAACTAATCAGAGTACTTATGTGATGATATGGAATTAGTAATATGTCTCAACTAGGGAGGACCTATAGACTTTGGCATCTTTATCAAACAGAACAAATAGTTCAGATGTTCATGACACAAGATGATTGATTCCCTTCTCTGGGCATGTTAGCTGGATGGTTTCTGGTGATTCATTACGTTCATGGAGATAAGCTGGTTGGAAGACTGAAAGACAAAGAGATTTTGGCTGGATAGATGAACCTGGAGCTGGACTGCTACATAATTAGCACCCTGAGAAAGCTTCCTGAGTAGTCCCTCTCTCCTTATAAAACCAATCCTAGACTAGGACTCAAACTTGGGTATAGTCCCAATAAGCCAAATAGTCATGAAACTGGCCCAGGCTTCAAGCCAAGACTATGCCAAGTAACATTTAATTTAAGAAACATTTGTTTAACAATAACCATGTACCAGGCAACTTCTTTTTTTTTTTTTTTTAATTAATTTATTTATTTTTGGCTGTGTTGGGTCTTCGTTGCTGCACACTGACTTTCTCTAGTTGCGGTGAGCGGGGACTACTCTCATTGCGGTGGGCGAGCTTCTCATTGCAGTGGCTTCTCTTGTTGCGGAGCATGAGCTCTAGGCGCTCAGGCTTCCGTAGTTGTGGTGCATGGGCTCAGTAGTTGTGCCGCACAGGCTCAGTTGCTCTGTGGCATGTGGGATCTTCCCAGACCAGGGCTCGAACCTGTGTCCCCTGCATTGGCAAGCGGATTCTTAACCACTGAGCCAACAGGGGAGTCCCTACCAGGCAATTTCTGCTTCAGCATTTAAACACAGAAAAATATTAGATTGTTTCTGTTTTTCTAATAGATACAACAAGCAAAACATGTGCACTGTCTTCCTCCAAAAAAATTTTGAAAATTGTATAAAAAGCTACCAAATTTCCAATATTTTGGGATGTCATCTTTTTAAGTCGCAGTGAGGAGATAACTTGTTTGCCCACTGGAATCTAGTTTCCACTTAGTACATTAAGGGTTGAGAAATATATTTGTTTGTCCAGTTCTGCCTTTTTCCCTTTCAGCCAAACAGAGTCTGCAGAATCTCCAAAGGCAGCTTTACTAAAACTGTCTTTCAGTTCCTGGTCCTTTTTGATAGAAGGGGTCATCTGAGAGGGATCTGGTGCCCAAGAGCTTTCCCCCTCTTCCATTTTGCAGTTGCATCTAGTTTTTGTTAAATGGCTGCCAGAGCTCGTAAATGGACTTCCCACATGACCATTAATACATACATCTTCAAAAAGGAAAAAAAATTTTTTTTCTTCCAATCTGATTTGCTGCTTTCCAATCTGTGTTACATATATCCTGAAATGTAATCTCCTGGGCAAAGAGTAAACACGAGCAGTTTTCAATTAAGGACAGTTGAATGGTGACATTGAAGGAATCGTGGAAATAAGTACAATGCACTAATCATGCAAAATTGAAAACAAAACAAATTGAATTTTGTTCTATGCACTCACATTCAATTGAAAAACTTGACAACACCCTGTATATTTTTAAATCACGCAACCAACTGTCCACTGTAGAGAGAAAACAGTTTAAGAAATCATAACTCCACACTGCACAAGGTTAATACTATTTAAAATGCAAAAGCCAGGGAGGTGGTACCACATTACATGGTATTTTCACCATTTAGGCACCCAGGAGCAGATATGTCTATCTTTCACCTTGACATCTGATTGCTGTGCTAATGCCATTTAAAACTAGATGGAAGAAAATTATATTCTCCTAAGGAGTTGCCCGATTCTTTTCTTTAAAGAAAAGAAAAAAAAAAAAAAAAAGATAGCCATTTTGATTCAAACAAAGTGCTACACAGAAACCTCTGGGCATAAATCGCATCAGGCCTCTATAATTTTTGCTTGCTATTGGTTATTGCTGGGATAATTGCATAGGAAAACTATTTGTGTAATTGTCAGCAGTAATACTCCTGAACCAAGGACCAAGGCCTCCTGCAAATTTCTACAAATCATTACTCTCCTTACAGTTTGTGGGGTTTTTTTTTTTCTTTGTTTGTTTTTTTCCTGAAGATTACTGGAGTTAAACCAAATGGAATTATTGTTCTCAGACTTAGGAAGCTTCACTTTAATTTCTGAAAAGTACAGACAAATTTTACAGCTAAGCAAACTTGTGTCCTTTGTTTAAGAAAAAGGGACTCCAGAGAGTTGAGGGGGGGAACAAAATGCACATCTTCAAAGCTGCGGATCTACCTGAACAAATTGAAAGCTAATCTGGTGAACATGATCAAAGAAGCCATTAGACAGTTTAATTCAAAGGGGTTGGACATGGGAAAAGACATTTGACAGTATTTGTACAACTCTGTTTTTTTGCTCATTTGTTTTCTCTTCCAAGTTGTTATAATGCATTATAGGAGTGCAGAAGCAATGGATTATATACTTAGAGTAGTAAATGAGGCTCAGCAATACACACACACACACACACACACACACACACACAATGCATTTCCCTTCTTCCAAAATGGTAGTTCTGCCTTATTTATAATTTAGCACCTTTTTATAAGATATTATAAACACATTATTTGTTCTGACTAGACCTTTCCACATTTCTCATAAAAACAGTCTTGATGAACATTGGTAAAGGAAAATTTTTTAATTCCTGTGAAGTTGTTTGGCATTTAGTATATTCACTCTCAACAAATTTGTTCAGATTTTCCAACGTTTTGATCATAACGTACAGTAGCAAAACTTCTTTAATACTTTAAATTTTAGACAAAGGATGTAAGCAGAAAATTTATTTGCAAAAGAGGAAACACAGATGATAAGTAAACATTTAAGAAATGGGAATTGAATAGGATGTGACGGTTGGCCTATTAAATTAACTAAGACATTTTTTTCATAATAATCCTTAATGTTTATGAGGATTTGGTGAAACAGACATCCTTTTATACAGCTGATAGAACAAAAATCAGCAAGATGTTTCTGTAAAATAATTTTATAATACATAGTGAAGGTTTTATTTTAGACAGTACAGTCTTTGAAAATGAACGCCTATCTTATGAATGACTATCCTAAAAATAATTTTAAAATCTAACAAATATTCACATATAAAAATACTTATTATTCAAAATAGCAAATATCCTCAAACAATCTAATTGTTCAACAACAGGAGCATATCAAATAAGTTATGGTACTATGTGCAATGAGTTATTTTCCACTCATTCAATGGTGTTTTCAGATCCAAAATTTTAAAATATGTAATGATCTGGAGAAATATTCATATAAAGTGAAATACAAGATTTAAAATTGTACATGTATGTGATTCTAAAGTCATTGTAAATAGAAATATGGATAGGAAAAAATGCTGATAATTTCTGAATAATGGGATTGCAAATAATTTTTATTTTCCAATCTGTGTTGGTACTTCATCTTGTTTTGCATGTGATATGTCCATTAAATAGCCATTGTTTTGGATATAAATTATTACTATGCTTTCAAAATCTACAAAATACAGAAGCACTGTACTTCCCAAAAAGTCTAGGGAAGAGTTTGCCCATGTTTCTTTGGCTCTTAAAAAAAGACTTCAGGGATGAAAAATGTGAGCTAACTCTATAATGTGGATGCTTGGAACTGAAGTGTCAAATACTGAGATCCTTTTGGAATGCCATTTAAAAATATATCATTAATTTTGTTTTAAGTTGAGGTTGCCAGTGAAGTTATTACCATAAGCTAGATCCCTGCACCCTCCTTTCACCCCCAAGCATTTCATGTTCTGTCACTTCCCTCTGGAATCACTAATTGTCTCCTAATTGTTTCTATTCCCTACAGCCATTGATGGCTGTCACTGGAAAGACATTCTCTAGTGGCTTTAGCCAAGAAACAGAGCCAGTCAGAAGCTTGTACCTATTCCTGCTTTCACTAACATCTCCAGGTCACCTCAGGCAAGTTTTGTAACCACCTATTTCAAAATTGGGTTGCATATTATATTCTTCCTCACTGAGAAACAAAATAAGACATAAAGATCACCAGATACCAACTTGCATTCTATGGTTTCAGTTCTCAGTGTTCAGTGTCTAGTGTGTCTCTCTGCCTTAAGGAAACTGACACAATTTAGGAGGAATTCAAGAAATAGTAGTAGTTTAGTGGCTACAACCACATACGCAAACTGGACTTCCTGGATGTGAATCCAGCTGTCATTCACTAGCTATATGATCTTGGTAAATTGCACAGACTCTCTGTGTTTCTATTTCCTCCTCTGTAAAAACAGATTAAATGAGTTAGTTAACACATATACAGCACTTAAACCATTTCTGGTATAGAGCAAATGTTAGCAATTATTATTAGAAAGCTGTAGCGCAAGCTCTGACAGTTGGCTTTTCTTTTTCTAATGCAGGTACTTGATTTAAGTTTTGATTGCTGAGGCATCCACTCCAAAGGGGCATTCACTTCAAAGACGGATATCTCAAATAAACACATTTCTAGCCATAGGACTAGATAAAGAGCCCAAAGCCTCCTGCCTCATCCTCCCTTCTAGGCTCCCTTGTTTTAGAGATCTTGGTTGATTTCTGATAACTAACCTTTGGGAAGCTTGTTTTTTTTTCCTTTTCTGGAATTTAAATTCCTGCTTTTATGTTTCAAATTCACTGATAAAGAGCAAGCCCTAGAAATCCTAGGTCCACCCCCTTGATCCCCAGTAAAAGCAGAACCCTGGACCCATGTGTCCTCTCTCTCTCTCTCCCCCTCAACCTCACTGTGTGGCCCCAGGTATTCCATGTAATTTCCAGGACTTGTAAATAATAAACTTTTTCAAAGTTTCCCAGGTAGTTATTGCTGAGGGCAACTTGCAATCATAGTAAGAACCACAAGGGCCAGGCCAGACACAATATTGGCTGAGACTGGCACAAAATAAAAATGATGTGCCTTCTCTCTTCCAAGGTTAAAAATATGTTAACAAAATTCCTGGCTACCAAAAAGTACAGATTACATGTTGGAGGGTCTGTTCATACACAGTTCCATTTTCCACGAAAGGAAGAAAATCCAATCTATTGGGTTAGTCTTAGAGGTAACTTACTCAAAACAGAGTAACACACTGGAGTTGTTATATATTTAGTTTTTATATTGACAGAGCCTCATTAAATAGGTTTGATATACAGTATACTTACTCAGAATAGAGCCAAGATAAGTGAGGATTCCCAAGTAGTTTTGCATGTGTTTATATCTGTCTGTGATGTACAGATTTAAAATAATTACATTTCATTTTGGCTCACATCAACCACAAGTTAGCTCAGCACAATTTAATGGAGAAGTACGTTGCCTTTGCACTTAATGAGGCCACATTTGATAAGAGACTCTGATGGGATCTGGAATCATAACAGTAATGAAATCCAAGGTTTGGATTCTTGGTTCATTAGGCAACAAGACTGGCTCTTCAATATACTTGTTTCCAAAGAGAAAAAAAAAAGGCCAACTTGTTAGATTTTTTTCATTTATTTTTTAAGATGCTAGAGAATGAGTGGGCTTTTATCTTTCAGTTACTAAACAAAGGAGTTCTACAACAGCTTTGACTTAAAATAATTATGAATCTTAACTATCATTTAACTACTCCATTTACTTACTGATGAGGAACTGAGGCCCACAGATATAATGTTCTTGCCAATGTCAAGAGCTGGTTAGTGTCAAAAGACAAGACCAAGTATAACGACAGTAATTGTTAGTATTTATTGAGCACTTAACGAACCACAATGTTAACTCATTCAACCCTCAAAACAGTCCCATTTAACAGGTGATAAAATATGATGGCACAATAGAATTAAGCGACTGGTCAAAGGTCACACAGTAAGCAGCAGACTATATTGAGAACCCAGGAACTCCAACTCCAGAAACCACACTCTCAACCCTATACAATACTGACTAGCGAAATGACCTGAAAGTTTTCATGTTAAAGGCCGCATCAGATACATATTACTCAGTCTGATTGGAAGTCAGAAAAGATGAATACAGTCATCCCTCAGTATCTGCAGAGGATTGGTTCCAGGACCTCCAAAGGACAACAAAATCCACGGATGCTCAAGTCCCTTATAAATGGTGTGGTACAGTCGGCCCTCCATCTGATCTGCAGTTGGTTGAATCCAGGGATGCAGAACCCGCAGCTAGGGACGGCCAACTGTATCCCACTCTCTCCAACCCCAGCATTTATACAACCACCTCATAGCCTTCTTATGAGCTCACAAGTTAACCAGGTCAGAGGGTTTTGATACCTGGAAAAAATATCCTGATTGTTAGCCATCACATTCTTCTGGATTCCTTTTAACAGAGAATGGACCTTATGCAGATGGAAATTTTCCTGGAGAGAGACTATCACTGCACAGCTTGCTCCCTGAACCCAGGACAATGCTAAACAAGGTACCCCAGCAACAATGGACTATACTAGAAGTATTGATCACTGAGCCTTCTAGCAAAGTCCATGAGTCGGAAACTTGCTTTTTAATGTGAATGTCATTTTATTGTTATGTGACTTTAGAAATGTTGCTAAATTCCTTATCTAAAATGTTGGGAGAATAAGATTTACACCTCTTCTATTCATTCATCCACTTATTATATATCTATTTTGTACAGCAGCCAGGTGTCTGTCACTGAGCTAGGTAAAGGCAGAAGTGAATTTATTGAGAAGCTAGTGAAGCTTGAGCTTGAGGGCCCCTCACTTCCCTGGGCCCTTTCAAGGGAACAGCTGGCAGCGGGGGACAACAATGTGTTCTCATAATCATATATTCTTCCAAAATTTGCAAAAGAAGATACTTTAATTACAATCAGTTAAGGCCACTGTCTCTTTCCCCCTTGGATTTCCCCTCTCTCTTCCTTCCTTTCCTGTGTACTGTGGCTTTGGAGTGATTGCACAGATTTTTGGCATCCACCTTAGGGGAAATTGAATTGTGAATAGTTTTATTTAGTTGGATTTTAATGGGATATATTTATGTGGCTTACAGTCACCTCCATGTAGACCTAAATTCTTGTTAACCATCTCAGTTTAGGAGTATTTCCAGGAGTTCTCCTACTTCCCAGTGTTCCCACTCATCTAGCGTGATCACACAGAAGTCCAGGTCCAACGCCATTTTACAATATGAAAATGCTCTGCAGCCTCTGACACCAGAATTATGTGGCTAAAGAGACACAAGGTTTGAAATGTATAGAGCTAGATATTACTACTACAACTACTACTACTACTATTACTATTATTATTATTATCATCATCATCAAAATAGAAATGCCCCTAAAGGGTCTAATGCTTTAAGCTCTCATTAGCAGGCATTAGTTGACAGTTCACTGAAACCTAGACAAGCTGATGGTAGGGGATGGAAGAGGGATGAGGGGTTCCTGGGAAAAGTAGGCAAGCAAAAGATAAACTGTCCTGACTGAGTTCTGTCTGCTGCTACCTAAGTTAGTGGTTTGAGAGTTTTTAAGGAGTATCAGAATCACCTGGAATTTTTGTTTGGCAACATATCCTCCTGAGCACTACTCCAGACCTACAGAAACCGAATATCTAGTTGTGAGGTCAGGGAGTATGCATTTCAAGAAATTCAGGTGATTCTAAGAGAGGTAGTCCATAGATCACACTTTGATCTAAGGAGACAAATTTCTAAGAAAGCTAATCCAGTTAACTGAGCTGGAATATCCGCAGATACATGACCAGAGGTCCAACAACCACCTGTGAAGAATATCCCCATCCGGTTTCATTAATGATCTGATGGGACCTAGTTTTTTCCATGTTTACAATTTCCTTTCCCAAACTCAATTGCCCTCTGGGGTGAGTAGGCGAAACATACATTTATGTACTCAGTTTTGTAAAGGAAGAAAAAACAACTCCACGTATGTTTGAATATTCTTTCAAAGGTTAATGTGTAGACGTTCTTGGCACTTACACATCTAAATCATTACTCTAAAGTGCACAGTCGTAATACATATGAAAAAGAAATTTCTGCATTATACAATGATCCAAGAACAAGCTTACAAGGTGTGCATAATCATTGATATTTTAATTAGCTTGCATCAAAAGATCCCTGACCTTTTGTTCCAATCTTTAGGGTGAATCAAAAGAGCAACAACTGGTCTCCCTACACACAGTGAGCATTTAGCCTACACAAAAAAGGTGACTTTTTTTGTTCATCAACATAATTAAACCCAGATATGGACTGACCGTGTCAGACTTTGGTCAGAAGCTAACTTGTATGAGAGCTTGACATAAGCATATTAAGGGCTGACAGTGCTTAGTTGCCATGAACTAAATAAAAAAAAAAAAACCAATACACGAAATAGTGTAGGTGTATATTCTCTGCTGCATGTTAATAAGCTAATTGGAGTCTAAGCAGTTGATATTTATAATTTCTATATTTTAATTGTGAAAATCATCAATATTATAATCGCTGAGTAATATTTCCTTTGACTATTAAACTACTAATTGACCTAATTGAGCAGAATATTGCTAAAAGCAAATACAGTATTTTGTTTTAGCTAGAGAAGAAGAAAATTATTTGGAGGCTAGTATTTTGTTTTAATTTAATTAGAACCATTGTGTATGAGGTTTCTATGTTTGTATATCCTCTAAGTAAAATTCCATGTTCAACTCTAGAAGAGGAGAGTTTTTCCTGATGAAGTTTACATTATTACTTGGGGCATTTCTCTAGTGCTATTTTTCCTTCTTTCTGCTAAAAAAATTTATTCTGAGCAATATAAATAATTGGAATTTTTACTATAGATGTGCAGTATATACATGTACAAGATCATCTAGCCTAACACCATTATTAACTGATGAATAAAAATATGCCCCAAATCAGAGAGTGTCCTTGTGACGGAGGCAGGGCTGGAACTCAACCTTCCACTCCTCGCTTAATGCTTCTATTTCCCAAGCTACTCTCTGGGATAAAATTTTCCTTAAATAATATTTCTCTTCCTCTATTTCAGACTTACACTAAAGAGATGTTTCTCTGGCAGCTGCTTGATAAAATGTTGCTCACCATTAAACTTCAGTTCATAATTCCTATCCCGTGAGAGCAGAAAGATGCTGTTCCCTTCAGCACAGCAGCAAAGATAAGCAGACACCCATTAAGAAATTATTCCGTTAATGTCAAGCTTGACTAAAGTGGTCAAGTAGGCTTCCCTGAGCTTCTATATTCAAGGAAAGGGGTGGGGGGAGAATAAGACACATTGCATATGACGAAGCATTATATATATTTACATTTTCCAAAGGGTATATGTACATAGTTTTTCTTGACTTTTGAAAAATCCACAAGATAAATCTTTTATGTCTAGGATATATATAAATTGGATTACAGATGATGAAAACCATTCTTTATATCATAACATAATGTTCCACTTAAAGAAATAATAGGCACTGTAGCACTGAGGAATAAAATAAAAAGGAGCATAATAAAAATTCATGTAAATAAAAAAGCCATAGAAATCCATCTAAATCACACCATCATATGGCTTAGTAATTCTGCTTTATAACATTACACTGCACTCTTAACTTCCCTAGCCTTTGGTTTATAACATATGCGTGCGGTATCTCCAGATAGTGATTGCTTCAAATGCAGAGCATCCTCCCATGAAAATCTCTATCTTGAAAGGATCTTGAAAGACCCTTTACGAGTCTTTCCAAGAATATAAGAATTCAAGGATCCAAGTATTTATGCGCTTGTCTGTATAAAGCAAAGGTTTTCAACTGGGAATGATTTTGTTTCCCAGGGGACATTTGGCAATATCTAGAGACATTTTTTATTGGCACTGTGGTAAAGAGTGTATTGGCAACTGTTGATTAGAGGTCAGGGATCCTGCTAAAATTTCTACCATGTGGGACAGGCCCACAGAAAGGAATTATCTGACCCCAAATTATCCAGGCCAAAGAAGCTAAAGCAACAGCTGCTGTGAGTTCTTTAGAATGACATAAAGTTTTTAGTCACTTAACCTACTGAGAAATGTGTGTTTAAATCTTATTGCTTGTGTCACTACCTAGGGTTACTGGGCAGATTTGTTAGTGAGAGGCAACACATGCAGCAGCAAGAACATGAGGTTTCGGAGCTTGGAGATTTGGTTTCAGTAGATACAGCTCTCTCTCTCTCTAATTAACTGTGTGAACTTGGGCGATTCACTTAACCTCTAATGCCCTCAATTGCTTCATCGAAAAAATGAGAGAATCAATTTAATTCTAGAAATCCCTTCCAGCTCTAAAATTCTATTATTCAAATGAGAAGGCAAATCACAGCTTTAGAAAGAAAAATTTTTAATTAAGATACCTGGCTGTGCGATCATTAAAAACAAAAATACCTGAAGAGTACATACATTAACCGTATGTGTAACTGCACTGCTTCAATACATTTGTGAGCATTTATTGAGAATCCATTATATGCTTAGCACTCTACTTGTTGATATAAAGATATAAAAGAAGGATTAGACACTGTGCATCTCCATGAGTAAACTAGACTGAATTATTAAAACCCATTAAAGAGGTGGTGTTTTTGCCCAACGTGAATATGTAGATCCTGAAATCAGGGTATCCCAGGATCTTTGGTAAAATACAAATTCCTGATCCCTTAGTCTTAATGGGTTGGGATTTCTGAGGATTTGGTTCAAAACCTGCATTATTACAATCACTTCCAAGTGAGTATGTATACTATAGTTTAAAACTCACTGAATTAAAATTAATGAATAAGAGAATCAGAGAAAGTAACATTAATGGCAGGTCAGAATAGTTAAAGGAAAGTCCCTAGTAGGTAAGATGAAAGTATAAATAGATGGGGTTTAGAAAGAGCCAGGAAAGGTATTCATGTGGAGATTCAACATGAGCAAAGGACCAGATGTGGGAGTGGATGAGATGGACTTGGGAGTCAATGAAGAGTCTCAAGACATCAGTACTTGTGTTGGACAGAAATAATAAAGTGAGTTAGTTGTATACATGTATGGTAGAATCAATTTGAAAATGTCTATCCCCCCAAAGGACAACCATCCTGGAAAAAAAATTAGTTCAAAGATGTTTAAATCCTATTTAAGTGTTGTCTGACTAAAATGTGTTTCACTGATTTTTAGGCCATATATGCAATTCAAGAAGAAAATAAAATTACTCAATGCATTAAAACTTCTAGATCTCAAAGTCTCCTAATTCATTTTATTTCTCAAAAGCCCATGTTTATTTGCTGAATAAGTCTTATTTCCTTCTAGTACCCATATTATTTTGCCAGTGTAAACCCATACATAAAATGACATTCCTATACTGACCATTTTTATACACTTTAACATGATTTTTCCTCTTGAGAGGTGGGAACTGAGAGTTTTTTCCCCCCCCAAAATCCAAGGATATTTCACTCAAATAGTTGTATAATATAAATAATTACATTTGTTAATTTGTTAAATGGACTACTTCATTGATTTTTAATTTATTTCCACTATGGTCAGAGAATCTTTTTTGTGACTTGAATCCTTTTAATTTATTGAAACAGTTTTATGACTTAGAATATAATATCCAATATCTTCGAACTTGTTTTACACATTTTGTCCATCTTTGGTTGTTTTGAGTAAAAGTGTAAATTCAACCCCCATCACTTCATTTTCACTGGAAGCAGAAGTCCCAGTTCAAGTAGATTATTTAAATATGTTACTATTCCTAAAAATTACTTGACTCAATGCCATTAATATTACTGTTAAACCTTATATGGGAATATCAGCTCTTATTATAATTATGGAAATAACAGATTGAGTTTATAATGTAGTTCTCATTAAGGTCTTAATGTAATGTATTTAAATATCATTTTTCTCAGATTCTGATAAGAACCACTATCTGAGTTTCCCATGGTATTGGAGATGTATTTTGACCATCCAAGGTGGGAAGTTAATTTCTTAAATTACTTCCCATGTGAGTCTATGACTCTGTGACATCATTCACCTTCTTCCCCAAATAAGAATTACTAGTAATTTGTTTTTAAGATTATTGGACCTAGAGACTGTCATACTGAGTGAAGTAAGTCAGACAGAGAAAGACAAATATCATATGATATTGCTTATATTTAGAATCTAAAAAAATGGTACAAATGAACTTATTTACAAAACAGAAATAGAGTCACAGATGTAGAAAACAAACTTATGGTTATCAGGGGGCAAGGGGGGAGCAGATAAATTGGGAGATTGGGATTGACATATACACACTACTATATATAAAATAGATAACTAATAAGAACCTGTTGTATATCACAGGGAACTCTACTAAATACTCTGTAATGACCTATATAGGAAAAGAATCTAAAAAAGAATGGATATATGCATATGTATAACTGATTCACTTTGCTGTATACCTGAAACTAACACAACATTGTAAATCAACTATCTAGAATAAAATTTTTTTTTAATAAAAAATAAAATAAAATGAGGGAGTGGAAGCACATACTCTTTGCTCTGAGTTCACTTCCACAAAAAAAAAAAAAAAAAGAATTCATATATTCAATGCTGGGTTCTAAGAGTTACCAAAGAAGAGAAAGATTCAGTTCCTGCCCTCCATAAGCTAAAAGCATAGTAAAAGAATAATAAGTGTTATCATCACATTTACTTATAAAAAAAGTTTGCAACCTGCATTTATGTTTGAAGACATGTATTTGGTAATATTATTAACACAAGCTTATTGATAATTAATCAATACAAACTTTACTTCCAACACTAATAATACCTTAAGTTTATATCTAAATGTCAGAAAAATTCTATTGCCCAATACTGCATTTTATAGGCATCCTTATATGTCATCAGAGGGAGTCGTAGTTCCAAAACCACTCTGAGAGCCTAGACAAGCATTTAAAAAAAAAAAAAAAAAAAAGCTTTATACAAATTTTACGGATAACTCATATTTATCTCATTTAGGAAAGATACAGAAAGTAAAGATAGGTGTAGATCATCTGTTTTTTCTGCTTTTTTATCAATCACCGTTTTAAGTTAAACAGTATATAAGTGCACACAAGAAAACATAGTAGCCTCCTTCTCACCACTCCCCACTCCCCAGTCCTATTCTCCAGCAGTAACCACATTCAACATCTTTTGTTGTTTTTCCTGTAACTGCCTTAATGTTTCTAACTATAAATATTGCTTTTTTATTTATTAAGCTTAGACACTATTCTCTGACATCTTGTCATTTTAGATGAGAATTTAGCTTTTTCACCACTACCCTCAACTCCTTTTCCACTCACCCATCTTTTTGGTAGAATGAAGTTACTATTTGGGGTTACACAGGTAAGCAGTGTTTAAATAATTCTGACTGTGTAATGTTGTTCATCAAGCCAAATGATGTACAATGATGACATTTCCTTTACTATCCATATTTTCTTGAAGATATTTGTCTCATGTCCTTAGATTTACATGAACAATCACTAATATTTTCTAAACGTTTTTACAGACCTTTCAAACACCAATGATATTTTTCATGTTCAAACACATTGGATAACCTAACAATTTTATTTCTTTCCTAGAGACCTCCTTCCGGTGGCCCTCCACCCTCCTGTTTAAGCCATACTGGTTGCTGTACAGGCCTAAATCACTGTTGTCATCTTCTAACATCCCAACTGAACTGCTCTGACAATATTCCCAGGGCAACGTTTGAGCAGATATCTTTGTCTGCCAGATTTCAGTGCCAGACCTTCTTTCAAAAGTACATGTAATAACTTCTAGGTAGGTAATATGGAGAACTTCCTTCATTTAGCAAGTGTGGTGGAGGGGAGATAATACTTAAGTACTGTTTATTGATTTCATTCATGCCATGGACATTGCCAAGTACGTGACATACATTACATCATTTATTCTCACTACATCTCTTTGAGGTTGGTACCCATTATTATTATCCCCATTTTACAAATGAGGAGACTGAGATTCAGAAACATTTGATACTTATCCAGTGTCACACATGTAAAAAGTACCAGAAACTGGTTTCAAACCCAGTTTTTATCTCACCCCTAAGGTATGTTCATAACCATTTTAGTGCACTGTCTCCACAGTGTATGAATGTATTCAACTCTGATTGCTGGAGAAGACAGGAAAGGACTAGAAGAGAAATTGAAGGCTTGTGCCTCTTAAGGAAACAATTTATTCCCAGGTCTGCCATTAGCTGATCAGACATCCTCAGGCAAATCACATGACATCTAACAACAATAATCATTGTAAGAGCCAACATTGATTGAACATTTATTCCTAGCACTTTTGGATGTTTTATCTCATTTTAGTCCCATAAGAATTTTTTTGATGTAGGTGTTCTTATTGTCATTGTTATTATTGTTACTATTATTATCATTTTTAGTCTCATTTTATGAGTGGGGAAGCATACCTCAGGGTTCTACTTCTCTCACCTTTCACATGAGTGAGTTGAATTGATTACCTCTAAATCATCTCTTTCTAAAAATACCTTCCCTTGAAACAGTTACAAAGTAAAACCTAAAAGTACATATTGGATTTGCACACTTCAGAGAGAAAAATACCAATTACAGAATTTTAAAACTGAAAGAAACTTTAGGGATCACCTCTAATTGCCTCATTTTTCAAACAAAGAAACTGAGGCTCAAAAAAATATTAATTGGAGCTTCCAGAGTCACACAGCTAGTGGAGACTAGTACCCAAATGTGAATAATTCCCAGTTTAGTGCTTTTTCCTACATCGAGGAAGGCAGAGAGATGGCACACAGAGAGAAAAAAGGAAAGAAGAAAGGAAGGGAAGGGAAGGGAAGGAAAGGGAAAGAGACAAGACAGGGAGATAAAGAGTAAGCAATGTGGAAGTCCCTACCACCATCTATTCATCATTCAACTAATGGAGAGGCCCAGAAATACAAAGAGTACAAAAGTGAGTACAAAACATTCTATACTTAGGAGTTTACAATTAAAAATGAAGAACAGTAGGTTAAGACATTATTTTAAAACATAATAATAAATGTAATAATTTGCAAATTCAGTCCAAAAACGAGAGTTGAATATATAATATGGCATCTAGAATCTGAAGAATCCATAATGGAACTCTCAGTTTCACTCACCCACCATGTAAGTGTCACCATCTCAGTAAATGGCACCACTATTCAGTTAGCTACTCATGGCAAAAATCAGCAAGCACTTTTAGCTCCTTCACACCCTGTATCCAATCCATAAAATAAATCCTCTTGATCCTATTTCCAAGATGTATCTCAAACATATTCACTTCTCTCCTTCTCTGTTTCCACAACTCTAGTCTAAACCACCCTATTCTCTTGCCTGGGCTATTAATACAGCTTTTTAAACAGTCTCTCTTCTTCCACTCTGGTCCCATACAATATATTTTCTACCTAGCAAGCAGGATGTCTTCAAAATCAGGTGAACCAGATGAAGTCACTCCCTTTCTTAAGCCTACCAATGGTCATAATAGCCTCCTTTCTGTAGTTTATAACCGAGCTCATTAAGTGCTTTTCTACGTAAACCCAAGAAGGTACAACCAGCATCCCTAAACAACCACAACCTACTAGCAAAAAAGAGCCATTTGTGACTTCAGTAACAGAACATGATAGATGATATGGTTCTTGAGAAGAGCAGACACCAGTATCAGAAAGGTGCATTGTCAGTTAAATCTTCACAGTGCAAAAACATTCTAAAATCATTTTCTTATCACCCTAGA
The DNA here is from genome assembly GCF_965194805.1 of Balaenoptera borealis. NCBI lineage: Eukaryota > Metazoa > Chordata > Mammalia > Artiodactyla > Balaenopteridae > Balaenoptera > Balaenoptera borealis. The sequence continues at coordinate 67,454,252 of NC_138864.1, forward strand.
ATCCACTTACTGTCACCCATCTTTGCTGCTCTCAATGTATTATTAGAATTGAACTTCAAACACTCTGTATTATTATATATATGTTTATATACTCTGTATTATTATATATGTGTTCAATCCCCCAAATAGAAGATAAACTCTTATTTTCCTATTTTAAATCTCTCCACATTCATAGGGATAGAAAGAAGAAAAGCAAAGGTGAACAGAGGTGCATACAGTCTGGTAATTCAGTCAAGTGGGATCGGCTGCTATTAAACACAGTTACAAGTGTGATTATGAAAGCGGAAGAATGAAGTATTTAGGGAGAATTGAAAAGACAATGCTTGTCTGAGAAAGGGATCATCTAAGTTGAGACCTGAAGAATAAACAGAAGTTACCAGAATCACTTGGATAAAGGGGGGGAGCTGGGTGGAAAGTGGGAAGGAGAAGCTTCCAGTAGAGGAAGCAGCACAGTGGACAAAAGATGTACAGGACATGATTCTGCCATCTCATATACCTTAATCTGTTCACATCTACCACCTTTGAAAAACTCAGCCTTTTTGCATAACCATAAATTGATTGGAATGTATCCTTAAAATTTTACCTTGTCAAAAAAGGCCCTGCCTGAACCCCACTATATGAAAGAGCACCCCAGCCACTCTTTCTTCCTACCTTTGTTCCAACCCAATACTGACTACCACTTGAAGTGGAAAATATTTATTTGGGGTTTCTTTCTTCACCCACTAGACTCTAAGCCCCATGGGAGCAGGATATTGGTTTGTTCTTATTTTTGTTTTTTCTGTGCTGTACCCCATTCAATCCTGGTCACCAAGACAGGTCAGCACATATCCTCATCAGGCCTGTATGATAGGAATCCCACTTATCTCATTTCAATCTCTTTTTCTGTTAAAAAAAAAAAAAAAAAAAAGAGAGAGAGAGATAAAAAGGGAAAAAAGGCCCATCATCATGGGCCTAAATTGTAAAATCCTTTTGATAAATTTTTCCAAAATCCCAAGTGAAGCATGAGATTCTATTATGTATATCTAAATTTGTCCTTACTGTTTCCACTGGTTGCTTTTTTGGTACAAATCTAAAGGTGACAAACATCTAAACTATATTTAAAACCAAATCACAACTACTATAAAATGCATAATTTGAGCCAGATAATCTTTGCTGTGCAACTCTCTGTCTGTCTATATCTTAACTTCAGCTGGGCATAAATGATGTCAAAGCATCTGGATAAAAAGAAAAATAGTAGTCAATGACCCAAACTTCTTGGAACACTGCACTTCACATTTATTGATTTGGGCATTTCTAGATGTTAAAGGTGATACACACAAAGCAAACTGGGCGCTGTGTCGGGTTTTTTTTTTTTCTTTTCTTTTTGTTTGTTTGCTTGTTTGCTTTTACTTTTCTCACAGATATTTTTGTGCCATGAGAACAAATTATCAAGACAGACAAAAAATAGAGCATAAGTAAGCCCCAACTTAGTAAGTATAATGACCCACAATGTAATTTTTACCCTACCAGTAACTTTGAGCAAATGATTTAACCATGCCTTAGTTTCTTCATCAGTCTGGGGTGAAAATGCCCACCTGATACAGAGCTGTGACAGGAATAGAGTGATAAAATAGATCTGAAAACACATCAAATGTTTGAGAGTATTATAATTTATAAATGTAAGGTACCATTATTGTATGATGTCTCTTCTTTGGCTTACACATTATAAGAGGCTTTTCCTCTCCACATTCTCAAGAACTTACAATAGCATCTTTCCTCATTTTAGAAACTCTGCTTTTATATAAAAGATTATGAAATACCTTAGTTGCAGATCCTTCTTTCCCATTAGCTACCAAGCAAGTCTCATTATAAGTAACTTAACGCATCAATGCGGCTGGGAGATTATTATTGGTGTGGAGAATTGTTCCATATAGTCTACAATTTCTTTATACCCAAAGGTTTCCAACCTAGTAGTAAATGGATTGTACTGTACTATCAAAAAGAAAAAAAATTAGCAATCACTTTATTAGAAAATGGAATGTTTCCAATGGCTCATTTATGGCCCTGAAAGGTACTAGAGACTTTTTCATTACATTTCCTTTGGCAATGTGGTATTTTCATAATTTTTCTCTTTGAGGCACCAGTGTCTGTTCAGAATCCAGTATGACCTCTAACTATTTCAAGTGGTAACTAAATAAATACTTGAACAGTAGAGAAATTCCATCTATAAAGTGATAGCTTGATCTATAAAATAACACCCATATTGATTTTTGTGTGTTTCCAATGACTTGACTGATGTTGTTTTTCATTAAATTAATAAGTTTTGGCATTGCGGAAACACAACATGTTGTTAACATTTGTTCAAAATTGGAAAAGAATTTTCTTGCTTATTTGTTTATTCTGGGGCTTAGTCCTCTGGTTACCCTAGATTAATTTTCAAGGTCAGTGAACTGAGGCATACTTCTAACAGCGCTCACAGAGTTTTAAAATATTCCCTCTCCACCAGTCTCTCCTTCCTCCCCTTGGCACCAAAATATTGATCAGCTTTTCTCTCAGTGTCCTACAGAGGTGACCAGGATGCATGCCTAGGAGTGAGCAGCAGCCCGAAGAAATATAAGACTAATGCTGTGAGGTTCTATTTGCAATTAATTTGCTTTCTTTTGAAGGAAGAAATTTTTTTTCTGATTACAAAGTAATATATGTTCACTGTGGTACAAAATTCAGAAAAGGTATAAATTCTAAAAAAGTAATTACCTACAATTCCACTAACCCTAGCTAGCCATAGACAAAATGAAATTTTCAATTTCGTTTTCAAATGTTTCCTTACTGATTCCTTTGACGTACATACTGCCCTGAGCCAAAAAAACTATGTTGATTCCTGAGATTTGTCAACTAATGTTGATTTGATACGTATATTTGGGGGGAGGGGTGGAGAATAGCAGATTATTTGCACTTCTTAATGCTATGGGTTACGTTCTTATTTTAGAATGTGTATGTTAAGAGTTCCCCTTCACCAATAAATGTATTGGTACCAGAACACATAGGAGAACAACAGATGAACCAGCAAGATGACTTCACTGTGGAGCTGATAAGGACCAAATGTAAAGCTAGAAGAAGAAAGATAGATGGATTCCAGAGGAAAATAAGTAATAATAGCAGACAAAGTATGTGGGGTTTGATGTCACACAAACCTGGATTCCTGTCTTTGCTCATGGCTATGTGACCTCAAACAGGTTACTTAATTTCTCTGCACCTCAGTTTCCTCAACTGTACAAAACAGGAATAATAGCAGTACCTACCTGAGATTTAAAAGCGTGAATACACGTAGAGCACTTACAACAGTGCCCCTCAGAGAGGAAGCACTCAGTACATCTTAGCTGCTGACAGTAGCAATAGTACAATATTTATCAGACTCTGAGCTAAGCGTCTTGCATACATTGCCTCATTTACTCCTACACTACCCTATAAAGTAGGAGGAAACGATAATGTACCCAGAACACTTTATCATCCAGCAGCTTGAATTACAAATGAGAAAACTCAGGTTTAGAAAAGGATTCAGTTTCTTGCCCAACACCAGAGAATTTTAAGTGATAGAGCCTGGATTTTCACCCAGCGCTTATGGCTGCAAATGACACTACTTTTCTAAGTATGGCATCAGGACCACCATCAGTATAATCAGAATATCTGTAATGGGGCCCAAGAATCTATAGGTTTAACAAGTTCCCCAGGTGTGTTTTAGGCCCCAGATCATGGCTCAAAATTTCTGAAATTTCATTCGGAGCCCTGCACAAAGCAGGCCCTCAGAAAATATCAAACGATAATCTTGCAGCAGATGAGATATTGCTCCAAAAAGAGACCAACCAGATACAATGTAGAAGCAGGGCTGCAGCGAACATCTGCCTTTTTTCCCCGCCTAAAGGTGTCTGTTTGCATGTGATTGATTTTTATCTTACGCTTGATGAATTGATACATATATTTAATTATGTCATGTGTTGTCCCATCAATACCGCTTTGCAGCTATTTTACATTCAGCCTGCATGCCAGATTGAATTAAATGGTTTTTTTAAAGCCTATAAAGAGGGAAAATATCTTTCCCTGGTTGGTATTTTTTACATACTGGTTACTAAGAGTCTGCAAGCTAAAGCAGGTAGTAAAGTTCATTTGCTAGTGAGGAAGCCAATTTGACTTTTATGGCTATTAATTTTTTATGGAGCACAGAGCAGAATTATTGGTGTTGCTCCTGACTCAGACACCTCTGTAGCTATGGGGACTGAGGGCACCTCCATTTGGGAAGCAGTTCTCCTGACCATCCCTAAGGGGACAAACGATCACAGACAAACAGCTTCCAGGTCCTGGTCATAAGATCCATCTATATGCAGTGATACCTCCTATGAGTCACCAAGAAAAGTTATTGCTATTGCTTTAATACTAGATGTGATATATTATAGGCTTTAAGTAATGTCGGATGGGGTAAAAAGGACTTGATCATTCAAGAAAAGTCATTATCACAGCTGAAGCATCCCCAAAAGATATTAATTCAACATCTTTCTTGTGTGCCTTCTGTGTCATGTATTGTTCTATAAATGCCATTTATAGTAGTGAGAAAAGTCAGAAATAGGCAAAAGGATCCACTTTCATGGGTCTCATATTCCAAAAGGGGGAAGGGGAGAGTCCGATAATAAATACAAATGGATTTGTCAGGTGATAGTACTTGCTGAGAGGGAAAGTTAGGCCAGATAAAGGGTAGAGAGTAATTAGAGGGAGTTCTATTTTAGATAGGGTGGTGAGGGAAGGTGTCTCTGATATAAGGTAACACACTAGCAATTACACTTCACTTAGGTAGGAAGAGATATTTAAGGTTTGAGAATTTTTCTACAATGTTGCTGTATGTGTGAAAATGTTGCTTCATTCAAAAAATAGAATATACTTACTCTAATGTGGTACTTCACACGTTGACTTATTTTGAACTTCACAACACCCTTTTGTTGTTGTCGTTCATTCATTCAACAACTATTTTTTTATTATTTCAAATTTCCAGGTACTGTACCCGGATTGAAAAAATAATAGCCCATAGTTACGGAGCATTTACTAAATGCAAAGCCCTGTGCGGAGCACTTCACATAGCTTTACTGACTGGCAAGTCAGATATTATTATCTCCACATCACCAATAAGGGGTGAGACCCTGAAGGGTTACTGAATGCCCAGGTTCACATCCCCGTTTAGTGCCAGGGCTCAGGCTAAAACCAGGCTTTCTGATCCCCATTCTAGTTTTCCTAAAACTAAAACATACAAAACTTTAGGTTAAATTTTTTGCCTGCTTTGAAGGCAAATGAGATACTGTATATCCCAGAATAAATATGCCTCATTGCTAAACGAACCTCAAAAAGCCCTGCCTTCAGACAAATAAATTAGTATTAACTTCATTTATAGATGAAGCTTTCACCAAAAGAATTCAGTCAGCGCAAGAAACAGGCTAGTAACTTTATAGTACAAACCAGATGTCTGAATGGATGGTCTCTCTAATCAGAGCTTGTCAGCAGGGCTGGGAAAGTGGCTAAGTCTGTATAGCAGCCTTCCCTCTCACCTCACCCACGAGACCATCTCCCTTGTTGACTCGCCTCATCCCTCATACCAACTCTGGACCCAGCCAGGCCAGTCTCCACTGTTGCCTGCAGAATCCCTACAACAGCCCTCTCTCCTGCCCACCCCCCTCAGAGAAATCCTCCTGGAGCATATGCTGCTCACCAGAATGGTTGTCCAAACTGTTATACACTAAGATCAAAGATTTTAGGAATCCGCTCTGTCTCAGCAGCCTACTTCATAGAATCTTAAAGGAGAAAAGAACCATAGACATCATCCTAGACCAACCTGCATCATTTACAAATGAGACCCTGAAAGAAGGCAGGACTTATGGCTAGTTAGTCCTAGGACCCACCAAAATGCAGATTTCCTGCTTTGGGTCAATTATTCTTTGTATTCTACCACTTTGCTTTTTAGGTCTTAATATTGTAAAAGAACAAAATCTCTAATATTAGTATTTGGGGCATTTGCTACAAATCGATAGAAGAGATTTGAAGGGGAGTTTGACTTTTTGACATTTCTCAGTTCACATTCCTTGGCCAGCCAGCTACTCTGCCCATACATGGGGTAAGTAAATTTCCAACATACTCTTCATGATGATTGGTTTTCTCTATATCTTATTGAATGATGGGCCCATAGGAAATTTCCTCGACTTCTTCCATTATTTGTAGGGTGACTCTGATAAAGCATGAGCTAAAAGAAATCAAGATTGTTTTCCTCTACATAATCATATCCTCATAAATAACCAGTGATTATTTCAAAGCGCTCAAATATCAACAACTTACTTTTCACATTATCTTCATTTTAAAGGGGATAAAACAAAAGTGACACAGAGAAGGGGTGATCACACAGCTAACCAGCAGAAGAGAGAGATCAGAAACTAAATTCAAAATATTCTCAGCTTGATATGAATTACTCTGAACCATTTTTTCTGATATAGAAAAAGGAGGAAGTAAAAATAAAAATTGCAAACATTTATGGACCACTGACAATATGCCAGGGTATTCCCTAGCTCATTTATGCTCACAACATCCTATAGGGTAGGTAATTATTATTATCTTCATTATACACCTGAGAAAATTCAGGATAAGCAGAATTAACTAAAATTTGACCAAGGGAGTAAATATAATAAATGGCAAGGCCAAGACTTGAACAACACAGGCTGCCTGATCCTTCAGTCTGCACTTAACTAGTACTACTAGTGAAGCCCATTCTTGCCAGCATGAAAAATGGGTCACGGCAAGTGTAGACCCCCATCATAACTCCTAACTAGCCTCCTTATCTCCAGTATTCTTTCTAAAATACAATCATACAAATGATTGTAAAAATACTAAAAATGTCCATCATGTCTCCCTTTACCTTCCCATATATACCATGCGCACACCTTTCTTGTGCTACACCTCCTGCCTTGAATCTCCTCCTCCCTCCCTCTGGCAGGCAGAATTTTGCTGCCGCCCCCCCACCCAATGCCACACCCATTAATACGTTTCCTTATGTTGCCAAAGGGACATTGCATATATAATTAATGCTACTAATTAGTGACCTTAAAATAGGGAGATATGGATTATTTGAGTGAGTCTAGTGTGATTACATGAGCCCTTAAAAGCAGAACTTTCTCTTGGTTAAGGGCAGAGGAGGAAATCAGAGAGATTTGAAACATGAGAAGTTTCAACACACCATTCAACACTTGATGATGAAGGAGCCACCTGTCAAGGAAATAGGGACCTGCCCTACCGCTGCAAGGAGCTGAACTCTGCCAACAACCAGTGAACGTGGAAGAGGGCCTTGAATTTCAGATAAGAACTGCAGCCCCAGCTGATACCTTGATTTTAGCATGGTGAGACCCTAACCAAAGAATCCAGCCATACCCTGCTGAACTTCTGACCTACAGAAACTGCAAGATAATAAATGGGTGTTGTTTAAACTGCTAAATATGTGGTGATTTGTTACAGCAACAACTGGAAACTAATACACTACCTTTTGTCTTATTAGTTTCAACTCCTTTTTCAAGGTCCACCTGGGATAGGAAAAACAGATATCTCAACTTTAAAATAAAACTTCAAATATTAAACAAGTATACGCAATTTCCCTGATATCTCTCCTTTCAGCCACTAAGCCGTTCCCTCTACTCTTCAACAAAATAAAAACTTTATGCTTCTCACTGGTAAACTGGAGCTGTTCCTTGAAAGAAAAATGAGGGGGAAGAGACCACTGCAAAAAGGAACATATTTTTCATATGCAAATGAGGCATCATTCCAGACAAAGAGTCTTAAAACAAAGACAATTCAATATGGTCCATGCCTTGCACTTCATCTGTGTGGATTTCATGTTAAAACGAATCATGTGTCTGTGCTTGTTGTTTACTTGTGGGACGCAATCTGCTGGAAAAACAAATGCTTTTCTGCAATCCAAAGTCATGCCTAAATTCCACCACATCCTCCGGAAATATGTCCAGCCTGTAGCCCCAGGCTGCGTGGGCGCTCCCACCCACTCCAGCTCCCCACAGAGCTGTCACCCCAGCAGGCAGCCCAGGCACTGTGGAGAAGGGCACAATCTGTGCTGCTGCTGGTGGGCACTGCCACAGGCCTCCAAACTCACCCTTCAGGGGAGGAAGGGTCCTTTGCAAGAGAAGCTTTTGTTTCCTTCCCTCCTCCAGCCTCTGTTTTCTATAAATGAAATGGCTTCTTCACACCGTAGCTCCTCTCTCACTCAAAGCATCAGTTACTGTGCTTTTGGAGTTGGGTCAAAGAACCACCCTTGTGAGTTCTGTCAGCTACAAAGTGAAGACTAAAGCAAACAAATAAAAAAATGGCCTACCAAGGGAAGCTTTTTCCCCAGGAATATTTTCACCAATCAGTTAGATAGCATGTCATGGGCCATTAATAGTGGATCAAAATCCATCCAGTAAATTCCCATATCCCATGCTCCTTCTTCTCCTGAACTCTCCCACTAAAAAAGCACACCAAGTTATGTGTGTCTCTTTGCCATGTTAAATCATTATGGTGGGGCTTCTTAAAGAGGGACAAATGTGTGTCAAACAATTGCAGACTGGATCCTGGATGAATAAGCTATTTGGAGGACATGTCAAAGATTTAGCTAATCCAACAAGTCCATTTCTCTCCTTGCCAGAGTTTGGATCCATGAAAATATATCCATTTGGGAGTTCATAAAGAAGTCTCATTCAAAAGTGTGGACCACTTGCACTAATTCCTGCCAAACTTAGAAATAATTAAGTCCTTGTCTCAACTAATGACCTAAGTCCTCCCCTTCTGATTCTGTGGGTCTGGATTGTCTTCTCTATTGGGTTGTCAAAGCCATACTTGCTGTCATTTTTTAATGAGGGGACTGTTACTTCATCAAAAAGGACAAGATTGAAGCAGGAATACCAGTTGCATGCCCTGAAGATAAGATCCTGAAGGCAACTCATAGACCATCTGAGCTTCCCTGAGGGTCAGATGGTCTCTGAGTCTATTGCCTGCTCCTCCCTGTCTGTTGCCCAGTCAACATGCATGGATCAGGCTTTTGATTCCACGTGCTCTGCACAGGAGGTGAGGTGACAGGCCAACATAGGGGGCCTGGCAACAATGACCCCAACTGGAAATCTCTGCATAATAAGGAGCTGCCACTCAAAATGGCTTCACCTTTTACTACCCAGTGGCCATTATTTCTCCAGCTACGCATGAAAGAGGAGAGGGTTGTTAGGTTTGGCTTGGTTGAATTTCAGGTAGCAGAAAAATTCTGTGCACTTTCTTTTTGAAATTCTATTGGGAAATGACTATAGGGGAATTCATGATTGTGGTCCTGGCTGGTATTAGAAGAACAGGAATTAAAAGTTGTGATAGCCTATATCATCCAAGCAGAATAATACATTTACCTCTGCTGAGACACCTCTGCATTGTCTCTCTAAATAAAAGAGAGTGCCCAGTGTCTCAGAGGGCGCCTTATTTGGGCAAAGAAAGGGAATAAAGCAGCAAGCCTCCCTGTAATTTCCAAAGGGCAGTTGTCAAGTCTGCACAAGTAAGGAGGAGAAGGACGGGGCAGGTGAGCCTCTGAAGCAGACCTTGCAGACCGACCCACTACAGGCGAGTCCTGCCTGGGGTGCTCTTTTTAAGAGCTTAGTATCCTGGGGAAAAGAGCCAGGCCTCAAGAGGATACTGACTGAGAACTGTCTGGGTCACTCTGTGCCATAAGGACTCACGAGCATGGACATAGCTTTCCTGAATCCTCGACATACCAAAAAACACTGGTGTTTCTTACAACCTGAAAATTTGGACAGGGGCATACAGGTCTGCAAAAACATATGACTAGTAGAGAAGGACAACAAATTGGGTCCAGGCACATGTAAAGAAGGGGTAAGAGGTGAGGGGCAAAGGGAAGCTGATGAGGCTTCAAAACTGGGTCCAGAAGGGGCAATCTAAGTTTAACTCTGCCATTCCTTTATTTATTCATTCATGGAACAAATATTTGTTGTATGCCTACTCTGTATCAGGTCTCTTAAAGATCCACGGTGCAAATTAGAATACAAAAGCTCTGATAAATACTGAAATAAGAAAAAATATTATTTAACTCAAGGTTCCTCAAATGTATTTAATCCTTAGAATCCTACTTTTTTCTGCCTAAGAACATTTAGACCATCTCAGAGAATTAGTATTCCCTGGAACAAGGTTTTGGAAATACTACTATAGAGCAAATCATACTTAATTCTCATGAAAGAGCAAGTGTATGGTTAAATGTATCAAATCCTTCAGTCATTTTCATACAACCCTGACTTTTTTAAAAAGTACTCTCAGAATTTTCTTATACAGGAGTTGGGAGGACCCAGATAAGATACAGATACCACAGAGGTCAAAGAAGCAACATCTTCCACTATTAGGAAATTCTGAGTATGCCTACAATAAGGTACCATGTGTGAGAGGCACCAATAGGTTCCCTGCCTTAACTCTAGAACATGTAGGCTCAAGATGGACACTGAATAGGGGCCAGCAGTCACAGGAAGTCCTGGGATAGCACTTTGCCAGCACTGCAGGTTACGTTCATTCATGCAACGATCTTGTTGAATGCCTGTAATCTTCAAACATGAAACACATCAACTCTTACAATTCTTGAAACTACCATCCCTGCATTATTCCCATTTTACAGATGAGGAAGCTCAAGTAAGAAGAGGTAACTTGATTTGCCTAAAGTCACATAGTGAATATGTGACAGAGCTGAGATTGAAATCTAGGTCCATCTGCCTCCAAAGCCAGTGCCCTATATCACACTGTAACACTCTCTAAGGGGAAGTCCCACGGGGGCCCAGAAGATTCTTCAGAGCCTCTAGGCCTTTGAGCTCAGAGCCTGGTATAATCACACTCACCATCAGAAAGATGGGGTGCACATAGGGCCTGGACCTGAAGGTGGGAAGCAGCAGTGGATCCAGTTCTGGCCATTTATGGAAGATACAGGCTGAGAAAACCAAGCTGGAGCTGCAATTCAGCTTTTAAATAGGAAAACTAGTTTTCTATAACCTAGGAGGAAATTAATCTAAATGACAACTGAATAAAATTAACAATCACAAAATGCAGACTTGAATTTTAAGTCCCTCACCAGCATCGTCTGTGCTTTAAAAGAATGGTGCTGGAGTTGATTCAAATTCATGAGCATATCTCTCAAATAACTGTCTACTCTATAAAATCAATAATGCATACTCAATAAAATAATAGTAACTGCATAAAACAAACTAGATCCATTTTCTATGGGACTTTAGCAATGTTGTGGCATAATCAGTCATCACATTCAATTGTAGGAACGAACTGATTTACAGGCCCAACCATGGTGCAATCAAAGTACACTGGTGCTATGAAAACTACATACCTCTGGAAAACTAGCCCAGCAGAGGGTGGGACCAAGGGACAGAGCTAGACTCAACCTGACGTCACTGATTTCACACGAATGGCCTCTCTCCCACAGGTCCTTATTACCTTTGTTCAGTTATGACTTGTCTTCTGACATTCTCTCCCTGAAATTCTGAAACACCGCCTCTTCATTAAGAACAATAATCACCTATACGTATCTAGGTTTCTAGTTTTTAATATGTAATGATAAGGACTTTTGCTTCCTTTCACTTCCCCTCTCCAAGGCAGCAGGGCCAGTGTCCCACACTGAGGCTCTCCCATGCAGCCACGAAGTCATGGCTCACAGCACTGGACTAGTGCCTTCTTGGAACATCTTTCCTCCTGTCCCCTTGCTCCTCCCACTCAAATCTTCCATATCCTCAAATTCCGTCCACGATTATTGATCCCATCCCTCTTCGTGCTAAGGAAACTCAATGATCTTACTTCTCACTTGGTGAATATTCTTATACCACCTGGTGACAATTACTTTGTCATTGTCTTATCTTGCCATTTAATTCTTATTATTTTGCTTAACATTCCATTAGGCAGAGGAGGCCAGACTATGCTGTGGTGTATAAAAAAGAAACCCTATATCTTAACTTTGAAACCTTTCGAAAGTTTATTTTTCACTCACATAAAGTCCAGGGAGGGATATTAGAGTCTCTTCACCATTCCAGGACTCAGAGATCCAAGCTCTCTTCATCTTGTGGCACTGCCATCTCAACACCTGACCCTCAAGGATACCATGGTGAGGGAAGAGAGAGTGTGGAGGTAGCTTTCTCAGTTCTTCAACACCCGAGCCCCGAAGTGACACACACCACACCCTCTAACAGGTAACTGGCTAGTCACACAGCCCATCTACCAACAGGAGGCTGAAAAGTATAGTGTTTCCATATGTTCCAAAAGAATAGAAGACCTGGATATGGGTGAGCCTTAGTATTCTCCAGCACAGTGAGTTTGTATCATGTCTCCCAAATAGACTGGGACATCAGTCATGCTAACTGAAGTTAAACTGAGCTTTGGTTGTTTGGTAGTGAGCTGGCTTTTCTGAGCTCCCTAGGCACTCATCGTACACATGGCTGGAATTCTGCCAAAGTTCTTAGAACTGTGCCCCATATATAATAGAATTGCTTCAGAAAGTATTTATTGATGGATTTAATCTGAACACTGACAGGGAAAACATCATATCTGATCAAGTTATGTCTCTTCCACAGCTCTTGGTCCCATTTCCTCGCTGCTGAAAAAGTGCAGCGTACAAGACAAATGAATGTGGCAGGGATGTCAGAATCTCTTGTGGCTCTCTCAATCGACTACATGTGAATGCTACAAGTTTGAAACTTCCCCCTTCACTGCTTTGTACTCTAGGACAGAAGGAAATCAACAATAACGGACAAGACCCTACTGAGGAGAAAACGAACTGACAAAACTTGGCAAGAAATATGTTTATGATACAATACAGCACAACAGCACATTTCCCCTGAGCTGCCTTCCATAGAAAGACTCAGAGCTGAGACACTGTTATCCCCATTAACAGATGGGGAAAGTGATACCTGAAAAGGTTAAGTTTCTCCGTCATAGTCAAACAGCCACCCAAGAAAAGGCAGGGAGAGTACCTGCAAGGTTGCAGGCTTGGAGCTGTTCCTATTAAATTAGATGATGTTCATTCGTCACTGACAGCTTTGGGGGAAAATGGATCAATAAGCACTTCCCTTTGGGTCACTTTCCTACTGTGTCAGATTTATATCTGCAAATGTTTAAAGAGTTCCCATTTACCTGGGGTTTTATGACTCTGTTATAATTGCCAGAGCTGAGAGAAAGCTGCCTTCCGTCTGGCTTCTCCTCCTGCAGTGAGCAGTCCAAAAGGCATGTCATCTCAATCATAGAACAAAACTGCTTTGAAGGAAAACAATTGCTGCTTTTTTTTTTTTTTTTTTCCTTAAAAAGAAATTGTTGAATTGTCTGGAAAAGTCAGACGGTGACTTGCATAAAAACCTTTCTTCTAGGTTGTCTACCTAGATCACTGCAATGGATTTGCTGAGTGCCTCATCCAGGTCAGCATGAGAGATTGGAAGATTATTCCAGAGTCTCATGACACCATGGTCAAGCAGCTTTTCAGTCCAGACTTCTCAATTTTAAATTTGGGGTCTATACACCCATTCTTTTTATATAATAAAGAATATATACCACACATAACTTTATAAATAATAATTAATGAGCATTATGATGAAGATAGTTGGGGAGTAACACTGGCACATTTATCTATAGCTACTTGATGATGTGGCTTGAGTTTTAGATATTTTCTCATAAACATTTTCATTTCAGCTTACAACTTAATTCATATGCAAGTACATGCCCATAAATATATACTCTTTCATGTTAACAAACAGTGAAAATCAATAAGCTTTTGTTTGCCTTTTTCTTGTTTTTCAACTGCAACATCCCTCAGCCCATACCTGGCTTTCAACTAATGCACACAAATATGAAAAGCTAAAAAGACAGAGGGGAAAAAAAGAGAAGAAAGCAGAGGAAAAGGAATGCTGTTTTATAATTTATCAAGATAGGAGTACTGACAATTCAATTTTATAGCAAAAAAGCTGTGAATGTGCTTGTTCTGTATTATAACTCTTTCTTTGTGCAGTCCATTCCTTTTCGCTCCTTGGAATCCCCTAGTTCAAATGTGTTTTCAGTTTAAACGTGTTCATCGGGAAAAGTGACCACTAAAGCAAACGGCATGGCAAAGCCATTCTGAATCTGAACCTTGAATTACAGAATATGTAATACTTAATCAACTCACTTTGGAACTACCTCTGTACGACAGGGCAGCTTTAATTAATGTCTGTGTCATTTGCTTCACCATTTTAAAAAGTATGCTTTCTAAGTGTATTTAACACATTTCCTGTAATTGTCTTGACACAGTGTTTTTTTTTAAACTTGCCCTTATAGAGTACACAAAAGTAAAGCTCTATCTATCCCTAGCAAAATAATAAATAATTCAAAGTAAGTAGATAATACTAATGATGCTGAGCTATACTGCTCTGAAGCTTGGATCTTCAGAGCAAAGGAAAGGCTGATGGGAAGAGGACACACATCAATCAAACACCTCCTCTAAACAGGTCCTCTGTCACCTACCTCACTGTGTCATCACAAAAATCCTATAACATTGATATTATCTCCATTTTGAAAGAAAAAAACGGTCATGAGGTGGGAGGACCTGGGGAAGGAAACACAAAGAATTTAAGAACTTGCCCTACATTCCTCCCAGTGGAAAATGGTTAGGTTTCAACACAAAGTTGTATGGCTCCAAAATCCAAGGACTAGAAAGAGCTACTTGGAGCTAGAAAATAAATGTATATTTTACAAATTCTTCTCTGTTCTTACTATCAATATTCTTTCCTCTTATTTAAAATTATGAGTTAGGACAGGCACATATGAAAACACCTTGGAAAAAGTGTGACATCACAGTAACTGTGTTGTTGACAATGAAGACACTTCTAACACTAATCTTAATTAGGACTACACTCCCTCAACTTGTCAACAAAGATTACATATCCAGTACCCAGCTCAGTATTAGGGATAATTCAAGAGAAGTAAATAAATTTGTTCTTCATGTGGAAGAAAATAAATCTGGGGTTTTCCTTGAATTCCATTTTGATCTGTAGTTTTTAGCGATATATTCAAAATTCAACTTCATTCCAGTAATATTTTGGCACACCCACTACACACAAAGTACTGTGTCATAATCTAGCTGAGGGCATACCTCAGGCTTACAAAGTACCATAAATACGACTACTAAAATCCAGCACCTAAGCATTGATATTTCTACCTACCTTTTATCTGCATGTTTGACAAATATTGCAATGGTGGAAAGAAGCTGCTTCGGGGCATCAAACATATGTGAAACTTTCCATTTCTAATGCAATTTTGCTTTCTAAAACACAGTCCCAGACAGCTCTGTTCATGCCTAGCAGTTCTTCAGAGATGTCAAGGATCATCTCTGTAGCCCTCTCCCCAGCGCATGTTTTACATCGTCTCAAAAACTTGCCAGGAACTGCCTCTATGTAAACTTGCCTAGTAGAGGGTAAGAGAGTAAGTGTTATTCCTCTGCCCCTTCCCTGAACCCTGCTCTACTATTTCTATAAACTGAAGCCCAGGCACAAATGTGGGTAGAGATCTCTTCTGGGAGGGCGCCGGATTCCAGTGCCATAGTTCCTTCTAAAGAGAAACAGTCAGAGCACCTCTTTAGTCTGCGTGAGTATCTGCCTGCTTCAAACCCAGAGTCAGATCATAAGCAACACGTGTAAGAGCTACTCTGTAAGGACCACTCCAGACTCCACTTCTCTCACCCCTGGTCAGGAGGTGGGATCTCACAGAAACAAGCCTCACATCTGTGCAGCACTGCGTTGTGCCCCCCGGTCTCTGTCCTTCAGCCACAGCGTGGACCTTCACACTCTCCACTTTCTCTTTCATCCCAGGCCTTCACTCATGCCCTTCCCTCTGCTTGCATCTCTTCTCATTCTGACCAGTGAACTCCTACATAGCCTTCAGTTCCCCATGTATAGGTGACCCTTCCTCTGAGCCCGCACATCTGGGTGAGGTAGCTCTCCATGCCCCTGCAGCACCCTGTCCTTCCCCTGTAGTGGCCTGGTCACACGGCACCGTTGCCCCCTGCTGAATTGCTCTCATACACACTAACCTACAAGCTCAGTGAGGGCAAATACTGCCTCTACCTCCTTCACTATTGTTTTTTTTGGTGCCTCATACTACGCCTACACTAAGTAGATGGTCAGTAATATTTGTGGATTGAATTAATCCATCAATCAACTAACGTCTATCTATAGTTTATGTACAATTTCTTAGAGAGTAAATGATAAATCCTACCAGATTTAACCCTAAAGGACAAAACAAACAAACAAAACCCCTAAGGCGGCCAAACACAGGATGCTCATGGGAAAATAGCTGCTTTCTTTCTTTTCCATCTATTCTTCTATACCCTGGGTATTGGACCTCTTTGCAGTTATTTATGGTTTTGTTTGATAAAGAGCTTTATAAACCCATTTGAATGGGGAAAGATGACAAGAGACTCATTCTCTTTCTCTCTTACTTCTCGCAAAAGTTCTAAACTCAAAAGATTACAGAGTTCTACCTCCTCTTGGCAACTAGCCATAAGGGCAAGAATAACTTGGACAAAGCTATTCCCCTACTCAGGTGTTGAAATACTTTCCTTAAGAAAAAAAAAAATTACTTTTATTGATCAACATACTGAAAATCTCAGCAGGATCAAGATATTTCTGGGCATCAGAAAATATCTGAAGAATTTCAAACAATACTTCATACAAAACCATTGATTTCCTTATCAGCAAAAACAGTATTGGATAGTCCTTTGAGGCTCACTGTAATGCTCTTTGATCTATGTTTATTTTGTTACTTCAGAGTGGACAACTGAGCAAGTTGTCTTAATTGGTTGATTGACTGATCGGCTTATTGATTGATCATACCAATGCCTTAAGGTCCAAGAGAGCACCCAGCCAATGACGTGAGATACTCAGCAACTCATAAACAAATCCCAAGTAGATAGAGCATGAGAAATGGGGGGAGAGGAAAGAGTTATGATAGATGATCTAAAAGATGTGCAATAGTGGAAGAGGAAAAAAAAAGAGAGAGCTTACTAATAATGGGAAGAAAGGGGTATTAAAAAGGCTTTGAGGACCGGTGGGATTTGAGCAGCTCCCTAAAGATGCCCAAGATTTAAGCAAGCAGAACTTGGATAATAGCATATGGAGTTACAGATGAGAAAACAATAAAAGCAAAGGTTTAGTGGCAGTAAAATATATGACTAAACCAGAAGGTAATGAATAGTCTAGCTTGGCAAGAGTATCAAGTGTGTGTGTATGAGTGTGTGAGTGGCTGATGGGGGGCAGCAGGGTGGGGAGTAAGAAGGGAAGAAGGGAAGATTTAGAGGGAGATAAGGCTATAGAGTAACAAGCAACCCATGGGCCATGACAAAGGAAAATGTATATTTTATTCAATTTGCCCTGACTTGGAGGGCCTATGTGATGAGATCCACATTCCATATGTGAGTTTATGGACGTCATTAAAATGCTCAGTGTCTCAGGTCTCCCAACTGTTGAAGGGGGAAGATGTTAACACCTGCAATAAACACACTTCCCAGCAATGACTCCAAGTACATACCAGGTCTTACCTAAAGCACTTTAGAATACCTTGGTAAAAAGTAATATGGAGTTCATAAGTTGTGTTTTTTCCTATACTCTTAGCAGAAAAAAAAAAGCCAGTTTTTACTGTAATATATACATTCCATTTCCTCTCTGTGATAATCAGCTAAAACTGATACATACTCATAGAATGTTTTTCTTGATTCCCAAGACTGTGAAGTAATTTTATAAACAATATATGAATGAGTCTCTTTAACCAACTGTTCAAATAACCACCATTTAGCTGTGAAATGTAGCAACTCTCCAGGACCCCTTGGCAGGAAATAAAATATTACTCTTCGGAACAGCATATAGTGCCATGTGCCCCATGATCTATCACTCAATAAACATTAATTGATGATAATGAAGCAGAATCACACAGACTAGTGGGAGTTCTGCAGAACTGTTCTCTTATTTATCCCACCTCCCACCTAGATACACATCTGCCCAGAAATGCAGATTTTTTACCTCACTCAAAATCGGTCCCCATGGGAAACATTTGCAGCCTAGCTAGATCAGAAACTAGTAAAAGGTCATTTTTATCTGGCAAGCATTTTGTAAACTACAAAGCATCTTTCTCTCTCTTTCTTTCTCACTCTTGCTCTCCCTATCTCGTGTGTATGTGTATGTGTGTGTGTGTGTGTGTGTGTGTGTGTGTGTGTGTATGCATATCACTTTCTGCAATGCTCGGTTTATTCTGATGTTCTTGGAAAGAGACAAGAGGCACTAAGTATGCAGCTGCTTCTGTGTGGGACAGAGGACATATGGGCCATATGAATTAAACTGACTGTAAAATGTTTGGAAAGTAAGACAGTAAAGTAAATTTCCCTTAGAGTGTGTAATCTGTTTTAAGTCATCTCAACTGAACCACTGACTTGTAGCCAGGGGAGAGGAGCAGGAGGGTATGAAGTGGACTAAGCTGGACATTCACCTGAGGTGAAACAGAACAGCGTGGAATTGGAAACCTTGATATGCTGCCTTGCAGAGTGCTTGTTTGGATCAGAGCTGACTGTGTAAAACACCAAGGAGATGGCAGGTCCTACCCATCTGACACATATACCCTACAAGTTTCGAAATCCACAGTCATGGGAGCAGCAAAAGGGGGAAGTGAGGTTTTATACACCATCCTGAGGTAGTATCTAGGGATGGATTCCTCTTTTTGGTTTAACCATTTTCCAATACAGCGGGCAAAACTCCAAAGCTTGTCTATAGAGGTAGAAAAACTGAAGACTGAATTCCAAATCTGCTATTTATTGTGTAACCTTAGAGATGTTACTGGACCTCTCTGAGTCATCCTTAGAAATGAGAACAATAATAATTTATATATAGGTTTCATAAATATTAAAGGCTTAATAAATGTCTGGAAAGGAAGAGGACCTATGAGGGAGAAGCAACACATATCTTCAGTCTAGTAATCTAAGAAACAAAAGGAACTGAGAACAGGCAAGGTGTGAAGGGTTTTAGGTTTAATCGTATACCTTCCAAATCCATAAATATTAAAGTTATAACCCCCAGTACAGCAGAATATGACTTTATTTGGAAATAGGGTCTTTACAGATGTAATTTGTTAAGATGAAGTCATTAGGATGGGCCTTAATCTAATATGACTGGTGTCCTTATAAAAGGGGGAAATTTGGACACAGAGATACACACAGAAGGAAGACGATGTGAAGAGATATAGGGGGAAGATGGCCATCTACAAGCCAAAGAGTCCTGGAATAGTTCCTCTCTCAGCTCTTAGAAGGGACCAACCCTGCTGACATCTTGATTTCAGACTGCTAGTCTCTAGAACAGTGAGACAATAAACTTCTGTTGTTTAAGTCACTCAGTATGTAGTACTTTGCTATGACAGCCGTAGGAAACTAATACACAGAACAAGGTACAGGTAAGTCTAACAAACCGTGTGATATATGTAGTTCTCTGTGAAATCCTTAGTGGTGAGCTCAAAGGGAATTCACAGGGTTCAAATGACTCTTCCCTAATTTTCTCATCCTATCACCCACCACACCTCCAAATGACCCTTGTTTCCCAAACCACAATGAAATTCTATAGCTTCCCAAAGGTATGCAACCCCTTACCTGAAACCCTTAAGGCTAGATGTGCTTTGGAATTCAGAAATTTTCAGATTTTATCAAAACATTATAGTGCACATAGCATTTATCATGTAAAACTCCCAGTGGGATATGGTGATACACCCTATAAACAACATATTAATATTTCTGCAACTAAATATGTGAATATTAACACTAATGGGGATAAACAGAAACTACATGTAGCCTCACATCACTTCAGGTCAGTTTTGTTGCCAAATAAATTAAAAACCTTCGGATTTTAAAGTTTTGGGGGTTTCAGAATGGCAGGTAAGGTACTGAGAACCTATACATATTTTTATTCCTCCATATCCCTGTATATTCTGTTTCCTTCACCGAGAATGTCCTGCTGGTACCCTCATCCCTGTAAAATTCCTATGCCATGCTTATAACTCAGTTCAAAGAGAACCAGTCCCAAGAAACCTCCCCTCATTACTTAGGCAGTTGGGCACTTTCCCAACCTCCTTCCATGATATCTTCTAAATACGTATCTCTAATTTGGCAATACTTACATTGACTGTGTACACATGCAAAAAGAACACCTCTCTCTAGGTCTTTAGAGATGATGAAGGTCAATGCTATATATCTTCATCTTAATGTAGCACCAAGGGCTACTTGCTAGTAAAGTACTAAGTGTGCCAGAAGTTTCTAACACTTAGCATTTGAAAATGAAAATTAGTGTTTCTGAGAATGTACTTAGAATTCTGGTTCAGTTTTCTACTAAGAAGTCTGGCTGCCCTCCAATGCTGGTCAACATTGAAAAGCTCCTTCTCTGCATACACATAAGCAAATACATGGAATTTGGCATTTGGAGAAAAAGCCCTTTATTACCAGTACATTATCAATACTATAAATTGGATGTAGCTTGCATTTGTTACAATAAGTAAGAAATTTCTATGAATTTAACTTCATCATGAATTTACTTTGGGTTACCTGGTTAATCCTTTAGTATGAAGAAAGGTGTATTTATATCAAAATTATTTGAGACTATAGTTTCTACATTACTAGACTAGGTATTATGATTCAAATATTAGCCATATATTTCACTAGCCATGTATTTCACTAATCCTAAAGTAAATTCATCATAATCACTCTCTGAAATTTTCCACCACTGGAAAGAGGAAGAAGGTGGAATTGGTGAGCCATGGAATCTTCAGCCCCTCCCAAGTGGGCTGTGTTCAAAAAGTCTGAGAACCACTGCCTTAAGGTAAATTACTATACTTTTATTTAACCTCAGTATTCTCACTGCTTACCATGGAGTGGGCATTTAATAAAAGACTGTCAACTGATTGAATAAATGAATGCTTTAAAAACCAAAAAGGGTCACAAAAAATGTACAGGATTTAGCTCACAACCTCCTCCAGGTATTGCAGTGATACACTGGGTTAAGATTATTATATGATTCCTGTGCTTCTTAAAATACAGAGGAAATTGTAATGTTCTCTTGGCTTCCCTTTAATGCTATATTTGGAGAGGAGCCATGGCAATCCCTCTGGTTCCTTCCTGCCATCTCCTTCAGAAGCGCCAACTCATTTGGGCACTCGGGGGGGGGGCTAGTTTGGCAGCTGTCAAGCTCTGGATTATGCATCTTGAGCCCCGGCATCTGCAGCTGTGGTGAGACTCATCTCTAGCATCTGCCCTGGCTGGGCTCCAAAGGCCAGAGCTGCCGGGGCAGGGTCACCCATTCCTGGGCTGTCAGAACTTCCTGGTGGCTACTTTCTTTCAGTCAACCTTGATAAAAGGAAATATGCCTTCAATTCAGCCCCTTGGCCATGTCTTATTGAAGCTGCCTGCACTAGACTGAAATTGTGCCAGAATCTTCAGCAGGGTCTACAAACCTGCTGTGTGAGGATTTGAAGCTAAGAATCTAATTCAACACCAGAACAGAAATAACTGTTATTAGCTGTATTATGTTGGTGCCAGTGGCATACAGCCCACCAGTTCTCTGGGGCCAAGAGAGTCAGGTAGAGATGGAAAAGTCTTCCTCAAATCCTTTGGGTACACTGTGCGGCATCCTTTTTTTCCCCTACTATTAGTCTGTTCCTCTCCAATCTCTGTAAAGTGAAGGAGACATTTCAAGGTCTCTGGTTGAATGAGTGATCAGTCTACCCTGCACACAGTGGCCTCACATCTGAGAGAAGGGGCAGGGTGCCAGAGGCCATTAGACCCAAGGCCACTTGCAGCAGAAATCTGAAATCAAAGGCCAGGACAATATTCATAGGCAGGACAGTTTCCACACTTAGAAAGGAAATGCAAAATTGTGGTTGGCAGACTCTGACATAAGAGTAATGGGCCCTAAGGAAAGGGAGATAAACCCTGCAGGATTTAACTCAGAAAGTCACCAACACAAAGCCTGATAAAATAGCAAAGATTCATAAAAGAGGTATTCATAATGCCCCATTTCATCTGTTATCTTTAAGGTTAGAACAATTGCTTAATGCTGTACACAATGCATTATTTCTTCAAAGCGTTTGTCTGTAATTGTAAATCAAGTCTGATTTATTTTTTGGATTCCAGTTAAAGCCAAACTCTGTTGTTCTACATAAAATAAGGTTTGTTTGCACAGTTGAGAACAGCTACTGCAGCCTCTCCTTTATTGATCCAAGGTCAAGGAAGCAAAGATCAGACCAGTACCAGCATACTACAGGTATTTATTTCCCAAGATCCCATGACAAAATAAATGGAACCTTCCAGCGAAAGGGTTCAGAAGTTCAAACTTAAATGAATTGAAGCCAGAAGGCAACTGTTTATTGAGAGAGACTATAGCTCCAGCTAGGAGTAACAGGTACCCTAAATTTATACTAGTCCCTCACTTTGACCCTATAACAGAATATTTTAAATAAACATTAATGGTGGGTATATAGAAATACATACACATATAAATATATGCCTATATAAGTATCTTTTAAAGTTATATATCCCTATATTTTATGAGTATATGTTTATATAATTACCCAAAAAGAAGCAGGCTTTCTATGCTTTTATTCCCATACTTCTCACCCTACCTACAATGAAAATTTAATATTTCTTCAATCATGAAACTTCAAAAACATTCAAAATACTATGCCTTTCCCTGTAACCCTATATTTCAATGGGGCTAATGTTGGAATTGTATGTGCAGAATATGTGGAAAAAAATAACCCTGGATTTATGTCCCAATTCTACTATAGACAAATGTCTCAAACTCTCTGAGCCTCAATTTTGTCACCTGTGAGATGAGAATGATAATTACCTCAACAGAGTGATTGTGATAATTATATGAAATAATGTTTATGAAAATATTTCACTTAATATCTGTGTACAATGACAGACACTAGGAATTACTAATAAGACTATGATTATATTCATCACTGACTTATAAGCAGTCATTTCAGGGGCAGAAGTAGGCAAAATGTCAAGTTTATGTTTCTTGGCTCCCCAGACTACCTTTATGTCACACCTGGCTTTCAGCCCCACTTGGCCTTTCGCTGGGTTTCCTTGTTTATAAACGTCGTTCCCAGCTACACGCAGGAGCGCTGCTTAGAGTAGTGCCCGGCACACAGTCAGACTATCAGGGTCTGTAGTAAGCACCCTAGCGTTTGAGATCAGCTCAGATTCTGAAACAGTAAGCATCTAAATGGAACCCTTCAATGCAAGATATATAACTACGGATTTTTCACTAACTCCTTTTCTGAAGAAGTTTAAAAGACCTGTCATTAAGCAGATGCTTTCAGAAGAAATAATCATTGCTAATTCTCAGCTACATGATAAAATGTCGTCCCCCATAATTCCTGTCCATCACCACACAAAGGCATTGATGAGACGTCCCCACATTGGTTTCACTTTTGTGGGAACATGTGTTAACTATTTTACTGGTATTAGTGAAGCTCACAAACAATGAAACTCACGTCACATTGAGGAGACATACCATGCCCAACTTTCCCAGTCCCCTTTTACTAACTCTCTTCTCCCTCAAATAAAACACAAGCTTCTACCCACAGCAGACCCTTACAAGCTCCCTTACAAACCCCACAAGGAGGAAATGGAGAGGGAGTATCATAGGGAAAATCAGACCCACCACCAGTTTCCTAAGGGTGATTCTAATTACTATAGACCCTAGGTAAAGGAAGATGTTTGTCCTCAGAGACAGAAAAGAGAAAAAGAGAAAAGAAGAGAGAAAAAGATACTCCACATATGATACACTGTCTATGACAGGGCACAAGTTGACACTGTCTTTGGAAAATGAACGTGCTCCTCCAAAGCAAAGTGTTTATCCTAGACACCACAACATATTCATTAATGTGGAATTAAGCTACTCAAATTATACAAAATGCCTTCCAAAATTAATTCCATCTTGCAATATTAAATCAGCATGACTTGGATTTTTCAATAACCTTGTGGAATCAACATTTTAATTTTTAAATAATATATGTGAGTAGGTTTTGTAGTTCATTTCAGGCTGGTAGACAGTGGACTCCATAGTCATGCACTAATGGATAATATCATTTAATAAAGATATCAAAATTACACAGTGTTGGAATTTTTGTTCCATGGTGCTTCATGCCTATTTCAGACGAATCTGATTCTAAAACAAGGAAATACCCACAAAAATTGAGTTGTTTTTTATAGATATCATTTGTTGAGATTGTGTTACAAGACATTGTTTTGTAAAAATCAGCTTTCTCTTTTGCCACGGACCCAGTCCCGTTGCTTCTAAATATCCCCCACCTCCCCAAATGATAGTGGGAATGTTATTAACAGCCTCAGATTGATTCCTCTCCTTGTAGAAGACCCTGCCTCCCCCCTTCCATGGAGATTTGAGAACCAATGAAAAACCTACAAATCACTGTACTATGTATTTATTTACACAATGTACATTGATTGCCCCTATACAGCACATGGGGCCAGACACTGGGCTTAGAAGGAGAAAGAAGTGGAGCCTCTGCCCTGCAGGATTCACATTCTAGACATTAGACATTTAGAAGACAGGTGTTGAACAAATACGAGATCATGTAATTGTATTATGTGATTGTTCGTCACTTATGTGTCACTTATGTGTCACTTATGTGTCACTTAATTTCTTTTGGTCCTTTTGGTACTTTTCATACTCTATCCACAGTGCTCACCCAATGATGGAGAAATATTTACATTCTCTCTCACCATGTTGAGCTAGGTGGGGACTCTTTAACAATAAGTATAGCCCTCAGTGAATGAATGCTTACCAAAATAGACTGAACGTCTGTGCTCCCTCAAAATTCATATGTTGAAACCTAGTCCACAATGTGAGAGTATTTGGAGGTGGGGCCTTTGGAAGGTGATTAGGTCATAAGGATGGAGCCCTCATGAATGGGGTTAGTGCCCTTATAAAAGAGACCCCAGAGAGCTCCCTCGCCCCTTCCACCATGTGAGGACACAGCAAGAAGATGGCCATCTATGAACCAGGAAGTGGGCCCTGATCAGGCATCAAATCTGCCATTGCCTTGACCTTGGACTTCCCCAGACTCCAGAACTGTAAGAAACAAATTTCTGTTGTTTATATGCCACCCAGTCTGTGGTATTTTGTTATAGCAGCCCAAACGGACTAAGACACTTATGTGGCAGGCACTGTTCAAAGCATTTTGTAGATATTTGCTTCATTTAATTCTGGCAATTACCCTATGAGGGAGGTAATATTATTATCATTTCTATTTTATAGACGAGAATAGCAAAGCTTATGTAACTCAAAATGGCAATGCCACACAATTAAATGCTAACAATTAAAATTAAAGCAATCAAAATGCTAAGCTAAGTCAGACAACAAAGAACCACTAACTCCTTGTGCCCTTAGCAATCTAAGTCTGTTAGCTGAAAACATTTAGATTTTCTCTTGGGCTGAAATACACCTGTAAATATGCAAGTATTCACCTAATTATAATTTTGCTTCACAGGTAGACAACTAAATTTATAACAGAAAAAAAACTAAGTCACAATTATCTGAGTAGTGTTCCACTGAAAAAATGTCAGCCATGATTTAATAATTATATGCTGGGAACTGTCTAAAGTTGACATCAGGAACGCTGGATGGGCATCAGGTGGACTAGTAATATAAGATCCACTTAAATCAGCCTGGCAAAGCACAAGCATTCTTTTCAAAGGGTGTTCCTGATTTCATCATTAATCAGCTTATTCTCCTTTTTCCCTATTGACTAGCCATCTACTATCAGCAGAGCACTCTGGCTGTTTCCAGAGCTTTCTCATTCAGCCTTTAAATTAGCTAACTGCCCAGCCACAAGGCAGGTAGCAAATATGCCAAACAAATCATGAGGCAGGAGGCACTGAGGAAAGACTGCTTATTTTCCTTCTGCTCTCTCGTGAGGAGGGGAGAAGTGACAAATGCTTGTGGGTTGGTAAACTGGACTAATTTACAAGCCTGCTGTTATCTTTCTAATGTAACACTCCCTAGAGAAGCTCTGAGGAGTGATCTAGTTGAAGCTTTCAGTTTCAATCAATAAACTTGGAAGATTATGAAACATGGGCTCCTATTTAATACAGTAAAATCCTACATTTATACCATGGGGGGAAGGATTAATGTTATAATTTTGAAGTATAAGTTAAAGAAATTAAAACATGAATTAATATAGTGCTTGCCATGTTTTATGAGCAAAATAATAGTAATAACCAACATATTTATACCTCATTACAGCTCAAGATATCCACTAAGATGCCTTGAAGGCATCTTAAAATCATCACCATCATCATCATGGCTACCATTCATTGACCGTCAGACACAGTTCTGAGTGCTTTACATATGCTCAAGATCTCCCCCTTCACCTTCAAACTCTTTGTCCTTGTAATGTTTCATATCCTAGTGAATGAACCACCACAATTCAATTATGCAAGTCATAAATCTGAATCATCCAGACACCACCCTCTCCACACCTTCCAAATATAATCCATAGCCAAATCCAATCAATCTAATACCCTATATCTATTTCTAATACACCAGCATCTCTCTAGGTCTACCACAGACACCTTAACCCAAGTCTCTCACCTAAACTGTTGCAATAGCATCCAAACTGGCCTTCTGGTATTCTCTGCCCTCCCTACACTCCCCATTAATCTTCCCAGAGCAGTCACTGGAAATGCAAATCTGGTCACATCACACACACCTGCCCATGCACTTAACATCCTTCAAGGATTAGGCCCTGAACCATTACATGGGCTGCAGCGCATTGCGGGGTCTGGGGCCTGCTGGGGTCTGGGGACTGCTCCTCCCTCAAGCAACCACAGCGTTTGTTCACATCCTTCAAATGTACCGTGTACCATCTACCACATTGTCCCCCATTTCTTCCACCTGGAATGCTAGCACCACCATCCCCTTGCTTAGTTAATGCCAATTCATCTGTCAGCTCTCATCTCAAGCACTACCTCTTTGGGTAAAACTTTCCTGCCTTTCTTGCACAGACTCCTCACTCCCCACTCAACTCAAATTTCTCCATTCTATGCCCTCATAGGACCATACTCATTTTCCCTACTATCTGTTCAGGGAGATCAGGGATGGTGTCTATCTTACTCACTAATGTCTCTTCACTTCCTAGATCAGTAATTAAGCAACCAAAGCAAGTACTCATTAATTAAATAATTTAATATACTTACAAATTACACTCCAAATACCTTTTCCCATTTAATCTTCACAAGAGCCCTATAGAAGAGAGATTAAATAATATTATCCCCATTTTTATAAATGAGGTGATCAAGACTCAGAAAGGCCATGTCCCTTGCCCTAGGTCTCAGGCCAATGGGTGATGAAGCCAAAGCTCAAACTTTGGTCTTTTGACTTTCTGGTTCTCCCAAAACACTTTGCTGCCTTGCAGATAAGAAATTGTATTGTACATTGTCACCAACTGGCATAATGGACTGGGTGATAGATCAACCCAGGCAAAGGCAAAGAGGTAACAGTCATTATAAGAATTGTACAACTCAGCAAATGTGCTAAAAATATAGGCTTGTCCACTAAGGTAGGTGAAGCTTATCGCATGTAAATTATACTTTGATAAAATTGTTTTTGAAAATCACCACAACTCTTAAGTGATATTTTGGAGTTCAACACAGAAAGTACCTTAAAAATTGTCAAATACTTGAACACCTTCTCTAGAGACAAATTTAGTGCTTCTTAAAGCTATGTCCTCACACCACATGCATAGAACCACACCGGATGCTGTAAAAGTGCAGATGCCTAGGCCCACCTCCAGAACAACCTCATCAAAATGGTTGGGGATGAGATCCCAGAAACCTACATTCTTAATTCGCGTGGGAAGTGGTTCACATGCACATCAAAGTTGAGAAACAGTGATCTGTGTGCAGCTGGACTGCTTGTAAAAGGCAAGTGTCGCCAAGGAGAAGGCTATCACCTGGTTAAGATCTTGTGCGGAAACACCTGCCTGCTCTTCAAAATTAATTTTCTAGCAGACAATGAGATTTCTAATAATTGAGAAAAAAAACATTGTCTTACACAGTTATGCAACTAACAGCTATTGAATGTTTAGTGTATGCGAAACTAGTGCAAACAGAAATCTTCAGAAAGTCACATGGAAACCTAATGGGCACAAAAAAGTGCAAGTTTTACAAAGTTTTATGAAAATAATCTAATAATATATAGGACAATATATCTCTAGAGTTTGTTAATATGAAAAATATGATTTTAAAACTATTTTTCTTACATGGCTTCCACCAGAAACCTCTGCTGAGTGGCTCAGGAATCCAATCTGCAATGTTGAGTTCTATTACTTCTTCCTAGATACAGGTATTCTAGTGGTGTATTGCTTATAAATGACTGTTTTGGCCACTCAGGTTACTCTGGGGCTAATTACAAACAAGCAATAAGGACCTAGAACTGGAGAGGAGGCTGAGGCAAGCCTTCAAGAATCAAGCAGGTCGTCAGCACTGAAAATAAGCCCAGGTCACTAGGAAAGTTTTAAAGATCAAGTTGGAGGTGTAAATGAGGTTAGGAATTAGAAACAGGTAGAAAAGGGCAGGTATAAACAGAAGAACAGCCAGCAGAGGCTCAGAGGCCCAGCATTCTGTTGATAAGCAGGAAAACTTGGATTCACAAATGCAGAGCAAAACCAAAAATCTAATCCAAAATGACATAAAATTAAAAGTTAAAAAAAGTTTTTAATCTTCTACTATGTTCAGGGTACCATGTGACAGAACGTCCTTGACCCTTTCAGGGCTGTGTAGGCTAACAGGACATGTAAACAGATGAACCCCAGAACCAGTGATTTCCTTGATACACCTTGCTCTCCATTCATTTACTATGAATCTTGAGACAGGAACATGTCCCAGCAATGACTAAGAGACAGAAACTGCAACTGAATGGCTGCAGCCTCTGTGATGCTGCCGTCGCTGGACATATTTGTGTTTCCTGTTCTACATCTTCTCAAAGTAAATTTGATGCCAAGTAAGTCTAATTGAGTCTTGTGAGCCTGACTGAAAACCAGACCTTGAAACCTATATTGATGACTTCTTGGATTTCAAGAAATACAATCAATCTGTTAGGTAGACACATACATACATACAAACATACACGCATGCATAGCTGGATGAATGATAGGTAGATAGATAGATAGATAGATAGATAGATAGATAGATAGATAGATAGATAGATAGATAGATAGATAAAAGAAAGAAAAGTTAGTAAAATATTGCCCTGCCTTCAAGGAACTTGTGATCTAATAATAGGGTAGAAGTCAAGAACAATATTGCTATCCTAAAAAGCTATATGAGAAAAACATAGCACCCTGGAGCTTAAAAGGAGAAAAAGATTATTTGAAAATAGGAAAGGCTTTGTGGAAGGATTTGTTTCTGAGATAAGGTGGGATTGGACACATGCCGCTGGGGAGAAAAGCTTCCAGCAAAATGCATGCCTGAAACAAAGGATGGTGGCAGGAAACAAAGTTGGAGGAACACTGAATATTCACTTCAGCTAGGCAGGCAGATCAGTGCTAGTAGAAGTGAGGAGAGCTAGGGCTGGAAAGCCATTAAGTCAGGATTATGACATAGGGGGCTCTGGAGTCCGAACTGAGGGAATGTGCTTTAATACGGTAGAGCCTGAGGGACCACTGGAGATTATGGAGGAGGGTGGTGATATGACCAGAGCTGCTCTTCATGAAGGCTAACACAGTGATGGTGTTCAAGGTGAACCAGACCTCTCATTGGCAACAGATGTACTGGTAGGCGGGCCATGTTCACAGTCAAGTAAGAGGTACTATGGGTCTGTACTAGAGTAGTGAGATGGAAAGCAGAAAAGAGATATAGAAATGTAGAGATATAGAGAATCCACAGACTGCCTCTTCACATTGTCTTCTTCATATACAACAGGAAATGTTAAAAGGGAGTAAGGGAGTAGATTTGTGGTTTGATTTGGATATACATAATTTTAGAAAAAATTGGAGAAACATGGAAAACAAACAGGAGAATAGTAACAACTCTGTGCTAAAGTTTAAGGATTTTATGTAATGACGTTATATCATCAAACTGGACGATAGTGAGGCTCGCACGTGAAGCCATGAGATAATGCTGACCATGCATCACAGGCGAGAAAGTAACACAGAGGCTTCGTAGGGGAGTAATTTAGAGTAAGTGCTAGAGCCAAAATACAAGGGTTCAAATCTTGGCTCTGTCACTTACTACCCATGTGACCCTCCTTGGGCAAGTTGTTTTACCTTTCTGTGCCTCAGTTTCTACCTCTGTAAAATGGGGATAATAGTAGTACCTAGTTCACAGAACTATTGAAAGGTGTTCCAATTATCAATTTATTTCCTCAAAGCTCCAAATTCAACCTTCATTGCCTGCTCTGCACAAATGGAGGTGGGCCCTTTAAACATTTCTCCTTTGCCAGCTGGCATGATGCTAAGCACCATCATTAGAGAGCAACGGAGAGACACTGGAGGAGGAAGGGGTTTCCCTCCCAGGGCCAGCTTGTCTCATTCAGCAGGCTCCCGCAGCTTGCAGTCTTTCCAGTATCCGGCTTTTGCAGGGAATGAGTCTTCCAGCACCCAGCTTCTGCAGTGTGCAGCAGCCAGCAGAACCGGCACCCCAGAGGACGAGTTCTGAGCAGGTTCCACCTGCGGAGCACTCTGGCATTTCCTCTGCCACCCAGTGTGCCATGGCCACACCCTCTCCAGTGAGGTCTGAATCTTAATTATGGGTAGGGGGATCCATTTTCAGGTTTATTTCTACCTTGGGAGCTCTATCTTAGCCTGAGGGTAGTGGCAGTTCCTGTATTTGCTAATCCTATATTTTTCACAGCTCTCTTCACTTCTTACTAGCCAATTCTTCATTACTTCAATCCCTTGTTATGCTTATTAATGCTTTATATTTTACTTTCACCATTCAAATTACTGTGTGGTTTCTGTCTCCTGGTGGAGCCCTGACTGATGTAGGGGAATTAATAAAATCCTATTTGTTAAGTATAAAACAGTGCCTTGTACATAATAAGCACTTTTAAAGTGTTTGTTACATTAATCTTTTAATATGAGGGCCAGGAAAGAAAGGAATAAGTATAGTTTTAGATCTAGCATCATATAAGTGTCCCCTGTGACCTGGTATCCTTGGGAAAAGAAAAACTATTTGCTTTCCTTCTTTCTTACCTACAGCTTTTGCCATTAAATATGTTTAGTGCAATAAAACCTATTGCCTGTCATACTAGGTTAAAACTAGGCATTTACATTAAATAAGTGATGTTAAAAACAAGTATATAGTGAAAGCATATATATTTTAGTGTGTTAATTGGTGGGCAATGTTAACAGTGGCTGAATGATAAATTAAACTTAAGTTTACTAACATCTCCCTATTTCGTAAAAATCATTTCTATTTAAATGGCTTCCCATATAACAATATTAACATGTCTAATATATTATACTTTTCAATGTACTTTCCTACATATTTTTTAAAATTTTACATTCATAATGATCTTGTAAAGTATTTAGGGAAGATATTATCCTATAATTTCTGAGATAGGGAAACTGAAGCTAGAAGTCAAATGACTTACCTACAATCCTGCAGTGCAATTAGTGACAGGTGTAGGAACAGATCTCAGATCTCCCAGTTTCCAGCCAAATGTTTTTTTTATCCCCTCCACCGTATTAACTCCCAACAACGATGATTAAGACTGATCCAATCTCAAATGACATCTTGAATTAATTTTTTCTCTAAATGTGAAGCATGGCCAAGACCAGTTTAAAAGATGCACATAGGTCAACTTGATGGGTATATAGGCCTTGGGCCTTACTCTCTGATTCCTGTCTCCACCACTGGTGTCCACAACCTTGGAAGGACCTTGTATATGTCCCTTTAGAGCTACCTTATCTCTGTGATGGGAGCTCTGAGAGATCTCAGCTTGCTGCTCTGACTGTGACCTAGGGCCAGTCACACAGCCCTTCTGGTTCTCAGTTTCTTCATCTCTAAAATGTTAATCGCGTATCAGATCATCTATGACCTTTCTTCCTCCTCTAAACCTCTATGATCCTAAAACCTTTAAGCCACTCACAATCTTATTTTCTTCATCTATAAAATGTACAATTGAACTGGATGTTACATTAAATTCCTACCAATGCCCAAGTACTTTGATTCTAATATTTGAAATACAACTCCAGAGTTTCAAGACTGTTTTAATGTGTCATTTGGGAATCACTGTATAATTTTTTTCCATCTGCTACATATCCTAATTCCAAGGGTTTAAATGGGCCCAGAAATCTAGGTTCTAGAAGGTCCTGGGTGCCAGGGACTGCATGGCTGGGTATGATCATCACTGCTCCCAGGCACTCAGGCTCCTTGTTTCACAGTCGTATCTTATATAGCACAACTCCTAAAAGCTTCCGGAAACTGATCATTTGCCATTTCATTACTCAATAACAAATTACGGTTTCTCGTTTTTGCATTGTGCACATGAAAAGCCCAACTTCAGTTCAATGGTGAGAACTGATAGCCATATTATATTATGAAATTTATAAATGACAGATCCTTAGTCCTTGAAAGAGCCAGATGACAAAAATCATATTTGTGATAGCTGACAGATTTTTCAAAGCTCTAAAAGCAAAAACCAAAAACAAGCTGAAGATCCCAACTCAAAAACAAGTATCATTAAAGGATTTAATAAGACAGCTTCCATGATCCCAGGCCAGATCTTTCAAGATTAGGGTTACAGAGATCTCATCTATTGCATTTATCTTTGAACATTATGTTTTATTGGAGACTTCTTAGAGCTAAGAGTATAAAGACAAGTAATCAAATTCAGACTCTGTAACTACAAGCTAGGGACCACCACCTACTTGCTTAGCCTTTGGTCATATGCCTGAAAGACGAAGAGGTCCAAGTGGAGAAAGTCTGCACTAAAATTTTATGATTCTGGGCTTCCCTGGTGGCGCAGTGGTTGAGAATCTGCCTGCCAATGCAGGGGACACGGGTTCGAGCCCTGGTCTGGGAAGATCCCACATGCCACAGAGCAACTAGGCCCGTGAGCCACGACTACTGAGCCTGCGCGTCTGGAGTCTGTGCTCCGCAACAAGAGAGGTCGCGATAGTGAGAGGCCCGCGCACCGCGATGAAGAGTGGCCCGCGCTTGCCGCAACTAGAGAAAGCCCTCGCACAGAAACAAAGACCCAATACAGCCAAAAATAAAAAAATATATATATATATTAAAAATTAATTTATTAAAATAAGATTTTAAAAAATTTTATGCTTCTGTGAAAGGTGAGGCTAAGAAAGTAAACTATGTTTGTATTTCGCTATCAAGATTACAGATAAGGCACCAGCTGGTTCCAATGGTTATAGACAGTGTTATTACCATTCTAGTTAAGAAACAAGTTCCTTTCAAAAATTCTATATTACAGCAGCAGGCAAAACTGAGCAGTCTAGACTATACTGTGCCCTTCACAAAAGAGGAGGCTTGCGTTTGAAAATAATAATAGCAAACACTTACATGTCAGGCACTGTTATACACTTCAAAACCCAGCAATTCATCTAATCCTTACAACAGCCAAATAACGCAGCTACCGTGTCTGGATCAACCTGCCCCAGGTCACACAGCTAGGAAATGCCAGGCTGGGATTCAAACTCAAGCAGTCAGATCCTAAAGATCTGTGTATGATACCCTGCCTCTTCCCAGTTCAACAAACTTAAAACTTTCCCAATCAGGATCTACGAATCAGTCATCAGTTTTCAAGAGAAACCATAAATAAAGAAATTCAAATGCTTGATTCAATGCTGTTACCATCAGGGGCTATTTGACAGATGGGATTTGATGCTGCTGAAGAGAAACTGAGATTTAAAATGCAAGAATGACCACTGCTTAAGTCCACATTTCCAGAACACGGAGCTTTCTGTCATCTGAGTCTTCTGCTATCTTTTTAAGTCCATGCACATCCAGACACCAAAAAAAGTCTTGCCTTGTTTTGACCCGTTTTGGTTGCAGAATCTTGACCCTGATGATCAGGAAACTTCTGCCAGGGCGAGTCTGCACATAACAATGCCTGGATACAGTATTTTAACTCACAAATATATAAAAATGACAGAAAGATGTGTTCAGAATGTTGGAACCCACATTCTATTATGAAAACATTATTCATTTTATTTTACAGTTCACTAACTTCACACAGAGCAAACTGTAAAGGACATGAAGAGAGTTTTCTCTCCATCTGTGGTTCTTCCCCGTGAGGGAAGTGGAGATCACCTGTAACAAAGAAGACTACAGACTGAGTCTCTTTGCTGGTCCAGCCCTTCCCTCTCCTGTGAATGAAGTCCAGGGCGGTGTGGAAGCCATGCCTAGGCCAGCCGTACAGGCCCACACTCACAAGTGTTCAACTATGGCATGGAGAGTAAAGACCCCCAAAATAGACAGATCTCTGAAGGCTGACTGGGCCTTGCCCCAGCCCAGCAGTATAAGGAGCCCAGCTTTTGCTGTTCTGACCTAGTTTTTCACCAGGCATTAGTATCAATTACAGAACTTGGGGGCATCTATCTCTGTGCAGACAGACCTGAGAGGCACTGGGAAGGTACTGTACCCACTCACTCATTTACACCCCTATCTTTACACTGCTTCTTTTAGTAGATCAATAGTAAACCAAACCGTAAGTAACTTAAGCCAAATCCAAGTCTCATTCTTGCTGACCTTCAAAACAGGCCTTTGTGGGCTGGTGAAGCTCAGCTGAGATCTCTGCTCTTTGCATCAAGGGCCCTTATTACCAAGTCTTGGTCTTTGCCTGAGCACTTGCTGAAACTACAGTCTTGGAGCACTGACTTTTGCTGTGAATCTAGGGAGTGGCTGTAGAAGACTGTCCTGGTTGGGGGTCTCCTGGTCTTTCTGTCTGAGTGGTCTCAGCTGAAAGGAAAATTCTTATGCTCAAACAACTTGTTCTTTTTTGTAGTGGTGATGAGAGGGGTTTTTAAGCCCCTTCCATACAAATGGTCTCTTCCTACTTGATGTAGGAACTGAAAAAGAATCCTCCACTGGCACAGCAGCTCAAAGATACTTCCTGTCTCACACCATTAATCACCCCGGCACCTGGAGCGGGGGTTCCCACTAGCATTACTGCCTCATCTCATCTTGTCTGATATGAGGTTTACATTATATAGAATCTGTTCACTTCATGCTAAATATTCCCAAGTCCAAACTGCTAGAATGCCAACTGCCAAACTTTATACTCTCGTGTTAAACAAATATATACCATCTGATCACAGATGAAATCCCAAATTCTCAGTGAAGCCACCCACACACAAGCATTATCTACCTGACCCTAACCTAGACTATATTTGTTCATACAACTCTTTTGACTGACATCACAGTCAAAAGAGTCAAAGACCCTTTCCTGGGTCTACATCTTATTGCTCTATCTAACTAAGCTCTGAGAATGACTTGGAACAGTATCACATTTGATATCTTCCCCTAGGACTTTGCATATAATAGCTCCTCAGAATAGTAAGGTCATTGACTGCTAGCAATACTGAAGTTCATGACACAAAATTATCAGTACCTAAAAAGGCAAAAATTTCATTGTGCTCTAATTCCCCAAAAGAACTGAAAAAGAGATTGTTCCAATAAGAACAAGCAAAGTGAGAGACTATTTTCAACCTGGAAAGGATTTTCCACAAATGGAAATTTCAAAAACAGTCAGTATTATCCTTAAATTGCTTTTGGTTTGCAAATGTTATTAACCTCACCCAAGGTTGGGTCTTTATGATAGGCAGAAACATTTTCGAAAGTGAGGGGAAAAAGCAGGGATATGGATAAACCAGTAGTCATTAAATTACTCTAAATACCCAATCTCAGCCTTCACAAAATCCATCAACTCTATTTTTTCTCACTGAAATTAAAGTATTTAGCCATAATTTGACCAATTTCTCCCCCTCATTTGGCTCTTCTGCTTGATACCTTATTAGTTAGTGGTAGGAGCTGGTTGACAGATATGATAATGAAAGCTAAATGATCAGCAAACCCCAAGGATATCACTTTCAAAATGAAACTGATGTCCATGTAAATAAGGTACTTCTAATAATAACCTGCATATGTACAGTGCTTCATGGTTTAAAAAGCATTTTCAAATACATTAGCTCATTTGATGCAATATTTTCACAAAATAAGAAGAGCAGGGATGATTATCTCCTACAGAAGAGGAAATGTCAGCTGTAATGTTACTGCTGTAAGGAAACAGGTTAAATCTTTTGTTATTTACATATCTCCTTTACATATATTGAGAGAGGCATTGGTCATTAAATAGATTTATTTGAGCATGGTGGGAGGGCACTACATTTTTCTTGCGCTACTGTCAGACATTGTTCTACGACAAGTGTTCTCAAGGCTTAGCCTGCATCATAATCACCTGAAGGGCTTGAGATTGCTGAACCCCACTGCCCGGAGTTTCTGAGTCAGTAGGCTGAGGGGGAGGGTTGCATTTCTAACATGTTCTCAGGCAACACTGATGTGGAGGGTCTGGTGAACCACACGTTGAGAACCACTTGTCAGGTACTCGAGACACAATTCTCTTTCGTCTCCCCATGAC
This sequence comes from Balaenoptera borealis, assembly GCF_965194805.1. Classification (NCBI taxonomy): domain Eukaryota; kingdom Metazoa; phylum Chordata; class Mammalia; order Artiodactyla; family Balaenopteridae; genus Balaenoptera; species Balaenoptera borealis. Next base: position 67,490,998 of record NC_138864.1, read on the forward strand.
CCTAAATGAAAACTTGAACAAGTCAAAAGGCTTTTCTGCTCTCTGTTGGGTTCTTTTAAATTGCAAATACAATTGCTCTAAATTATAAACAATTTTAATTCAGAAAGTAGAATGTCTAGTCTATTATATTAATCAAAACTCTGAACTTAATTTAATATTCAAACATCTCCCCTCTTCCTCTTCAGGCTCTCTCAGGCTGGAAGACAGCAGAGTGGGAAAGAGGGGCGTGGCTGGTTTGGGGATTTCTCTGCCCTGTGCTCCCCACCACGTATACCAGCTCCTCTGTGGTTGTTGAAGGGTATCTCATGGAAGTAGAGAAAAGAGAGACAAAGGGTGAAGAAAGACCTTACATGAACTGGTACTGCTGTAACAGCCTTCACATGCTCTTGGTCAGGAAGAGTTTGAAGCTGACTCTACAGTGGGTGCTCTAATGGGTTACTGGGAGAATCTCAAGGCTGCAAGTTATCTGATATATTTCTGTTCTAACTAACTGCCACCTACTCCTTCCTCAGCCTCTAGAAATCTAATGTTTGGGGTTATTTTTACTATTTATTTATTTATTTGGCTGTGCCGGGTCTTAGTTGTGGCATGCGAACTCTTAGTTGCAGCATGTGGGATCTAGCTCCCTGACCAGGGATGGAACCTGGGCCCCCTGCATTGGAAGTGTGGAGTCTTAGCCACTGGACCACCAGAAAAGTCCCTAGAAATCTAGTGTTGACCCTCTAGATTCTTGCCTCAGGATCCCTTGGTCCCTTCAGGAGGCCTTATTGGAGAGACACATGATCACCCATGTTAGCTCTCTCTCCCATGGTTCACCAGAAACAACATCACATACCCTGCCTAACAAATTCCAGGAATACACACCAACCCTATGGCAGCGATAGGCCATGCTACCATCCTCATGCATGTGTAAGCCCTGGTTCTCTAGGTCTTCTCCCAACTGCAAGGGACGCACTTCAGGTTTTCCAAGGAGACCTACGGAAATCTCTTTCACGAAGCTTGAGGCAAAGGAGATAATATGCACCCCACATCCCTGGGGTAAGGGAGGGTACAGACCCACAATACACCATACCTCTCTTCAATTACATCTCTTCACAAATCTTGACTCCTCTTCCTTCTCCCTAGACCCTTTCATATTTTCAGAATGTGACAAAGGCTAGAAAAGTAGGGAATTTGTTCCTGATTATTGCTTCTATGAATTCAACCTAGGTAAAACCAGCTTTGGAATTTTTTATCCATTATATTGTTATGTGTAATGGTTAATGTTATGTGTCAACTTGGCTAGATTATGATGTCCAATTGTTTGTTCAGACATCAGTCTCAATGTTGTTGCGGAGATACTTTTTGGATATGACTGACATTTCTATCAGTAGACTTTGAATAAAGAAGATCACTCTCATAATGTGGGTAGGCCTCATCTAATCAGTTGAAAGTCTTAAGGGAAAGACTAAGGTTTCCAGAGAAGGAAGGAATTCTGCCTCCAGACTGCCTCTGGGCTCAAGACTGCAACAACAACCCTTGCATGAAATTCTAGCCTGGTGGCCTAACATCCAAACTTCAGACTTGCCAGTCCCCACAACCATGTGAGCCAATTCCTTAAAATAAATATATCTGTAAGTCAATCTCGATAGATATGGATAGATAGATAGATAGATAGATAGATGATAGATACATAGATAGATAGATAAATATTCGATTGGTTCTGTTTCTCTGGAGAACCCTGAAAAATGCATGATGTCTACTTGAGACTTCTATTTTAACATCCCTTTTTAAACCTCACAAAAATCTATACTATCCCCATTTTACATATGAGGAAATAAAAGTGCAAACTTAACCAAGGAGACAGCTTTCAGTGAAGGTATGGTCAGGATGTGGCCCTGAGATTTGAACAGGTCTCTCTGATTGCAAGGACCATATTCTCACCACCACAAAGTATTACCATGTGCCCATAAAAGCTGAACCACTAAATCAGTTGCATCTCATATGTAGATTCACCCATGAAATTATGTACGCCTAGAACAAGAACAGTTAATTCAGTGATTTAAGCTCAAGATAATTCTGTCGACTTGATTGAACCAATTGGTTGGCACTTCTCAAAGATCACCATTTAGATGACTGACTGCATTTTATTTGCCTTGTCAAGGTATTTGGGGAGGAAATATACTTGTAACAATAGTAAAAAAAAAAATTCAAAGCAACCATTTTCTGAAATCTTTACTATGTGTGATCTTAACTCTATACACATTGTACTGTTAAATATCTATGAAGAAGGTATTATTAGCCTCATTTAACAAATAAGAAACTGAGGTTCACAGACGTCAGTTAAGGTTGCACAACAAATAAGTTTAAATCCTAGCTCCCTCAGAAATAAAATGAAAAAAAAAATAACTGCCTCACAATTCGATACAAAGAGAGGAAAACTGAATAATACATGTAAAAGTGTTTATCACAGGGTTGAACACATTCTGTGTATTCAAGAAATATTAGTTCCTTCTCCTCTTTGCAGAAATAAATATCTACCTAGAGAAATTATACTTGGCTGCCTAAAAATTTTATTCTGCTATGAAAATTCAAGAAGGAATTAGAAAACAAAGTTGTGCCAATACATACCTCCTATGAGCTTGCTGACCACCTGATTCTCAGTTAGGGCCTCCAAAATTGGAGACAGTAAAAAATCTAGGATACATAGGTATGGCCCTAACAGAAAAATACTTTTAAAATCAACTAACTACTCCCTATGCTTTCCTTCATTTAACTTTTGGATTCTCACTCTTATTTAACCCAACAAAATTAGGATTAAACGCTCCATCCTATTGATCTTATCCAGCAGTATCCCCATGTTACTCCTATTGCCTCAAACATGCAGAAAATTCTCTCAACTTAAAAGAGAGAAAGAGTTCACTTTCTTGCACATATGAGGATCTCATCTGAATAGAAGCAGCTTCTTCCAGACTCTTGTTCTTAAGCCAAAAAGTGGACCTTGACCTCACTGGAAAGTTTCCTTGACCATATAATCTTTCTGATTGCATATAAATGAGCATTTTATTATGTTGCTGACCTCAGTGAGTTGAAAATAGGCAATTAATTTTCCTCTAATCCCCAAAGTGGACACTAACTCCAGGTCAAGGTGGGAAAATATATTGTAGTCATATAACAACGAAGTTTATTCTACTGTCCAGATTCCTGCTCAAGGTAAATTAGCCTGAGCTGATCCTTCATTTTATCAGGACAAAATGCTCTTTCTTCACATAGTACAGACAAATATTCCAGGAGAATATAAGGTTCTGGGAACAGCAGTAAGCAAAGTCAAAGCATAAGGCAGTCTGATCATTTATCATTTACTTACCTGCTGCCATCTTTTATATCAGCAAAGTACTAGGTTTGAACTCTACCCTTCATTCAGCAGTGTTGAAATAGCAAGAGCTATATATAGGGTTAAAACTTCAAGTAATTTAAAACACACTTCCTTCCATGGCTGTTACAGAAGGCTCAGAAGGAGACATTCTTCCAAGCAAGCTAACAGTTGTCCCCATGTTATTTCGGAGACATAAAATCCCATAACATAACCCTGGTGACAACTAAAATCTCCTAGTTCAAAGGGCACAATCCCTTAATCAGTTTTGTCCTGCCTCACAGGGACAGTTGAGATGGTGGATTATCCATCACATGGAGAGCCAAGATAAGATCCTGAGTGATCATGGATGAAACAGGAAGGTTTATTCTTTGAAAATGAACTTCCCATGCTCATTGACTCTGATAGATTACATTTTAGAAGAGTATAAAGAAGAGGCCTTTCCTTCTTTTTTCTTACTGTCTCTTTCACTTAGAACACTCTGGCTACAAGGGAAATAATCAATAAATAGAGCTTCCAGCCAAACTTAAGGGGATAAACTAGTAAATGCTAAGCTTTGGAGCATTAAGAAGGCTGATTGTGCAGTGTCAGAACAATTTCCATATCATTAGCTCTAACTATTCCCTCCACCAATGGGACTGACTGTCAGGAACAGCATCAGCATGATTTTGCTTTCTACTCCCAGGCATGACAACAACTACGACAATATAACAATAATGATGATGAAGCCACCTTCCATATGTGTAACTTATTCAATTACATGGATTTTATTTACATACCCATGGACTATGTAAGCTCCATGAAGGCAGGAATCATGTCTGTCTTATTTAACATCATGTCCTGCAAAAGCCTGTCAAAATGCCTGATGCCTGTCAAATTGCCTGGTTGATAAATGTTTCTCGACTAAATAAATTAAATACCTCATTTAATCCTCAGAAAATAATGTCACTGGAAGTGGATTCCTGGTTCCACTTCACAGAGACTATAACTGAGATTCAGGGAGGTAAGCAGTATGCTCGAAGTACACACTATTAAGTGCCTGAGCCGGAAGACACACTAAGGTATTCTGATTCCAGATTTAGTGTTCATCCCCTATAGTGCTGCCAAACTTGATGAGAGCTATATCATGGATAAGGCAAGTAACAAGATTAGCACATCAAAATGTAGCAATAACTACGCCTCCAAAAAGAATGGCAAAAGAAAAAAAAAAAGCTAAAATTCTAAGGTCAGATCACCATAAAAGTGCAGTGAGGAGTCAAGTTCACGAGATTGGTCATTATTAATCAAATTACAGATCAGCCCCAATAGCCACATATTTTCTTTCACTTGCACTCAAGAGACCCTTTTGTAAAACATTCACAGAGAAAGATCGATACCTCTCTGGAGGTAAGTAGCATAAATTATGTCTCAACATATACACCACAGGAGTTTTACTGAGTGTTGTATACAGTAATTGCATTTTATAGATGGCTGTGGAAAGCTTCAGTCCTCATTGATTTTGATCATAAACTAAAAGGCGACAAAAAGAAAAGAACAGCACTTTAGATGAAGAAGTCAGTCAGCTGAAGCTGCAACAGAAAATGGAAATTTGGCATGCTGAATGTGATCAATTCATGTTTCTTGGAAAATGAATGTAGATATTTGAGTGCTTTCATTATGAGCCAGTAGCAAGACTTGAACAGTACTATGAGAATCTCTGCACATCTAACAGTGGTGGTACCTATCAGCAGGATTTAAGACGACAGGAAGCCGGCCTAAACTAGAGCCCTTTCTAACTTTCCACATTATGGATGCCATCAGAATGGCTTATGAGCCACATTAACTGGATATTTGTGTTTTTATTATTGCATTTAATGTGTCTTTGGGATTTACAATCAAAATTAAATGGAGATTGTGATGTAATCTGGGACCATCAGTATGTTGTTAACATTTCTAATTTCCAGAAGCATATTTTTCGAGCATTTCTCTCTTGATTTCCTTCATTTCTTCATGCCCTTCACAGCAAGCAATTCTGAAGGGATGTTAATGCAGCATAACAACTCTTTACCCTTTTTCAAGGCCAATTTTGCAATATGGGCAAAATGATTGGAAATGAAGTCCTGAAAACACTGAAACCATCTGTCAGGGACTCAGTTAAGAAGATCCACACTGTTTCACAGCCAAGGATGGGGATAAATTATGCCTGGCTGGAAATGTCCAAAGCAAGTGGATTCCCATTCAAGCTTATTAGGATAAATTACAAAACCCTTTATTCTTCATTGCCCTGGTAAAAATCATACTTTCAGATGACGATAAATCATAAGTCACACTGATGAGGAAGAAGCAAAAAAAAAAAAAATGTTTTTCTAATAATAAATCATACTTAAAGCAGGTGTCACTAAACGAAACCACAAGTTTCTGTCAAAACGTCTGTAGATCTATTTACATTTATAGACACAATCCTGTGAAATGTTCCTGTGCATTTTGTAAAAATAACCCTGTTAATATTTAATCACAAACTCCAGAAGTACTTGACTAATATTTATTCATGAAATGTATTTGGTAAAATATTAAAGGACTGGAGGGTGGGGCTGTTGTGATTAAATTATATCGCTTGGGATGTCAAGCTTTAGAATAAGTTAAACACTGTGCCTCCTTCCTCCCTTAAATATTTATTGCCATTATAAAACTATTGACATCTTACATAGAAAGCAGTGATTCTCACATTTTTTAACACAGATTTTTATACTAGTAAACAGTAGTAGTCCAAATGTTCCCATGAATGTTGGAACTGATGTACTTAACAGAAAGCCAAGATCTCCCAAGTGTAAGTGTAGAGCCACACAAAATGAATCACTTCCACACTGCTTCACACACACAAGGTTGAATGAAAATGAAAAATAGGGCCCTTTCTATGAAGTACAAAGTAGAAAGTTTGATTACAAAACTGCAGTTGGTGAGTTAAATGTGTTGCAAAACAGCCTGTGTATATAGAGGACAAACACAGTTACTTCCCCTCCCCCAGCCTCCTGCTAAAATATTGGAATAAGTGAATTGAAAAGTTAGTCCAGCAATTTCTGTGCTAATTAGAATACCGTTCATGGACGCTTTTCGTTTCTCTTGATTTTTTTTTTTTCATTTAATCTTAATCTGAAGCACCGCCAGAATAATTTGGTTAATTTCTCTCTAAGCAGTATACATAAAGCCCTTTTTTAATAGAAAAGCGGCTGAGTATATCGTTTGGAGAATTATGGAATTTGAATGCCCATATCAAGAGTTTTCCTTGAGAGAGATGTTCCAAAGAGCAAGATTGGTAGGTAACTGAGAAGGAACCCCTCTCAAGGCTGGGTCTCGGGTTTGTGAGTTTCTGATTTTACTAATGAGGATGCAATAGGATTGGGATTTGAGAGGTAGAGGAACCAAGGTACAGGCTCAGAGAATAAGGTGGAATGCGGCTAAATTAAATCAAGGACCCAATCACTTTAAACCAGAAGTCAAGTCAAAATAGGATCCAGCAAAACTATTGAGATGCAGAGAAATTTTCCTGATTTCAGCCATTAAACTGGTCCCTGAACCTAGAGCAGATTTGAGATAGAGATTGAGTATCCATCTAGGGAACTGGGGGAATGTTTTGGCAGGTCCTTTCAACAACACCCATAGCACTAAATCTAAGTGGTTTTGTAGACCAGAATCGCAAGGCAGAAATCTTGAGCTTTTCTTCCTAAGTTGGGAGCTCCTGATATTTGACAGACAACTATTTTCGGTGGGGCCACTAGTAGCTAAGAGAAGGTTCCCCCTGCACAGCCCACAGACTTATGAATGAATCAACCATTCAAATACAGTAACAGCACCGCCCACTCAACCATGAGCCCCACTTAGACCTCCAGGGGTGTTGTAGGCACTAACTGTGAAAATGGCTTTTAAAGTTCCCAAGTGCAATTTGAGGACACGGGGGGGGAAGGGTAAGCTGGGGACAAAGTGAGAGAGTGGCATGGATTTATATATACTACCAAATGTAAAATAGATAACTAGTGGGAAGCAGCCGCATAGCACAGGGAGATCAGCTCCATGCTTTGTGACCATCATAAAAACTCAGATATCCTTGAATGACAAAGAATTTCTTCCATCTGAAAAGGCCACCCACCTTCCAGAAGGTCCCATATGGAGCACTGAGGGAAGAAAGGGACATGCCACAAACAGGCCAAATCCACTCTAACACATGGGGAGGCAGAAGTCACTGTGATTTTACCCTCACATTTCAGTCCTGCATAATGGGGCTGCCAATCACATGAAGTTCCCTTAAGCAGGAATTCTATATCCATGTTCCATCCTTCAGAGCTCCATGTGTTATGATTTGCAAATTCAAGGAACTCAGTAAAATGGCTCTGAAAGGCTTGAGTCTGAAGACTCTACATCAGAATCAATATTGAGAGTTGAGACTTACTACAGAATTCAGAACAGTTATCGAAGTTCAGTAGGCTGCTAAAAGAGTTGATGGACAATTGCATAACAGAACCAAAAGCACTAAACTTTATTTACCGAACTCTTACCATCTTCCAGAAACTATATACCATGCAAAGCATAAATTATTTCATTTAACCTTCAAAATCTTTGAGATGAGTCCTACCATCATGCCCATTTAACAGATGAGGAAACTCAGTCAAAAGAGGTTAAGTAACTTATCCCAGGTCCCACAGCTAGTTGGTGGCAAACCTACTCAGAGATGCTGATGCAAAAGAATATGTGAAAGAGGCAAGTCACCCATTAGCTTTCAGAAGGACAAAATCATCTAAATTAGAACAAAAGACACAAAATGGAATTATTATGTAGCTTCTGCTAGCACTGTTAAGTGGATACGGTTGGAAGAAAGAACACAAAACTAAGAGATGTAAGGCCTGGGTTTCAGTCACTTTGATTTCTATGAGAAGATTAGCTGTACTCTCTAAGACTTTCCATTTTGGGGGTAGCACTATTTATTTCAGGGCATGCTGGTGAGTAAAGTTAAATAAAAAGATTTTTATTTCAAGAAGCTTAAAAATCTTCCACAGTGATTAAAGAGTTATAGTACTAATTCACAAGTAGTTCTCCACTTATGGAGGTAGAGTTATAAAATGGAAGGATAAGGGACTTCCCTGGCGGCCCAGTGGTTAAGACTTCACCTTCCAATGCAGGAGATGTGGGTTCGATCCCTGTTCTGGGAACTAAGATCCCACATGCCTCACAGCCAAAAAACCAAAACATAAAACAGAAGCAATATTGTAACAAATTCAATAAAGACTTGAAAAATGGTCCATATCAAAAAAGTATTTAAAAATAAAATAAAGTGGAAGGACAAGAGAAAGGCTATCCAGTGATGGGTCTACCATCATATAAACCAGTGCGCTGATGATTTTTGAGACAGAAGAGAAGGAAACTAATATCAATAAGACACACACGACATGCTAGGCATTTAACATATTCATTAAACACATATTTACTGAGTAACTATTATACACCAGGTTCTCTGCAAGGCTCTCAGTATATAATGGTAAACACAATAAACACAGTCCCTGTTCTTATATGCATAACTTGCAGTCAGGGAAAATAGACATTAAACAAATAATTATTTAAGTAAATATAAATTCTGAATCACAAATGCTATGAGTGAGAAATAATAAAGGGCAATTTAGATAATGAAAGGGGTCAGGAAAAAGCATAACTAAGGAAATTACATTTAAGTGAAGAACTGAAGAATAAGTAGGAATTAATCAGATCCAGAAAAATGGGAAAGCCTGTCCAGGTAGAGATAACTGCATACCAAAAATCCCGAGACAACAAGAGCATGATGTGTGCAGGAACTGAAAGACTGTAAAGCCAGAGTGTTGAGAATAAAGGTAGAATGATCTAGGAGAGGTAGGCAGGGGCTAGATCCAGCTTATCATGCATGAATTATCTCAATCAATTAAGTGATAGATGTAGGTCTTTATTATGTCCCTCTTACAGATGAGGAAAGATTCAGAAAAGTTAATGAATGCTCTGAACGTACACAGCAAGTCATTGGGGAGTGTAGTCTTATAATGAGAACATATCCTTGTAAGGAATGCTCCTTTCCCACCCTGCCCAGAGAATTCCTTCCAACTGAGGGACCCCTCCAGCAGAACAGGCCAGCCTTTCTCTACTCCTGCAAAAGAAGCAAGCAAAGGAGCTTGGAACGTGAATGCAGCACTCAGCACCTAGGCTGTGCTTCCTCTCTTTCTCTTCCTTAAAGAAGCACACATTCTGCTCTGCTCCTCCATGTCATATATTAGGAGTCTCACAATGCCATTTTGCTATCTGTGGCTGATGTGAATTCTGTCTAGTTCTGCCTTCAGAAAGGGAATTCACTTACAAGCAGATAAAAAACATACTCTCCAAAATCAGTTTTATCAGAAATAAAGGTGATATTTTAAAGTCATCTTCCTGACACCTCTCAATTGGTTCTAACTCAGGTAGGGGAAGATACGTGTGGGAGTATCTTAGATCCCATAATATTTGTGTAATTTTAAAACCTAGGGAGTAACTCTTTTTCTAAGCATTTTATCCTAGCTAGTCAGGTTGGAAAGGGAAAAACCAGGTAGGTTGAAATTGATCTTTATAACCAGCATCAATGCCAGATAAACACCAATAATGTTTAATCCACAAATGGTCCTGGCAGCTACTATTCTTGCTTTTATGACATTGATTTGAGCCTATCAACCTTTGCTCCTCTCATTTTCACGGAGGATCCTAATCAATACCTGAATCCAAAATGTTCCCTTCAGGAAAATAATTTATAGTTATCACTGCTTGTACTCTATCTCTGATGTATCCCTTAAAATGTATTAGCCTGAAGTTGGAGAAAAAATAGGTCTCCTTTTTTAAATACTATATTTAAAACACACAAAAAAATTGCCAAATGGGAAGTTGTCTTTTGAGCCCCCTCCCCGACTTACCCAAAATACTACACTTCTGCCCTAGCCCACCTCAACCTCACTACATTCCTGAAACAGAATGGAATCTCCTATCTGGAGAATAGGATGGTTCTTTGTGTCACCCTTCTGTGGAGCAAGAGGAAGGGATGAGAAATCGAAATTCCTCTCACAGGAACTTCTGAAATCTCCATGAACAGGACACTCTAGAGGATGAGTTGGCAGGTTGTCATTTAGTTTGACTTCAGCTTTGGGTTTGGTGTCTTAATAAATGTACTTCACGCTCACGATCACCTTCACCTGTCTTTTTTCCTTTGGTCAGAAGCTTACATATTTTGCAAGTTGCTTAGGTGATGGTCTCTATATCTAAGTATAGTATGGAATGACAGAGGTTCAAGGTCACTGTTGGAATTTGACTACATTTGGAATGTAATCTGAAAGATGAAGAAGTCCATTTCTGGATGATACAATATTTTTCTTGGATGAGAAAAGACCATTATTTTTATTGAAGGAAAAGAAAAAATTAAACACTCCTACATATGTCCATTTTCCTATTACTACTCCCAAAGGTGATAGCTTGTTGAAGATTTTTTTCATCATTTTTAGAGAAGCTCAGTTCTATGACACTTAACCAAGTTCAGGATAAATAATCCAAAAGCAACTTATGAAGGGGTTATATTGTGTACAGTTTAAAAAGGGGAGGGCTAATTTCATTTCATTATTGCTTTAATTTCTAAAATGTTTTTAAAATATATTTTTAAAATCTCTTATTTTTTCTTATTTTTTTAAAAAAGAAAGTCCAAATGCTTTGTAGAACTCACAAATGAGGCCAGAACTTATTTCTTGAGAGCTGCTGTCACTGAACCCTGAATCACAAGCATTGCCATCATCCCGCTTGATGGTGTAAACCTAGACAAGCTACAGCAGATAAAGCAAACCAAATATTTCAGGCACAAAAATCAAACTATTGTGTTGCACCAACACTTAAAAAACTAATACAATCCTGATACGCAATGCCTAAGACATAAAGTTGTACTTGCCGAGCACAGTTTGAAAACTACTGTGACTGTGTGAGATCCTTAAGGTAGGGCTGTGTGTTAGTGCCTGTTGTAACCCCAGCATGAAGGTACCCCAGGCAGCATCGTGCCTGGCACATGGACAGCATGAAACACATTTCTGTGGACCTGAATTTGTTACAAGGAAAGAGGATGGAGGATTCGAGGCTTAATGAAACAGGTGTCTCCATAGACAAGATGGCTCTGTAGAGTGCAACAGACATTTCTGATGTCCTCTACAGGCCACTTCTTAAAAGAAAACAAAGGAATGGGTGTGTCATTTAGTCTAGCTGCTGGTTGTGCTTGCACAGGCATTACTATAAATTTCCAGTTGCTTCTATTAGAAAAAATTGATCAAGGCATTGAGATATTAGTCTTCTTTGCGGGGTTAGAATCACAGAATGTTAAAGTTTGAATGGATCTTGGAGAACATGTGGTCTAGTGGTTTTCAAATTGTGTTCCAGGGGACCCTAAAGTGCCACAAGGGTGCCTCTGGGACACTTGCAAAAGAGGTCAATCAGGCAGGTGTCTGGACATCCCACTCCCATATGATTTAGCATAGCTCCTTTTATATATCTCATTTACATATAAGGGTTTCATAAGATTTTATTAGCAATGTGGTTCCAAGTGCTAAAAACAATGCTTAACACTCACTCATCTAATTCAACCTTCCAATTTTACAAATATGGATGTAGAGTCCAAACACCCAAGATATTGTAGCAATTTGTTACAGGATATAAACAAAAACCCAGATATGCTGAATCCCAATCTAGTGCTTTTTCCACAGCACTATTAATCCTGGGAGTTTTCGGTACTTAAAGTACCTGGCACCTAATAGCTCCTCCGAGTCTAGGAAATAGGGAAGCAGAAATCTGCAATACATTATGTTGCTAACAGCTTTTATTTGTGTCACACTAGGCAGTTTGCAAAGGCATCCACACCCATTTATTTATTTATGTATATTACAACAAACTGCAAGGTATTCAAAATGGGTATGTCATTTTTTCTGATGAGGAAAACTAAGTTTCAAAGAGATCAAATGTAGTTGAAGTTAACTGAGACAAAGAACACAGTCCTTCTAACCATTCTATCCAAGGCTCCATTCATTACAATACGGGGGCGGGGCCAACTTACCAGTCTCTTGGGCCACTCCACTCCACTGTCACTGAAGCATCTCTTATCAAGGATAGGAAATAGAATTCAACACACAGGCTAATTCATTGATAGGCCACATTAATAAGTATTCTCAGGTTGAGCACAGATTTAGTAGAAAGGCATCAATGACCATAAGTAATGTCAGCCTTTGGCACAAGGAAGAAATGGGGGCATGTGTGTCAAGTCATCACCATTCTTTTTTTTCTATATATAAATTTATTTATTTTATTTATTTTATTTTTGACTGCGTTGGGTCTTCGTTGCTGCACACGGGCTTTCTCTAGTTGTGGCGAGCGGGGGCTACTCTTTGTTGCGGTGCGCGGGCTTCTCATTGCGGTGGCTTCTCTTTTTGTGAGGCACGGGCTCTAGGCGCGCAGGCTTCAGTAGTTGAGGCTCGCGGGCTCAGTAGTTGTGACACACGGGCTTAGTTGCTCCGCGGCATGTGGGATCTTCCTGGACCAGGGCTCGAACCCATGTCCTGTGCATTGGCAGGTGGATTCTAAACTACTAAGCCACCAGGGAAGCCCAACCATTCTTGATTTAAAATGACAAAAGTTCAAAAGAGAGAAAAAGGCCAGATACTAAGATTTAAATCCTGAGCTAGGGCAGTTAGCTTTCACTTTAAGGCCCATTATCTGCCAGTTTAGGCTCAGGAAGCCCAGGAGACCTAAAGTCCCCCAAAGTCATATAAACAATAAGTGCCTCCAAATATTTCCCTCACCTAAACAACTCCCTGCTAAAAACAGAAGTAAGTGGGCCTGACTAGAGGTTTGATTGTGTGGGAAATGGACTTTAAAAAGGGAAATGAAACCACCCTCATTTCACTGAGACACAATCAGATGGCATGTTTGGACACTGCTGACAGTGGCCAGATTCCACAAGCTCGTTTGTGAAAGCCATTGAAGCTCATGGAAACACTCTCCCCTGCAATTTAGCTCCAGCTGTTCAAGCTGAGGCTGCTCTTTAAAGTGAAGCAAAATAGTGAAAAAGCTGAAGTTCAGCAGTTTCACTCTGTTGGGCCAAAGCTTCTGCATAGTCCCAGCCCATGGATTCTGCTACATTGGCCAGATGCTCAGGGTCTCCCAAGCCAGTCTTACAGGGAGCTCCATAAAAAGTCCACAGGACTCCATGTGTATTAGGTGCAGGCAACATGAGGTGGTCCAAAGGGGGCATCAGGTCCTGGTCAGCCTACTCTGCAGCACTGAGTCTGGTCTATGCAAAAACTTCAGAGGAACTGAAGTCATTAGGATTCATTTTTAAAACTAGTTACTAGAGCAAGATAAAGCACTTTTATGGTGATGGAGGATTTATTTTTTTCAACTTTATAAATTACTTTCCTTCCTCTGAATGCCAACTTTCTCATGGTAGAAGGACTCTTAAGTAAGTTGTAAACAAATCCAAAAGCAATGCAAATGAGCTCACTCTAACTTCTGACCTCCAGGTTTCATTTCATAGTGTTTATTTCATTCCCCAATACTCCCAAACCTTCAAATTAAAAAATCTTTCCCCACCACCCACAAATGTTTCTATGGAAGTTTTTTTTTTCTCTCCCAAGATGTTTCTATACGTATCTGCTCACCATTGCGACTGGATAAATCGCACCTTTGCTAATGCCTCTCTGATATATGCTCCATGGCCTAATGCAAAGAATTTGCCTTCAGCCCTCGACAGTCACTCCAGCATTATTTATGAAGCAGTTTATTTTACATGAGTTCTGCAAAGAAAAGAGTTGACTGTGGTCAATAATCATCACTGGTTATTTCTTTTATTTTTTTTAGATATTGACTGAAAAACTAGACCCTGAATGGAAGTTCAGAAGTCTCCATCATTGTCCATGAAAGAAGCTGCTGTGGCTCATCAGATGTGGACATAATGCAGTATATGTGGGACCCTCATCCCTGAGCACTAATGTACAAATGAAACCTCACTACCTGAGCCTCTCATGTCCAGTTTCTGTCAGTAATTGAAGTAACTGGAAGATAAAAAGAATCTCACCATGAAATGAAAAGATAATTCCTTCAGAAACATCCATCTTGACAACAACTAAATGTGTGGACCACGATTGCAAACACTTAGTGAATCACTAAGAAAAAAAGATTTAATTTCTAGGACTGCTTGGCAGTGAGGGAGAGTTTGCCTTTCACAATGTACAAGCCTTGGGGACTCATTTTTCTTCTTACAATTCCCAGGTGGCCAAGTTCACACAATGGATGGATAGATTTAATAAAGATCAACTCTAGCTTCTGGAAAGTCCAGCTTGCAGTCATTTTTAGCAGCTATACAGGGAGTGCTACAGCGTGAGTAAGCCACTTAGGACAGTGGTTTAGTCCACTGAGATTTACTGCCCAGCTCCCTGACACCCCAGTGTTAGAAATTCTCACTGATGACAACGAACATAAAAAGTCATATTATTTTCCCTGGAGGCAAATAAAATGCAGAAAAATTCTGGACTCCAAAAGAAAATTATGTCTGTTTTGAACCATGTCAAGTCTCTAGAGCATTGGGCATACTGTCACGTAAAGATGAATTTGCCCCCTATTTTAGGAGTCTTTGAACTTTAGGCATTAATAAGATCTCAGACCACATATATGAGCAGAGGAAGAATCACAGAATTTACTTGGGAGAAGGAATAAAAGTCCCATCCAATCTTATTTTCCTTTTTTGGCTTTTAACTTTTTAATTGTGAAAGAAAAACCACAAAAAACTTATGTATAGTTTAATGAGCTATTATAAGGTAGACATCCTGCAACCACCACCTAAGTCAAGATATAGACCTTTGCCAGCCTAAGATACCACATGCGTGTGCACCATCCGTATCTCAAACACCATCTGCCTCCCAAAAGTAAGCACTATTTTTATAAGAATCACTTTTTTCTATCACATAAGTTCTATCACATAAATACACATTCCTAGACATCATATTTTAGTCTTGCCCATTTTATTAAATCCGATACGTATTTTAGGTCCCTTTTCATCCACAGATTTCTCAACCATCCCTTTCTTTGCCTTACAATTTTTTTGTTCTAGGATCTGGGGCATTTGACCTGCAGAGTTTCTCACAGTTCAGACAATGCTGATGAACATGGTACAGTTCAGCATGTTCCTCTGTCCAGTGTATTTCTTTCAAATTGGCAGGTGGATCCGGAACCTTGACTAGGTTTGGGTTCCATCCCATTGCAAAGGCTCTAATTACTGTGGCCTTTCACCAAAAAGCATTTAATGTCTAGTTATCTCTCTTTCTCCATTAGCAGCTGTTGAGGCTTAATGCCTAAATCTAGTCATTCATTTGAGGTTTGTAAAATGGTGATAGTTAAATTTTATCCTTTTTTTTTCATTTATTAGTTAAAAATTTTTTGTAAATATGTGCTTCCCCTCATCTACTCTTTGGTTTCCCTGTGGTTCATATTGGAAAGGCAGGATAAATGTTTGATTCTTTCCCTCTACTTACCATTTTCAAGAAAATGAATTGGTTCCTTAGAATCTTCTGAAGGTGGTTAGGTTTTTAAAATACAATTATGTATCCATGGATTTAAACATAACTTATAGGTTTCATTCAATTGCAATTACCTCTTTCGAAGCTTAAATTGTCCCAATGGGAAGCTCTTAAAGTTGGTTCCTGAGTTCTTTCGACAAACCCCAGTAGTTTTTGATAGCTTCCTAGCTACATGGTATGACAAGATGTTCCAGACTAATCTTGTGCATTTCCTGCCCCAGACCTAGAATTGACCAATTCTCCAAGTTCTGGTTTCCTTTTTTAAAATTTTTTTTAAAATTTTTATCTTATATGGGAGTATAGTTGATTAACAATGATGTGTTCATTACAGGTATACAGCAAAGTGATTCAGTTATACCCATACAAGTAGCCATTCTTTTTCAAATTCTTTTCCCATTTAGGTTATTACAGAATATTGAGCTGAGTTCCCTGTACTACATTAGTTTCCTTTAATGGGAAATATTATTTTAAAGCCACCACAATCTGAATGTTAGGTGTGCCCTCTGCACACACATTTTTATAGTTATTTTTATCTACATTTTATTGCGTACTGCTGTTTTATAAATTCTTACTCCCTCTTAGCCCTCATTTAGTCTTAGTTCTATTTTATAACTATATGTTTAATGTTCATCACTAGTCCTTATGGCAATGTCTGTCTCTCTAATTACTTTCATTGTCTGAGGATCATTCTCTAGTAGATTCCTCAGAAAAATCTGATGGGAAATATATTCTTATTATTAACTATATTATTAATATTGTATGTTAATAACAGTCTGTGCTCTTTATACTTGAAAGTCAGTTTTTCTAGCTATAAAAATCTTTGGCTCACATTTTTTTTCTTCATATTTCCTAAAATATGTTACTCCATTTTCTTCTAGCATAAAGCATTGCTCTCCAAAAAACAGTGCAATGATAATCTAATTCTCTTTCCCTCATAAGTCACTTTCTGATGTCAAGATGTGATGTACAGCATGCTTACTATAGTGAACACTGCTGTATGATATATAAGAAAGTCGTTAAGGGAGTAGATCCTAAGAGTTCTCATCACAAGGAGAATTTTTTTTCTTTTCTTTTTATTGTATCTATATGAGATAATGGATGTTAACTAAACCTATTGTGGTAATCATTTCACAATATATGTAAATCAAACCAACATGCTGTACACCTTAAACAAAAAAAAAAACAAAAAAAGAATCATTAGTCTAACTCAAGCATGAATATGCCATTAAACCCAGAATTGTATTAAAATGTCCACTAAAGATACGATAAAATTAAGCACATTGGCATATTCCTTTTTTTAATGGTACAGTTTGCTCTGTCCTATAGTACATTAATATGTGTTTCTAGGCAAAAAATCTAGGAAGGAAAAAGAATTACTACTGTTTTCCCAGTCTTCCTTTCCTCAAGGAAATATAAATTTATTCAGCTGAGGTGATAACCTATGGCCATCAGTCACCTGCAGTCTAGCAACATAATTATAAAGAAACAAAAAAGGGTAAGTAAGCACAAGATGGAGTAATATACCAATCTTTGGGCAAACCAGAGTTTTCTCTTTTTTCATTGCTTATGGGAACTGTGGAAGCTTGCTGTCCCAGGTCATCTACCAGGGAAGTGCCTTTTTAGAGTTGTACCTCAGACTGTTGTCTCCCTTTCAGAACCAAGAAGGAGAGGAGGAATTCTTCATCTTCTCACTGTCTCAACTGAGCAGACACAATGTATTTGGTATACTATTTAACATACAGACAAACCCCAAGTCTCACAAAAATGTGACCACATTTGAACTTAGATACCTTCCTTTAGCTAAAACCCCCAGTCAATCTTCAATTTGAAATAAATTTGTAACCTGCTCCAGAAATCAGCTCTGGGAACAGCTCTACACTGTTTTTAGATTTTAAATGCAATGATAGATTTATTACATTTATTAATAAAAAACATGTTAATATATTTATTAACAGAAAGCATGCCTTTTGTTGACATACTTTACAGCTAAGGTTGAAAAAACAATTAATGTGGTACTTCCCTGGTGGCACCTGCCAATGCAGGGGACACGGGTTCGAGCCCTGGTCTGGGAAGATCCCACATGCCGCGGAGCAACTAAGCCTGTGCGCCACAACTACTGAGCCTGCGTTCTAGAGCCTGCGAGCCACAACTACTGAGCCCACGTGCCACAACTACTGAAGCCCACATGCCTAGAGCCCATGCTCCGCAACAAGGGAAGACACCTCAATGAGAAGCCCACGCACTGCAAGGAAGAGTAGCCCGCGCTCACCGCAACTACAGAAAGCCCACGCGCAGCAACGAAGACCCAACACAGCCAAAATTTAATTAATTAATTAATTAATTATTTAAAAAAAAGAAAAAACAATTAATGTGAAGAATTGCATTTCAGGATGTCAGAGCAGAAGAAGTTTAATGTAAAAATATATCATTAAAAACTAACTAAAATAAAACTGTATGCGTCAAATAACATCAAATATGAATCTGGAAATTCTTGAGGAGAAAAAGAACAAGCTAAGATTTGAATAATGTTAGAAAGGGAAAAAATGAATTTAGTCTTATCTCAGATAAGAAATGATTTAGGGTAAGAGGGTTCTGTAGGGAGAGAGCCAAAGGGCCTATCTGAGGTGGGGACATGAAGACACACATCCGGGTCTGAAAGAATAGAAAAAGATTGAAAAAGTAGGTCAAGTACTTCAAGTACCAAGAAGGTGATCAGGGAATAGAGAAAGAACCAGAGTTTTCTTACACTTACTGACACCACTCAAAGTGTTGCTAAGAACAGGTGCCGTAGTCAGGGATTCATGAACTTCCTTTAAAAACATACAGAACAGGAGAAGAGAATATAAAATCTTTACAACAGAGAATCTGTAAATATTTTCGTATTCACAAAAAGGAATACGACCCCCCCAAAAATGTTAAGAAACTTGCCATAGAAGAACTTAAACTGCTTGCAGGATCAACAAAGTCATGTTAGTATTGTTTCAGACTCAGCCCCACTCCCATTGCTCTAAAAACAAACAAAGAAAAATATTCCCTGTTGGCAAGGTGAGTGGAAATTGGAAAGGCTGGGCAGGGGTGGAGGACATGGCTATTAGCTGGAATAAAAACGATTAGAGATAAAGGTCATAGAATCCAAATGCCTGTTTGAGATAACATTTTACTATGACTAAGTTTTACTTCAATCAAATCGTTCAGCAGTCCCTAATCAACAATTAGATATGTGATATCCTCATTTTAATGGGGGAAAAGAGGAAAGGAAAGAAGGGGGTAGAAAAGTTAAAGAATGTTCCCATCAAAGAAGAGACACTTTGAACACTAAATTTCTCCTTTAATCCTACAATGATTATCATGCTCTGGGCTGCAGAGAGGGAGGGCATTTGAAGGCAGCCAGCTTCATATAATTCATAGAGGGTTATTTTTTTGTCCAGTTTAATTTTCAGTATGGCTAGTGACATTTCTTATAAAGGCTCTCCATTCCATGGGTTTCTTATGATATAACTGTAAATCACATCCAAATTAGCCTTCATATACCTAATCCCAAATCTTCCCAAATGATCCATTACTTTTAGACCAAAACTACATGGTACAACTTTATAGTTTGGTTATGGAACAGGAAGGCTCATATTAAAGGGAAACATCAAAGAAAGCATCAAGTCCCTGAGATTCCCTCTAAGGAGACCAAGCCGAAGAGTTTAAATGGAGCCTGTGGGGGACAGGCCAGAACAGGAATCAGGTTCCACATCCTACAGCTCTCTACACGGGATCTAAACAACTGAAGTTTAGGGATTTCTGAAGGAGTCTAGGAAGGTGGAAACAAAAGCAAAGAGAAGAGCACAGTACAGGAAAACCACACCTCATCACCCTCCAAATCAGAGTGCCTCTACACGACCAGGGATGGCCTCCTGCAAGTAGAGGTGATACCCAGAACCAGGACGTTGCCAGCAGCATCCCCACTCTCACACCATCTCCCATCCTTATACTCAAGCCTCTGTTGCATTTATTCAGTTCACCTTGGGAGAAGGTTCCTGGAAGAACTAGTGTGGCCACAATTTCATAAGGTATTCATCTTGAACTCCTGCTGAGAGGGAAGGAAAAGCCAGTGTAAGGTGGATAATATACTAAAGACAGTGAGAAGATAATGTACATGACAGTGAGGATGGAAAAAAGAAAAACGAAAAAGTGTGGGCTCAGATGAAGGAAACTATAAGAAAGAGGTGAATGATTAGGGCTGGGTTGAATAAAACCTGTGAACTACTATGCAACCGTTGAAATCGTGTTTTCTAATATATGGAGTGATTGGAGGGAGATGTTCACAATATAATGATCAACCATAAGAGCAGGTTAAAAACAGTTTGTAGGGGGCTTCCCTGGTGGCGCAGTGGTTAAGAATCCGCCTGCCAATGCAGGGGACACGGGTTCGAGTCCTGGTCCCGGAATATCCCACATGCTGCGGAGCAGCTGGGCCCGTGAGTCACAATTACTGAGCCTGCGCATCTGGAGCCTGTGCTCCGCAACAAGAGAGGCCGCGATAGTGAGAGGCCCGCGCACTGCGATGAAGAGCGGCCCCCACTTGCCACAACTGGAGAAAGCCCTCGCACAGAAACGAAGACCCAACACAGCAATAAATAAATAAAAATAAATTAAAAAAAAAAAAAGTTTGTAGAATCTACTCATTTTTGTAAACATGTATAAACATATAGAGATTAGTATACTTGTATACCTATTATATTAGATGTGTGTGTGAAAGATGGGAATAGAGACAAAGGCCAAAGAGATAGGAAAATATACCAAAAAAAAAAAAAAATTCTAGCATGAGTTTATTTTGTGTGATAGGATTATGGGTGATTTTCTTATTTTTTATGCTTCCATATTTTTTCCATATATGCTTTTTATATTTTCCAATTTTGTGAAATATATAATAATAATAATAATAAATAAAAACAAAGAAAGCTTTGTTACTACTTCTTTTTCTGTATCCTTTTTCCCAGCACCCGTCTGATGGAAACTCATGATCGTGACTGTTGGTATTAACTGAAGAGAAAGAAAAAAATAACACAAGGCATGCATAAAAGTCATCACGATCCTAATGTTGTCTTTACACACCTGATTCTTAATTCCGACCAGGTCCTCCCATGCTCCCAATTACGATAAGGAAAATAAACATCATGAAAGAGAACATGAAACTGACACTTCTGACAAGGCAACAGTTAAAATTCATGAGGGTACATTTTGCTGTTAATTGGCTATCCACCATTAAAAACTTGGCTTTTTGATTAAGAATAGTCACAGCATGCCCTTGTAGATTGGCTAATGAGCTGTCCACTCACTGGAGAGTCCAGCTATTCATCAAGCCCCTGGGTAATATGAAGGGAGCTCAAGATACATGCAGTTCAAGTGGAAAATGAAATCTGAGTAGCCTATAAAGGAGAAATGACATCCTGCCCAAGCTGAAAACCTCTGTTCTTTAGGAGTAGACTCATATAGACTAGTCAAATTGGACTGAGAAGTTAAGTAAATGGAAAGTCTATCATTGCTGGGGTTTGGCAACTTGCCTCCTCTCCTAGAAAGCATGGCATGTTAATATCTACCTTAAGCCATTGTCTACTGCCTAAGAATGACGTTAGAATCTAGTAAATGAGAGTATAAGCTTATTTGTATACAAAACAGTATAAAGAGATAGAATACTGAAAAAATAGGACTATAATTTGGTGGAGGGAGATAAGATGTTGGAACTGACAGTACAGCACAATAATAAGTGATATGGAAAAAAATCCAATAAGGGAGCAATTTAATTTAAGTGGGTTTTAATCTGAATCTTCCCACCCACATACCAGTTTTAGACTGCAGGAGGTATAAAAGGACACTCAAGCCCAGCAATGTCAGCCAACTGTCATCTTGTCAAGAGTGCAGACAAATAGTCACCATGCAAAAATCAATAGCAGTGGGAAAAAGGCTTTCTTGTACATTTATGATGGATAACACAGCCTGGGTGTAATGCATTGAAACAACTAACTTAGATGATGTGGACTGCTTTGGTCAATGATTTTCAAGCCTTGGTTGGGAACAGCTGCACTGCTAAAGCATTTACTGTTCTAGGCACATGACAGCAGCTATTCCCCTACAACAGAGAATTAATCCAAAGGAATTCCCTGAAAACTCCAGGTATGGAAAAAGTAAGAAAGAGTGGAAAGGACCATCAGTTATGACATATGTGAACACCATAAAGTAGCTGATGGCCGCAGACCATTCTCTGCTTCTGCAATTGGAGGGCAGCACATAACACTGATAGTCTTCTACCCCTTTTATGTAAGATCCACAAGGTGATGTTTCATTGAGGAGGCAGATAGGTTCTGCTGTTGAACTATGGGAAAACTGGAACATCAGAGCAGCAACGGCTTTTAGAAACCTGTGGCAAGGCCAGAACTAAAACCAAGTGAGTTTCCTTCTTTTAGTCCAGATCCTTGTATTCAAGCCTTCTGTCTCCAACAGGCATAGGGGAATCTATTGTGGCTGAAGGGCTGGCTCCCTCCGCAGCCTAGCTGCACTCTTTATTAGGTTGAGAAGGATGATTTGCAGTCAACAGCTCCCCTGCCTTGGCCTGGTGAGTTCTTCTATCTGCTCTCCTGCCATGGTGGCACTCTTGGGATGTGAGATCCCAGCCAGAGTCCCTTTCCTACCAGGCCAATGGGCCCACCCAGGAGCATGACATCCACAGCATTTCCAGACACCAGAGCCTCTGAGAGAACTGGAGGCACTGAGGCAGGCAGCCTAGTAACAGAAACACGGGCCCAGAGAAGGACAGCCAATCCTCACCCAGGCTCTGATACAGAGTCAGGGTGACTTTGGACAAACCATCCAACCCCTCCGTGGCCCAGTCCCTCATGTGTAAAATAGCACTGATCTTATCTCCCTCACTGGACGGTCAGGAAATCAAATAAAATCATGAATATGAAAGTACTTTGAAAAATGTTCACTCATAAAATTACAGAATTTTAGAATGACCTTAGAGATCATTTAATTTAGCACTACCCCTTATTAACAGATGAGGAAACAGTCCCCAAGTGCTTAAATGACTTGAACAAAGTCAAACAGAAGCAGAGCTTCTATACAATTCAAAGCACGATTATTACAAATTAGTATAATTCCAATGTGACTGCAAATATATTAATAACGTATTTCTCTTTCTTCTTAGCACAAAAAAAGCCACATTGCCTATAGAAATAAAATGAAATAATCAGGAAGGCCACCAAGTTTGCAATACATGATGAATGGCTTATTGTTATTACATTGTAAATGTGACAAAATAATATTATTTACATTTTCAGTTTTTATGGCCACACCCTAGGACAGCAAAAAATAAATAAATGAATAAAAATTACCCATAATCCCTCTCTTTGGAAAAATATCAGCGTTAACATTATGGTAAACACCATTTACCATGAGATTATACTCTACATACTGTTTTATAATCTGCTATTTTGCATGAGAAGAATTAAAAATGCTAGTCTTTATCTTTCAGCAAAGTAACATGGGGTGAAGCGTGTTAATGATGAAAAACATAAAAGATTAATTGGTTTCATGAGAAAAGGACACCTCCATAAAGTTCTTGATCTATTCTCCAGGGAACAAAAGAATAAATACACATAGCTTAAGAAGTTAACAAGTAGTGGTTTCTCCAGTTAGTTGAAGGCCATGGACAAATCCATCCTCCTAATGTTCCATGCTAAGTCAAGATATGTTCTGTGGTAAGCAACAAAATGAAATCCTAAGAAAAGTCACTCTTGTTGTATTTAAAATCTACTTCCAAAGCAGTTACTGACTCAGCAGCTCCTACCCTGAGTACAAAACTAAGATACTGTGCCTTTTAACATTCATCCTTCCATCTGTCTTCTGAACAAAAGGTCAGTTTTATGAGAATATATCTTTTATGTTAATGATATGTCTGTGACCCAGAGTTTTTACTCCTCACAAATCCTTCCTCTCAGAGTGAGGGCTCATGCTACTTATAAATTCCCTTAAATGCAATCTCTATTGTAGAGTGCTACCTCACTAGCTTAATCTCCACCTTAAAGAGTGAAATTCAAAGATGACATGTCCTATTGTTTGTTCTCTTTAATTCTGAAATTCTAAACTTGGCAATTCCACATAAACCAATCAGATCCGATTTGGATAAATCCAAGCCTCCTGAAATAGCTCTGATTTTCAGATACAAACCCACTGGAAACCCAAATGCCACCATTTTACCTCTGCCCACTACTCAACTGCCCGAAAAGGAAACCCAAGAAGTTCCAAGTAGTTACTCCTTTTCCTGCTCTTGCCCTAACCTCCAGTTATCTCTCTGAAACACAGAATTGTGTAAGATCTCATCCCCATGTCCATGCCATCCTGCCACTTCCTTCTTTTTTACTAAAAATGTCATTTTTCATCATCCCAGAGACACAGCTGGTAGGGAGGAGAAGACTTCACAATCATCGGCCCTGAAAACATTATACAAAAAAACCTTACAATAGGTTTTTATGATTATTACAGGACATTTGAAACAACTTGGTAAAAAGCCATTATAAAAATCCACATGAAAATAAAACTGTAAAATACATAATCAAGGATCCTAAATGTGGGTGCTTGTTTTATATTCACACCCTCATCAAGCTTCAGTATAGTTCTGCCCCTTCCCCACTGGCCCAGCCAGTCACTACATCTCCCTTCCTGAGATCGATCTCTCTTCTTACTCCAAGTTTTGCACTACAAAAGCTCAAGATGGCCTTGTATGGCCTAAAATTCAAAAGTGTTTCAGCTTTAAACAAAGTACAAATTTTCTGAGAATTTTGAAAAAGCACACTCTGAATCAAGTAAAATTTTCCCTTTGTAGGAAAATTATTTCCAGTTTCAAGATTTATCAGGAACGTTAGTCCGTTACTCTTGACCATATATCAAAAACTATAACTCCTTAAATCCCTCTCATTCTTAGATGATGTGTGCTAACACCACTCATACATGCAGCAAATGATTGGAATCTATATTTTAACCATTTTAGTGGTCAATGTAGGTTTCTGGATGATCCGTTTGGCAATGCAAGTACAACATAAATGGCAAATACTAGAGTCTTTCCTGTAAGACTGGCAGGTTGAGCCATAGTCAACTCAGCCCAAAATTACTTTCACTCAATTTGACTGTGCCTGAGGTGGATTTCTACAGCACATGTACTTTATTTAGACAAGACATACAATCCATATTGTCTAATATTTTCGATGTTCAGATACATTCAGAGGCCAAATAGCAGAGTGAGAGGGGCATGCGCTTTGGAAGCAATCAGAAGGCAGATAGAGTCTCAGCTCTTCCAATCATAGGCCACATGGACTTGAACAAGCCCAACATCACTGAAGTTCAGCTTCTTCATGTAAAATTAGAGTAATGATAATAACATTTTATAGAGATTGTTGCATGGACTAGAGATAAGGTATATAAAATGCTCACCATAATGTCTATGGTAGATGCTATACATATGGTAGACGTCTATAGCTAGCAATAATAGTAATGGTGTGTATTTTACCCTCAATATAGTAAGCATTTCAATCCACAATTAGAAGCATAAAGATTTCTGGGAGCCTTCATAGTGAGCTTATTCTGCTTATTCATTGTGAAGTTACTTAAGATAAGATGTAAGTTATCTGATTATCTGATGCTGATTGTTTTCTGAAACCATACTTTGAAAAAGAAAGATAAAGACTAGTAGTCTCATGAAAGGGTAAGGGGAGAGGGAACCATTGCTGGGTCTGGGAAAACTGGACAGCTACATGTAAAAGAATGAAATTAGAACACTACCTAACACCATACACAAAAATAAACTCCAAATGGATTAAAGACCTAAATGTAAGACCAGACACTATAAAACTCTTAGAGGAAAACATAGGAAAAACACCTTTTGACATAAACCACAGCAAGATCTTTTTTGTCTCACCTCCTAGAGTAATGAAAATAAAAACAAAAATAAACAAATGGGACCTAATTAAACTGAAAAGCTTTTGCCCAGCAAAGGATACCATAAACAAGATGAAAAGACAACTCCATGAGCTGTTTGTATATTTTAGAGATTAATCCTTTGTCCGTTGTTTCATTTGCAAATATTTTCTCCCATTCTGAGGGTAAGTCTGTCATACAGACTGAAGTAAGTCAGAAAGAGAAAAACAAATACCATATGCTGATGCATATATATGGAATCTAAAAAAGAAAAAAAAAATGGTACTGATGAACCTAGTGGCAGGACAGGAATAAAGACACAGACGTAGAGAATGGACTTGAGGACACGGGGAGAGGGAAGGGTAATCTGGGACAAAGTGAGAGAGTGGCATGGACATATATACACTACCAAATGTAAAACTGATAGCTAGTGGGAAGCAGCAGCATAGCACAGGGAGATCAGCTTGGTGCTTTGTGATGAGCTAGAGGGGTGGGATAGGGAGGATGGGAGGGAGGCTCAAGAGGGAAGGGATATGGGGATATATGTATGCATATGGCTGATTCACTTTGTTGTACAACAGAAACTAACACAGTATTGTGAAGCAATTATACTCCAATAAAGATCTATTAAAAAAAAAAAGCATTTCAACACAAGCATTTAGTTAAAAACAAGATTTTTATATCAATATCATAGAAGAGAAATAGTCTTAAAACCACAGATAAAATGTAACAATCTTAAAAAATGGATTAATTGCCTTATGTGTTTTTCCAGAAATAGAAAGAAATGAGATAAATTCCTCTAGATGAAATCACCTTTCTAGAATTTTATCTCAGGTAATTGTTTACACTAACCCCATTAGAATTATTGCTCAAATCTAAGAACTGAAATTATCATGATATAATAACTACCAGGGAAAAACTTACAAATATAGGAAGGAAAAGTATCTTCAACTGATCAACTGCAAGCAACACAGAAACTTAACCCAAAGCTTTGAACCTTCTACCTAAGGCCAGTATTACCTCAGAGGCTTTCAGGGAAAGTGCACAATCTTAGGTGTGCAGAAGCATTCCAGGCCATAGTTCCCTGATCTGTGGTGAGTGATGGTGAAAAATAGAGTAGCAGGACATGGGACAAATCTTAGGTTACACAACACAAGTTCAGAGCCAATAACCAAGCACAAGATTGTCTACTCATGGACTCGATCTCATTAGTAGAATGAGATACATGAAAATAAATGCAGGTGTGGCAAGCATGGCTTTTATCTAATGGTCAGCAATTTCGGAGAAAAGGCTTTCAAAGATAAAATGCAAATAGGCTTTAAATTTTTGAACGGGTTTTAAATCTTCAATTTCTGTAAGCTCATCTGCCTACCCATTTTAGAAGAAATTCTAAGATAAGATCACTCTTACATGGCCGTTTGCTAAGACGTTTATCTGACTTCACTTTTAATGCTCTAACAACTTCCAGATTTGATTTCATACAGCATCCTATCTGTTATATTCTGGAAGGATTTATGTTTATCATTATTCTATAACCTGATATATTTGTTTTAGAAATTTTGGTGGAAGCATATTAAAACATGGTACAAAACACTTTTCTTACTTATTTTTTCTGCTTCATTTAAATGGAGTATGGATGGATCACAATTTCTTTCCTCTTTTTTATTTTTGTGCAGTTTATTTCACAACTAAATCCTCAATAAACTTTATTAATTAACTGCATACAAATTACAGGCATCCCTACAGACTGCAATCAGTAACACTGATAGCACAAGATGCCCAAAAACTCAGAATTGGCCTCAAAATATTAAATAGCAGTGCTTGGTAATAAATTTGTAGCAGAAAATAGGCAAAATACCCAGTAAATCCTTTCTTCCAAGAAAATGTCTATTCATGATTATTCACTTTAAATCCAAAAGTTCTAAATTAAATGGTTGCTATCCTGTTACTGATCACCATATTAACCAACTGGTCCTAATTACAGCTTGATACCTGTGAACTACCAAGATGCCCTAGCAAGATCTAAAGATGTTATACTGCAAATTCAACATTTTCATACATAGGTTAAAATGCCCTGGCAAAGGTTTCTACCAGCCCCCTACCCTACCCCTCACTTAGCTTGTTTATCTGCTGTCTCAGGCTCATGCTTTTAGAAAATTAACAATAAACAGTTTAAGATATAAGAAAGTCTGCAAGAAGATTCAGGAAACTCAGGAAATTTGTGTCCTAAGGGGAGTCATAATAAAATCCTAGGTTGAAAATATCGCAAAACAGATAGGAAGCATCTGTAAATCGCCAATTGTATGCAAATGTGTATGCTCTGGCCTTAGGGAGATTCCAGAAGTGGCCTTATCACCTGCTGCTTCCTATGGCTCCTCATTTAACTGTATTTAGGTACTAATACCGGTTCATAGACCTATAAAAGACATTGACCTTTCAAACGAGATTTGAGTTAAACTTGGCCATACTAGAAGAGGCCCAAAGTAGTCGCAAACTTCCATATAAAAAAATGTACTCTACAATAAGAAGATTTTGCAGGACTCATACCCAAATAATAAAAACAATTCACTCAACTCTGAGTGCCGTGCAGTGTGCTGTTTTATATTTCTCTCAGTTGTATTATTCAGCGTCAAAGCAGCCCTAGGGGAGGTGTTATCTCCATTATACAGATGTAGAAACTACTACAGTCTAGAAAGATTAAGGAAGTTAACTAGTTAGCAAGTAGCAAAGCCCGTATTTGCATCAGCCCCTAATGACTCCAGATCCTGGGCTTGTTACCACTACTCTACTCCACCTCCCCCTCCCATAACTGGGGGAAACAAATGGAAAGAAAAGTGAATTTCCAGGACTAAGGAACAAAGGACTAGGACTCAGCATCTCCTAAGTTTTCTGGGTCTAAAATTCTGTTTCTTTTATTTTTTTTTAATGGGTAATATAAATAATATCACAGGAAGTCAGATAAAAGGGATTTTTCACAACTCATCTTCCTTACTAATATATTGTAAACTAAGAATATGTGAATTCATAAAATGCCTTCAAATATTTATCTAGATGTGAGGCTAAAGAAAAATGGAACATCAATAGCTCAGAACTCCAGCAAATGTTGCAGACACCTTTATTCTCCCAAAGATGTCTACATTTTACTTTTTTTGTTCATAAAAAATCATAATTAAAATTGCAAAGAGCAGCTTAATCTCATTTTAGTGCCTCCATACATCACTGGTTCCGCTGACCTAATAAAAAGAGCTCATCTTTCCCATATCAATTGATGTACCAAATCACTGATTAGCTAGTGTCCATTTTGTGCACAGACGAGGGTGGTATTTAATATATCAACTCCATTAACTGCTTAATGCCATTTCTGAGATTTAACAAAGCAAATTCAAAAGCCTATTCAACAAACTTCCTGACAATATGATGGTCCTGGTCTTGATTTCCTTTAACTCATTAATTCTTTTGTATTTTGTCACCAGTTTTCAAGACGCTCAGGAAAGTCAGGGAGGGTCAAGAGAGGCCAATAGTACAAAATCCCATTTTCACTGCTTCCCATTTATCACAGATCATTTCATTAGGAATGACCTGAATGAATTGATGCAAGTCAAGGAATAGCCTCAAGATTCCCCCTAAACACCTAAGAACAGCCCATTGAAATTGCCCTATCCACTCCATTAGAGACTTTGGAGTGGATGAGAGAAGGGGAGGGGCTTCTCGCCCCCCTCTTCAAGGCTGTGGGCACAGTGGAGTCCAGTGTTGTTAATAACATGCCGACGCTGTCACTTCTGCTCAGGGGGCTGCTGAAATCCCCATGAGAGTCACACTGTGTGACATGAAGCCAGCTATCGCTAAGTGAGGTCTAGGGAATAATTAGAAAACAGGCATTTTGACTTTTAAATATTCTACTGTCTTTAAGTGGTTTAAATAATTTCTAAGCAGAAGTGCCACCCGGGAGAGCAGGGTGTCAGCAGCAGAATGGATGTTGTTGCTAACAGCCAACAGCTGGAAAGGGACTGTGACAACGCCCCCTGCTTTGCAGTACTTTCCTGGTCTCCTGTGCTACACTGGCTCTGGAGTCTAATAGCACAATATGGGAAATAAGAGCTCATCTATCTACTTGTCAGGGGCACTGCAGGCATTCCACGTACACGCCTTCCCAGCTTGGCCTGGGCTGAGCTGGACCATGACCTAAAAGGAAGCCTTTAAGGGGTGAGAGGCCTTTTATGGTAATTAATCCTCCACGAGGCACAATCCCCAATGTCACCTGAGCATAGAGGAACAAGTAGGAAATTCCACTATTCTAAATTCTTTATATATATATATCACAATGAAAAGGGGCTAGATCAGAAATTCTAAAGGAAAATCAAGTGTTTCTGTAAGGACGCCATGATAACCCCCTGGATGCTTTAACTGTATTTCTCTCTAGCTTTTCCATCAAACCAAGAACCCCTTGTGCAACTGAAAGCTTTTTTAGATTCTGGGAAGACCTACTGTGCTATATCTTTTCCTGTTGTCCTTTCCATTATAAGTGCCACCATTCCTAATTAGAGCTTCTTTCCCCTGCCCCCCACACCCCAGTTCTAGTATCTACATACACCTCTTAACTGGTTTCCATAGCTCCTTCTCTCATGTCTAACCTATGTCATACTGCCAGATTAATTTCCCAAAGTACACTTTGATTCTAACCCTCCCTTACTCAAAAAAAAAAAAAAAAAAAATTGAAAGTCCAAAATCTAAACTACTTAGGCTGACATTACGGCCCTTTAGAGTATGTACATATGAATCCTTGGCAATAAGTGGAGCCAACCCAGTGAGCAGTACACTCACTATATGAATTCTCAGGAGACTTCCGGATGAGCTGTCAAGGACAGTCTTCAAGGGCAAGAAAAGAAAATGGCATGCAATACATTTCTAGGGAGGGCTAGGAAGGAAGGAGATTAAAGGGATTGACTATGCAGGTGAAATTGATAAGATCTGGCAGCTGGTTAGATATAGGGAGTGAAGAAGAGGGAGGGGTGAAGAGGACTGAGAACTGACAAACCTCATTAGTCAGAGCATGAAGAAGCCACTTCATAGGCAGAGAACAAAGAGAAGGAGGAAGAGAAGATAAGTTTCTGGGAAGATACTGATTTAAGCAAAAGAGAGGGATAGAAATATGAATCTGGAAATCCAGAGAAAGGTTCAAATGACACAGTGAGAGAAAAGGTGCTGGTATGGAGAAGGGGAAATAATAAAATAATAATAACAGTCAACATTTATTAATGGCTTACTTTCTGCCAGGTACTGTGAAAAAAAACCCTTATATTCTCATTTAGTCCCCAAAACCCTCAGTTTACAGGTGAGAAAACTGAAGTTCAGAAAGCTTCAGTGACTAACCCAGAAAGGAACCTGAGCAGTCCATAGAAAAAGAACTACAAATGGCTTTAAGCACATGAAAGGTACTCAAATTCAGTGAAAATTAAGTAAATGCAAATAATAAAAATAAGTTCCTATTTTTCACCTGTGTAAATACTGATGATCAAAATCTTGGTGAGGATGTGAGAAATAGGTCTCTCATACACTGTTGGTAGGGATATCATTTGGGACAAAACTTTTGAAGGGCAACTTGGAAATAACTATCATAATTTTAAATTTACCCGCCTTTCGGCCCTATAATTCCACTGTTAAGAATTTTCAGTATTGGTATATTTGCACATGAAAGTTGGGGGGGCTGTGAATCCTAAAGTCAGCAAACAATAAAGCAATTTGGATTTGGGGGAAAATCGGTGACCTAGATAATACTATCTACTTCGAATTAATGATACCATCTCTAGAATCTCTACAAGGCCTTCCTTGGCCTCCTAGGCTCCTTAATTCTTTTCATTTACTTTTTCTCTTTTTCTTTTCTTCTTCCTTAAAACCTGGTAGTAGGTGAAGTTATTCTTCGTTCAGCTGATGTTTTCAACAAAGAAAAAAGAGAGAAAGAACTGGAGAGTGAGCAATGGATTTGTGCTAACTCGCATCTTTTCCCGATCATGTGATGTGAGAGAGGGAGTATGAAGAACTGAAAATTGAACATTTAGACAGCAAATGCTGAAGGACAGGATCCACTCTCCAAATGTTCTCCTCCTCTGCAACCCAATGCTGAGATCACCTCCAAACAGCCCTCAGATCCTTTTGTGTTTTCCCAACCCTCTAAATAAACAAGAGCTACCACATTTTTAGTAAATTTAGTACTCTGTCAGCAGTGTAAGCTAGTCCTTTTTAATACATAATATCGAAAATTTGCCGACACAGAGAGCCAAAAGGAAAGAAAACAAAACATGGGGAAATGTAATGAGGCTATAATGTGTGCCAGATACTTTCACATATATGATTTCATTTATTTCTCCCAAAGTCTTGGGAGATGGTTATTATAATCTCCCTATTTACAGATGCAGCAACAGAGCGTTGGCTGTTGTTAAGTAATTTTGCCAAAAATAGGCAGCCAGTAATTGGGACTGCTGAGATTCAAACTCAAGTATGTCTGGTCCAAGGCTCATGCTGTTTCACTTTCCACTTCTCATTATGCCAGGAGACAAAAACTTTGAATGCAAGAAGTAAAAACCATTCAAAACCTTGCAGACTCATTTCACTTAACCTACTACTCCTCTGGAAGGATCGGAGCTAGGCATGTCCAGTGGTCAATACAAGGTTTGAAAGTTGGTCTTCCCACTGAAAACTTTCCTGTTGATCCCATTCTATTACTAACGAAACAGACTTGCTTCAGGAAACTCCTAAGCAAAGTGTTATGCAAAGAGGAATCAATTTTGCTTTCAAGGCTCAAACACTTAGATTTGTACACTGTTGCTTGATTTTTAAAAATTTGATTCTTAATGGAATCTAATCCAAAACAACCAGATGGACAAGAAAAGGTATAAAGAGAGCCCCTCTTTACCTTCATCTTCCTTTGGAATAGGAAGTCTAGGGTCATTAGAAAGAAGGAATGAAAAAGAACAGAGTTGCAAAATTGGTACATGACAAATTTCAGATAAAATTAGTAAAAGTTTAGCTTCAAATACTTAGCTTGGGTTAAAAATTATAGATTATATCATCCTTTTTTTTTTTATTGAAGTATAGTTGATTTACAAGTTTGTTAGTTTCTGGTGTACAGCAAAGTGATTCAGTTATACATATATATATTCTTTTTCAGATTCTTTTCCATTATAGGTTAATACAAGGTATTGAATACAGTTTCCTTTGCTATATTTGTAAATAAAACATTTATTAAGTTTCTTTTATATGCAGAGATGCTTTTACTTATCTGAATAAAACTAACAAGGGAACTAATAGGAAAACAAGAAATGTCACATACTAAACTGTAATCCTAAGGAAAGCCACTTATTTCATTAAACTTTGTGGGTCATCATGGCATAGCTCAGTTTGGCTAAGCA
The DNA here is from genome assembly GCF_965194805.1 of Balaenoptera borealis. NCBI lineage: Eukaryota > Metazoa > Chordata > Mammalia > Artiodactyla > Balaenopteridae > Balaenoptera > Balaenoptera borealis. The sequence continues at coordinate 67,524,321 of NC_138864.1, forward strand.
TCCATATTTTATATGCCTCGTGGCTGCTTTCATTTTCAAAGGGTCTTCAGCCCTATATCATTCATTCATGAATTCATTCATGCAACAAATATTTATTGCCTATAGAGCTCTTTATTGCTTTCTGTCATTTTCTTCACAGACACACAGACTTCATAATGGGATTTATTCCTACTACCCAACCTTACTCTTTCCCCCTTAAATTTTCTTTACCTTTTCCACTTCATTTTGATGCATTTGTCTCCCCAACCTCACAGTTCCTTCCAGCCTTGAGGACCCACAGTGGGCAAGTTTAACAGACTGAAATAAAAGCTGAAGTTATTAGTAGGAAAAAGTAGTGCATGCTTTTGCATTAATATTTCTAGCAAGAAGAAGAGGGCAGGGTAGCGCACAATTACACATTTTCCCAAATTAAACTGAAAATGCATTTGAACATTTCAAAACTCTGGCACTCGAAGTTGTTTTCACTGTTGATGAAACTGTAATTATACTATTGGGCAACTTAATTAATTTTGTGTTTTATTACAAAAGTCTACGATTCTGCCTAAATAGAGTTAAATTAATGGAATATAAATTGGTTTGTCACATCTCCAAGAATTTTCATGAAGGGTATTTGGCTTTAATTTGTAAAATCCAGTAAAGTCTCTACATGATAAAATTAATCATCCTTCTCTCATATCATTTCATCTAGAATCAGGTAAAAAATGCATAATTTTATGTTCTCATTAACTATTTTTCCTGCAAAATACTAAAATTCTTAGATAAGCATTAAATTATTAGACCACAGAGACAACTCAAGATGTTCATTAAGTTGACTCCTTCTGCTTGAAAAAAAAAAAATCATTAATAGATCAGCATCAAAAAGCTACTATATGGTAAGGAGGCTGTTTGATGTAATTGTAAGTTTATGGATAAGAATGCCCCAATTTATAAATTTAGTTTAAGAAAAAGAGGGGATCATTTGCTCCTTCTTAATCTTACCCCAAAATTCCATTTCCATGCCAGAAAGCATCTTTCAAATAGTTGTGTAAAGTGGTTCTTTCCATCAAGATTATTTCAACCTGGAAATGTGCTATGTTTTACCCAAAATTCCTATTCCACTAAATTACCGTAACATAACTTTCCTTCTCTCTCCTTCTCCCTCTCCTTCTCTCTTATTTATCCCAGGTTACTCTTTTCAAAACCCTATTAAGTAGTTAAGCAAATACCACAATCATCACTTAACAGATGAGAAAACTGAAACATGGAATGATGAATGACTTTGGGAGCAGTTTAGTGTAGGAGAAATACTGAAGAATTTGAAGTCAGAAGTCCAAGATTCTATTCCATATTCCCCCTGTAATAAACCAGGTGTTCCTGGATTAGTCACTTCATCATTCTTCAGCTCATTTTCCTTAGCAATAAGATGAGACTTAGTATAAATCAACTCTAAGGTGCATTTCATCTCTAAATTCTAAACCTTGTCCAACACTGAGAGATTCAGAATTAGGATACAGGTTTTCAATTACTCATTCAGTCCTCTCTCCACTGCTTAAGTCAATAAACCTGAAAGTCAAAGATCCTCCCTGCCTCTTTGGAACATCTTTGTCCATCATTTCACCTCAACACAATTCAACAGACTATGAAGGAAAAAGAGCAGAATATGTACAAATTCATTAGATATCAATTCATTCAGACCCCCCAATCAATTCATTATTTTTTGGGCCAGCAATTCTTTTCATAATTTAAAAAAATATATCAATTTAATTAGAGCAAATCTCTAAGAATTAAATAAAAACATTTAGTATGACATCATTAAGAACTGCTCCGGGAACCTGGCCCAAGCATTTGACTCTCTGTCTGACCTTAAGCAAGTAAGTGAACTGGAATTGGTCTGAATAATTCTTAAATTTTTTATAGCTCTGAAAAATTTAATTGTTTTAATCAATGGCAAAAAAGATTATAGAAATGCCTACCTTAGTCTTCAAAGAAACACACACATACACACAAGGGGTAAAAATGGCCTTCACCTAGTCTTTGCCAGAAGGCTGAGAAGCAAGGGTAGATATGCGAGTATTTTATGTGGATCCTCACTGAGAGCTCAATCCAAAGAGAATGCTGAGGAAATCTAAGCATGAACAATGGGGGAGACTCAGTAGCTATGAGACCTAATGGGCCAATGAAATTGGCTCACCTACCTTCTGAGGCTACTCTCAACTGTTTTTGAAAAAAAAATTCAGCAAGAATTAGGGTAATGAAAAGCATCCTACCAATGAAAAATATGGTGTGTGACTAAACCCTCAGTTTCTCAACTATGTCAAGGACGTGGGCCTCCAGGCTGAGCTGTCACGGCACCATGATTCTTAACTACATAGTTTGACAAATGGTTTCTCCATCAACGTATCAATTCTGATCCAGCATATACCAGTCACAGATTGTATCTGTGGGTTGTTTCTTTCCCCCATTTAGGAAGAAGCTCTGGAACTGCCTGAGAAAATTAAACCACTTAGACTAGAGAAGCAGAGATTTGTTTCATTTGCATCAGTTGCCAACTATTGCAAAATGGCTCTACCGCCAAGGGCATTTCTTTAAAGACATCAGAAATTAAGTGGAAAAGCCAAGAAGTAATGGCACTTCCATAATGAAAGAGTTTGAAAATACCTCTTAAAAGCCATTTTTAAATATAAAAAACCCATAGTTCCTACAAAGTGTTTTTAGAGGTCCATCTGCTAAGCATAAATATTCAGTTGAGCTTTGTGGATATAAGAGATTCTCTGTTCTACATGTGAGGTGCACTGTTTGAAAGTATACCTAGGATAACGTGCCACCATTCTGATAAATTTAATATAGCTTGAGAGTTGAAGAGTTTATTTAGACAGTGGTGGGGAGGGTGGTGCAAATGGAGAGTTAGAAATCATTGGCAAGGAAATAAATTGAAAACATAAGTCAAAAGCAAAGCCTTGTTTTCAGCAAGCTGGACCTTAATAAGTGAATAGATATGAGAGGGCAACAATAGCTTAAATTACAAGTCTCATAAAGCCAAAAATTTGTTTCCTGTTATAGTTAATTTAATATAGCTTTATGAATTTGGATGCACAAAGTATGAGAAATAGAAAAATCAACTACTTTTGTTTTAGTTTGTTTTTCTGCTCAAAATCAAATAAGCCAGAAAAAAAGTTATGTTTTCAAGCCTGTCGAATTCCTTTTCCTCCATGATTTACTGATCCCTGGTATGTCATGTCTGGCCTGGAAGAGAAGCAGATGTCATTCCAATAAGACCTCTGTTTCCTTGAAACTGCATCTTCATTCATCATTTTTGTCACATGCTGAGCACACACAGCCACTTGGACCAGACTCAAGGTCCCATTGCTTCTGTGAATTCTAAAGAGATGGGCAGATTATTGTACAAAATTGCTCAAACTACAGCAACCTTGAAATCAAGTAATAATGCTGAACAATCACAACAATTTTTATTATTTATTATTCCCAAGCCAGGGATCAATGAGTTAATCAGCTATCACCAAGATGAACCAGAATTCTTTATCTCCTTTACAAACATTATGATTTTAGGTAAGATCCCCCTAAGTCAATATATTAGGCTTTCACCCTTATGTAGACAGGGATTAGCAAAATAGTGTGAAATCCTGTGGTTCTTAATTTCTCTTGCTGGCAAGATGAAAGTCAGCAGACTTGATTCTAACTCCTACATGTGTGACCCAGGTAAGACATTTAACTATCCTGTGCCTCAGCGTCACCACTTATAGAATAAATTACCAACAACTAGCTTTGTTCCTTCCCATTTCAGAGCAGAGGCTATATCTAGAAAAATGCCTTAAAGAACTGTTCTTTTCTGTAAGAGTCAGCAAATAAATGATTGGCAAAGAAACAGCCCTTAGGACACATGGCAAGAAAACCCTGCATCTCATATTTGGTTTGAATGACTGACAAGCACACCAATGTGCATTGTAACAAGCCACTTTTTATTTTCTAGGTTAGTGGCTTCCAATAGCATCTGATATTTAATATTGGCCCAAACACTTTTGGAAGAAGTGACAAAAAGTGGACGCTGATATGCATCAGGCAATTTCCTCCCAACTTGTGCTCACAAATGACTTGTGAATGTTAAAATTCCAGGCTGGAACATTGCTCAAATTCTGATCCTTTCTGGGAAGTGCCATTCTCTCTGGACAGTAAACGGCAACTCAGGCTACAAGACTGTGCAGATGGTATTCAGAAAGAGGGAAGTCTGTTCTCATTGTGAGCTGAAATGCCCTGGCTTGGAAATAAAGCTTTACCTTTCACCCTTCTGCTAGAGCTGTTAACAGCCCGGATTTCCATTCAAAGATCCACTCCTTTCCTTTTTCAATGGCACCACAAAGGAAAATAGGACCAGAGATTACTCACCAAGACACAATATTCAGTACATCAATTTTCTCCATGCATGGAATATTACTCCAGCTGATTAAAGTCTCGGGATTAGCCTTTTAAAGTGGCCACAAGTTGATCTTTAGTTTAAGCCAATTCATTTTCTTTTCAGACCTACACTACAGTTTTGCAAACACAGCTTTAGTCCCCTTTTGTTAAATTTACATATAGGAGAACTAATAATATAATTCATAGAATAATTCAGTGACTCATTGGGGGTCGTATGGAAAGTAACAGCACGGCATAGCATTACAAGGCTCCCTCTGATAATGAGACACAAGTATTCAGTCCATCTTGCCCACAGTTCACTCCACAGTGCATAGAAGCTCAGATGATGAAATCAGTAGCATAAGTTAGACTTCTAGACTCCACTTTCTAAAAATTGTCCTTGTCTTTTGCATTTATCAGAGAAAAAAGATTTCTACATAATTTCTCCACATACCCATTTCCTGTCTCTGAGACAGGAAAAGCACCCCCACCACAAAATGCCCTGTTTACCACAAGCACATAAATATAAGGCAGTAGCTAAGAAAGATGAATGCCCAGCTGCGGTAACCCCCAAGAACTGAGAAATTCATGATTTACCAAAAACCTGTTATAACACCCCATGGGGATGATAACTCTGGTTTCAATATTGAGACTCCAGTGAACACTGATTGCTAGAAAAGCTGCCTCATTCTTTCCACCTTTACCATGAACCAGCAATATTTCTCTAGAACCATGTGTCCCTTTTTAAAGGGGCCTTTTGTACTCGTTCTTAATTTTGAGTATAGCATAGATTGAGGGAAGAGAGATACAGTAGGAATCAGAAAGAGGAGCTAGTGGCTAAAACATATCATCAGAGGATTTTCTACATCCTTCTCCACGAATGGTCCTAATTCTACCACTTCTCCAGTCATTAGAAGCCAAAACTGGAAAAGAACTAAGGGCTTAGAAAAGATGAAGAATTGTGTAGCAGGGGAAGCAAAGTGCACAATGAAGAGGAGAAATGCTTTGTCTCAGACCTTGTGGTGGTTAAAATTGATCATCCCCTTTAAATTCTAAACACCTAAGACATAGGATATCATCTACTATTTCATTGTTCACTGGTAATCTGCCAGGTCACAAAGGCAGTCCTCTAATGTTTTCTTTCAAAATTATGTATATAGCATATGTTAGGACAATTATTCACTTTTGGAATTCACCAGTACCAATATCATGACAGTCTTCAAATCAATTATTTGAACTCATTAATTCCTCAGCTAAGGAAGTTTAATAAATAAAACACTGAATTTTCTTAAAGCAAATGGTTCTTTACATGCTCTGGATTAAGAGCATATTTGTCCATTTGCAATATTTAAAAAAACATCCCCACCACAAAATGCCCTGCTTGGGATATACAGACATCTTGGAAACCGAGACATTTCCGTAAAATTTTTTGGTGGTTGTGCATGACTCTTGTTTGGTTGGTTGGTTGGTTGGGTTTTTTCCCCTTTAGTCTCTTTTCTGCTGATTAAAATATTTAGAATCATTTTCACATGTTGAGTAACTAAGAAATCAGGAGCTCATGTCAACTGTTCAGCATACTGAAGAGGGTAATACTTTTATGATGATAGTTTCTAAATATAGAATAGATGCAACTGCTGAATATTTTTTCTCTCCCTCTACTTTCTCTTCCTCACCCTCTCTTCTTCTAATTCAATGGAAAGAAAAAAGTATCTTTGAGAAGAAACCTGATGATTTCTATCTTTCAGTCCATTTTAGTTTCCAGACTGGAGTGAAATTCCTGGCACATTATGTTATCTCTTTCCTTGCTCCTTCACATTGGTCTTGGCAATGATTGTTTTGGATATGACACTAAAGGCACAAGCAACAAAAGCAAAAATCAACAAGTGTGACTACATTGAATGAAAAAGCTTCTGCATAGCAAAAATAACAATCGACAAAATGAGAAGGCAACCTAATTTGCAAACCATATAACTGGTAAGGGGTTAATATTCAAAATATACAAGGAACCCATGCAACTCAATAGCAAAAATACAAACAATCTGATTTTAAAACTGGCAGAGGACTTGAATAGACATTTTCCCAAAGACATACAAATGGCCAACAAGTACATGAAAGGTGTTCAACATCACTAATCATCAGGAAAATGCAAACCAAAATCACAGTGAGATATCACCTCACAACTGTTAGAATGGCTATTATCAAAACATAAAGAGATAAATGCTGGTGAGGACGGTGAAAAAAGGAAACCTCAGCATACCATTGGTGGGAATGTAAATCAGTACAACCACTACGGAAAATAGAATGGAGGTTTTTCAAAAAATTAAAAATAGAATTACCACATGATCCAGCAATCCCACTTCTGGGTATATATCCAAAATATATGAAATCACTATCTGGAAGAGATATCCACACACCAATGTTCACTGAAGCATTATTCACAATATCCAAGACACGGAAACAACCTAAGTGTCCACTGACAGATGAATGGATAAAAAAAATGTGAGATATAGATACACACATATATACACAATGGGAGTATTATTCAGCAATAAAAAAAGAAGAAGGTCCTGCCGTTTGTGACAACATGGACTTTGAGGGCATTATCCTAAGTAAAATAAGTCAGACAGAGAAAGACAAATACTGTATGATCTCACTGATATGTGAAATCTAAAAACAACAAACTCATAGAAACAAAGAGTAGAATGATGGTTGCCAGGGGCTGAGAGGTGGGGAAATGGGAAGAGGTTGGTCAAAGGGTACAAACGTTCAGTTATAAGATGAATAAGTTCCAGGGATCTAATGTACACCATGGTGACTATAATTAACAATACCATATTAAAAACTTGAAAGTTGCTATGAGAGTAAAGCATTAATGTTCTTACTGTAACAACAACAAGAACAACAACGAAATAATTATATGAGGCAAGGGATGTGTTAACCAACCTTACTGTGGCAAATATTTCCCAATATATACATGTATAAAATCATCACATTCTACACTTTAAATGTATACAATGTTATATGTCAATTATATCTCAATAAAGCTGGGGGAAAAAGCTGTGAGAGAGAACCAGCTCCAACAGACATTAAGTAAAGCTAGACAGCCTTTCTAATTAACACAGCGTGGTACTGGTACATACAGAGGCAAACAGACCAATGGAAGAAAAACAGATGCAAGGATATTTAGTATATGATAAAAGCGTCATCTGAAATCACTGAAGCAAAGGTGGTACTTTAAACAATTGATGCTAGGATGTCTGCCTAGCCATTTGAAAAAATAAAATTAGACTTCTATTACACCATACATAAGACATAAATTCAAAATGGATCAGGGTTCTAAATGTAAAACAATAAAACAACCATGTATGTACAAGAAGAAAATACGGATGAATTCTTCTATTATCTGGGTGTAGGCTAATTGATAAATATGATCACATTAAATAAATTTAATTATAAAAAAAGGAAATTCTGATACATGCTGGAACATGGATGAACCCTGAGGACATTATGCTAAGAGAAATAAGCCCTGTCACAAAAGGATAAATATGGCATGATTCCACTTATACGAGGTACTTAGAGTAGTCGAATTCAAACAGACAGAAAGTATAATGGTGGTTGCCAGGGCCTGGAGAGAGGGGAAAATGGGGAGTTGCTGTTTAATGGGTATAGAGTTTCAGTTTTGCAAGATGAAAAGAGTTCTGGAAATTGGTTGCACAACGATGTGAATGTACTTAACATTATTGAACTGTACACTTAAAAATGGTTAAGCCGGTAAGCTTTATGTTATATTTTACCGCAATTAAATATAAAAGTAGATTTTTAAAAAATTTTAACCATCCTTGCCAGAGACCAGCACGAACTAGATTCCTAGGGAACAATTCCTCATGAGATTTTCCCAGAAAAGCAAAGTAAGAAGCACACTCATCTCGGGAGCAATCTGCATTGAAGCTTCTTACCAAGGAGGATCCATTTAACTTTTGCCAATTCATTTGCAAAACAAAGGAGAATTTGTGAAGTGTCTCTAGTATCAATCCCCACAGCCACCACTTCACCCTATCCCTCACTCTTTTTAACACTTTACCAGGCACCAACTTCTACAATCCCATGAAATCTGGAAAAACTAAGACATGTCTACAGGATGCCTACTGTAAAAACAGGTCAAGCATTTGAACAAAGGCATGGAAAATGCTTCCTTCTCCCCTCTTCCCACCACACACTAAATGGCTTTGCCTAATTGCTTGAATTACCCAACATGAATAACCCCCAGTAGAGGTGTGAAAGAGAAACCTATTAAATCAACATCACATATTCACATTCCTAGTCTCAAGGCCTTGCAAAGCCCTAAAAAAGGAAGATATAAAACATGATGGAGGGTCAAGGGTGTCAGTGAGTTTCTAACGCATCAAGAACCAAGACATTAAGGAAGAAAATGATGCCTTCAGGAGATCTAATAAAATAAATAATGGGAATAGGAAGAATATTCAATAGGTAAACAGGAGCAGCTGCTTGAAGTTTCATCAGTGATAGTAACACACCTAGAGAAAGAATGTATCAAAAAGACCGAAAGCGTCTGTCAGCACAGAAAACAAGGATTCAGAGAAGCAAGCAAGGTGATGCATGTTCAGCACTCTCAAGGATAGGAAGACACTAGACAGAAAAAGGGAACCTTCGACTCTACTTTGGGGTCTGCCATGCGTCTTATGAAATAACCTCAAAGTTATATATATATATATATATATATATATATATATATATATATATATATATATATATATATATATATAAAATCAACACACACACACACACACACACTATACGCACACATACATATATAAACACACACACATACATATATATATTTATATGTATAAAGTTTTGATTACTAACTGGACTCTCCAGACCTACCATATTGAAAGTAATGTGCTCTGAATAGTGTTTTAGATATTCTTCTCACAGCAAAAGGGCATTATCAAAATGATTTGCTGGTTAGAGTGAGTCTATTTCTGTGTTAACTCTAGGAGCACTGGTAACGTTCAGTTTCTGGGCCCTGGACCAAAGCAATTTCTCCATGCTGATGCTACCCTGCAGGACTTCTGCATGGCTAATCAGCCAGTCCTTTTCTATCAGCTTTTCCCGTGACTGTGTAATGCACAATATTTAATTTAAAATGTTACCAAATTTTTAAATAAAGAGTATGGGATACATTCCATGAAGCACATTATGGTAGTGAACCCTGGTTGCCCAAGTTCATGAGGACCCTGAATGTCTCATAAGAAAGGGAACGTAAAAGATGGGAATGATTTTCTTGCCTATTCAACAATCTTTCATAATCATAAGCCTTTCATAAAGGCTTGTAATCAACCTTTCTCAGCCATTTGAAGACTGAGTTGTATACAAGGTGACCATATAATTTATCATCCACACCAAAACACTTTTGAAAATGAGATGGTGTTTTTGATATAAATGATAGGCATAAAACAGGACTTTCCCAAGCAAACAGGGGTGTATTATCATTGTCTTATGGCCTTGGTCATTGAATATTCATGACATATCTACTCAGAGAGAGGACCAATACTCTTTACAATTTAAAAAACAGCTAGAAATTTTTGAAACAGAGTGATCTCAATACATTATTCAATAAACAAAATAATCTCCCAAAGACAGAAAAACTTGTGATGACATTGGTCTGCTCATCTTCCCAAAATAATTTGTTCAGCTCAAGGTTAGTAAGAAAAAGGAACTCCTACTGCTTCTGATAAAGCCATCTGTGCTTTGGAAATGGCTGACAGGTACCTCCAGAAGAAGCAGTCAAAAGTCATTAACAATCAAAATCATGACAATTAAATACAACGATCTATCAGGGTCTTATTATCCAAATTTCAATGAAAAGAATTCAAACACCCTCTCTCTCAAAGAGAAGAGCAGTTACTTTACTGTCTAAGTCCATTGGTTGCACTCTGCTATGAGGGTTCTCAAACCCCATTTTCTGACTGGCCTACAAGGAAAGGAACGGAGATAATAATTAGAATAAGCTTGAACCCTCAAAATTTTTCAAAAGCACATTCTTCTCTTATTGCAGATTTTCAGCCAGACTATGTATTCTGGGAAGATTCGGCATTTTTAAAAGTTCAAAGTTGAAAGCCCACATTCTATAAATAAATCTACAATGAACTGCTAAAAGGTTTATTTCTGATTTCTTATTCACAAACTAGGAACTAAGCATAAAACTATTGGGTCATAAAATGCTTAAAAAGTAGATTACTAGAAACTAATAGAACACATTATTATCTATTGAGCCAATGATGGGTCAAATGGCATTTGGAATCCTTGCAGAGAATATGAATACGACCTTCATGTATACCATTTACAGAAAGCAATTTTATTTACATTTTTAAATCCACATAAAGGTGAAGGATGATACTGCTGCAAAATGGAACATTTAATTTTTTGCCCCAAGGCATAACTAAGCTCTCCCAAGGTCAAATGTAGTACAAGACTGAAATGACGCCAGACTCTCCACCCTCATCTCATGCCAGAGGGCTTCTACTTTGGGCAGGAGTATCTTGGATCTACCTTTATTCTTCAGAAATAGAAAAATTCCTAAATTCAACATAGACCGAGTAATTCTATAAAATATTTTGTGAGCATTTTTCTATTTTACTTTTAAATTATATATCCAGCCCACAGTGAAAATGCCTATGCTAAACTAGTTAAATGTTTGGGGCTATTCTGACTATAAGGTATTAAGCTAAACAGATTTTTTTAAAGTTTCTTAATTTGTATCAATGTGCAAAGATTTTGCTTATAAAATAATATGGATTTGCATCTCTCTTTTATATCTGTCAGCTGTCAGAAACACAGAATTCACAAGCATAAATGCCATGAGAAACACTAGAGTTTATGCCTCTTACATGTGGTTATCCCCTTACAAATAAACTCTACTCTCCTCTCCCTACCTCCTCCTGCCCGGACATGGCAAATAATTCGGAAAACAGGTGTGTGATTTGTTAGAAGAGATACGGATGTCATGGATCATTTTAAACTCCATCACAGATGACTGTAAGAGCTGTGCTTTATGCCCGGGTCTCACTTATTACCTTACCCTGAGGCCCAGGGATCATTTTTCAAATTGGTCAGGTCAATAGATGCAGAGTTCCTAAAGAGACTGTGTCCCACACACGCCATCAGCAGAAGCTAGAGTCACGACCATCAGTGTCAAACCTGCATATGTTACCTTTGTATCCCCCCTTTGATGCACTACATCTAATAAAACTACTAAATTACAGTAGTACCAACAGTGTTTTATGTACACATCCAGTTATCCAAATAAGGTCTATCCAGAGGAAGGGGAAGCAAGAACTAGTCACTGAAGTAGAAAGCAACCCAGTTCCTTCTTTCAAAATAAATTTTAATCACACACACACACACACACACACACACACACACACACACACACTATGGTGTTGTAATTAAAAGCGGTGGCTCAAGAATTAGACTATCTGGGGTAGAATCTTTCCACCTTGCACTGTTCACTCACATTCTCAGTGCCTCAACCGTTTCATCTATAAAATGGAGTGTTATTAATGATATGACTAGGATGGGTGTATTAATATATTAATATTAGTGATATTAATAGTACCTTACTGATGGTACCTATCACCTTACAGGGTTAAGAGAACTAAATGAAAAAAAAAAAAAAATCCATGCTAAAGTTCTGGCACAGTGCTTGGCTCAGGGTATAAACAAGAAGGTAGAAGATCTTATCTTCTGCAGTCATCTCCACAGCTTCCCCACTCTCAAGTCAAATCCAAGACACAAAATACTATCTCTGTGTAGGAACCCTTCTTGGGTACCCAGGACAATGCCTTGGAAGGAGGCATATGGTGGCCTACAGGAGATATTCTGAGCAGCATATAGGAAGGGTGCTGTGCTCTCAACCCACTAAATTATTTCATCTAGTACTTCTGGGGAGCTAACGTACTGCCACATACAAGCGTGCAGCTAGAATGAACTTCACCAGAGAAAAGCAGCCTGTATCCCCTGTCCAAAGGTCTCTGGATTTTAAAACCCAGTGGGCTGTACATTTTGATTACCTTGTGTGCAAATTTTAAGAGAATTTCAAGTGTTAAAAGAAAAGTAAATAAAAGCAAATACTGTTCACAAATTAATCAGTACTTAAAATTAGATCTTAATAAATGCCCATAGTGCTTGCCACCTGAAATTAAAACATCACAAGAATTCTCATTTCAATTAGGCAATCTGTTCATTGGGCCTGCCGATGACTTGTCTCTTCATTTCTATAAACACTTGGGTAGTTGCTGTAGAAATGGCCATTTTCTTTTGTTTTAATCATAATGGTTACTATTCCCATTAAATACATATGGCTTACTGGGCAGCCCTGGGCAAACGGTACAGCAATCAACCAGCTGCAAGAGGGAAACAAAAGATAGGATTGGTCTTAGGGCAGAGCGGTGTTTCATCCCTGTAACAGCTGTGCTGGGAGCATGGGAACCTGGTCCAGAAACCTTTCCCTCAACTTTTTTCCTTTACTATTGATTCACCACTGCTATGTGCCACACACCTTTCTAAGCTCTTTGTAACACATTAACTCAGTTAATCCTCAATAACAACTCTGTTGGGTAGGAGGTATTGTTAGCCTCATTTTACAGATTAGGTAATTAAGATCTGAGAGGTTAAAAAGTTTGCCCAAGGTCACAGAATTAAGAAAATACTTTGCCATTCTCTTCCCCTCTTTCCTCCTAATAAGTCTTTTATCAACGCCATTTCCCTTAAAAATTGAAGTGAGAGATGAGAGAGAGACCGGAGGTGGGTGGGGGCATCCAGGATGAATGAAAAGGGCCTATTTTCTCCCTCCTGTGGCCAGGTCTTCACTGGAGCAAGAAGTCACCCACTTTCTCATCATTACTCTTCTATTCCTGAATAGAAGAGTAATGAATTCATTGCTGACATTGCACAGGTGCCATGATATTATCCACCTAGCTAGAAGTAGCGGTCTTTGGGAGGATATCAGCCATCTTTTGGCATGTTGATTTGCTGTTAAAACTTCTCATTTTTTTCAGCATTTGTTCAAGGGGGGAAAAAAAATCCATCAGTCTGAGAAACGTGCGAATCCATCTGGCCACACATTAGAGCTCTTCTAACTGTGAAGGATTTCAGTCAAGAGTGCAAGGCAGGATTAAACATCTCAGGCCAGATCATTCACTCTTCATGCTTCCACACTCCAGAACATTTCAGCCTGACAGCAGAGCTGCAGATCCAAAAGCGGTAGCTCAGCTCATACGTGCTAGTGCCAGTTCTGCTTTAGTTTGATAACGGCTAGAGATTGTGGCTGCCTCTGGTGCAGCTACTCATAACACTGCCTTATTAACCAAAAGAAATAAGGTCGAAAATCTAATACGAGGCACTCATCATTCAATTACATATTTCTTGTGAAAGAGGCAAAAACTCTGCCATGTTCTGCAAAATCTCAACATCAATAGCAATTAAGTTTCACATCAAGAGCAGAGAAATACTACACTGACTACCCATGAATAACTTCATATGCAGTGGTTTGCATCTTTCTCTATATTTAATGCTGTAAGACAATAAATGATGGTGCCCTGGCACAAGAAACTATTCACAAATAACCAGAAAAAATATGTGAGTAAAGGTATTTTACATTTCCAGTTTCAGAGATCATGTAGTCGGTCCTATTACCAACAGCACAGCTGCTCCAACAACAAATCACAACTCATAGTTCAATTCAGTTTTAGAATCAAACCTGGGATTAATTATGGCATTTTCATTGAAAACTTCTCAAACAAAAAGTGTAATGGATCTCATGTAATCCGATGCGTGTTTTTAAGAGTTTTCCATCAAGTATGGAGCAGCACCAGCAATGTGTATAGATGGTTGGTAAATTAGGGCATTGCTTCTCATTTAGAGGAGATGTTAACACAGTAGTCTAGTGGCCATTTATACAAGAAGAAAAAAATATGACCATTCTAGAAGTTTACCTAGTAAACTTCGAGTGAAGTGGGGGAAAGGGGGAAGAAGGCTTTGAAAATGTCACTATGGTTTTAGGCTGCGTAAAATTCTCAGTCTAATAAGGCAGGAGAAAAAAAATGCTTCATTGGGGCTTCCCTGGTGGCACAGTGGTTAAGAATCCGCATGCCAATGCAGGGGACACGGGTTCGTGCCCCGGTCCAGGAAGATCCCACATGCCGCGGAGCGGCTAGTCCCATGAGCCACAACTACTGAGCCTGCGCGTCTGGAGCCTGTGCTCCGCAATGGGAGAGGCCGCGACAGTGAGAGGCCCGCGCACCGCGATGAAGAGTGGCCCCCACTCGCCGCAACTGGAGAAAGCCCTCGCACAGAAACGAAGACCCAACACAGCCAAAAATAAATTAATTAATTAATTAATTTAAAAAAAAAAATGCTTCATTCCCCAAACAAAATGCATAGTAAGGAAAAAAAAAAATCCATAGTGGGGCTTACGGCTTGTCTTTGAGATCATAAACTAAGTAACAAATTAAAGAGAAATGCAGTCTTTAATATATGTTTGGAGGGGGAAAAAAAAAGAATGAGGATCTCTCATTTTTCCAAATTTTGTCCACATCAATGAAAAACACGAAGAGATTTATTTTAATAATTTCACTATACTCAGAAAGACTATTTTTATGAAGTCTGATGCTAAATTAAAACCTCTATCCATTTTCTTATTCAAAAAATGCATATAAAATGTCCAGTGTATTCAATGCCAATAAATATATGGTTGATCATTTTAAACAAAATAATAAAGCAATGTTGGAGAGTTTGTGTGTGTGTCTGTGTGTGTGTGTGTGTGTGTGACTTCATGGTGACCCATGGATCTCTCTGTAATCTAGTAAGTCAATAAATTCATCTTTCCTAAAATTTTGATTATGTACTTAGATGTTGCCTTGGAACCTTAGGATCAGTTTCAAAACTGGCCAAGTACATAAAAGAAGAAGCAGCCTTATGATTAGCACATCAGTGAACAAAGATGAACAATAAATTTCCATCATACTGTTAAACTCATTCAAAACAATCAAATACTTCATCGAACCATTTACAACTACCAATTGCACACCAACCCTGATTTTATATTCTCCCTATTTTAAATAGGTGTAATATTTTACAAGGGCTTCACGAGTAAGAGATTGTGAATGTAAAGCAGTCCATTAATTTTATATAAGCTGTTTTATATACCTGTGGGCCTCTAATAGCATTCAGCTACAAGGTTACAAGGAGAAGTATCATTTTCCAAAGTTCAGTTGGAGAGGTTGGCATATATATACATCACTGAAATTCCAGATATCGTGCCAGTAGTTCTTCTTCACCAAAATTGCTTTCATTCTATAGCTGAAAATACTGACATAAACAGGACAACAATGCAGTATCAGGTACTAGATTCCTATCAAGGAAATGGTACTGTCAAACCCAAGTTGAAATTTCGGGTCTAACAACTTATGAAAACAAAAGAATTCCCTATTATAATTTTCCATGGAATCCTTCAAAGAGTAGATGTACAGATGTATATCCAGTCTTGCTCTTATGTGTGTGTGTGTGTGTGTGTGTGTGTGTGTGTGTGTGTGTTTAACCTGTACATGAAAAAGGGTCTTCTAAGCCAGGACATTTTCTCCAAGCCTTTCTATCATAATTTTTCTGGCAATAACCTATCTTAGAGAAGGAAATCAGTGCCTTCTTCCTTTTAGTCTATGGCTTTCAGTTTTATTAAAATTCCTGTTGATTTGCAGCATGATGTCTTTGTGTTGGCTCTGGAAGGCCCTGTTACTCTATGTGTAAATGTGCATTGTGACAGGTTAGGGGCAGGGATAGGCAGAAAAATGTAGGGCTTTGTAGCTGTTTCCAGCTAGCTGCTCAACTTCCTACATCATACTGCAACTTTGCCACGTTTAGCCTAGTATATATTTCCAGTGAGTGGCGAGCCTGGCCTTTTTTCCCGCTAAGTTAGTACAAGCTAATTAATGTCTTTTTCACTTTATTGGGATGTCCCCTGAAAAAGGCATGACTATGGGGTCTGGTCTCACAGAGACAGTCTTCTAGACTTGAGAAAAGTAAATTAAAGTGACGTTTCTGTTAATATCAAAGCAGGCTTATTACTCCAATATAAGCACTTCCTTAATTTTTCTTTCTCAGCATGCTACATAAATATAAATAAAAAGTCCTCCACTGGATTTATGTTACATATATCTCACGGAGTTTAATTATAAAACTTCTAAAAATGAAGATGGTGGGAGGAAATGATGCCAGTAGATGATACAGTGCTGGTGCTGTGTTGGCTGGCTGTCTCTGCTGGCAAGGAAACAAAGACACTCAGGTAATCACAATGTACCATGAAAGGCTGGGCTCCAAAGAAAAGAAAATTCCAGGGAAGAAGGGTATTATTATTACTTTAGTGGCTGGAAGTCCACAATTTTAAATTTTGTTCTCGTCAGTGTTATTATAAATGTTATTGTAATTATGATAGTTTTACTGCAATTAAGGAGGAGGAGTTAGGTTTTTTTTAAGGGCCACACCCTGTCTTCTCTGCAGCATTGATCTGCTGTAATAAGGGAAGGGCTGCCAGACGAAGACCAAGCACTCAAAGATACACACGCACACACACACACACACACACACACACACACACACACACACACACATACACACCCCTCACTTGACCATAAGAACTGTGGCATTTCAGGGAACAGTGAAGACACCTGTACAGGAATACAAGTTTCATCCCAGCAGCTGCCCACCAGGAGCGTCAGGCAACTTCTAGGAGTGAGAAAGGCTGTGCCAGGGAGTGAGGGCTGCAGAACGGAAGAGAAATGGGGAAACACTGTGCAATATACTCGGCAGGACCCTCAACAGTTCGGCGACTCCAGTGGGTGCAGGTGGGGCCCATTCCCACTCGTGGAAAACTGCAGCTGACTGGCGCGCGCAGGCAAACGGCCAGCATCTCACCTGGAGCAGGAAGAAGGCCGTTCTCACCGGGGACCTTCGAGAATACCCTGGAGGCGTTATGCCCAAACCTTCCCTTCCCTTCCTATTCAGTATTCGACTTCCCTTCACCTCCAGATTCGTTCTCTTCTCTCGGGCTTGCATTTCTCCAAGCTGGCTTCTCACACGGGTTGATGGAGCACCACCTGCCAGACCTCTGCTCCTTTAACACTGCGAGGATTTGCAGAATCGGGCGTCCAGAACGGACTGACTCTGACGCTAAGGCGAGAGAAAAGGACGGAACTTCCCAGCCAACCTTCGCCTTTGACACCGAGAACCCCTAGCGCCAACGCTCGGTACTCTCCGGCTTATTTCTGGACCAAATCAACCGTGTGTGTGACCGCCGCCAAGGAGGAACTGCTCGCACTTCAAGTGACCGCAGTGTCCGCTCTAGAGTGCTCAGGGAGGCCCGGGGGGGAGTGTGCAACAGCAGCCGGAGCAAGAGGGCGAGGGGAGGGGAAGAGGAGGAGGAACGACGGTTGTGTATCAGTGTTCGAGGGGGTAGGGTTGGTGGAGTGTTTGTTTGTTTTGCTAAGTAAATAAGGAGAAACTGCCCCCCACCCCATCCCGGGTCTAATGATGATAGATCCCATGCTGCTTCGGGGCCCACGCCGGGGAGCCTAACCACGGAAAATAATGAGGCTGCATCCCCATTCGTCTGCATTACGGGCGAGCCAGGCACTTTCGATAGCAAATATATCGATTCCCTTACTCAGGCCGTTGTTTCGCCTGCTCTCCGTGAATAATTACTGCTCCTCTGGAAATTCATAATAATTAGGACTCCGCACCCCTCTCCACCCCGCGCTGCGTTTTAAAGGCGCATATCTGGTGGGCGACTTGGTGGCTCCAGCCGTGCTCCCCGCAGCTGGGAGATAGGGCAGGAATCATTGTTCCCCACTTGGTTTTACTCTTTCGAGACAGTTGGTTCCCCTCCTACCTCAGTTTCCTTGTCTGTCAAACGAGTGTTTTACAGTGTTAAAGACACTTGCCGCTCTACCTCACAGGATGCGCGTTTCTGTTTGGGAGGAGGGGTAGATTTAACGAACTGTGCGAGGCAATGGGGGCAGGGGAGGAGAAAGTGGAGGAAAAGAAGGATTCACCTCTCCTCAGGACAAACTCTGTGGCGACCACGTGACGCCGCCACCAGGGAGGGGGCGGGGAAAGGGGCGCTAACGAGAGACTCCGACCACAGGAAACCTTGGGGACCTAGCGATCGGAGCTTAGTGCTCCCGAAAGACTGGGAGGGGGAGGCGGGTGGTTCAGGTCGCGGCTGGGCGGCAGCGAGGTGTCTGCGGAAAGCGCGCACTCTGCTTGCAGAGGGGCCGAGCCCGCTCCGCCGCTGGGAGGGAGGCCGGGCCGCGGGCACCACGCGGGGCGGAGCCTGTGGCGCTGTCCGTGGTCCTGAGGGATCGCTCTGCGGGCCCGCCTTGCCCAGCCGCCGGTCTCAGGCCAAGGCCCCATTCACCCTCCGCGCTGCGGCCTCCCTCCGGGGGACCGCTGCTGTCCTGCCGGCTGCCCCAGGAGCATCGAAGCTCGGCGGCGTCAACGAAGAGTTCCGCAGAAGCCACGCTTCTGGTGTGAGGCCTTGGGGTCCAGATGCGAGAGCGCTGCACCTGTGTTTTCATAAAGCCGTTGGGACGGCTGGAGGTCGCCTGAGGCTAAAAGCAGACACCGGAGAGCGCAACTGTGACGGCGGTGACTCAGGCTGCGAACCTTCCCCGGGCCCGAACTCCGCGGCTTCGGTCAGAGGGCTGAGTTTCCGAGTCGAGGGTCTGAAGCCTACGTCGAAGGAAGTTTCTCGCTTCTAACTGAAGAGGATGACTTGAAATGGCCTTGAAAATCAATGGGTGGGAAGGGGGTCTGAGAACGAGGGCGGCCTATGTCAGGAGGACGCCCGCTCCCTCCGCTGGGGCGAGGGCCCGCAGCCTCTCTTCGCGGCCCTCGAGCCGCTGCCTCGATCCTTCCCGTCAGAATCCATTAGGGCGGCGGGGACATCGGGCGAGGCCCGGCCAGAGTCAGGTTCGGCAGAGACGAGCAGAGCCCCCACGAGCCAGTTTCTAAGGAAACACTCGGTTTTTACAAGCAGCAATTTGTCTTGCTGTGGGAGAAAAACAGCACAAGAAAAGCCTCACGGTTCTCCATTCTCATGCAGACGCAGCGGTGCGCTGCGGCCGCGGCCTGCTTTATCGCCCTCCCCATCGTATTTCCGGCTGGAACAAGTAAAGTACGCTCATTAATTTAAAGGAAGTGGGAGCCGGCGAGGGCTTTTCGCTAGCCGCGGCGGGAGGGGCACGTGCCGCGCGCTCTCTGCTCCTGAGGCCCTACGGCACGCACTCTCCCCAGGCCCCAGCTCTGGGCGCCGCCTTGCCTTCCCGAGCCCCGACCTGATGCCGAGGAACCTTCTGTAACAGTGGGACCCCGAGAAGGGGAATTCTCTCCGCCCCACCCCCACCCACCCCCCGCCAGCCCCCACCTCCGAAGTAAACAAAACATACTAGGGAAAGCTGTTTACAGAGCAGGCAACCAGGTTTGGAGCCCGCAGCAGAAACGCGGCGAGCTCATTAGAAGTTTAAACAACAGCCAGCAACCCGCCAGGGCAGACAGCAAACTTGGAAAATGCGCCAACGCGCGCCTGGGCGCGCGGAGGGGCTTGAAGAAGCCGCCAATACATATCATCTCAATAAAAAGCCGCTCTTGGAAAGCTGGCATAGTAATTGAGATGGGCGCTCTTTCCTGATCTCGGTTGGCATTTCCTCATCTCGTGCTGACAGAGCCAGCTCAGGAAATTGCCGGTAATATTCATCTGGGAAGCACTTTCATTAAAGGTAATTCATTCGACTTTCACAATAAATTGAGTGACATCCTTACGGCGGAACCTTTTTATCCTTGATTAAGTGCTTGCCAAGCTTTGGTTCCCACTTTATTGTCACATTCCTTCAAGCGGAGTCGTCAACCTGCCCATCGGCAGCAGAAAAATGTGCGCGCGCCGTGTTTACCGAGCTCCGGGAGGGGTTAGTGCTGACTTAGAGAAAAAGAGCTGGTCTGGAGCTTGAGTGGCGGGTAAATCAAGATCGCAACTTCCCGCAAACTGTCGGCAGGACTGGCTAGAAGAATGTAGGGGGAGGCGAGGGAGCAGACAAGCCTTACCACCACCCAGCTGCTCCTGGAAGTCGCTGACCCGACGGCGCCCGGCAGGCTAACTCGTCTACTTCCCTCTATTAATTTAAATGGAGCGGACTGTTAAGGTCTTAGAATGAGATCTGAAAGCTCCTAAAGGACGAGGTTGCTTTAAGAGAACTTACCTGAATCGAATCAAACCTAGGCATATTTTAAGAAAAGAAAGAAAGAGAGAAAGAAAGAAAGAAAGAAAGAAAGAAAGAAAGAAAGAAAGAGAAAACGCTTCCTAGCTAGCCACTTGAGAGCAGGCAAACTTTCACAGCTTCCATCAGCTTTCTTTATGGGAGGAAGAGTGCAAGAAGAGGGTTATTCTTCATTCTCAGGATTCCCTTTTGACCCTTAATATCACTGCGGCGACAGTCAAACTCACTGAGAGCTCTTCAGACCCCGCAATTCCAAGCAAGGCTGACAAGTACCTAGGTATTTCAGAACTAGGCAAAACCGGGAAGGCATCCCTTTGCCAATGCGTGGCCTCTTCTCCCCCACCCCCTATAAAAATCAAAGAAGCCCAAGAGAGAAAATTGCTTATTTGAAAAAGCAATATCCAAATGCTTTCATCGCTCAAATGCCCTTTTGAAAATATTGTTGTCGGTGGTTATTACCTGGACAATACTGTCAATTTCTGTAGTCTGCAGAAAATCTTCCCTCAGATAGAAAAGTAGGACATTGGGCACCTATCTCAAAAAAATCAACCAATTTCCCTGCCACCTGATATATTTTTCACCCAGACAACACTTTCATTAAGGAGGAAATAGCCGCCAACAATTCAAAGCCAGATGGAAATCAACTTCACACAAAGAGGAGCCACGAACTTAATGGCTTTCTGGGGAAATACTGCTGAGAAAGTTGGAGAAATTCTAGTTCTCTCCTTCTAATACTGAAAGCTGTTTCCCCAAAACTGTCACTAGAAGGCCCCAGACCAGTATAATCCTCCTGGAAGTGAGTAGAAGTGCGACCCACCCAAGCGCTTTCCACACACCCAGAGAGCTGCTTTCCTGGTCAGTGGAGAGTTGACTATTTCAGGGAAATGCCTGCAGTAGTAGCAACTTCTCCTCTCACAGAGCCCTGGAATAGGTCTTGAGACTGATGAATTCTCATTTTGTGCTGCTGGGGCACAGGCTCCTTCAAAAATCTAGGTTTAATCCTTTATCTGGAAGGCTGATCTAGGGCACAAGAGTCAGGAAATTCAGTGGGATTGGGTAACTTATAGTACTGCCTCCAAGAACTGACCTTAACAGAGAACACTGAATCACTGCTGTGAGGTAGTTAATGTGCTTTTCTTTTCAGGAATAAGCTGAAATTAATTAAAATGTTCAGTGGTCAGCTGGCTTAATTTTCAAAGAATGGGAAGTACACATACCTAGTCCAAAGGATAGACATTGGTGATCTCTTTCCTGCTACTTTTCCCTTAGCTTCCACATTTCTTAACAGCTACCTTCATAATGAGTGGAATTCACCCAAACAGTCTGGCTTCTAACAGTGTAGAGGTAGTATTCCATGAATATATTAACCATGCTTTAATCTCTATTAAACAATTGGTATGGAATTCATACTTTCAGGATACCCTAAATTCGAGGGAATAGATGAATCAAAATGTTAAGCACAAGTTTTAGAAAGAACTTTCCATTTTTGCCCATATCGGTTAAAAAAGCGACTAGATTATTAGCAAATTAATTTCCTAGCAAAAAATGGTGGGAACTAAATTGGAGGACAAGGGGCCTCTTCTCAGAATAGACTGTGGATGTGTGACTTGAGCACAGTAGCATCATGCAACCTCTCAGCAGAATATCTGGACTCGGTTTCTGAGTAACGTTTTTGTTAACATGTCCTGGGAGTGCTCATTGTACTTAATTCTTGACTCTGAAAATTGCCACAGGTAAGCCCCCAAGCAGGACACCTCTGCCTTCTGCTGGGAGGTGCCCTCCCTGTGTGCCCATGCCTGTCCTTCAGCTCGTAACTCAACTTAGGACCCTCATTCTTCCGATCCAGAAACCACATTTCCCTAGATTATCCAGTGTGTGCTTCAATTCTGTTAAAATGCTATTATCTGTTACCCCATTATATCATACTGAAAATATCCTGCAATCAGTCCAGAACTGACAGGAGAATAAAGATTGCAGGACTTTTTTATTTTTAACAAGTATTATTACACTATAAGTTCCTCTCCTGCTGAATTCAGAATTTTAAATCTGCAATTCAATAACATTCAGTAAACAGAAGATTTCCTTGCCTTTTTTTTTTTTTTTTTTTTTCAATGATTTCCCACTCCCCTGCATTTATGGCTGGAGTTAGCCCTGTGGTGATTTTTGAGTATCCTAGCTAATATGCTTCAGGAGGTAACTTTGCAGACACATCTCTAATTAACTTTCCATTGCAGTATTAAAATAAGCTTCTAGTTTGAAACAGGACAGACCCATCTCTCAAAGCACAAAAAGACTCAAAATTCTCAAACTAGAACAGGCATTCAAAGAACCCTGGGCCAAGAAACATACTGTGAGAACATTCACCTAAATACAGGCTGGGAACTGTGGCTTAAATATGGAGCATTGATCTGCCGGATAGAGAGTTATTTTTCATTTTAAAAAAATATCTTCTCAAAACTGGGAGTATTTAAGGTATGTCTCTATAAGCAGAAGCCTAAATATTGTTGCATAGGAGATACCTAAACAAATCTGGATCCTGGAACATAATGTGTGATTACTCCTTGGGAAATATAACTCGGATTCGAGGGGCTTAAAGAGAAAGGTGCACTGTGGTATCAGCTATGAGGCAATGTACAGAGTGCCCCTGTCACTTAACTTGCGGTGTGAGTCCATAAGGACAAAAAAATTATTCATTAAACTCCTCCCTGGATTGTGGCAATTCAAGGGGAAAAATAAAATAATGGTTCTGCCACCCCTGCCTTTTTGGAGTGTAACTTGAAGCATCTCCTGACAACCTGCAGGCATCTATTGCAGTTTCTTGCAAAGGTCTGGGATGTTTTGGGGTGCGGCTCCAAACAAATGATAAATTCAGTTACTGTTTCTGGTATTTAACAAAATAGATGGAGAAAGAAGCTTTGACCACTTCTTGGTCTGTCTCATTGCCCCAGAGACTTAATCAAGGGTTTCTACTTATTTACTTGCTGAAATCCAACCTGTCCTGACTGCCCAATTCACCCTTCTAAATTCATTTCCATGGTAAAAGTCAGCTTCTTGCTCCTCCAGGAAAACAGTTTGGGATTTTGCCGACAAATAACCGTGGGACTGCAATCCCTGGAAATACTGCCTTGGGTCACAGCCACCAGCCTTTTGTTTTTGTGGTGCGTGTGGTTTCTAATCCCCGACACACAAAACAACTTTAGATCGGAGAGAAAAAGAATGGACTTCTAAATCGCCTTCTCTATTTTATTGTTCACATTTTGTATTGTTTTGAGTGAAATTGGAAAAATTGTCTCCTTTCTCTGTATTGCCAAAAGGCATTCAGGTAATGAAGTCTGTAACTAAACGGTAATTGAATCAGCATAATTTTCACACTGAATGGTTTTCAAATGCTCCCAGTTTACAATTAAAGGAGAATTAATGCGCTTGTTGTTGAGAACGCAGCGCATTAGAATAAATCCAGCACTGTTGTTGTAATGAGTGGAAAACGGTTTAACTGCCAACAAACACATTTAAAATTTAACACAACGTATTGATTTCACTTCTACTTTTGACAGATTATTTTCCAGACTATCGAAATACTTGTTCCAAGCAATAACTGCACCACAGCCGCGAGCTTTTGCCGTGTGTGAGCACAGTTCAAGGACGTTAAGAACAGTCCTGAGGTTCAGGTCCTGCGTAAAGGTATGCAGAGGAGAGGGGCAGGAGGGTTTCCATGGTCAAGGGAATCTTTAATATTCTCCCTCTGTAGCTTTCACTTTGGGTCCCTCCCCCTTCTTTCAACAAACAATTTCTATATTTCCTCTGGCCAAACTTTCTGCCCTGCTTCTCTAAGCTCTCAATGTCAGTGGGTCTACTGGACACAGGTGGGGGCAAGAATGATTGAAGATGAGAAATGGGAAGGACACTTTTTGCAGTGTGTCTGCGTTCTAGCCGGGGAAGGCACAAACTTCGGTAACGGAGTCAGAAAGGCCGTTCTTTTGGATTGGCTGCCCGGGCTTTCACCTGTTTACCCCAAGGTGTCCTGTAGGCGAGGACACTGACGCGCAGCGCCCTCTGGCGTCCGCGGCTGCCATGGTCAGGCGATAAAGGTGCAAACACACGCAACACTGAGGGTTCTTGGATTCCAGCTGAAACCCGCTTACAGACATACCCTTACATTCATATTCACACACACGTATACATACACATTCATTAGCATATACAGAGTTCACACAACTAGCAGCCCTGCAGTCACAGGCACCAGGGCAACAGCTGGGAAACGCTCTCAACTGCAGGAATGGCAACACTTTTGCTCCAAGGATTGTGGGTTCTGAAGCCCTTGGGCTTGAGACGGCACCGCTCACCCCATTCCCGTTTATTCAACCCATCATGCCGCCCCAGCGCTTCTTGCTCCTAGTCGGAACACATAGAGCCCTCAGCGCGCTCCTGCGGCCCAGGGGTACGTTATGGGGTTCTGTGCACTGAGCACAACTTCACCAGCAGGATAAGACTGTCCCTGGCCCTCCCTGGAGTCAGACCCGAGAAACTGAGCTCTCGGTCTTGGCTCCGCGCGGTGCCCACAGCTACCAATCCACCGCCACCACAATAAAGTGCTTCCCTCAAAACCCCCCACCCCACCCCGGCCCACGCAAACCCCAGTTCTAACAGTGGGCAAAGTCCGGACCTCAGAAAACTCGGCACAAGGTCTGCCACTCCCTAATAAGGGGCTCAGCACTGGAACTGGGGTTTGGTTATTTGGTGGAAAGGAGAGATTGGGAGGAGAGGGAGGGGGAGCCTCTATATGTTTGCTGGAGCATCTCTGACCCAACTCCATCTGGACGCTTGTGGGGCTCCTAGATAGTTAAACTTGTCCTGTCTGAACCCTACAAGTCGAACAAAGTTACCTGCACTTCTTTATGTGCCGCATCTCCAAACTGGGGGTTAGGTGGGTGGATTTACTTTCAAAGTCAGGGACCTGGGCAGATTCATTGCTTTCCATTCTCCACCTCCATTTCCTTTCGTTTAAAGTCTGGATGAACTAATGAGACTTCCCTGTCTTCCACCCCTTCTCTTTGCCTTCTCTCCCCATAAAGCATCCCGTCCAGCTATCTCCTCGGTTTCTGGATGCCTAGGGCGCCCTAGACGCGGTTTAGAATCACTCGCAGGAGAGGGGGCACTGGAGCAGGAAACGAGGGTGGGAACCCCGGAAAATCCCACAGGGATCGGGAGACCAGTTTGCCAAAGTTGTTCCGACACCGTCGCTAGGAACGTCGCTCTCGCTGAACTGGCGGTCTCACCCTCCTCCCGCGCGCCCCCAGTTGCCTGGCCTTGAGACCAGGGTGTGATTGCGGGGGCGCGGGATTGGCAGCGACTTACCAAGTAGACGGTGGGCTGCAAGAGGAGAAGCACGTACCAGCACGTAGCCTGCATCCTCCCGCGTCTCAAACTTCCTCGGCGGTGCCTTCGCTGAGTCTTTGTTCCTTCAAAAACATAGATCCACCTGACATCCACTTTACAGAGCAAGGAGCGCTCTCAGCAGCCTAGATACAAATGAAATTAGACATCCCATGACCACGCGGGCAAGGTTAGGCTTGGCAACCAAGCGCGGAAAGGGGGTCGTGGCGGGAGGGATGGACCAAAAAAAACCCGGAGGTGGGGGAGGCAGGAAAAATTGAAAAGCGAGCAAATCCAGCGCCTGAAACCCGCGAGCGCGCGTTCCGCAGGCAGGCGGGCAAGAGTGTTGGAGGATGAGGGCTCCTTGCGCCCTACGCTGCTCGGGTGCGAGTTCCCGGGAGGTGGAGCCAGGAGGTGGCGGGGCACACAGAGCCGCGTGCAGGCTGGTTCCGAGCCCAAGCGTCTCTGGCAGCGAGACCTGCCCTAGTGTTTGATGGCCGGGAGGCTCGGACTAAAGGCGGTGGCTGGTTCTTCGCCAGCCCTGGCAGTGCTCACACACGTACACACCAGCAGAGAGAGGTGGAGAGAGAAAGAGAGAGGGAGAGCGAGCGAGAGATATTGAGCGAGGGGGGCGCGGGAAGAGGAAGGGGTAGGTAGAGCTGACCAGGATTAGGTACCGGGTATCTCCACGCGTTTGGTGCGATGGGGGTGGGGAAAGTGAATGCAATTTGCATATAGGAAAGCCGGGTTCAATTTACCCACTCGAGCGCCCTGCACACACAGAGATACCACGCGCATACACACGTACTACTTTTTTCGAGAGAAGGGGCATAGCCAGTCGCTAACTTCTAGAGTGGAAGCCTGCCCGGGTCTGTGAGGGTCACCCCTCAGGCTCACTCTGTCTTCCAACCAGTGGCCTTCCCCGCTGCCCCTTCCTGCTGCCCCACTACCCCACCCCAAGGTGTCCCCCATATCGGGACTGTGGAGGCGGAGGGTACGTACCGCACAGGACTGGGGGCGAATCCGGCAGGCAAGGACCGCTCTGCGAAGGCTCCATGGAGGAGCTACTCGGGCCTGGCGTCCCGGACATGCCCTCCCTGGCGCTTCACCTCCATGCTCGGGCGCGGACCGGTCCCGCTGCCTTGCCCAGCCTCGGCAGAGTCCGCGTCCCAGTGCCCGGGTCGCGCTCAGGATTGGTTCCGCGGGAGCCTAGGCTTGGCACAGTTGGATTCACGGTGCAGGAAACTTAAGAGGCAAGAGAGGGAGGGGAAGTAGAGGGGGAAAGCGAGGAAGAGAGAAAGGGAGGGAGAAAGAGAGGGAGGGTGAGAAGCGAATGCGCCGGGCTACTGCACCGGACAGACCGGGACTGCCCGCGTTGGATCTGGGACGAGCGGTCCGAGGCTCGCTGATTCCCGAGGCTGCCGAAGGATGGTAGAAATGACTTCGGGGGAGGAGACTGGGCAAGTCCTCAGGACTTGAACTTGAGAGATAAGACACTGGCCTTTCGGAAGAAAACAGCCACACGGCAGGCGCAAGCAGTCCGAGTTTCAGAGGGAGGGGTGGGTGAGCAGAGCCCCGAGGATCCTGGCGCACCCAGCAGCTGTACCTCTACCGGCGGCACTGAGAAGCCCGAGAGCCACTCCGGAGCGGAGTCGCAGGCTCTATCCGTGGTCCTGCCCGGCCACTGGGGGACGCTCTGGAGTGCGCTGGGGTTCTCGGCGCCGGTGCCGTGGTGCTTTCTCCGTAGGTCCACCGCTCGGCTCGCCTACCTTCCTGACTCGGGCAATTACATCGGCACGTGGGCGAACGATTCCTCAGACACCAATTAATACCCCGTGTACATGGATCCCGCTCCTAGGCTCTCGGCGGGCTGGGCCCGCAGGGAGAAGTGGCTCCTGCGGTGTCTGGTGGCCGCAGTGCACCCTTCCCAAGGGTCGTGAGGAGGACTGCGACGGCCAGAGGAGTGGCGGGAAGCGTAGTGGGGCGGTGCGTAGGGCGGAAACGGGCGCAGGAGGGTGCAGGTCTCCCCAGCCCGCCTTGGGCGCCTACGCGGGCGGACCTGTAGCTGGGAGGCCCGAGACCCGGGCGCTGCGGACCGCCAGCCATTCAGCGCGCGACAGCCGAGAGGACTGGGCGACCTTGCGCGCTCGACTCCTAGCCGTGGGCTGGGCAAGGCGGGGGTGCGGCCTGGGAGTGGAGGTGGGGTGATGGGGGATGCTTCCAGCCTTTGCCACCTCCCTCGCTCCTAAAACCTCTTCCTCAACCAGTATCTCCCAGTCTCCACCTCTTTGCTCTGAGTCTCACTGTCTCTGTTTTTCTCAATCTCTCCCTTGCTGTCTCTATCTCTCACTCTCTTTTCTGTATCCTCTGTCTTTCTTGTACTCCATGCCTGTCCCTCGGCGTCTTTCTACCTCTTTCTGTGTCTCTCTCAGGATTTCTGACCCTCTCCGTCTCTGTATATCTGTGTCTCTATCTCACCCTCGCCATTCCCTCTCAGACCTTGTCCTTGTCTTCTCCCCTTCACCCTGTCCATCACACAACCCTCAGGCCAGCTTCACCCGTATCCGGTGAGATCCCGGGACCAGGCCCTCTCTGCCGGCGGGGAGGCCAGAATCTCCTGAACGGGTCCAGACTCAGTCCACATGTCGGAGCGGACATTTTTCTTCCTCCTACCTCACCTGTTACCTCTCCAAGCCTGCCCTTCGCTAGTGCCTGGCCTGGAATTGTGCACTCTGCGGGATGGCAATTCTATATAAGTGTTGGTTTGAAATTTATCTCAGGAGCCCCAGTTAGTGACCATCAAAATAGAACTGTGATTTTCAATGAGTCCTGGGGAGTCCTTTCCTCCAGCATGGCTATTGGACACCTCAGGCTCTAGTGTTTCTGCTCAGGTCAGTCGGGGCCCAGACACAATGTACCCTCTACACAAGAGGGTCTCCCCCAACCACAGGTTGAGTTCCCCGAGGGAAAGCTGGTAACCCCCACTCCCCAACAGAGCAGTGACAATCAGCAGAACCACCCTTTGCTAGAGCAAATGCAGAAGGAGCCTTGCTGAGACCTTGGCCTGGAATCAGACCTCCAATTTAGATCCCCACTGTAGGACATACCTGCCAGGCACTTCCAGGCCTACACGCTCCCTTCCAAGCTAAAAATAGCTCTTCAAAGAGCAAGCTCTTCTAATCTCCAAAGTCATACTCTGCCTCTGTGACCTCCTGGAATTCATGGGGGCATATGCAGAGTAAAGCAGTGAAGCACATTTTCTAATTGGGACTCTGAAAATGCACTTTAGAAAAAAATACACATTTATATAGAGCATAGTTGCAATGTTATCTTGGCTATCTTCACTTCCCAGGTTTTTCACGCTCTTAAAAAGTTTCAAGAAGAAAAAAAAAAAGTACCCATATCTGAGGCTGAGGGTCAAAGTAGGGCAAAGGAAGCTTTGTCTGATTCCACCCTTTGGGATTCAGCAAGCCACCCTAAAATTGATCCCCACTTGTACATTAGCTCCCAGCCCTCCGCTGCTGGCATGTGGAGCTGGAGTGAATGCTGCCCTCTGCCCACAGGCCCAAGTTTGGTGCCCTCCGAGCTGAACTTGCATCTGACCCTTAGGGAAAAAGGAGAAAGAATCAGGCCAGCTTCGGGATAGAACAAGTTCTTTTTCTAAACCTTACTTCAAAAACATTCTTCCTCTAGGGCCATTTAGCCTTAAAAAATTACTGCTTGTGAAACAGAAAGACGATCAAGGAACTTAAAATCTCTGTCTGAATGGGACTGATTATTGAAGAAAAGCACCACAGGCACCTAGTAATGGGAACTGGTCTGACACTTTGTTCTATGACACAGGGTGCCAAAGAGCTTTTGATGGTAATGACCTGAGACCTTCTGCCCTGACATTCAACTCTCATGGATCCTACAAGACCCTTGGCCTGGGATATGAAACAACAGTGGATTGTCATTTTTGTCTCTTTGTAGGAGTCTTCATTTCCTGTAGTACTCAATCAGAAAAGGACACGAAGCCAAGTAACAATGAAAAACTTATTATTGTTTCTGCTAAACCTCTCCAATTTTAATAACGTAACGTTGGTGAAGTGGGGGTAGGGGAAAGAAGGATGGCTGCTTCACCTTCCTTCTTTCCTATCATTTGCTTTAAAAAGAACTAAAAACATTAAGGGCATGATTCTCATACGTTCTTCTGTTTAAAGTAGTACGCTACTCTAAAATGCACTCTTAGAATTCATCCACAATCAGCCTTACCAGGATAGAACAAAAGTGTGATTATCTTTAAGAAGTATAGTACTCATGCCATTTTTTTCAGACTTTAGTTGTGTTGAGAATCCTTTCAGAAATCACTCTCTAAATTTTGTGTGATAAAATTTCATACACATATAAATTTAGCATGAATTATAGCCACAGTAAAACACAGTCCTCTGCCCTTGGCTTTTCCCCAATCTACCTGATCCAATCTGAACTGAATATTATAAAGCAATAATATATGCTTATCTCCAAGAAATATATTTTTAAAAGAACTAAAATGGGCTGACCTCAAAAAGGAAACAGTGATACTAAACAAATTTCCTGATAATTAAAACCAGAACAAATTAAAATTAGAATTCATGTGAAATAAAATGATAATCCTGTTAACTGTAATTAGCTGTTTTGGTTGATTTGTTTCAGTTCATTTGTATGATTCTCTTTTTCTGAGTGGGAGAAGGAGGACAGGAGTTAAAAGTTTGAATTATCTTGGGGCTGGGAAGAAGCAAGAAAGAGATTAATTTTGAGTTCTACAAAACTCTGCCCTAAAATGAACCTGTCTTTAAAATGCATGAATACCATCATCTTTTACCCAAAATCCAAGTAAATATGTTGTTATGAAGCACCCAGCTGTGGTCTTGCTTAAGCTGCAGGCCAAATTAAATCACTTTGTACATAGTAAGTGCATTGTACCTATTTTTCCCCTAATAGTGCCAAAAACTTACAAAGCATGCATTATCTGTCTGCCTTGACCACAGTATAACCTGGTATTTACATGTGGTATGACCTTGGGAAAGTACCTGAAGATTCCCCTGACCTCAGAACCCTCCCCTATATAATGAGAAAGTAGGGTTAGATGATGTCTAAAGTGCCTTCCAGTTCTAAAATAACTTTATTTTGTTTTTGTATGATTAAATGTGAAGTCATCTCAGGTTTAAAAAATTTACTTCACAAATAACAATTTTATAATGTATTATGATTTTCAAAAATATTAATAATTTAAAAGAATATATTCTGTTCAGTGCATTTCAAAGATTTTAAGTCAAGCGTGTTTGTAGGTTTGAGTTCAAGGCCTTTTGGGGACATTCCTTCTCTGCCCCATCCTCATACCCTTTCTTCTAGGTCAAAGGTTGGCTCTATTGTATTAATTATATAATTTTTCATATAAATTGTTCTGCACATGTTTTTGATGTCATTGATTTATGAGACTCTACACTCAGAGTGGCATCTTTATTATACATATGAATATTTATTTAAAAGACCCAAAGCCATTTCCACTACTTTTGCAGAATTCTTGAATGTCACTCAGGACAATTAAGAACCCCCAGGCCCCTCCACACCCCAAGATATTTTGCTAGTGGAAGGAAGGAAGTATCATCTGCAAAGTGATTTGATATTTGAATGTAGTAGAACTTGGTTAATAACTATGAGCCATGTGTGCTAAATTACCTTTACAAGAATGCTTTAATAACAAGATCATTGGACTAGAGAGAAAAAATAGCCGACAAGCTCTGGAATTTAAAAATAAATAAATTTAAAGGGAATCAAAAAGCTTTACATAGAAGGCATTTTCTTCTTCTAGAGGTAATTTATATGCTCAGTCTTTGTAACCATATTTCATTTATTCTGCTAGGTGAGGACAGAAGGTTCTCAAAGGTAGGGTAGTTTTAATTATACTCACAGACTTTAAAAAGAAAATGAACACAACAAGAGAAATTGAAGAAAATCAGCGTTAAAAATGCGGTTGAGGGACTTCCCTGGTGGCGTAGTGGTTAAGAATTGCCTGCCAATGCAGGGGACACGGGTTCGAGCCCTGGTCCGGGAAGATCCCATATGCCACGGAGCAACTAAGCCCGTGCACCACAACTATGGAGGCTACACTCTAGAGCCCGTGAGCCACAACTACTGAGCCCGTGTGCCACAACTACTGAAGCTCACGTGCCTAGAGCCCGCGCAACACAACAAAGAGTAGTCCCCACTCACCACAACTAGAGAAAGACCAAGCGCAGCAACGAAGACACAACGCAGCCAAAAATAAATAAATAAATAAATAAATAAATAGCTAAATTTAAAAAGGCAGTTGAATGTAAAAGATGGGAAGATTGGGGTCATCGTCCAAAAATCATAATTAAAAATTTTTAAAAATACTGTGACTAAGCAAACCTTCACATTATAATCTAATTACAGAAACTCTTCATGGTGGTCCCTCCAAGGATTATTAATTGACGGTTCTCTAAAGCAGAATCATTAAAGATAAAAAACTTGGTAACCAGTGTTCTGTTAACAAAGTGAAATACAGTATATGCTTTCATCCAGGAAGAACACTAGGACTCTGAACCACGTTGAAATGGAAGAAATTATGAGGAAAAAACTGCAAGCTCTGTGGTTACCTGAAAATCAGAAGCAAGTCTGAAAATGCATATTTCATCTCCATAATCTAAAGTATGTGGATATTTTGAAACATACATGTTTTTTCAGCTTTTATTCTGATTTGGCAATATAAAGACAGAACTTAAAAACAAGGTGATTTATACAGGCAGGGAACAAATGACCCCGTCAGCCCTAAGATCCTAATGATAAGAATGTCTTGGATTAGACATCTTTTAAATAAGAGATATCACAGGGATGCAACAACTCTCTCAATTTCCCTTTTTAACATCAAATTAATGAAAACAACTACACCAGAATTTCACCATAATTAACTTCAAGGTTATGCCATAAAAATCACAAAATATTACATTTTTCTGCTTCCTCTGGCTCTAATAATAAAATGCTTTTGATAAAATTCAAAGCAAAATGGTCTAACATCAAATTTTGTATTAAACTGGTAGTAATTTCTCCAAGCTCCATAGATTTCAATAGGATAATAATGCCTACCATTTACTGAGTACCAGGGACCATACCCTGGGTTCTATTTACATTATCCACTGTTTCCCTAGTGATTCTGTGAGCGTCAATCTGCAATTTAGTTTTAAAAGGAAACCTCTCAGGTTAGATAAGATCTCCTTCTTCACACTGGTTCTCCATGGAGGCCAACTTAAAACAAATCTCAGCATCACTGGACCATTCATTCCCACCCCCTCCATCTCGTAAATCTCTTCTCTAGTCAGTACCACCATCCTCTCTCCAAATTTTTCAACTAACCCTCTAACCATTCCTTCTCAGATTATCTACATGCTGCTCACCTTCATATATTAAACACTCGTGCTTCTCAAGTCTCCATCAGTAACTCTCTTTGTCTCTTTTCACTCTGATTAGACAATTCTGCCTATTTCCACAGTTTTATTTTTTACTTAACACCCAATGACCAACAGGTTCATAAGTCCAGCTCTGATATTTTTCTTGACCCAACTATTCAATTGTCTGTATGTCCTAGAGATAGATGTCCTAGAGATACTTAGAATTAGCATGCCTAAAGCTGAACACATTATATCACTATGTTACATGCATATCCTGTTAGTTGGTGTGACAGATTCTGGAGTTCTCTACTTATAATATGATTAAGCCCATGCCCTTTGCCAAGTGACCTCTCATTGAAATGGAGGACTATACCTCCCCATATATGCAAATTTTCCTCTTTTTCTCTTCCCTTTTCTTTCTTTCTTTCTTTCTTTCTTTCTTTCTTTCTTTCTTTCTCTCCTTACTTCCTAGGAAATCCATCTTTAGGATTCCTTTTAATCCTAATCAGAGCCTTCAAGAGGTATAGCATGTTCCTACCTGATCCTCTAGCCAGCAGAAGAATAGCAGACACCAGGTAAAAGCTGCGTCCTTCAGCATGGGTCCTGAAATGAAAAAACACATGAAGCAGACCAGAACCTGACCCGTGATCTGGATCACAGCCACCATAGCTGACTTGTAGCCCCGCAGATCCAAAAGTAAGAAATAAATATTTGTTGTTTAATCATCAATATTTGGGGATTATTTGTTTTACAGCATTATCATGGTCAAAGCTGATTAATTGGTGACACCACTACTTCACTGAAAACCTAAGAATTAGATGTCTTTATGCCATCTTTTTGTTTCCTACACATCAAAAATAAAATACCAGCACCTCTCAGTTTTTTACCTAATTATCTCTCATATCTCTCCTCCCTTCTCTGTTTCTACTCCTGCTACTGACTCAGGTTCATATCATCAGTCATCTGGTCTATGGCCATGGCCTTCTAACTGGTCTCAGCCTTTTGAGTTTCTACCTCCATACAGATGCCCTCTTCCGTGCCACCATAAAGCTACAACAAAAATGTGTCCACATCACACACTTGTTTAAATCTTTTCACAACTTCCCACTGCTTATAGAATCAAGTCAAACTCCTTAGCTCAGCACAGAACACTGCTTTTGAGCAGGCCTCTGTCCACTCATCCATCTCCATCTCCTGCCCCCTGGCCCCTGCTTGACTTCATACTTCACATTCATCAGTTACAGAATCCTTAGAACTTCTAAATACACAACTGTATGTCTCAACCTGGGGCCTCTGCACCTTCTTTCCTTTGCTTTGAATTCTCTCAATTCAACCCCTATATGAACTCTTAATCTTCCTATATACCTCTGTTCAGAGATCACCCTTCATCCTCTCCACTTTTCTCAGAGATATGTACACCAAAACATATTATTAATCATTTACACCATGCTGTTTAAATCTTCTCTACTGGACCGTGTCATTCACTTTTGTACCCCTTGCCTACCTTGAACTGGATTGAGCTGAGCTTTCAGCCACACTTGGAAAGCACAGTGTCCAGAAAACAGCCTAGTGTACCTCTTGCAAGAGAGCACATCAGAGGCTCTGGAATAGCAAGTCTTCATCTATGAAGTGCTCAAATATGCATAATTGGAAAAAATTTCAGGCAAATCTCAGCCTGGTGAAATGAGTGAAAGGAATAGGACCAGAGTGGGAGGCTTAGGACCGAAGACAGAAGCTCCCTCACCCTAAACACCCTCTAACATTCTTCTCAGAACCAGGGGCTAATGAGAAATTTAGTCTGAATGGATTACTCTATGACTGACTCATTAACCCTTCTCATTTCCAGGGCCAAGCATGACATGGTACCCCAAAATCCCCAGATGTCCATAAATTCTAGTTTCATTCTGCATTAATACATCGCAAATCCTGTATCACATTTCAGTAGTATCAGACCCTGCCTTAACCCCTCCACCTTTAGCAACAGATAAATGAGAGAAGGGGAGTTAGAGAGAGGGGAGTTCAAGAAAGGAAAATGAACACCTTATCATAACTACCACCAGCTTTGGATCTGGTAAATGGGATTAACTAGACCCATAGGAAAATAGGACTCTTGGCTTTATGGCTCTGAGCTTCTGAATGAATCTGGCAGAAAGGAGAACTGCGAAGCCCGTGGTCAAGAAAATACACTAGCACTTTTTCCCATCACAGTTAAATTCCTGACATCATAGTCACCTGTGGCTCCTGCTTCATGATCTCTGAGGTCTCACTAAGCACCCCTGAATCATATTTCCATCCCTGCATTGATAGGGCTCTAAAGTAACCTGTAGCCTACATTTAACTGAATTCAATAGCCTTTCTCAATTTTTACATCATCAATTCTCCACAAAACCATCCTTCTCAGGTTTCTTTTCAGCCTCTCTGAGTGTTCCTTTTTGTCTCCTCTGCTGGTTCCTCTGAGTAACTCTCCCCAAACTGTCAGTTTTCTAGTTTCAAGCCTCCCCTTTGAACCTAAACTACAGCCTAACATCTTCAGCAACCAGAGGGTATCGTCATTCAAATGTCCTACAGTTGTCTGACACTAAATGTACAAGAGTAAACTCACTAATACTCCCAACACGCCCCCAGCACACACACAAAGTCCTATTCACAGTTACCCTACTTTCATTAGTGACACCCAAGTTTTCTTTGCACACAGCCTTTAAACCTCAGAATTAGCTCTCACTGTTTTCGTGTATGTCTCATAGATCAGTCATGCACATTATCTTATCACGTCTTCCTTCAGAATATCTCTTTCACCCACCTCCTTACGACCACTATAGATCAAGAGTGGTCTAGATCTAGATCTAGATCTTCATCATCTCATATCTGGACAGCCGCCTTCTAAAATGTTTTCCCTGGCTATAGTCTTTCCCAAGTCCCATTAATCTCACTACTGTGAGCACCATAATGGTAGGGACTATGCCTTATTCACCTTTGTACTCCCAGCACCTAATATGGTGCCAAACACATAATAGATGCTTAATAAATATTTGCCTGATGCATGGAATAAATTCCTTATACCACCTCCAGATTATTTCTTTTTTTTTTTTTTAAAGCTTTCCTATTTTTAGTTAAATTTATTTATTTATTTACTTTTAAATCTGTTTTTGGCTGCGTTGGGTCTGCACTGCTGTGCGGGCTTCTCATTGCAGTGGCTTCTCTTGTTGCAGAGCATGGGCTCTAGGCCCGCGGGCTTTAGTAGTTGTGGCACACTGGCTTAGTTGCTCCGCGGCATGTGGGATCTTCCCGGACCAGGGCTCAAACCTGTGTCCCCTGCATTGGCAGGCAGATTCTTAACCACTGTGCCACCAGGGAAGTCCCCGGATTATTTCTTAAATAACACATTTGCCCTGTTATTCCATTGCACACCAAAAATAAATAAATAAATAAAATTTCTTTTATTTTCCCATATATAGAGAGGGCTATTTTATGTGTTCACTTATTTTTTCCAATAAACCATTTCTTCAAGAGAATCCTCACTCAGACACATGGTAAGTAAAACAGAAACTCAAAGCTTCCCTGGTTGAGTCTGGGAGAGATTGCTTAGATCCGCATCTGTAGACTCTCCACTCCACCTCCTCTCCTTTGTTCCATCCCCAAGCAATCCTAGATAACTGTCCAGGATACTGTAAGACAGTAGTTTCCAAACCTTAGTTTGCTTAATTTTCACCTAGAGGAGGTTATTAAAATGTGCATTACCGGCCCCACTTTCAATTACAATTTATTGGTCTGGGCTTTGACCCTGAAAAGGATGCATTTTAACAGCATCCAGGCGATCCTGACGAACCCTGTCAGAAGAATACACTTTGAGAAACCTTACTCTAGAAGCAGATGGATTGGAATTTTAAAACTCTATCTCACAGGATGACATCTGAACCTCTTGTGGTAGCAATTAAGGACTGCTGAAGCCTCAGGAAAAGATGACAATTGAGTAAAGATTGAAGGAGGTGAAGGAGTAAGCCATGAAGATATTTGGAGTAAGAGCTTTCTGGGCATAAGGAACGGCAAGCGAAAAAAGCTGAGAAAGAAGTACAACCTCATATATTAGAGGAACAGCAAGAATGCCAATGTGTCTGGGGAAGAGTGAGCCAGGAAGAGATGGCAAAGAGATGAGGTCAGAGGTGACAAATTTGAGTAGCATCTGAAAGGCATTGGAAGGATTTGGCTTCATAAGTCCTTACAGAACGCTCTTACATTGAGCAAAGAAGTGACACATCTGACTGACATTTTAATGAGATTATTCTAGATACCATGTCAAAAACACCTTTAAGGGGAGAAAGAGGGGAATCAGGAAGAACAGTTAGGGACCGTTGCAATAATCCAAGCAAGAGGCAATGATGACTCGGTGACATGGGTTGTGGTAGAAGTGGTGAAAAAAGAACCAATTCTGAATATATTTTGAAGGGAAAGATGACATAATTTGCTGATGGATTGAATGTGGAATATGAGACACACTGTCGTCTCCAGGTTTTTGCCCTCAGTACCCTGATTAATATGAAGAAGACTGAGAGAAGAAAGTAAGGCAGAGGGAGAAGAAAAATTGACAGCTGAGTTTCAGACATGTTAACATGTTAATTTTGAGATGTATATTAGACATCCATGTGGATGTATTGATATTATGAGTCAAGAATTCAGGGGAGGGACTTCCCTGGTGGTCCAGTGGTAAAGAATCTGCCTTCCTGTGCAAGGGATGCAGGTTCAATCCCTGGTCGGGAAGTTAAGATCCCACACGCCGCAGGGCAACTAAGCCCACGCGCCACAACTACTGGGCTCGCGCGCCTCAACTAGAGAGTCCACGTGCTGCAAACTACAGAGCCCATGCGCCCTGGAGTCCGCACGCCACAACTAGAAAGAGAAAAACCCGCCTGCCACAGCTAGAGAGAAACTCAAGTGCCACAGTGAAGAGCCCGCACTGCAACAAAAGATCCCGCATGCCTCAATGAAGACCCCACATGCCACAACTAAGACCCGACGCAGCCAAAAAAATAAAGAAAATAAATCAAAAAAAAAAAAAAAGAATTCAGGGGAAATTTTGGGGCTGAAAATATAAATTTAGATACTATTTATATAGAAGGTATTTACAGACATGAGATCATCAAGGGAATCAGTGTAGATGAAGAAAAGAGTCCTTGAGCACGTCATTGTTAAGAGGTCAGGTGTGGGGTGGGTCCAGGGAAGCAGACTGAGAGGGAGCACTCAGTGATGTAGGAGGAAGCCAAGGAAGAGAAGTAGGCAACTCAAGCAAATGCTCTGATAAGTCAAGTAAGATTGGAAATGACCACTGAATTTAGAAATATGGAAATCTTTGGTGACCTTGGCAAGAGCAGTTTCAGTGGGTGGATGAGGGGGAAGCTGAGTGGAGTAGATTCAACAAAGAAATGTAAAGAGAGAGAGTGTACACAGAGAGTATAGACCACTCGTGCAAGATGTTCTTCACCTCTCTTAATTTCCTTCTCCCTGAGTCTCTGTACCATCTAGTACCAGTCTGCTCATTTTGGCATTTTATCATATCTCACCCTCAGTGATACTTAACTCCTCATTAGTTTATACCTTCTTTCTAACTAATTTGGAGGCTCTTAGTGGAGAGGATCAATAACTCCTTCTACATCTGCAACAACCCCCCTCAGGGCTTTGCACAATTCTGTGCCTACAGTGAGTATTCGAAAATATATGATGAACTACATAAATATTTCTCTAATGGCATTCTCTGCCGCCTTTTCTAACTCTTCTGCCTGATTATAATTTTAAGCAGATTGTAGGTCAAATTTCTGATCCTCATTCTGACCTTTAGGGACCTTCATGAAATGGTTCTACCCAAAATGTATCTTTCAGCATTTTCTTATATAGTCCTCTGTTTCAGTCAGGATAATTTATAGACCATATCCTGAAAAGAGGAATTATTTTTACATGCCATTTTAACTATAATATTACCCTTGTCTGGAAATTCCTGCTCCATCCCAAGGGCTTTTCTACTCTCTGAAACTAACCAAGAAAGAACCCTAATCTCGTCTTTTGGTGCTCTTTGCTTTAACATATAGTTACTCCAGATTTTAGGCTTATCATCTGTACCTCAACATCACGATGTATCTTGCACTATCTACTGGATTCAAAAATTCTATTTTTATATACCTTCCACTTAAAAAAAATCTTAGACCAAGCTTAGCATTGTTTATTCTACCGATCAAATGGCACTTTCAGGATCAATGAAAAATCAAGTGAGAAAATAGAGCCACACATGAAGACACTTAATGAAGGATTAATATATGTTAGAATGAGTAAATAAACAATGGATGGATGGATGGATGAAAAGGGCTTTACACTGAACAATTATTTCATACATCATACATTATCTTCTTTAATCCTCTCAAGAGCCATAGGATGTTGGTAGTATATATTTTATAAGACTATGATGCAATAGTCTTAAAGAGGTTGACCTGCCCAAGGTTATACCAAGACATGGGACCTAAATCTCCAACTTTAGAATCCAGTCCTTTCCTCTTTCCACCATAGTTGCTTCCTAAATAAAAATATAAAACTACCTGATACCTAATTCAAATTTGTTTTCCAAGCCTATTCACTTAGAATTGAAGATGTTTTGCTAAATGTTTTTCAACGAAATTATAATTCTTTAATTCCATTTTTTCCTCTTTAATAACATATGAACCAGTAGTCTTACAATTGGTTTGATAATTTAACTTAATAAAATATCAACAAAACAGCTCTTTAACAACTTCCTGCTTTTGATCCTTTCCACCTTGAAAGCTTATCAAACTACTACTGGCTCAAACAGTAATGATTTACAAGTCTGAGTTTCTGAAAATCAGGATTAAAATGTTCTCTGGGAATACATTTCCTCTTTGGAGTGGACTTCTTTTTGCCACAAGAACTTCATCTCAGATTTCTGATCTTAAGAGAAAAATCAAAGAATAGTTTAGGGACTTCCCTTGTGGCACAGTGGTTAAGAATCCGCCTGCCAATTCAGGGGACACCGGTTCGAGCCCTGGTCCAGGAAAATCCCACATGCTGTGGAGCAACTAAACCCGTGCACCACAACTACTGAGCTGCGCTCTAGAGCCCGAGAGCCACAACTACTGAAACCCGCGCGCCTAGAGCCCATGCTCCACAACAAGAGAAGCCACTGTGATTAGAAGCCTACACATCGCAACGAAGAGTAGTCCCCACTCGCCACAACTAGAGAAAGCCTGCACACAGCAATGAAGACCCAATGGAACCAAAAATAAAAAAGCAGAAACTAACACACCATTGTAAAGCAATTATACTTCAATAAAGATGTTAAAAAAAAAATACACTTAATAAAAAAGAAAAAGTTTATGAGAGAACCTTTCCAAATATTGCAGAATTTGACAAATAAGCTGATTGAAACACTAGGTATATGCTTTCTTTTATCATTTTCAAAAAGAGAATAGAAATGTAATAATGATTAACCCTGTGTACTATTTTCTCTTTTGCCAAATCTTAATTGACTTCCAGAAAGTGGATATCTTTCAATGAAAATGGACAAAAACACCCTCAATGAAATGATTATGAAATGGATTTTCCTGTTGAAGAGTCAAGATGAAACACGAAGATCAGCTTATGCAGCAGACATTTTTCATTCTTTTTTACAACATGAGCAAGTGGAGGATGAAGGAACAGCCTTCATCTTTCATCATATGCTCTGCTATGCTCCAAGATTTACCGTGACCCTTTAAATTAAAAAAAAAAAAAAAAAAGCTGCACAAAATAAGGAAAGGAAACTGTCAGTCATTGGAGAGATGACTATCAAGTAGTATTTTCATGTGGATGGTTTACAGTGAGTTGATGACTGTTAAGCAAACTAAGACCATGACTTTAAGGATCAACAAAATTTGAAAATGGGAGCATCCAAACAAAGGAATGTTGTTTTTATAGTGTAGTTTGTTTTGAAAAGTTAATGCCCAGTGAGCACTGCATAAACTCTATTTCACTCATGACAAAACTGAACTTGGATTTTTAGTGAGCTAAGCCATAGTCAGAGGAGAAAGAAAGCTGATCATTTGCATCAGTCTTTAATGTAAAATTTCACACTCCTCTTGGTTCTGACAGTGGTGGGATTTGCAAAGGGCTCTAATTGCGGTCAATTATTACAGTCCTCTAGCGCCACCTAGTGTTTTCCACATATTGCTGTAGCGCGGCTCACCTATTAAACCAAACTAAAATTTCTTACAAAGGAATCCTCACACCCCAAATAAAAGGAAACAGGAAGACTTCATAGCTTGATTTTGAAATCTTATAGTCAAGGTATTTTCATTCTTTTATTTTAGTACTTTAAAATTGCTGAAGGGCTCTTGTCATTTTTGTTGAATTCAAAGTCTTTTACACCTTTGGGGTTCATTCCCATTGATAAATGCCTAGCCTAATCACCATTGCTTCCTAGCAAACCAATGCAGTTATAAGATTGACCTTGTTTTTGATAGAGGTAAGCCACTTAATAATTGTTTCATTTTAGCGTTTCAGAGTGGAAGATCTACACATATAATTGCTGTGTTTACAGAAAGAGCCAACGAAACATGAAAAAAAGGGTGACCGTTGAACACCTAATTTTCATGAAATGAATTTTTAAAAATTGGTTGAGAACACTCTCAGGTTCTTGTTATTATAAATAGTGGCCACAAAAGAAGGTTAAGGTGGGTGACAACTACGCTCCCACAACCTCATTACCAAATTATAATGAAACCATGTCTCAGATCAAATTATGCCACACATACAGACATTTGTTAAATAGTCATTAGCAAGCAAATCCAAAACTATTCATATAGTCTATTCTGTAAGTTTAACAAAGTCCCGGATCTCTTCTTTTTAGTGCTCAAAAAACTGCCTTGTGTGAAAGATTCACTAGAAGCTGGTGTGGCAACATCCTTGAGGCAGAATTGTGTTGTATTATGATCAGCATCAGGTAACCAGAAATCATCCTAAACCAACAGCTGGACAGAAGACCACTTAGAGGTAAAGTTTTAAGCACTATCCTTATGGATTAAAGCTACAGATCTCTAATTTTATGTCATGATAATTACTGAAAATAATTTTGTCATATAGAGGAAAGGTGATGTTTAAAAATTGATCCACTCCAAGTGTCAAATATGTTACGTATATCGCAGAATAACTCCAACTAAGGAAAAAAAAAATCTTGTTCTACTTGAACATACATGGGAATGAGATGGTGTCTGCATGTG
This sequence comes from Balaenoptera borealis, assembly GCF_965194805.1. Classification (NCBI taxonomy): domain Eukaryota; kingdom Metazoa; phylum Chordata; class Mammalia; order Artiodactyla; family Balaenopteridae; genus Balaenoptera; species Balaenoptera borealis. The sequence goes on from NC_138864.1 coordinate 67,567,110, forward strand.
CCTTGAGAAAATATCCTATTATTCTTGTTCTGGTTTTCTCTTCCTCAAATCTCTTTATCAAAGTAATCCAACAACCAGAAAAATGTCCTTGCTTCTAGATAAGAAATGCTAGGATTGAGTCAGATAAAAAGTATTGTCTAAGGAAATAAAATTGCAGTCTGGATCTTTCAAATCCAGATGCACGCCAGGCTAGTAAACTAGCTTAGTCAGCACATGGAAAAGCCAACATTTCTGTGCAACTCTGGTCAGGTAACAAAGGAGGAAGGAGAAAGCTCATCATTTCGGCCTGAATGGCCTTTTTTCCCCATTTTCAGTCAAGTCCACGAATGGAGAATAATCTAAGTTCCCTGTAAAACTGCTTTAATTTCTTCATTTACAAAATATAAATGGGAGCAGAAATATGACAAAGGCATTTGATGCTCAAGGAGAGATGGGATATCACCTTGTACTCAGCTTTTAAATAAGTATTTCAAAAGGGACATTTATTTTGTACCAAAGAAAATTTATAATGTTTTATAAAACTAATACCTTTATGTTTTGAAAAATGATGAATAAATATATCATTTCGTGTCAGTACAATAGGAGATACATCCAGGCTAACTTTAAAGATGCCATAAGGTTCACATGTGCCCACATATCTCCCCACTCACTCAGTGAAGTGCCATCTTCCCTTCTTGCTGAAACTCGAATTCTCACTTTATAGCCAGTGCTCTGATTTAGATAACCCCAAAGCAATCAGTTCTCAATATTAAATCCTAGAGGCAGAGGTAGTAAACACCCTAAAAATGTATGCAAAATATTGTGAGTGTGTATATATGTCCCTTTTTTTTTTTTTTAGAAACTGTGCTTCAGAACTTTAATTATGTTCATGAGTGTCCCTACTCTGACTCAGAAGAACTAATGAGCACTGCCCACAGTTTTTATCTAGCCCCTCAATTATCTTAGTATTATGGATTCATCTGTTAGAGTCACACAGCTCTCCTGACAGGACACAGAGAATCCACGAGGAAGTTAGAATTTTTTGCAGATAAATGCTGCCTTACATGACCCAGGACTAAAGTATCAGGTTCTGTGATTAGAATCTATGTTTGGCGGAGCCTGGGCTCTGGGGTAAAGTAGATCTGGGGCCACAGTCCTGCTTTGTCCCTCACTCTGTGTGACTGTGTCTGAGCCACCATTATCTGCTGCCTGCATCCACGTAGTCACCTATTGACTGCTTCTGCTCTTGCCCTTCCTCAGTCTGTCCTCAGCGCAGCAGCCAGAACAATCGTTTACATTATGGTCCCATCATCTAGCTCCTCTGCCCCAATCTTCTCTTGACTACCACATCAGCCAGCAGGGGAGCCGGAGAAGTTATATGGCCCCACTGCATGCAGGCCCTGTACCACCTCCGCTTCCGTTCTCATCTCCTACCACTCTCCTCCTCCCTTGGGTTCTCTTCTCCAGCCGCTGTTCCTCAAGCCTAGGAACACTCTCTCCCACCTCAGGGTCTTTGCAGTTCCCTCTGGCCGATCATCCCTCTCCTACATACCCTCTCTGTCTACTCCCTCAGTGCCCCTGGGTCTTTACTCCCATGTCACCATTTCCAAGAGTTCCTCTCTCATCCTAAATTCCATCTCACACACACACACACACACACACACACCCCACTGTTGCACTTGCCGTCTCCCTTTCCCAGCTTTATTGTTCTCCACTGCATCTATCACATCTGACAGATAATTCTTTAGTTTATTTTTTTCTCTCTCCTTTGATGCCTAAGCACCATCCCCCGTACTCTCAATCTCCTTAGAATATGGGTGAGCAAACTTTTTCTATAAAAGCCCAGATAGTAAATATTACTGGCTTTGCGGGTCATGTGGGTCTCTGTCACAACTTCTCAACTCCGCTATTATAGGGGAAAGGAGCCATTGGCAATATGTTAACAAAGAGTGGGGCAGTGTTCCAATAAAACTTTATTCACAAAAACAGGTGGCAGGTGCTGGATTTGGCCCATGGCTGCTCTAGAATAATAAGCTCCATTAGGCAGAGACTTAATCTGCTTTATTCACTGTTTTATCCCCATCACTTTGAAGAGGGCCTGGTACAAAGTAGTTCCTCAATAAATTCATTTGTAAATGAATTAATGTCCTTAACCAAGGTACCAGTTTCTCATCGGTAACATGAGGTAACAATATCAGCTTTGGGGGTTATCAAAAATAAACAGTTTGTGAAAGTATGTCACACAACTAGCAGACTAGGTACATAGTAGTGGTTAAAATTATTCTGAACTCCATACCCCAAGAAGAATATGAAAAAACTGGAAGACAAACAGGATTTAGAGGAAAACCAAAACTGTATATTTGAGAAAATATTGAAGGGAGAGAGGGCATTTTGTCTGGAGCAAATTCAGAGGAAGCATGGTCATTGCCTTCCTAAATTTGAAGATTATTTTGAGCAAGAGAGATTCTCTATATACTCTGTGGCACCAAAACAGGCAGAACTAGGATCACTGGGTAAATACTGCATGGAAATGGATGTCTGCTTATTGAAGGCATGCACTTTCTAATCACCCCTGGAGGGCAGAAGCCACATTCATTTTCTTTACTGATGTACCTTAATGCCCTAGCAGGAGGTCTTAAGGTGCACAACCAGTCCTAATTGAATGGATGATTGGGAATGAAGAGTGAATAATCTAATCTTCAGAGCTGACCAAAGCTGGAACAGGCTCCCTCAATTTGTGGCTTGGAAGGTTCAAGAAGGAACTTATCAATCACTTGCTAGGGTACAGCAAAGGTAACATTTTACATACAACTATGGTACCTTCGTCACAACTAAAGAACGAACATCAGTGCATTACTATGAACTACACACACTTTGTTCAAATTTCACTGGCTTTTCCACTAGTGTCCTTTTTCTGTTCCATGATCCCATAAAATATACTAGATAACATTTAGTTGTCATGTCTCCATAGGCGCCTCTTGACTGTAACAGTTTCTCAGACTTCCCTTGTTTTTAATGACCTTGACGATTTTGAGGTATATTGAAAATTGTCCTTCTATTTGAATTTGTTTATTTTCTTCAGGATTAGACTGGGGTTACAGGTTTGGGAGATAAAGAACACAAAAGTAGTGTCATTTTGAATCACATTATACTAAGGGTACATTTATTAACATGACTTATGACTGTTGATGTGAACATTGATCACTTGCCAGAGGCAGTGTTGGTCAGATTTCTCCACTGTAAAGTTATTCTTTTTCCCGCTTTCCACAATCTACTTTTTGAAAGCAAGTTACTATAGAGCTCATGCTGGGTGGGTGGAAGGAACTGAGCTCCACCTCTTGGAGGAAGTCTTTTTTGTTGTTGTTTGTTTGTTTTAACATCTTTATTGGAGTATAATTGCTTTACAATGGTGTGTCAGTTTCTACTTATCTACATAAATTACCTGGAGTTCTGTAAGGAAGATTTGTCTTTTCTCCCAATTCGTTTATTTGTTTATCAATCATTTATATCAGTATGGACTCAAAAATATTCATTTTATTGCTCACATCCTTCCAGCTTTGGCCACTGGCAACTCTTTTAGGTTGCCTCCAGCGTCTCTTAGACATGATCCTATCTTTTTGTTTTTTGAGCATTTCTTAACTTCTGGCACTACAAGACACCCCAGGCTCATCTTGTGTTTTCCCTGCCCCAACCCTAGAATCAGCCATTTTTCCAGGGAGCCCTAGTTCCTTTTATTAGAAAATAGTATTAGAAACCAAGATCTATGCTCTGAGTATGCTTGTTGGTACTGGGGTGTCACTGCTTCTAGGCCCTCTCAGCAGATAGAGCTAGAAAAATACATGTATGTATACTCACCTATGTAATACGGGTTATAAAAATCTATAATTATTTCTGTATCTATCCATCTTTATCTATATTAAGTTAAACAGTTTCATAATGATGATTCTGTTTTTAATCCAGTATCTCGTGGTACATCTACCCCCTCTTGCCCCCTTCTTGCTTATCTGTAACCTCCCTCTCCAACTTGGAGAAATCTGGCTCCCATCACCCACCATCCATTTATTCATTTGTTCAAAACTCCAGTATACATGCATAGCAGTTTCTGAACTGTTAACCCAGCTATGCTTTTTTATATTAGGCACTTTACATATATGTTATTATATCTTGTCTTCATGGCAACCCATTATATAGGTAAGGTGTCTGAAATTAGAGCTTTTAAATTACTTGCCCAAGGTCACACATCTACCAAGTCTGGAGCTGGAATCTGAACCCAAGTCTGCTTGTTTAGAAAGCCAATGATCTTGCTGTTTTACATATTGCTTTCCAATATTATTTTTAAAAAGAGGAAACTAATTTGTAATACACAGTTTGAAAATAAACAAATATATTGAGCTTTTGTTATAAAAGATATTCAGGTTTATTATAAAAATCTGAAAAAAGTTATTTATACAGTTATACTATATGTACAATTTGGTACACTGCTTTTTCTTAAATAACATGTGCATTTCTACACCTAATGAATACTTTGTAAAGATAATTTTTTTTTCATTGTGCAATTACACTGTTTTATTTAGTATTTTAAAATTAGGTGTTATTTGCTTCATTGTTAAAGGTACATGCTTGGAGAAAACGAAAAAGCTAATAATGAGTATTTTGGCCAAATTTACCCACAGTAGCCTGACTCAATCAACCAGTCAGTTGAATCTGTAAAGATAATTTTTAATGACTACTTAATGTTCCATCTAATCAGTAGACTATAATGAGCTCAACCATGTCTCTGTTGTTGGAATGTAGATAGTTCCACATTCTTTACCAACATAAACAGTGCTGAAACTCATTTTATGTTGCCAAGAGATAGCATTACTGGACCAAGGTGTTTGAGGTTTTCAACACACTTTGCCAAATTGCTATCACAGGAAATTGTACTAATTTAATTCTCCCCAAATTATCAGAGTGGTTGTTTCACTGACACATTTTAATATGATCGTTTAAGAGCAATCTCTATGCTACTAATGGCCATTAGAATTGAGTCTTGCTTCTATCATGATCAACTACAATCTAATTTACTCAACCTCCTACCTCCAGGTATTAAGTGATTCTAACAAGAGTTAAGCTCTCTGTATAGGATTCTGATTAAACAGTGAAAAAGTGCATGTGTCACTTGAAATGTAAAATATTGTTCTTATTACTAAATCTTCTGATATTTATTAATATCTCTGACCCTAAGGCTTAATCTTGATTTGCTTCTGACCCTAAGGCTTAATCTTGATTTGCTTACCACCCCTTAATTAAGAACTCTTGGTAACATCAGTTAACTAAATCAACTACTGTTTATATCTATAGTTGCTGGGCTATCATGCTCTGACCGTGGCCCTAAGCTTATTATGAGGAGATTCAGAATTTATGCGCAAACCAAGAGTTATTTATAGATTCAATAAATAGTATGTATCCTATGAAGAGAGACCACTATTTTTCCAGTGTATGTATATATTGTTGTGCAAAACAAATTTATTTCAAAGCATTGTTGAATTCATAACAGCTTTTGTCATCAAATGTTTTCTCAGCAGATCCTAAAAACACAACTGCTCTTATGGGGATTTTAGAGATTGGAAGACATTAAAAATGTTTCTTCATATTCAAAACTGTTGGAAACCACTTAAGTGGGTGTCAGAGCACATGTGTAAATCTGGTGGAGATAGGAAAGGCAGGTACTTACTGAATGTCATTCAAATGGTCCTTCTTTAGCTTATGTTCTACGTTGGGTACAAATTTAATTATTCCTTTCTGAGAAGCTCAAGTACTGTCTTCTTTCAATGAGGAATGTTGCAATAGTCTAAAAAAAGAATGACAACAGCACCACATTCAGAGCCAAAATTTTCCTTAAGCCCAAAGTATCTGGTGTGAATGCAAGCACAGCCCAAATCTTCCCTCAGTCACTGCACGTGGGTACTCAGTCTTGGCCACTGATCTCAGACATTTTCCACAACTTAGATCAGGGGCTGTGTAGTCGGTGAAGTGTCAAGAAGAATTACAGGGAAACTGAGCTATCATCAGTTGATGGGGTGTTTTTCTGGGATTCCTTTGTTACTATTTATTTTTTTATTTTTTTTTTTGATTTATTTATCTTTGACTGCGTTGGGTCTTTGTTGCTGCACGTGGGCTTTCTCTGGTTGCGGCGAGCAGGGGCTACTCTTCGTTGAGGTGCGCGGGCTTCTCATTGTGGTGGCTTCTCTTGTTGTGGAGCACGGGCTCTAGGCGTGCGGGCTTCAGTAGTTGTGGCACGTGGGCTCAGTCGTTATGGCTCGCAGGCTCTAGAGCGCAGGCTCAGTAGTTGTGGCGCATGGGCTTAGTTACTCCGCGGCATGTGGGATCTTCCTGGACCAGGGCTCGAACCCATGTCCCCTGCATTAGCAGGTGCATTCTTAACCACTGTGCCACCGGGGAAGCCTGTTACCATTTAAATATCCTAAAAGACTGAGTGACCATACTAAGGCAGGCACCAGGCAAGAAAAAGAAGGCTGATTTTTATAAAGAGAGATGGAAGTGCTGTTACTCAACTCTGCCTGGAAGACTACAAAACCTTACAGCTTGTTTTATAGGGAGGAGCAGTGAAGCAGGAAATTGCTAATGCAACAAATCTGAAGAAGCCAGAAAACGTGAGAATACCCAGCAAGAATGCTGAGATTTTAATACCTACCCAAGGCCCCTGCAACAGAGACTAAAGGGTTCAGAAGTAAACATTCAAGGAGTGAAATACCACTTAGCTGATTATAGATTTGAGCTTGATTAGCTCTAAAGAATCTTAAGAACAAAAGAATGGGGTTAATCTATATATGTAGTTAACAGGCATCAATTTTCCTCACCAGCTTCGATTTGCCATTACTCTTATTTCTAATAAAGCATGTTAACTATCACATATAACATAGGTTGTAAGCATATATTCACAGTTTTAGCATTTTGTCGAACTTATTTCTCAGGTATTTAGGCTGTACAACACACAGTATATCTTTAAGCTTTATAAATACCTAATGTTCAACACACAAGAATTTCCAGAGGATATGTGAATATAGATAGCATTAAGGGAACCCATTTCCAGATCCTCAACTTTCACATATACTCTTTCTTAAAATGTATTTGCTTAGCTATCACTCAGACCTTGGTTTCTAGATACCATTTACCAATAAAAGGAACTAGGGCTCCTTAGAGAAATGACTGATTCTAGGGACAGGGCATGGAAAATACAAGATAAGCCTGGAATGTCTTGTAGTGCCAGAAAATAAGAAAGTGGAAAGAAAGAAGGAAAGAAAGAAAAAGAGGGGGGGGGGGGAGGGGGGGAAGGAAGGAAGGAAGGAAGGAAGGAAAGAAGGAAGGAAGGGAGGGAGGAAGGAAGGAAAAGATGGGAGAGTTGGAGGGAGGGAAGATAGAAGCATGTCAAACATACACAACGCTAAAGAGTTCCCAATGTCCAAAGCTGGAAGAAATTGAGCAACAAAATAAATATCGGTTTATAACCCAAAGAATAAAATAAGCATCAGTGAATCTGTAGTGATATAAACAAATGAATGAATAAATCAATAAATGGAGAGGAGGCTATTTTCCTTATATATTTGCTTGCCCAAGAGTGAAGCCAAGAAAGAATGTGTGAAACAGAAAATCACCATTAGAATGCCACCATAATAACTCCTGCAGATAAGATACACTGACAAATGCTAAAATTAGGAGGCAAAACTTTAATGTTAAACAGGATAGTTGAATAGCCTCTCCCAAAATATTTATTAATTACTGTGAGGGTTTTAACATTTATCCATATTCTCTGCTACTCCTCCCTCCAAGAGGTGGAGTTTCATTCCTCTCCCCTTGAGGGTGGGCTGGACTTAGTGACTCTCCTCTATCAAATAGAAGATGGAAAGGGAGAAACCATAAATTTATGGTGGAGAAACCCAGCATACACCACTTACCCAAGTGATCAACATTAATAGCACCATGATAAGTCATGTTGATGTCACGTACCCCTGACCTGATACAATGAAAGCACTTCACCCCTGGGGTGTTCTTCTTAAAAATGCATAACCCCAGTCTACTCATGAGAAAACATCAGACAGACTCAAATGAATATACTTCATACAAAATACCTGAAAAGTACTCTTCAAAAGTGTCAAGGTCATGAAAGACAAGGAAAGACCAAGATACAGTCACAGATTGAAGAGTTTAAGAAGACACAAGAACTACAGTTGACCCTTGAACAATGCAGGTTTGAACTGCAAAGATCCATCCATACACAGGTATTTCTCAATAGTAAGTACTACAGTACCAAACAGCCCACAGCTGGTTGAATCCAAGGTTTTGGAGGAACCGGGGATATGGAGGGTCGACTAAATTATAGGCAGATTAACCCCCCCACACACACATACACACGTGTTGTTCAAGAGTCAACTGTAAATGCAACATATTATCCTGAGACAGAAAAAAAGACATTAGTGGGAAAACTGGTGAAATATGTATGAATCTGTGAAGTCTGAACCAATGTTAATTTCTTAGTTTTGATAAATATACTATGGTTGTGTGAGATGTTAACATTATCAGAAGCTGGGTAAAGGGTATGTGGAACCTCTCTGGACTATTTTTGCTACTCTTTATAATCTAAAATTATTTCAAAATAAGAATTTTTGAAAACTGAGCTGCTTGAGAATGCTTCTCCTTCTGATGGTTTTCATGGTCTTTCTTTCCCTTTCACAATGACCTGTCTCCCGCTTGACAAAAAAAAAAAAAAATCAAAAAACACTTCTTCCCCCTACTTAATTCTTGCTGTAGTAAACTGCCCCAGGGTGTAAAACCACCCGCAAAGCAAACCAGGGGACAAATTTGAAATGCCTCTGAGGGTAAGTCCATTGGGAGGGAAGCAAAGAGATCAGAAAGTAGCAAGAAGGACTAATAATGGGAGCTAAACCTCTCCTCTCTCCTTTTCTCTCTTTTCTCTCTATTCTGTTTCTCTGTGTCTCTGTGTCTCTCTCCGTCTCTGTCTCTGTCTCTCTCCCTCTCCCTCGTGCTTATCTCATTACTCCTATAAACTTACCAACCTAAAAATTTTAATTCAAAACTAAGAAAGTTATCACACAGGGATATGTTCACACGTTGATTTGAATTTTTTTAAAAAGACAGTCTAATATTTTTCTGGCAGAAAATAACTTTGATTTGGCTGAAAGTTTCAACAGCAAGGACTGACTTTGCTAATTAAATTATATGTTGGACATTTGAATCAACTCGAATGGGCTATATTTGAGACTCCAAAGTTCTGAGGGAAATATATTGAAAGCATGTACAATATGCCAGAAAATGTGTGTTTTGCAACCATTTAAACTTGATTTTAAAGTTTTATACACCCATTTTTAGATGTGAGGTTGTAAACAGTTTAAAAAATTTTTTTTGGCGGGAGGGCAGGGGGTGGAGAATGCAAGCAAAACTTCTGAAGACCAATATAGTAGAAAGGGGGAAAAAAATCACTGTGCCTACTTAACTAATTGAAGTGGCGTTCTTATGAGCACCACTCATAAGTGTTTGGTCTGTGGGAGCCATGGGGAATGCTGAGATACAGGCAGATATGGAACAAGACAGAACAAGTGCCTGAACTACAGAGGCTCAGAGGGAAGGGGCCAGGTGTTTATCTACTCTAGTTTTTAACCCATTTGGGGTCTCATATCCTTTTGAGAATTCGATTAAAGTTATGAACTTCCCCCACAGAATCACACATGTAACAGCATACTCTCTAAATTTGGGGTGCAATTTGAGGAGATTCAGGAAATGCCCAGAGGACCCAGTTAGGAAGCCTTGGTATAGAGAAATGGATAAAAATGTCTATCCACATGTGTGAGCATCGCAAAGAATTTCTGCACACACTATAAATCTCAGTCCATGTGACATCAGCGTAATGACCTGAGAATGAGGCCATGCTCATGACTGGGTATGTCAACGAGGTATAGCATTTCTACAGTGGCCACTCTGCCTTCCTCCTCCTTCTACACCATCTCTCTCAACCATTATCCCCCTAAGCCTGCCTTCTTCCCTCTGCCCACTTCCCACCCCCTACCCAAGTTCTGAAAAATTAGTGTGAATTGAAGTTTGGCCAAATCACTTAATCTGATAGCCTGCTTTAAGAATGAGAGCCAATGATAGTCTATAAGGTGCCTGCACAAAGTTTTAAAAGTATCCCCCTTTGGGCATGAATTTTAAAAGGTCCCCTCAAGGAAGATGTAGACCCTCATTTAGGTCTTGGCAAAGATGACACTTTTGGACAAGGAAGAGATTACCCCTTCTTCTGGTCAGATGGAACCCTGCAACAGGGCACAAGTTTTGATGAATAGGGTGAGCTATACTCCAATAAAAAATTTTTTTTCTTTAAATAGCGTGAGCTAAATTTTAGACCCTCAATCATTCCTCAGCTGCACTTTTGAGCAGTGCACAAACTGCACAACCGTAAGTGACAGTTTGTTTATATTATTATAAACACTGCACAACTATTCTGACCTGGTGAAAGTGCCAATTGTTCTGTCTGTTTCTAGAATGTAGAGTCAAAATTGTCAACAGGAGCCCAGTCTCTGCTAGTGTGATTATTACATCTTCCAATTTGGAGATAATCTGCCCTGAGAATCAGTCCCTGGATCCTCTTTGGGGTCCATTTCCACCTCAAAGGGGTTCAGACAAGGACACAGCTAAACCTGTGAATTCCTCCATAGATATAGGTTACTGGCCTGTAAGGAACCCCAAGACTCAAGCAGATCACCTAAGCCTTGGATTGATTTTTCCCTCTTCCCCTGTTTAATACTCACTAGCACAGTTCCAGAGTGGCCAGACAAACCCTCAAAACAGTCTAGAGTCGGGACTAGCAAACTGATGACAAGATTTTGGATATGGATAATTCTTCTAGTCTAATGATTCTCAAAGTATTATCCATCAACTGGTTATCAAAGCCTTTTGAAAACTTCCAGTGATATTAGATTTTTCAAATTGTGATAAAACATACATAACGTACAATTTACCATCTTAACCATTTTTAAGTTTTTACTATTCTTTTTTTTATGTATCTTTATTGGAGCATAACTGCTTTACAATGTTGTGTGAGTTTCTGCTGTACAACAAAGTGAATCAGCTATATGTATACATATATCCCCATATTCCCTCCCTCTTGAGCCTCCCTCCACCCTCCCTATCCCACCCCTCTAGGTGATCACAAAGCACCGAGCTGATCTCCCTGTGCTATGCAGCAGCTTCCCACTAGCCATCCATTTTGCATTTCGTAGTGTATATATGTCCATGCCACTCTCTCACTTCGTCCCAGCTTACCCTTCCCCCACTGTGTCCTCAAATCCGCCCGTTCTCTACGTCTGCGTCTTTATTCCTGCCCTGCCACTAAGTTCATCAGTACCGTTTTTTTAGATGCCATGTATGTGCGTTAGCATACAGTATTTGTTTTTCTCTTTCTGACTTACTTCACTCTGTATGACAGACTCTAGGTCCATCCACCGCACTACAAATAACTCAATTTCGTTTCTTTTTATGGCTGAGTTATATTCCATTGTACATATGTGCCACATCTTCTTTATCCATTCAACTGTCAATAGACACTTAGGTTGCTTCCATGTCCTGGCTTTTGTAAATAGTGTTGCAGTGAACATTGTGGTACATGTATCCATGTATCTTTAATTTTTTTTTTAATTTATTTTATTTATTTATATTTGTCTGCGTTGGGTCTTCACTGCTGCATGCAGGCTTTCTCTAGTTGCAGTGAGCACGGGCTACTCTTCATTGCAGTGCACGGGCTTCTCATTGCAGTGGCTTTTCTTGTTGCGGAGCATGGACTCTAGGCACTCGGGCTTCAGTAGTTGTGGCACGTGGGCTCAGTAGTTGTGGTTCGCAGGCTCTAGAGCACAGGCTCAGTAGTTGTGGCACACGGGCTTAGTTGCTCTGCAGCATGTAGGATCTTCCCGGACCAGGGTTCGAACCCGTGTCCCCTGCATTGGCAGGCGGATTCTTAACCACTGCAAAACCAGGGAAGCACTACATGTATCTTTTTGAATTTTGGTTTTCTTGGGGTGTATGCCCAGTAGTGGGATTGCTGGTACCATCTTAATCATTTTTAGGTATACAGTTCAGTAGTTATATAAATTCACATTGTTGGACAACCAATCTCCAGAAATCTTTTCATCTTTCAAAACTGAAACTCTATACTCATTAAACAATTCTCCATTCTCCCCTCCCCTGGCAACCACCCTCCCACTTTCTGTGTCTATGAGTTTTACTACTCTAGGTATCTCATATAAGTGTGATCATACAGTATTTGTCATATGAGTGGCTTGTTTCACTTAGTTCATCCATGTTGAAGCATATATCAGCATTTCCTTCCTTTTGTTTTTTTTTTTAATTTTTGAATTTTATTTTATTTTTTAAACAGCAGGTCCTTATTAGTCATCAATTTTACACACATCAGTGTATACATGTCAATCCCAATCGCCCAATTCAGCACACCACCACCCAACCCCCCCGCCGCTTTCCCCCATTGCTGTCCATACGTTTGTTCTCTACATCTGTGTCTCAACTTCTGCCCTGAAAACCAGTTCATCTGTACCATTTTTCTACGTTCCACATATATGCGTTAATATACGATATTTGTTTTTCTCTTTCTGACTAACTTCACTCTGTATGACAGTCTCTAGATCCATCCACGTCTCGACAAATGACCCAATTTCATTCATTTTTATGGCTGAGTAATATTCCATTGTATATATGTACCACATCTTCTTGATCCATTCATCTGTCGATGGGCATTTAGGTTGCTTCCATGACCTGGCTATTGTAAATAGTGCTGCAATGAACACTGGGGTGCATGTGTCTTTTTGAATTATGGTTTTCTCTGAGTATATGCCCAGTAGTGGGATTGCTGGGTCATATGGTAATTCTATTTTTAGTTTTTTAAGGAACCTCCATACTGTTCTCCATAGTGGCTGTATCAATTTACATTCCCACCAAAAGTGCAAGAGGGTTCCCTTTTCTCCACACCCTCTCCAGCATTTCTTGTTTGTAGATTTTCTGATGATGCCCATTCTAACTGGTGTGAGGTGATACCTCATTGTAGTTTTGATTTGCATTTCTCTAATAATTAGTGATGTTGAGCAGCTTTTCATGTGCTTCTTGGCCATCTGTATGTCTTCTTTGGAGAAATGTCTATTTAGCTCTTCTGCCCATTTTTGGATTGGGTTGTTTCTTTAATATTGAGCTGCATAAGCTGTTTATATACTTTGGAGATTAATCCTTTGTCCGTTGATTCGTTTGCAAATATTGTCTCCCATTCTGAGGGTTGTCTTTTCATCTTGTTTATGGTTTCCTTTGCTATGCAAAAGCTTTGAAGTTTCATAGGTCCCGTTTGTTTATTTTTGGTTTTATTTCCATTACTCTAGGAGGTGGATCAAAAAAAGATCTTGCTGTGATTGATGTCAAAGAGTGTTCTTCCTATGTTTTCCTCTAAGAGTTTTATAGTGTCCAGTCTTACATTTAGGTCTCTAATCCATTTTGAGTTTATTTTTGTGTATGGTGTTAGGGAGTGTTCTAATTTCATTCTTTTACATGTAGCTGTCCAGTTTTCCCAGCACCACTTATTGAAGAGACTGTCTTTTCTCCGTTGTATATCCTTGCCTCCTTTGTCATAGATTAGTTGACCATAGGTGCGTAGGTTTATCTTATTCCATGGATCTATGTTTCTGTTTTTCTGCCAGTACTATACTGTCTTGATTATTGTAGCTTTGTAGTATAGTCTGAAGTCAGGGAGTCTGATTCCTCCAGCTCCGTTTTTTTCCCTCAAGACTGCTTTGGCTATTCGGGGTCTCTTGTGTCTCCATATAAATTTTAAGACTTTTTGTTCCAGTTCTGTAAAAAATGCCATTGGTAATTTGATAGGGATTGCATTGAATCTGTAGATTGCTTTGGGTAGTATAGGCATTTTCACAATATTGATTCTTCCAACCCAAGAACATGGTATATCCCTCCATCTGTTGGTATCATCTTTAATTTCTTTCATCAGTGTCTTATAGTTTTCTGCATACAGGTCTTTTGTCTCCCTAGGTAGGTTTATTCCTAGGTATTTTATTCTTTTTGTTGCAATGGTAAATGGGAGTTTTTCTTAATTTCCCTTTCAGATTTTTCAACATTAGTGTATAGGAATTCAAGAGATTTCTGTGCATTAATTTCGTATCCTGCAACTTTACCAAATTCATTGATTAGCTCTAGTAGTTTTCTTGTGGCATCTTTAGGATTCTCTATGTATAGTATCATGTCATCTGCAAACAGTGACAGTTTTACTTCTTCTTTTCCAATTTGTATTCCTTTTATTTCTTTTTCTTCTCTGATTGCCACGGCTAGGACTTCCAAAACTGTGTTGAATAATAGTGCTGAGAGTGGACAACTTTGTCTTGTTCCTGATCTTAGAGGAAATGGTTTCAGTTTTTCACCATTGAGAATGATGTTTGCTGTGGGTTTTTCGTATATGGCCTTTATTATGTTGAGGTAGGTTCCCTCTATACCCACTTTCTGGAGAGCTTTTATCATAAATGGATGTTGAATTTTGTCAAAAGCTTCTTCTGCATCTATTGACATGATCATATGGTTTTTATTCTTCAGTTTGTTAAAATGGTGTATCACATTGATTGATTTACGTATATTGAAGAATCCTTGCATCCCTGGGATAAATCCCACTGGATCATGGTGTATGATCCTTTTAATGTGTTGCTGGATTCTGTTTGCTAGTATTTTGTTCACGATTTTTGCATGTATGTTCATCAGTAATATTGGTCTATAATTTTCTTTTTTGTGTGATATCTTTTTCTGGTTTTGGAATCAGGGTGATGGTGGCTTTGTAGAATGAATTTGGGAGTGTTACTCCCTCTGCAACTTTTTGCAAGAGTTTGAGAAGGATAGGTGTTAGCTCTTCTCTAAATGTTTGATAGAATTCACCTGTGAAGCCATCTGGTCCTGGACTTTTTTTTTTTTTTTTTTTTTTTGAATTTAGTTGCATAATTTTATTTTATTTTATTTTAAACATCTTTATTGAAGTATAATTGCCTTACAATGGTGTGTTAGCTTCTGCTTTATAACAAAGTTAATCAGTTATACATATACAATATGTTCCCATATCTCTTCCCTCTTGCATCTCCCTCCCTCCCACCCTCCCCATCCCACCCCTCTAGGTGGTCACAAAGCACCGAGCTGATCTCCCTGTGCTATGCGGCTGCTTCCCACTAGTTATCTATTTTACATTTGGTAGTGTATATATGTCCATGACACTCTCTCACCCTGTCACATCTCACCCCACCCCCTCCCCATATCCTCAAGTCCATTCTCTAGTAGGTCTGTGTCTTTATTCCCGTCTTGCCACTAGGTTCTTCATGGCCTTTTTTTTTTTTTTTTCCTTAGATTCCGTATATATGTGTTAGCATACTGTATTTGTTTTTCTCTTTCTGACTTACTTCACTCTGTATGACAGACTCTAACTCCATCCACCTCATTACAAATACCTCCATTTCATTTCTTTTTATGGCTGAGTAATATTCCATTGTATATATGTGCCACATCTTCTTTATCCATTCATCTGTCGATGGACATTTAGGTTGCTTCCATGTCCTGGCTATTGTAAATAGAGCTGCAATGAACATTTTGGTACATGACTCTTTTTGACCTATGGTTTTCTCAGGGTATATGCCCAGTAGTGGGATTGCTGGATCGTATGGTAGTTCTATTTGTAGTTTTTTAAGGAACCTCCATACTGTTCTCCATAGTGGCTGTATCAATTTACATTCCCACCAACAGTGCAAGAGAGTTCCCTTTCCTCCACACCCTCTCCAGCATTTATTGTTTCTAGATTTTTTGATGATGGCCATTCTGACCGGTGTGAGATGATATCTCATTGTAGTTTTGATTTGCATTTCTCTAATGATTAATGAGGTTGAGCATTCTTTCATGTGTCTGTAGGCCATCTGTATATCTTCTTTGGAGAAGTGTCTATTTAGGTCTTCTGCCCATTTTTGGATTGGGTTGTTCGTTTTTTTGTTATTGAGCTGCATGAGCTGCTTGTAAATCTTGGAGATTAATCCTTTGTCAATTGCTTCATTTGCAAATATTTTCTCCCATTCTGATGGTTGTCTTTTGGTCTTGTTTATGGTTTCCTTTGCTGTGCAAAAGCTTTTAAGTTTCATTAGGTCCCATTTGTTTATTTGTGTTCTTATTTCCATTTCTCTGGGAGCTGGGTCAAAAAGAATCTTGCTGTGATGTATGTCATAGAGTGTTCTGCCTATGTTTTCCTCTAAGAGTTTGATAGTGTCTGGTCTTACACTTAGGTCTTTAATCCGTTTTGAGTTTATTTTTGTGCATGGTGTCAGGGAGTGTTCTAATTTCATACTTTTACATGTATCTGTCCAATTTTCCCAGCACCACTTATTGAAGAGGCTGTCTTTTCTCCACTGTATATGCTTGCCTCCTTTATCAAAGATAAGGTGACCATATGTGTGTGGGTTTATCTCTGGGCTTTCTATCCTGTTCCATTGATCTATATTTCTGTTTTTGTGCCAGTACCAAACTGTCTTGATTACTGAAGCTTTGTAATATAGTCTGAAGTCAGGGAGCCTGATTCCCCCAGCTCCATTTTTCGTTCTCAAGATTGCTTTGGCTATTCGGGGTCTTTTGTGTTTCCATACAAATTGTGAAATTTTTTGTTCTAGTTCTGTGAAAAATGCCAGTGGTAGTTTGATAGGGATTGCATTGAATCTGTAGATTGCTTTGGGTAGTAGAGTCATTTTCACAATGTTGATTCTTCCAATCCAGGAACATGGTATATCTTTCCATCTATTTGTATCATCATTAATTTCTTTCATCAGTGTCTTATAATTTTCTGCATACAGGTCTTTTGTCTCCTTAGGTAGGTTTATTCCTAGGTATTTTATTCTTTTTGTTGCAATGGTAAACGGGAGTGTTTTCTTAATTTCACTTTCAGATTTTTCGTCATTAGTGTATAGAAATGCAAGAGATTTCTGTGCATTAATTTTGTATCCTGCTACTTTACCAAATTCATTGATTAGCTCTAGGAGTTTTCTGGTAGCATCTTTAGGATTCTCTATGTATAGTATCATGTCATCTGCAAACAGTGACAGCTTTACTTCTTCTTTTCCGATTTGGATTCCTTTTATTTCTTTGTCTTCTCTGATTGCTGTGGCTAACACTTCCAAAACTATGTTGAATAATAGTGGTGAGAGTGGGCAACCTTGTCTTGTTCCTGATCTTAGTGGAAATGGTTTCAGTTTTTCACCATTGAGGACAATGTTGGCTGTGGGTTTGTCATATATGGCCTTTATTATGTTGAGGAAAGTTCCCTCTATGCCTACTTTCTGCAGGGCTTTTATCATAAATGGGTGTTGAATTTTGTCGAAAGCTTTCTCTGCATCTATTGAGATGATCATATGGTTTTTCTCCTTCAGTTTGTTAATATGGTGTATCACATTGATTGATTTGCGTATATTGAAGAATCCTTGCATTCCTGGGATAAACCCCACTTGATCATGGTGTATGATCCTTTTAATGTGCTGTTGGATTCTGTTTGCGAGTATTTTGTTGAGGATTTTTGCATCTATGTTCATCAGTGATATTGGCCTGTAGTTTTCTTTCTTTGTGACATCTTTGTCTGGTTTTGGTATCAGGGTGATGGTGGCCTTGTAGAATGAGTTTGGGAGTGTTCCTCCCTCTGCAATATTTTGGAAGAGTTTGAGAAGGATAGGTGTTAGCTCTTCTCTAAATGTTTGATAGAATTCACCTGTGAAGCCATCTGGTCCTGGGCTTTTGTTTGTTGGAAGGTTTTTAATCACAGTTTCAATTTCATTACTTGTGATTGGTCTGTTCATATTTTCTGTTTCTTCCTGGTTCAGTCTTGGAAGGTTATACCTTTCTAAGAATTTGTCCATTTCTTCCAGGTTGTCCATTTTATTGGCATAGAGTTGCTTGTAGTAGTCTCTCAGGATGCTTTGTATTTCTGCGGTGTCTGTTGTAACTTCTCCTTTTTCATTTCTAATTTTATTGAATTCAGTCCTCTCCCTCTTTTTCTTGATGAGTCGGGCTAATGGTTTATCAAATTTGTTTATCTTCTCAAAGAACCAGCTTTTAGTTTTATTGATCTTTGCTATTGTTTTCTTTGTTTCTATTTCACTTATTTCTGCTCTGATCTTTATGATTTCCTTCCTTCTGCTAACTTTGGGTTTTGTTTGTTCTTCTTTCTCTAGTTCCTTTAGGTGTAAGGTTAGATTCTTTATTTGAAATTTTTCTTGTTTCTTGAGGTAGGCTTGTATAGCTATAAACTTCCCTCTTAGAACTGCTTTTGCTGCATCCCATAGGTTTTGGATCATCCCGTTTTCATTGTCATTTGTCTCTAGGTATTTTTTGATTTCCTCTTTGATTTCTTCAGTGATCTCTTGGTTATTTAGTAACGTATTGTTTAGCCTCCATGTGTTTGTGTTTTTTACGTTTTTTTCCCTGTAATTCATTTCTAATCTCATCGCCTTGTGGTCAGAAAAGATGCTGGATATAATTTCAATTTTCTTAAATTTACTGTGGCTTGATTTGTGACCCAAGATGTGATCTATCCTGGAGAATGTTCCGTGAGCACTTGAGAAGAAAGTGTAATCTGCTATTTTTGGATGGAATGTCCTATAAATATCAATTAAATCTATCTGATCTATTGTGTCATTTAAAGCTTCTGTTTCCTTATTTATTTTCATTTTGGACGATCTGTCCATTGGTGTAAGTGAGGTGTTACAGTCCCCCACTATTATTGTGTTACTGTCGATTTTCTCTTTTATAGCTGTTAGCAGTTGCCTTATGTATTGAGGTGCTCCTATGGTGGGTGCATATATATTTATAATTGTTATATCTTCTTCTTGGATTGATCCCTTGATCATTATGTAGTGTCCTTCCTTGTCTCTTATAACATTCTTTATTTTAAAGTCTATTTTATCTGATATGAGTATTGCTACTCCAGCTTTCTTTTGATTTCCATTTGCATGGAACATCTTTTTCCATCCCCTCACTTTCAGTCTGTAGGTGTCCCTAGGTCTGAAGTGGGTCTCTTGTAGACAGCATATAGATGGGTCTTGTTTTTGTATCCATTCAGCAAGCCTGTGTCTTTTGGTTGGAGTATTTAATCCATTCACGTTTAAGGTAATTATTGATATGTATGTTCCTATGACCATTTTCTTAATTGTTTTGGAGGTTTTTTTGTAGGTTCTTTTCTTCTCTTGTGTTTCCCACTTAGAGAAGTTCCTTTAGCATTTGTTGTAGAGCTGGTTTGGTGGTGCTGAATTCTCTTAGCTTTTGCTTGTCTGTAAAGATTTTGATTTCTCCATCAAATCTGAATGAGATTATTGCTGGGTAGAGTAATCTTGGTTGTAGGTTCTTCCCTTTCATCACTTTAAGTATATCATGCCACTCCCTTCTGGCTTGTAGAGTTTCTCCTGAGAAATCAGCTGTTAACCTATGGGAGTTCCCTTGTATGTTATTTGTCATTTTTCCCTTGCTGCTTTCAATAATTTTTCTTTGTCTCTAATTTTTGCCAGTTTGATTACCATGTGTCTTGGCGTGTTTCTCCTTGGACTTATTCTGTATGGGACTCTCTGCCCTTCCTGGACTTGGGTGGCTATTTCCTTTCCCATGTTAGGGAAGTTTTCAACTATAATCTCTTCAAATATTTTCTCGGGTCCTTTCTCTCTCTCTTCTCCTTCTGGTACCCCTATAATGCGAATGTTGTTGCATTTAATGCTGTCCCAGAGGTCTCTTAGGCTGTCTTCAGCTCTTTTCATTCTTTTTTCTTTATTCTGTTCCACAGCAGTGAATTCCACCATTCTGTCTTCCAGGTCACTTATCCGTTCTTCTGCCTCAGTTATTCTGTTATTGATTCCTTCTAGTGTAGTTTTCATTTCAATTATTGTATTGTTCATCTCTGTTTGTTTGTTCTTTAATTCTTCTAGGTCTTTGTGAAACATTTCTTGCTTCTTCTTGAAGAAGCTTCTTCTTGCCTCCATTGTTTTTCCAAGGTCCTGGATCATCTTCACTATCATTATTCTGAATTCTTTTTCTGGAAGGTTGCCTATCTCCACTTCATTTAGTTGTTTTTCTGGGGATTTATCTTGTTCCTTCATCTGATACATAGCTCTCTGCCTTTTCATCTTGTCTATCTTTCTGTGAATGTGGTTTTTGTTCCACAGGCTGCAGGATTGTAGTTCTTGCTTCTGCTGTCTGCCGTCTGGTGGATGAGAGCTCCTTCCTTTTTAAGTCTAAATAACCTTCCATTATATGTACATACCACATCTTGTTTGTCCACTCGTCCGCTGATGAACACTGAGTTACTTCCACCTTTTGGCTATTGTGAATAATGCTGCTATAAACATGGATATACAAATATCTCTTCAAGACCCTGCTTTCAATTCTTCTGGGTATATGCCCAAAGTGGAATTGCTGGACCGTATGGTAATTCTATTTACAATTTATTAAGGAATCATCATACTGTGCTTCCACAGCAGCTGCACCATTTTACATTATCACCAACAGTGCACAAGTATTCCAATTTCTCCACATACTTGACAATGCTTGTTTTCTGGTTTTGTGGTTTTGGGTTTTAATAGTAGCCATCCTAAGCGATGTGAGGTTTTATTTTTGTACCATCAAACTGCAAAAATCCATTGTGCATGAGACTCGAAGTTCCCTCACTTGGGTCAACCACAAATCTCCTGTGTTTTAGCGTCTTTACAAAATTGGGATATTCCTTCTCCTTCTCATCTTACAGAATAAAAGCAAACATGGTTGCTCCATCCTCATGAGAGGAATGATACATACAACTGAGATTACTTCTAAAGAAATGGCAAGATATTCCTAGGAGTGCAGAGGAATAAGAGGAAAACAAGGAGAACAATGTAAAGGAATTAGAAGTTCATGGGAAACTGAGCAGGAGCTATGAATAATCAGACAGAGAAACTCACGGTGTGTGAAGCTCACACCTGCCTTAAGGTGAGTAGCCAACAGCAAAAAGCAAAACACCCTGGAGAAAAGAAGTTCACTCCTTCTGTTCCTTGATTATGGCATGCCTGCTCCAGCCTGAGAGCCCTTGCACAGCAGTTACCTCTGATGCAAAGTTCTTCCTCCCATTATCTGTGTAGATAACTTCCTCCTCTCCCTTAAGTCTTTAATCGACTGTCATCTTCTCTTTAAACCAACTTCAATCATCCTATTTATATTTGTAACCCCCTTCAACCCCTGGTATGCTTGGTTCCCTCTTACCCACTTTTAACTTTCATTTCTCTCATAGCTTTTATCAACTTCCAGCACACTTTGTGATTTACTTATCACATAGTGATTTACTGCTTATTGCCTCTTCCCTTCCCTAGAATGTAAGCTTCACAAGGGCAGGAATCTTTGTCTGTTTTATTCATTGACGTACCTTAAAATCGTAGAATAATGCTTAGCCCATAGTAAGTGTTCAATGAATATTTGTTGAATAAAAGGAGAGGAGAAATATGTGAAAAGGAGGGAGAAACAAAAAAAATAGAGTAATATGTTCCTGGTGCTTCAATAATGACGCCCAAAGCTCCTAAAGTGAAAAAAAAAAAAAAGGGAGAAATGTGGCTTTATTAAGCATATGTGCTAAAATTGCTCAGGATGTCACAGTCTGAGCTACCCCTGAAAGCAAGGTCTTGAGCACAGTCTATGGCCCAGGGAGCAGCAGTGAGGGACCAATGAGAGTGAAACAGAGAAACAGGAAAGAACAATACAAAGATGCATTACTGAGTTTGTCACTGCTGTAGGTGACTCATGCTTGATCCTCCTGTGACCTTTTAAGGAGCCTTAGGAAATGTCAGAACTGCCCACCCCAGAGACACAAGAGAGACTGATGCACCTTATCCATTAGCTTCTGTCTCCAGTGGTCAAGGATAACTCCACCTCCAGAGCTTGGGTGGAGGTCAAGCTCTTGGCACTAGAGGCAGGAAGCATGATATATGCAGCCTGTGAGGTGAGGTACCACCAGATGACCCCTGTGAGAAGCTTCCTGAACAACGCACAGAGCTAGTCACTGAAGCCTGGCTAAGAGTAAAGAGGATGTAAAGTGGTTCAGAGGAGTGTCTTATACAGGTGTCCAGCACACACTTGAGTCACTCTTCCTGACCACATTTTGAATCTTTCCTTAGCTCAACACCTCCCAAATATTTAATGCTTCAATATCTTACATTGGCCCTACCTTGAAACCTACCTCAAGGAAGAGAATGAAAAGGAGATTGAGATGTGTATGGTTTCCAAAGGAGAAAGAAGGTATGGGGAGGGCCAATCAGAAGATAATTTGCCAGTGGGCTAGGAACACCCTAAAGAAGGCAGCAACTGACCCCAAAATGAACTAAAATGACTGTCACCTTAAATGCTCTAAGAGACTCAATCCAGAGATCAATGAGTATGACAGATACTTTATGAACAAGTCTTTAAATATTTCTGGAGGGCTGGCAATATGGCAACCCTCACTAATGCCAGTGAGGCCAGAAGCAGACTGAGAGAACTTGGCGTTGGGCGGAGCTGTGGCAGGAGAGGGCTGTGGCAAACCACGTGCTCCTGACTCTCACTAGGAAGTGGGGAGAAATCACTGTGCATGTTTTGGGCCAATAATAACTCCTCATTGATTGCCATTCAGGGTCAGAGATTAGCCCTTTCAGTCAGTGGCGGGGCCCATTGTACAGGGTGTAGGAATGCAAAGATCCTGAAGGGAAACATCCATTTACTCATTCAAAGTCCAACAAGAACAAGGGAGCAGAGGAAGTAATCGAGGCAGAAGGAGTAAGTGGTTGAGACTTGGAGAAATCTGGCAGGTCAAGGTCAATGGAGATGAGAGATTTGGCTCCTCAGAAGGGTTTAGGTAAAAAAATAAAGAAGGGTGAAAGGAGGTGGGATGTAAGAAACAAATGGGATTTTTAACTAGTAGAACTGAAAATAGTAGAGAAGAAATGGATGAAGTAAATCAAACTAACATAGACAGTGAGAAGCATGCATGTGCACACATGCAGAGCAGAAACCATAGACACACTTGCTGCCCTCAAGCCTTGCCTACCCAGGTGTTAGTCCTTGCAGGAAGCCCTGCCCAGTGCACCCAGGCTGAGCTGGCATCTCTCCTGTGTGCTTCCCCCATCATAGCCCTCCTCATGTGGCATGCAATTGACTATTTACTTGTCTGTGTCCCGCCTCAGAGTGTTAATTGCTTGAAAGCAGGGACTTTGGCTCTTCTTTGTATCAGTGTCTAATTCAAAGAAGATTCTCAGAGATTCTCAGAGAATGAATCAACTATTCTTCCCATGAAATGGAGGTATGAAAACAAGTCCAGAAAAGTCAAACACAGAGTGAAATCGTTGGGGTTACAGATGAAACAAAACATACAAAAATATGAAATTCTTATTTTAAAAAAATACAGATTCTTTGCTTTCATACCAAGAGATTCTGACTCAAACTTCCTGGCTATCTCTCCAATTACAGTTCCAGATTTAGAAAGAAACAGCTCTTCCAGGAAATTCTTGCCATCAAGCATTTTCTTCAAATTCTGAGTAAACACTACTATTATTTTCAGCTTTCAATCAAGAGTAAGAGAAGAATGAAGAAGGTTCAGACACACAAAGATTTCTTGGTGACTTCAGTGATTCTGACACAGTAGTGGGTTTGACAGGAACCAAATGAATGTGCACTTCTACAAGCCCTCCTAGAACTTTCAATACAGGTGATCCATGGGCCACACTGTGGAAAAGCTACTGGGTAAACTGCAGACAGCAAACCCTATCCTGACCAATGCTCTTACAGTGATAATGATGTCCAAGGGCACACAATTATCATCAAGAATTTTCATCAGTAAGCGTGTTCTCCTGAGGCAGGAGAGGCCAGTAAACACTGTGATCACATGCAGGGCTGTCTGTGTTCATGCCCAAGAGGCAGAGAAGAGAAAGCAGGCACATCCCTGAGGCACTGCTGAAACAAATGGACATGATAGGCTGGAAACAGTGCTTGAGAGTTCCTCACAATGCGAAGTGTGTTTAAGTTCTTCGGAGAAAAGTTTAATAGTCAACAGCAACAAAAAATCAAATATGTCTAATAAGGAACTTGTATTCATTTTCTTGGAAACACTGAGGAGCTGTCTGTCCTAAGATGGGAGGGACCGGAGGGTGGAGATGCACTGGAGAAAAGGAGAACATAATGAACAAGCAGAAGCAAAACAGAACAAGACTGTGGAGATGCACTGGAGAAAAGGAGAACATAATGAACAAGCAGAAGCAAAACAGAACAAGACTCCAGAGGGGAGCCAGTGCTTTTGGCCTGGAGAGTTTCACTGATGGATTTTATAAAGGCCCCTGACAGTTAAGTAAACCTTGCACGTAGGTTTAAGAGCAATGCCCCAGTCCACCATACAAGGATGAACAAAGACTGAGTAAAACAGAGTTATGAAAAAGTCTAGAAATGAAAAGCCTTCCTGCTACTGAGTCCAGTCGGCATCTCCACCCATTGCTGTGTCTTCCATGACATTGTACATAGAGCATATTTTATAAATAAACATATTTATATATTGAAGCATTTAACTTTTATTTTCAATGTTTAGACTTACATAAAAGTCACAATAATAGTACCGAAAGGCATGATATAACCTTCACCCAGCTTCCCCTAATGTTATCATCTTATATAAGCACAGTGCAATTCTCAAACCCAGGAATAAACATCGATATTATATTATTAGCTAATCTAGTGACCTTATTCAAATCTCACCAGTGTTCCTACTAATAGCCCTTTTCTGGTCCAGGACCCACTTGAGGACCACACTTTGTGTTTAATTGTCCTGTCTCTTTACTCTCCTCTAGCCTGGGACAGTACCTGAGTCTTTGTCTTTTTTATAACCTTGACACTTTAGAGGGCCACTTCTCTTGTAGAATATCTGGTTGGGTTTGACATTCTCTCATAATCAGACTGAGGTTATGTATTTTGGGCAGGAATACCACAGAAGTGAGACTATCCATTTCTCACCGATGTATTCTTAAGGGATTTGAGAAGAAAGCAGAGAAATCAAAACAGGAATGAGGGAAATGTTAAGGTTTTTTTTAAAAGATAAAAAGGTGATGTTTTCAAGAAAGAATAATAGACTGCTGACAGAAAGTAAACGTCTTAGGTCAGTGGGAGTAAGGACACAGTGAAACAGTCACTCAAACATTGCTGGAGTGAGAATAAATTGGTACAAAAATTTTAAAAAGCATTTTGACAGATATATCACATATCCTAAAAATTTTTATAAAACCTTTGACACCAAAACTTTACTTCTGAAACTCTATCCTAGGAAATAAGTGGAAACTTTGCTATTTATCAGTGCCGTTTAAAATAGAAAGAAAATCAAAGAAAAATAACTGAACATCATTATAGTAAACAATTGGGATTTTTTGCTACACAACATCTGAACATCCTTCTGATTTAGTAAAGGGAGATCCCAAGAGGCAAAGAATTTAGGGCCCTGATTCCCACTATGGAAGACAATCAAGGCATGTAACAGCAACGCAGGCTCGACCAATCATATACTTACACCTGGAGTTTTGAATACTGAGGGAGGGATGCAAACAACCAGAGGCAGTCAGAAATCAGCAACAATTGAGGATGTTTATCCTGTAAATTACTGAATCACAACATCATTTGAATTCATATGTTCACCATGTGTCATATGTAAAAATTAGGACAGTCATTGGGAAGTAATTGGACTTTGAGAACTATCCTGAGGATGTATGATGCTATGGACTGAATTGTGTCCCTCTAAAAGTGCTATGTTGAAGCTCCCCAATGTGAAGGTATTTGGAGACGGGGCCTTTGGGTGGTAATGAAGTTTAGATGAAGCCATGAGGGTGGGGCCCTCATCATGGTATTAGTGCCCTCAGGGAGCAATCTCTCTTTCTCTCTCCTTCTCACTCTCTCTCCCCCATGTGTGGACACAGTGAGAAGGCAGCTGTCTATAATCCAGGAAGAGAGCCCTCACCTGGGAACTGTATTAGCTGCCACCACCTTGATTTGGATTTCCAAGCCTCCAGAACTGTGAAAAATAAATTCCTGTGATTTAAGCCACTCAGTTGATGGTATTTTGTTTTGTCAGCCCAAGCTGAGTAAAACATATGGGAAGATTTGGAGAACTTTATATACTTTGAACCTTCAACTGCCACCCTTGTCTGATGAAGCTGCCCCTAATATACTTGAAGACCCTCTAGTAACCTCATATGAAGAAATTGCTTTGCAAGGAAAAATCAGTTCTCTTTATCCTTCACTTCTCTTCACCAATAGTCTGATAACTAGAGTCAGATCCCAGAATGTCTTGGGAACACAATGACAAAGTCAATCACTTGTGGAGAAGGCTTATACACCAATGGAATTGCTGGAATCTACAAAAATCTTGGGAATATGTGTAGAAATGAATTCTAAAGATGCTCAAACAAGTGTACACAGCATGAGTACATTCACCAGAGATTCTGGATTTGATAAACTAATTCAAGTTGCTACAAGTGGGTTTAACTGGTGTTTGGATGATTTTCCCAAAACCTAGACATAACAGTGGACAGCACAAAATGAAGTCAAGATGCCATTAAAAAAAAAAAAAGCACCCTTAAAATAAACAGGAAGATATACAAGAGTTCACGAAATAATACTGGAATGGATTAATCATAGGCAACTCATCAACCATCTACCCTCTAACTATATCCTTCAAGGGGATCTGACACTTCATTCACCCAGGCCTTGAGAAATACACTGGTGAGAAGAGGGCTAGTATCTCTGAAAAGCACTCAGGTGGTTTTGCCTAAGGCCAGGACACTGGTGGGAGACACTGCAGTGCAATGGGCTCCCTGACTTCCAAGAGGATGGGAGGATCCTGAGATGACCGAGGCTCTGGGGTGCCACTGAACTGCCCCACACAGGATGAGAGTGGCTGCCAGAAACAAAAAGGAAGGTCAGGGCGAACATCAGAGTGTTGTCTTGCAGGGCTCTTTGGCAGAGAACACTGACCATGAAGTTCATAGCACCAAAATCTACAAGCAGATGACCAAAGCTCTTCTTGATTTGTATAACTGGCAGGTCTCCAGGCTGGTAAATAAGAGCCTAACCTGAGCATAAAGTATCGACAATCACAATACCTCACAGATGAAGAGCTCCTTAACTGAAGGGGGAGTGGGAGATTTTTTGAGGAGGACTTTGCAACAATACCAGACTTTATTGTGAAAGTTCCCCCAGCCTTCAAAGGAGAACAGAAATGTGAGGAGTCCTTACACCTGTTTTCTAAAGCTTCTGGTTCCAGGTTGCCCTCAACACAGTAAAGGGCTATTTGGTTATACCACCCACTTCCTGATTATACCCAATCTTGTGAGCAGCATTTCTGAAGAGGCACAATGAGAAAGTTATGCCACAATATGGGGGATTCTGTAAATAACATAAGCTAACTAGATCTTTTCTGGCTGGGAAGAAAAAGATTCTGCTCTCAGTGGAAAATATTTAATTTGTCTTTGGAAACACATCCTGCAACTAAGTGGAAAGCTCTGTCGTGCTTGTAAAGATGATGCCAAGTGCACAATCCGTAGAATGAAACCTCTACAATTTACCCATAACAAAGCAAAGGGAAGACAGGGCTTCTGACTTCTGGAGACCTTTTCTGGCTACACACACACACACACACACACACACACACACACACACACACATGCACACACAAAACCAGAGAAATGCTGTGCTTCCAGACTAAAATATAATAAAAATCCTACTACCAGGAAATGTAAAAAGAAGTTGTTTGCAATTAGCAGTGAGAATCCTCTCAATGTAAAAAGCACATGCCAGTTGGCCTACATACCTAACTAAGATAAGATGGATGAAATTGTGTCTTTACTCTGTGTCAGTCATAAAAC
This sequence comes from Balaenoptera borealis, assembly GCF_965194805.1. NCBI lineage: Eukaryota > Metazoa > Chordata > Mammalia > Artiodactyla > Balaenopteridae > Balaenoptera > Balaenoptera borealis. The sequence continues at coordinate 67,595,093 of NC_138864.1, forward strand.
TGAAATAGCATAAAATGCACTGCTTGATTGGAAAATGGGAAAATACAAAAAAGACCCCTTGAGAGCCTCATCTGTCAGTCTTTCCTTGTCCTCTGGGAGAGAGAAGTTTAAATTCTCATACAGCTTTTAGAGAATACTTAACAAATGCAGTCAGAAAATAAAGCAGACGCTGGTGGCAAGGATAATAGTATGAATAAACTGGAACTATTACAGAATTTTATACTGTGTCCACCCATGAACTATTACTTCAATTATTTTAAAATATGCAGTCCATATAAATTCTCAGGTGCATTCTCAGGCACCTTGCAAATTGCTGTCTAAAGATAGTACATAACAGGTTAAATCTTGAGAAATTCTTTTTCATTTTACCGATGTTACCGTGCAACCTAATTATAAAATTTCCCCATTTAAGGGGAAAAAAGATTCCAAAAGAAAAAAGAAAAAGGAAAGATTTTTAAAGTTCCACAGATTGGACATCGTTTAGCAGATTAAGGAATAAAAACTGTTAGAAAAATTTTAATATTATGGTAACTGTGTACACAATGGTGCTAAAGAAAAAGAATTACAGAAGGCTGTCAAGGTCATAAAAATTAATTAGAGACTTTACTTACGTAAGATATTACCTATCTAGGCAGATATGACAAAGAAATTGTTATGGAGTAGTGTGTGTGTTTGTGTGTGTTCAAACTCACTGCTCACAGAAAGACAAGCCCAGGGATGAAATATACGCACATCACACACATTTTGGGGTTGCATGGTTTTTCTTACTCTCAAGGAAATGCAGCTTTACTGAACTCAGTGCCACGGAGATAGGAAGTAGGTTTCTACTACATCGAGTAAGGGGGGAAAAAAAGAGAGGGAGAGAGAAAGGTGAAAGACTTGAAGAGAAGAAAGTGTAGTTATATGGCAATACCATTCGGCCTCAGAAGCAATGAGCCTATTTCTAAAACAAAATAGATTATTGCTTCTCTTGTGCAAAATCTTAAAGGAGCCTCCTGAATGTTTCTTCCAAGCCCATTGTTTATCACTTTCCCCACAGGAGGTGTATTGGTGGCAATGTAATTGCAATCGTTTTTTCTTCCCATTCATTTCATATTCCCCCCTCCCCACACACACACCTTCGCCTTCCAAGTCCTAAAGTTGTTCAGGTTAAAATCCCGCTTCATATTTACCAGAGTTCTCGCTTGTGGGCACGTGGATATGTGTTAAATAGGGTGGGAGGGGTGTCGGGAAAATCTAGAAACCTAGTTGAAATTGCCTCATAGAGACATAATCTTTAACAGGTGACCAAATTAGGTCCTCCTAACCCTGTCTGCCTTGGTGCCACACGAGAGCGCCCTGAGCTAGCACTGAGGCTCGTCCAGCGCCAGACAGAGAGGAGATGTGCGCGGGGAACAAGGGGCTGGAGCGCTGGTTCCCAACTGCGGGTGACAGGTTGCTGACGGGCTGCAGACTGACACGAAGCTGGAAAAGACAGAGGGGGACCTGCTAATGAGCCATTGTTTGCACCGGAAATGGGTACCCAGTACAGAGACCGGAAGGAAAGGTCAGTGGGGGGAATGCGTGACTGACGACGAGCGCCAAGGAGAGGCCTGTGCAGGCCGCCAGGAGCAGCGGGGCGCTGGCAGCGTGGAGATGCCAGTTCGGCTCCTGCAAAGAGCGGCGCCCGTAGGCCGGGCTCAGGGTTCCCGGACCGGTGCGCAAGCTGGCCGCTCCCCGAAGCACCAGGCCAACGTCTGCAGGCCCCCGGAGCCCTGTTTAAGGACTCAGCGCAGCTCCTGGGCGTTGCTCAGTTTCGCTGAGAGCCCGCAGCGGCGGTGGGGGGTTGTAGGGGGAAATAGCGTTCTGATAACCTGGGTGTCGAGGATTAAGCTGTGGCTGACGCTTCCTGGTGGGGGGTGGGGGGGTGGTGGCTGTGAGGAATCCAGGGACGTGGGGGCGCTCGGGACTCCCAGGAAAGCCCCGCAGGCCCCCCAGATTCAAGCTATAGGTAAAACCTAGAGGGTAAAAGCTAGAGGAAGCTCACCGATGAGGAAAACTGAAATGACTCCCAGGTCTGTTTGAGGGTATTTTAATTTAGATTATGAAAGGAAGAGTACCTGAGGTCTGAGACCCTCCTTTGAGGGCAAACACCTGAGATACATATCTGAACAAAAGTGTTCACAGTCCAAGGCTGAAACATCAATGGGATTCAGACTAGAAGACCCTGTGTCCTCTACTCCATGTCACACTGTCCCTACCTGCTCTTCCACTTTGGTTACTTTGCACCTGTGAGGGAGTGAAATGGCAAACAGGTCTCCCAGCCTTCTCTTTGTGTGTCTGTTCTTGATAGACATCAAAGCCAACATGATTAGAAACAGCCTGACAGCTCTATCAAGACAAAAGAAACAATTCTTAACGGGCTCAAGGTATTGAAAACAACTCAGCTTGTCAAATAATCTATTTCAGACAGCATTCTAGAAAACACAATTTTTTAAAACCACATTATGAGACTCTTAGATATCAGCATATATGGAATGAAGGCTGCATTTTTAAAAAGTCCTTTACAAATCCCTTTTCTTCTAATGCACTCTGAGTCAATTCCATAAAGTTGGCCTGTTACACTTAAATTCTTTCAAATACCAGCACTCTAACAAAGGCTTCTATTGAAGACCTGCATGACTTGTTAAGAACTATCACCATAAAAATATTATCTCGTGGTCTTTGATATTTTCTAAAGTAAAAGAGCAATTAGAATGTAACTCTGGTTTGAGGTTAACTGCATTCCAATCCAATTAGCTTTATAAATTAATAGCTGTTTGTATCTTAACAGTAGGTGATGTTTAATTAGTCAGTTTATTGTTTCCAGTCTTAGTTCAGAATTTCACATTCTGAAGAGTTAGAGAGTTTTAACTGAGTGTATGAACATTCATCTAGAAAACTGTTTATGCTCAAACTTCTGTCAGAACACTGTGGTACATTAAGATTCCCAGGTGTAACAAAATTACAATATTCTATCTCCAGAATTTATAGTATTTATGGTAGGAACCGCAAACAAGCTGCCTATGGTACTCCAGGCCTGCAGATACATTGTTGTTTATCTTTTCTTCTTTTCTTTAATTTTTTCTTTTCCTTTCTTTTCTTTTCATTTCATTTTCTTTCTTTCTTTCTTTCTTTTTCTCTTTCCAGGACCATATATATATTTTATATATATATATATACACACACACATATATATATATATATCTGTATCATATATATATATATATATATATATATATATATATATATATATATATATATGATTACTTGGCATCAAATCAAGTAAATTCAGGCAGATCCCATATTCAGAACAGGAGAAGCAGTGGAGTCCCTATGAATGAACCAGCTGCTCTCCCCTTCTTTTCCATCCTTGCTAGGCCTATGCCATTTACTTGCTTGAACTGTCAGGCCGCTGTGTGTAGTTTTCACATTTGCCACTCCTCAAGGCCTTGCAGTGTTGGTCTGACCTGAAGGCTATATCTTTCTTAGAATTTTCCACATATTTGCAGTAGAGATTCTGTAAGTGGGTTGTGCAATAACTCTCTCCCTTTTTCTCACCAAGTGCTCTGGGAATAATATCCGTTCACCAAATATTAGGACGTAAAAGGAATTAAGACCAACAGCAGCAAATGCTTTAGTGCCAATAGACATCAAAATACCTACACATTGCCTATGTTTGGGGCTAAACATTTAAGGGTAGAAGGTGTTATCAAAAGGAAGAGGAGGAAAAAATGACATCTAGAAAAGAAGGCAAAAAATGAGTGAGTGAGAAGGAGAAAGAGAGGAGAAGCAAACTCAAGGAGGGAAAGACACTCCATCCTGTTCCTCTGGTAGAGAAACACCTACAGGGCTACCCACAGCTCCTTCAGGGTCAGCTCAGGGGTCCCAGTGACACCAGTTATCTACCCAAAATTAAAGCAACACATTAGGATAAAAATGGATAGGGAGGAGGAGGAGAGAGGTTTTTATCTACTAGATAACAAGGTTATGCAATCACTTGGAAATTGAGTAGAGATAGCCCATTTGTTCCACACAGATCCATTAAGGAAAAGTAGTTCTCCTGAAATATGTTCATTTCTCTCAGGGTTTTGCTCGTTTGAGTGCTTAAGCCAACCTAAAAGTCAGTAATAGACACCAATCTCATCATCTTCTAAACCAACCACTCTGGTGACAGAAAAAAAGCTAGTTTCATTATTTCAGCTTATTCCCAATATTTAATAATAGAAGACATTTTGAGGGCACTAACAGGGTTACTTGTCAGGAACTACTTTTACATAGGCTAAAAACACACCAGGAGTGACACTTGAAATTGATCATCCTTTTAGCCATTCTGTCAGGCTTCCGAAAATTAATGAGTGGGCTGCAGAACGGAAGTGGCTTACCAGAACATCGCACAAATTTGCTGATTTTGACTTGCTGGAATTTTGCTTACCTAATGCACAGCTGAACACTTCAATTCTCTACAGTGTTTACATTCTACCTAAATCTTCTCTTGGGTTTCCTGCATTCAATGTTGCTTCCTCCTCAGGCAAGTAACAGTGAAATACAAAAGGAAGCCGCAAAAATCACTGTCCTCAGCTGACAGGATGACACAACAGATACTTTTCAGGCTTAAACTACAAAAATCACTGTATTTATATAAAAATCAAGGTTTCAAATGCTGTATGATATTTATTCAACAATACTAATTGGGTGAATATGATGTTCAGATCACTACTTGAGATGCAGTAAGAAACTTACCTGGGTGAGGAAGTATCTTGAGTAGGAAGGTGATTCTCCCATGGCAAAGTTTAGCTTTTTCACTCTGTAGGAATGACCTCAGCCATTTTTCCAAATATGAAAACTCAACTTCATGCCCTGTGGAAGATACAGTATTCTCTGTCCCTAAAATAGTATACTTTACTGAATTAAAAAAAAAAAAAAAAAACTAAAAAAATTCAAAGGTAACAAGTGACAATCATTAAGGCATTCTCCAAATTATGACAACTGAATAATAAACATCCCATATATATTTCTCACTTCACTTCCCCTACAAATCCTAGACCCTGACTAAGCAGCCTTGGCCACAAAGCTGTCTCGGACAACACTGCCACCTAGTGGGTCTTTGAGGAAACTATCAGATCCCATAGGTCCTTTTTTTTTCTTCTTTCTTGGATCATTCATAAGGGAACTTGGGCATAAGTTACAATTCCATATATTTCTCTTCCATGCTTATTGTTTACTTTTTAAAAGTTTTTCGGTTTCTCTTAATTTCTCCTTAATTCCCTTTCTCTTTTCTGTTTTGAATTCTTACCAAATTCACAATTAAAAAATTTTAACTTGCTTTCTTTTGCTGTCTTTAAATCCTTTTCTCTCTATTGCTTTTGTAAGTCAAAAAAACTTGATAAGAAAGCAGCAACTGTTTAGATTTCAATAGAATAATTTTTGCCAACTTCTAAAGCAACTAGGGTTTCAAAGTTATCTTTTGAATATATTTACTAAAGTTGTCTTCTAAGTTTGCTTCCTTCCATACCTCAATTACCACAATATTTTTTTAAAATTAAATACAATTAACACTGCAGTTAAAATCATAAGAGTTTGTGTTAAACTTCGACTCAAATTTCAGCCCAACCACATATTAGCTATGCAAACATGAGAAGTTGCTTAAACCTTCTTGTGCCTCAGTTTCCTCCTCTGTAAAATGATGAAAATCATAGTACTTACAGGAATATTGTGAAGTCAATTAATTAATACTTGTAAATGACTTAAAATAGTGCTGGCATAGATAAGGCTCTAATAACTTATTTTATTGTCAATATTGCAATATCATTTTCTGATGCTACTTTTTAATTTTAAATATTTGCACTTAACCCATACTTTGGATTCAATAGATTTTGTGACTTGGCCTGGAGCCATAACTACCACATGTAACATTGTTCCAAATAGAAAATATGTTTATGTTTTTAAAAATACTCTTAAACTATTAGAAAGCATCACAGTTATAAATTAATAGCTATCTGTTCACATTAACTTCACAGCAGCCAACGAATCATTAAGTAGGGGACTGAAAAGGATCTGGTTGCAGAAGATATTAGAAAAGAATAATTTCCTAAAGTATTTTGTCTGGGTTTTTGGTTAGAATTAGAAATCTTGAGAAGCAGAGAATAGAAAAAGGAAGGATACACTCCAAGCGATGAAAATAGCATATGCAAAATCTTAGTGGAATGAGCAAGTTGAAAGCTTACAATTTAGATAAATCTCTGCTAAATAATAATAATAATATTTGTAAACCACCTTGGCAATTCAGTTCATTTTAACGGCTCTTGATATAGACTCTTTTTCTTACATTCTAGAACATAACACTGCTGTCTTCAAATCCAAACTGTGATCTAGATCCAAATAGGAAAGTGGAATGTACTGTCAACACTCTTTTCCCATTATGGTATTTAAAGTAGATGGAAATTGAACATATTAAAAGAGACTTGCCTTCTACTTTTCGTAATGTTCTATACTGAGCATGAGCTGATGCAGGAGATCTGAGCAGTGGGGTTGGGTGGCAATAGGTGTATGCATTCGTGACAGCAATCAGAATCAGATGCTTAATTTATGGACTCATAGCACATAAAAGAAAAAATTTCAAGCACTTACTGTAGCTGCTGCTGATTACTGACTATTCATTACAAAGGTATTTGGCTTGTGCCAGTGTAAACCTAATGTTCTTTGTGAAGAAAAGTCCATCATGCAGTTTTCCTATAAATTATACAGCTCCCTGTTTATTCTTCTTCAAAACCCATGCCCTGCTTCATAATCAAGAGCTGTTTAAAGGTTCTTACAGCCTAGGGATTGTAGCTAAAATATTGGAATCACACAATTAAAGGGAAGAAAAAACTAAATTAAGCCTCCAAAAAGGGATGCTGCCCAAGTTAAATGCTTCCCTTGTGCCCAAGTGAAACTCACTCTGACAAGCGGGGCTAAAATGTGTTCCAGTAATTGCTTCTTTCCCCAGCACTGCTGAGTAATTGCTTTGCAACTTTGCCCTCCCGGCACACACATAGAGTTATCATGATGTGATCCCAAAATTATACCTAGACCGAAAGAGCAATGTTTTATAAATCCTGCAGTTGAGAAGAATGGGAAAGACTACCAAGAGAACCAATTCAGCTTTCAGTCTAGCAACATCTTAGGCATTCATCCAGAAAGGAGAGAAATGCACCCAGAATACCATCAGGGCTTACACTTTATCTTTTTCTGTGTACAGTAGTCCACACAGCCAAACACAATGCATCCAGATGCTTTGACTTCTCAGTGTCTACTCCCATATCAAGAACTAGAGAATATAAGAAATATCTTGCTGGATCAGACAAATGGCTTATATCAGGTCACCCATGAGAGGATATGTTCATCCTCCCTGACATCAATCTCAAAAGAGGGAAGGTTCACTCTGAAACACCCCTGGGGATTTTCTCTCCTTAATAAAGCCGATATGCATATAATATATTGCTCCTTTTCCGCCCTAAATCTTTCCTGACTTTATATGCATTTTCAGCTTGTACCCACCTCCTGAAGTTCCAAAAGTTACAAAGCCTGCTATGATAAACAGTATCTCGTTTGTTTGCCTTAAAATACCCTTTGTACTGATGGCTGGAACGGTGGGAAGCACACAGAAGATATTTGGGGGGGGGGGGGTGGAATGCAAAGCAATGCGAATGGGCTGGATTAGAATGATGCAGGGTCTGACCCTTAACTGTTAATGCACCACCTGGTCTACTCCCCTTGACTGAGTGCCTCAGGATGCCAACCTGAATATTTTGGCTTGGAAGGAAAGAGAATCACATGATATCTGGGTCTCTTGCTTTTTAAATGTTGATTCCAAAAGATATGATACAGTATTTTCAGTGATTCCACTGGCTTAGGGGTATGGTTAGAGCGACTAACTCTTACCACTGATAAAGCTGATAGAATCCCTTATCACATGGCACAAAGCCATCTGGAAAATAAACGGGCAGGTTTTGCTTCAGTCTGTTCTAACCTCACTTTTTGATGAAAAGCAAGTTGATCATAACCTTTTCTCTGTTTCCTTTATCCTCTGTAGCCATTGAGCCTTCCACATGTCCTGCTGCACACTGAGATATCTTATTGAAAATTTCTCCTTACTTTCTATGACCAATCAAATAAAATGTAAACTGAGAAAATAGATTTGGGGTAGGTCATTTGTAAGTGTGAAGCTTTGGGAAATGCTTGAGAGACAAATTCTAAGACCATCATGGGAAAATCACCAGGAATCCCAGGCTAAATTATTTCTATTCCCAAACCAAGCCGTCTGTCACCAACTAAATGTTGAACTGCACGTAGATGAGGCAATGTCTTGTAAATGGAGTTGAAACTTTGGTTTGTATGGGGTTTGTTCACTGGTTAGACTAATTTTTCTCAGGTTTTAAGTAAAGAAATCTATGTTATAATAGTTTTCACCCTATGAGAGTGCCTACTTTACAGACCAACTACTCTAAGTTATACCTTAGTTAAGAGAGGAAAACTCATACTGCCACAAGCATGCATTGATGATTGATTTTCCCTCTTCCTGAAATAACCCATCCCATTCAATGGCTGAACAATAAGATAACTGCTCTTCAGAAATATGGACAATATTTGACACTAATGTTCATTTTCCCTCTGCTGCTGTCACAGCTTATCGCTCTTATTTGATGGTGGGTTGACCCACTGCTTTGACTTATTCTGGTACTTATGTGACAAAGGCTAACCCACCAAGGTCAGTGGTTGGGTGTCATCCATCATATTGCCAATACGTCTGCCATGATTGATAGGGATGACACACTGCAAGGTCCCTGAATTCTGTTACTGTCACATTTTTTTCCTCTCAGTCACACCAGGACTGGAGCTCAGGTACTGTGCCATCTCATCTCCTAATGGCCTTCTTGACTACAGTGGCTTAAGAACTGGCCTGCTTTCATGGGGCAGTGGGAGAACAGGGTGTTCAGGACTAGTGTTCTTGTTGACTCAAAAAGTGTGCTGACATGTGTATGACCTAGGGCGAGGACCCAAACTGAGCTGTCATCCTTTGCTTGAGTGTAAACATGGATGATTTTTACCCAAATTCATAGCCCTGATAAATAAATGTATTCGAAACATTAAAGCCTGAATGATGTGAACAAACCCATTAAAGTAACCTTGAATTTTTAGCCAAGTTAGCAATAGATCAGTGAATTTTATAGCTAAAAAATTAAAAAAGAGTAATCTTCTCGTTTTTGTAGATAACATGCAATCTCAGAGACATGATTAAAATCCTAATCCTAGGTCAATAAACACAATACTCTTGATTCTCAAGCTTCTCTTCCCAGCAAACCTGACAACTCCAACACAGGCAAAAGCACAGATGTCGATTATGGAGAAAATGCAATGGACTGTGTGTACACTTCCTCTTCATCGTCTTCTCCTTTAAATCAGTCGCACACTGAGTCTCCAGCTTCTATTGAATTAGGTTACAAAGCTTTTTTGTTCTTACCTGTCGCTAAGAAAAATCATTCATGGCATCCTGGATCAGAACTAGCGGAGACTGCATGAATCAAAAAGGTAAAAACGTTCCCTCCCCAGGGAGGCTGCCAGCTGTCTCATTGATTCAGCGCTGCTCTTGGCAGATTCTGAGGCTACCCTGGCACCAGTTCCAGAGAGTGCTGGATAATAAGGCACCACAATGCAAACTGTTACCAGGGAGAGACAGAACATCTGGTCTGGAACAAAGGCAACGTCCATTGCTTAGAAGCAACCTGGCCATCCTCATCCAAGCGTGAATACGCCAGGGCCTGTCACCTGAAAGAGGGGGTCCCTAGAGCCAAATAAGTGAAGATGAAATAGAAACAGTAAGGAAAAGAAACCCTGAGCGAGAAATAACATACTATTTTCTCATCATTTTTATCTATATGTAGAAGGATAGTGAGTATCAACTAGGATACTTTTTCTAGGAGCTCTATTTTTTAATGTAACCAACAATGATAAAAATTGAAATTTTAAGGAGCAAAAATCAGTTGATTTCTCTTTATTCAGTGTGCATATGTGTGCATGAGTGTGTTTAATGGCCGAAAGGTTCTCTTGTCATCCCACTGTTGTAAGCAGAGCTAATGACTGGCCTCTGCTCTGTAGAAATGTTTTAGCTGCCAAGGACCCATTGATGTGGGCAGCAAGTCTGAAGACAATGAGAAGGAACAGCACCCAGGGTGCCTACCATGTGCCTTCCACCAGGCTGTGCACCTACACCAGGCAATTTAGACTCTGAGACGGTCCAAACTTTATCAGGTTTTGTTGTTGTGTTGCTTTCAGTACTAAACAACACCTTCAGAAAAGGAGAAGAATCTGACTTCCAGTTGCTTTAAAATCCAGATTTTCTTCTTTTTTTAAAAAAGGCTTACCCTGTTGACAAAGCCCCTGTCAGAATGAGAGTCATTATACTCCACGGAAGGTTTGTGTACTTCATTCCTTTCCAAAGCCATCTGTCTGAATTTAATTCACTGATAATTTTATCAGTCTCCCCATGCTTTGCCTGAAACCTCTCCATTGCATTTTTTATTCTTCGCAGATGTTAACTCTTTGAATGACAGTTTCAATGCATTTAGAATTTTGATGAAGATACACATTCTCTCTGAAGGATCTCCCTCCAATGTAACACTTTCCAATTGCCCCACTGCACCAACAGTTGTGCTTTCCAACAAAAGTTGTGCCTCTCCTGGGCAAAGACAATCTAGACGCAAAATTGTATCCAGGACATTGCTAAAGTAGCCGCCTGCAGTGTCATCATCCCAGGGACGCTCAATACCTATCATTTAGGACGTCTTTTTGGAAATTTGAAATCACAGTACATTTTATAGAAATAGTTCTAACCATTCTTCCTACTTAATATTATCTTTAAGGAAATACAGGCTATTAAAAGATACTATAGATCTATTTAAAAATTAACTGTTTGAAGCATTTGTTTTTTTATTTAAAAGAGACCATTTAAATGTACTTTTAGGTTATGCCTAAATAGGTTATCTCAAGCATATATCAAATCATTTTGAGGTAGTCTGTTATTAGTTTTCAGGTTAATTCAGGGAAAAGATCTTTGTACACTTGATGTCACATACTTCTTTTAATTTTGCCCAATAAGCATTTCTAATCTTCAGTGAACCACAGCTTAGGACTGTGGGAGATGCATCAGAAGGTTCACAAGACACCTACTCCCCAGAAGTTTATGATCTACTGGGGAAGATGGGACACAAAGCACACTGTAACTAGTACAAAGTGCTACCCAAATACAAGCAAGAGAGGGATTTATTTAACCAGAAACATGGGTGCAGACTTCACAGAAGAGATAAAATTTTACTTGTGCCCTGAAAACAGGGTAGGATTTTGAAGAGTGGAGATGAGAATGAGAAGGTATCCAGGTATATGGGGTGGCATTCATGATAGCGCAAGTATGGGATTACATGGAACAAGTTCTAGGAACACAAAGGGCACCAGTCTGGCTGGATCAGAGGGTAGATGAGGGAAGAAACTGGAGACAGCGTGCCGTTGAAAATTTGTGAGCAAGAATAAGACATAATGTGAACTGCACTTTCAAAGATAATGGCAGTCTTCTGTAGGATGAATTAAGAAGGAAGACACTAAAGACAGAGAAAATCTGGATGTGTTGCCAGAAGGAGGGAAAAGGAGGTCCTGGATTAGGGCAGGTGCGATTGGAATGAAATCCAGGGAACTGCTTCAAACACTCCTACCAAACAGATGGGAGATGTACTTAAATCAAAAGAAAGACCCAGGTGGGCTGAGCAAAGCAAGTTGACTAAAGTGCTCTTCAAATTTGCCTCTTTTTCAGTTAACTGTTGGTTTCCCAGGTGTCACTACCATTTCCCAAAGGAATCTAAGCCAGTTCTTTTTGGAAGTGTCCTCCTCATACTTGTGATTATTTTTTGACTATTAATTTATCACTGATATTGTTCAGGGCAGTTAGAAAGTTCTTGATACTCATTTTGTGTTTACAGACTCAGAGTTTCACTGGAAGACACCATTCTGAAAGCCTGATACTTGGGCAAGATAAAGGCCAAGAAAACAAGGCATTGACTCCATGGTGGCCCAGGTCCAAGGGCATGATAGATGACAGTGGTGGGAGAGGAAGTTTAGTGTCTTAATTAAAATAATGTAGATAGTAACCGTAGATTAAAATGTCAAAAATTATCAAAAATGCATTGCTTAAAATTGGGAATGATGATGATAATGATGATGGTGATAATTATTGGCCTGATGAGGGACAATGTGATACATGAACTAAAGATCCACATCCTCTCAGGATATGATTTCTGTTAACTTTCACTTGCCTAGAGAATTATCCATGACACTAAAACAGGTCCCCAGCCTAGAAAAGCTAAATTTAGAGCAAAGTGTATAAATGCTCCCCAAGGAGGAACTTAGGAGAGAATTTGGCTTAATGCGGTGTGGTAGGGACTAGCTAGTTGTTCACTGAAACCCATTCCCTTTTCCTCCTAAGTACACAGCTAAACACTATTGCCCAGCCTCCCTGTGGGTAGGTGGGCTCTATAACAGACTTCTGCCCAATTGTGTGTCATCAGAAGTGATATTCTCTACTTATCAGTCTTAACATCTTCCAGCTTGATCCTCTGCACTCTGTTTTATCGTCTTCTGATGAAGTGGAGCAGCAGAGAACTCCAAGGCCCTGGGAATAATGGGGCCACTAGAAAGAAGGATTGTGTGAAGAAGTTTCCATCAACCAATGCTAGAATTTAATATGAATAAGAACACTTTCATAAATAGTTATTGTGTTCAGCCACTGAGGATCTGGGGGTGCTCTGCTATAGCAATTAGCCTACCCTGACTGATACACATTTGAGGCTTTAGAGTCAGACAGACCTAGGCCTATGTTTCAGTTCTTTCATTTCACTACCTCTGAAAACTTACAAGTTACCTAACTTCTTGGAGACTCAGTTTCCTTAAAAGTAAATCAGGGAAGGGGAACTTCCCTGGTGGTCCAGTGGTAAAGAATCCGCCTTCCAATGCAAGGGACATGGGTTCGATCCCTGGTCAGGGAACTAAGATCCCACATGCTGCCGGGCAACTAAGCCCGTGCACCACAACTACTGAGCCCACACGCCTCAACGAGAGAGCCTGCGTGCCACAAACTACAGAACCCACACGCTCTGGAACCCACGTGCCACAACTAGAAAGTGAAAACCCACAAGCCACAGCTAGAGAGAAGCCTGCACACCACAAGGAAGAGCCTGTATGCCACAACTGAGATCCAATGCAGCCAAAAATAGAAATAAATAAATAAATAAAATAAAAATAAAAATAAAAATGTAAATCAGGGAAAATAGGGCTGCTATGAACATAAAATATATATAAATCTATTGGCACATTGCCTGGCAATAGAAACCATACAAGAGAAGACAGCTATTATTATCTCTGGTAGAAAGAAGGCATCATTTGTATGGTCTTATTAGCCAGCATAGAAATGGTCTTGGAGAATGGGATAAGAAGGTAGATCTAGCAGAAATGTTCTCCTCTAGTATTTTCTAGAGAAGGAAACTGCAAGTTTATATTCATCTATTATAAAATATTTCCTTATAATTAAAAGGATATCTTCTTACTCCCAAAGAATGATGGAGAAACCTAAGTTTTAGAGTTGAGTTCAAGATCCATTTCTGGGATATCTACCTCTGGCCATGATGGAATAACTGGTATAGGAATTACACTCCTATTGCAAACTATGAAACTGTACAAAACATATGAAACAATTGTTGTCAGGCATTAGAAAACAAAATGCATAGGGTTGTGATCTTTGACAGAAGGAAATTATGTGAGGTGAGTTTCATGTTGACCCACATTTCTATCAAGGGTACTTTCTGAAGTGAAGTACAGAAAGTGGCAATCTCATTAGGAAGAGGACACAGAGTTTGGAATTTAGAGTTGCTTAGGAGGCGAGAATTTATAGGTAAAGTTCCTTGAGTTGGTGGAGATCCCCAGAGTTCTATACAGAGGTGCCCTGAAGGACTTTGGCCAAGCACTGGACTGTACTTCTGCAGGGTGAGACTCAATAAGACTAACCAGTTGCTGGGAGGTGAGTCCTGAATAAAGATACTAGAAGTTGTAAAGTGCTGGGAGACATTGGAGGTTTAGCCAGTCAGAGTGGAATAAAGAGACATTTAGTACTTTGGGCATTTAGTTAAGACCCCAGCCAAGGCCAAATGTTAGAAATAAGGCATACTCTAGAATAAGGTACATGCTCTAGGACTGGGGGGAAAAACTGAAATAAACCCTTTCTAACAATGTCTAAAACATCTACAGTAGGGTTTTTCAACCTCGGCACTACTGAAACATTAGATCAGATAATTAGTTGTTGTGAAGTGCTTTTCCTGTGAATTGTGGGATGTTTACCAACATTCCTGACCTCTACCCACTTTCATTGTCACTGTCATATGTCACTGTCACCCCAAGTTGTGACAACCAAAAATATCTCCATACATTGCCAAATATTTCCTTGGGTGGGGGGAGCAAAACTACACCTGGCTGAGAATCACCACTCTACAAGCTCCAAGTGATCACCACAAATTAACTGTCTGCCAGAAAAAACCCTCAAATTCTTTAAAGAAAACAGCATAATCCACAAATCATGTCTTGTGCACAATGTCCAGTATACATTTTTAAAACTACTGTACATGCAAATAAGCAAAAAATATGACCTAAAGTCAAAAGAGAAAAATAGCCAATGGAAGCAAGCCCCCAGGATGATGCAGGTTTTGAAATTATCAGAAAAGTACTCTTAAAAAGCTATGATAAACATGTTCAAGAACTTGAAATTACGGATAGAATGATTGGATAGAGAATATCAGTAGAGATATGAAAATTATAAAAAGAACCAAATAGGAATTCAAGAACTAAAAAATAAAATATATGAAATTAAAAATTCACTAAATGAGCTTAATAGAAAATTAGACAATGGAAAAAAAAAAGGATTAGTAAGCTTGAAGATAGGTCAGTAGAAATCACCCAAACTGAAAAACAGAGATTAAAAAAAAAAGATTTTTCAAAATAAACAGCAAATGGGACTGTAAAAAGATGTTTAACAGACATAATTAGAGTCTCACAAGGATAGGAGAGAGAGAGATTTAGGCATAAAAATATTTGAAGAAATAATAGTTGAAATCTCCCCAAAATTTGGTGAAAAACATCAACCCACAGATTCATAAAGCTGAGCAAAACAAAAATAGTACAAACACAAAAAAGACCATCCTTGGGCACAGGATAGTAAAACAAACATCAAAAAAAAAAAGAAATATATTAATAGCAGCCAAAGGGGGAAAATTATTACATATGGGGGAACAACAATAGGGAGGCTCTGACTTCTCATTAGAAACAATGAGTCAGCATCTTTAAAGTGCTAAAAGAGGGAATTTTTGCTTTCAACGAAGATAGAATAAACTTTGTTACTCTAAATTAATAAATTTTGATTTATTAATTAAATTAATAAATGTTAATGATAAATAATACATTAATAAATTTTTATTTAGGTTATTTTAACCTAAAATAAGGAAACAGAAAAAAGCAAAATATATAAAACACTGGACATCAGTCAACAAAGGACAGTTATCCCTGACAGACAGGAAATAGTGATTATCCCAGCTTCCTGGCTTGAGAGTTTCCAGGCCACCACTCAAGGAGGGAGAAACCAAGCAGAGCCCATCAGACTTTGTGAGTTGAGGAGATGAAGTTAGAGTCCAAGGAAAACAAAGCAGATGGAGTTTGCAGGACAGAGGACCAGAAAGGAAAGATCTGCACAAAGAAAGAAGCCTGGATATCTCCAGAGAGTCTTCTTCAAGTGTTCAACCCATTCATTTGAGAAAACTACCTGAAGCCCTGCAAATCAGAGGGAACAGTACTCAATGGTCAGACAGGACAAAGACTGGTGCCTGTTATCACCAGCCAGACTGGAAAGCCACATTACTCTGGGAGCATTGGGTAGAGTACTCAGAGAAGTATTGCATTAGACATGGGGAATAATTATCCCTAGACTACATGATGCTCTGGTCAGACTCACGAAATTGTACAAGCAAGACCCAAAAGGTTCAAACTGTTTCCAAGCAACTTAACTGCATCCTGGAACAAAGCACAAGGATATTTATAAGAATACAAAAATTTTCAGCACTCAATAAGATAAAATTCTCAATTCTTGTATCCAATTCAAATTAACCAGGAATACAAAAAAGCCAGGATATACGACCCATAAAGAGGAGGAAAAATCAATCAATTGAAACCCATCTGAACTGAGACCAATATTAGAATTAACAAACAAGAACATCAAAATAATTATTATAACTGTATTCCATATGTTCAGAATATTAAGCTGAAACAAGAAATATTTTTTTAAGAGGGAGATTCTCTGAAGCCAGAAATTTGGGGCAATCAGACTTTAAGATTTGAAAACCATGATGGCTGTGATGGAAACTACACTGGGTAAGAATAACAAGAGGGGTAGCAATGGCCAAGAGCATGGAGTCTCACGAGATCACCGCTGGAAGTAAGTGGCTGCGGAGATGCAGAGACTCCCTCGTGGCAGCTCTGGGGGGTGAAGCCAAAATTTAGAAAAAGAGAAATAATAATAAGAAGAGATTAGATATTTCGAAGAGAAGAATAGTAAGCTGGAAAAAGTAGCAATACAAATTATCCAAAATAAAACATAGAAAAAAGTATTCACAAAAGTGAACAGAGCATCAGTGAGGTATCGGCCAACTTTAAGTGGCCTAATATTTTTTGTAATTTAAGTCGCTGAAGGAGAAGAAAGGGAGGAACCCAGAAAATGCTTGAAGAAATTATGGCCAAAATTTTCCTAAATTGATGGAAACCATAAACTTAGAGAGCCAAGAAGCTCAACAAACCCCAAGAACAAGAAATATGAATTAAACTACCAAGATACATCTTAATCAAATTGGTAAAAATTAGTGGTAAAGAAAATCTTAAGAGTATCCTGTGGAAAGGGGGCGAGGGTAGGGAAAGGGAGAACACGTTACATAAATATATATATTATAAATATATATATATATATATATATATAGACAAAAGAGCAGATTTCTCATCCAAAACAAAGCAAGAAAGAAGTCAACGGAGCAACCTCTTTAAAGTACTGAAAGACAAAAACGTCCATCAACATAGAATTCTACATCTAGCAAAAATATTTTGCAAAAATAAAGGCAAAATAAAGTCTTTTTGAGACATGGAAAAGCTGAAAGAATTTATCACCAGAAGACATGCACTACAAGAAATGTTAAAGGAAGTGTTTCAGGCCGAAAGAAAAAGATATGAGATGGAAATATGCATCTATATAAAGGAATGTAAAATACTAGAAAAGGTAGCTACATGGATAAATATATAAGATCTTATTCTTATTTTTAGATCAATTTAAAAGAGAGTTATTGTTTAAACAAAACTAATAGCAATATATCATGGGGTTTATAATATATGTAAATAAAAATGTATGACAAAAATAGTCCAAAGGCTAGAAAGAGGAAAACGGAAATGTGATTATTACATTATATAGCAAGCTATATAATATTGATTCTAAGTAGACTATAAGTTAAAAATGTATATTTTTATCCAAGATCAATGTCTTTTAAAAATGAGATGTAGTTCCAAAGTCAATGTAGGAAATAAAACAGTATTATAAAAATATTTGATTAACGCAAATATAAATTGCAATTTAAAACTCACTTTCTGTGTTACCTTATGCAAGTTATTTCAACTTCTTTTAACTTCAGCTTCCTCATCTCCCGTTAAATGTATTTAATAATATTAAATTGTGATGATAAACCAGGCTTTAAGTTCACTGAGAAAAAAACATATCTTAATAACTTTATGTTAATTTTTATATTGCCTGTACCAGGCATAGTGCTTGACACATATATTTTTATATTTACTAATTTTTTTCTTATACTCTACCTTGTAAAGTGACTTACTGCCTGGCATATAACAAGTATTCAATAAACATTTTTAAGTGAATCCATTGCAAAGTGCTTTACAAAATGATGAAATATAACAAGAAAACAAATGTATCAAATCAATTAAATGTCATATATTTCTACTGATATCAGTAAGTAAAGGGAGGAGTGCACATGTTCGTACAAAAAAAAGTCTCACTAAGAATATCTGAAAACAACGAAAGCAATGCTCCACTTCTTTGTCTCAGCGACATTGGCATAAATATCAAAATTTGTCTTACAGATGTCCTTTAAAATACATTTAACCCTCTGATGATTTAAAACTGTCATGATGACCTCAAACAATTGTTCTTCCCAAGTCAGGTGGTCTCTGAGGACTCTGGTTAGTAACAAATAGAGAAAGGAAAAAGTTAAGAGTTTCTATGTATTACTCACAGATGGCTGTATGATTAAGAGGCGCTCAGGCTCTGGAACTGTTTGGTTACGAAACACTTTAATTTAAATGTTAAGTAGGGGAAAAAGCAAGAGTAATTCATTGCTTCATCTCTAAGAAGATGCATCAAGACAGTCTTCAGATCTGAGGAATATTTACTGACCTACAAAGATTCCCATTCACTGCTCTCATAATTAAAAATGGTAATCGTCATCAGTAATGGAGCACAAATTCTGTCAGGCCCTGAATCAAGTACTTGACGTATGTTATCTAACTCAATGTTTACAACTCCATAAACCAAATGTTATATATACCTAACCATTATATGTATGAGACACTAAAGCTTAGGGATATCTACTGACTTGTCCATATTCACACATGTAAGTGGCAGAGACAAACTTGAACAAAATCAGGTCTGATTACTAAATCCAGGATCTCTTAAATACTTGACCCTACTGCTTCCCTTATATTTATTGTGGAAATGAGGAAATCTGATATCAGTGAAGAGCATTCACCTTAAAAAGTATAATATTATGTTTTAACATATCTTAATAACTTATAACCCAATTAATTTCAGTCTGAGATTTGGGGAGGTCTCCAATGATTTATGATATAAATAGCCCTCTCTCTCTCTCTCTCACTCACATACACACATATAGGAATGAACACACTTTAGAGTGAGTATAATGAGTGGAAAGAACACAGGCTTCAAAGTCAGCTAACTTTGGTTCAGATTTTGGCGCCAACACTTACGAGCTGCATGACTTCGAAAGAATATTTAACTCTATTTTTCCTGATCTATAAAATTAGGATAACAGAGTTTTCCTTGTAGAGCTTCTCAAGGTTTAACTTAGCATTTATGGCAGGTCCCAGAACAGAGACCAGTAAATATTTCATATCCACTTTCCTCCTACAAAAACTCACAAGCATTTAAAATGAAAGACTCTTAGCTACAAAGAAGTGACCTGCTAATTAGGCATTGCCATTTGATGTGTGGACAGTATTGGACAGCACAGGTCCTGCTTTGATCTCTGAATACCTAAGGGCTGTGTCTGCCTGGTCTCTTCTTGTAGACTCAGTAACCTACCACCAGATGGCAGAAGATGTGTGATGACAGATATATGGAGGGGGAGAAGAAAAGCATTCCAGAGAAAGCAAATAGGATGGACACTTCCCACAGATGGACACAAGACATTAGATAGAAAATTCCTACTGTCCATGAGAAGGTAATGCTTAATGTCTCTTCCAACTCTTACGGGCCATAGTCTTACATTTCCCAGGAGAGCTCTGGTCCAGGTTAGAGTTACAATCACACAGATCTCAGATTCCAAGCAGTAGTACTAAGTTAATGTGTACCTAAATTAAACTGATTCTAATTTGAGTATAATAATGAAGAATGACAGAAACCAATTATAAAACAATAAATTTTTAAAAATCCATCAGTTCCCACAGATATAAAATATATCTTATATGTATGTGTTTATGTATGTGTATATGTGTTGTAATCATAAATAAATAATATTTTTAAGTGGGGTGGAGACAGAAGAGCTCTTATTTACAGAAGAATTCTAATAAATGTAGAAGGGTCAATAGAATTAGAAAATCACCATTGGCAAACCACCATGGTAGTAACTGATTCAGGTGAGAATCAACAATAGATGCCAAAACATGGGTGACAGACTGTTGAAGAAGAAGATATTCACATAGTCTGAAAATATAACTCTACTGATTAGTTATTAATTTCAAAGAGAAAAAGATATGTTTGATAGCAGGAAAATCTGATGGACTCCGCCTTAATTAAATGATCAACTTAACATCACCAATTATAGGACAAAATGACCTAATGTGTCTCCTAATTAGATGTACTGAGAAGAGCACATCACTTTTGTAATATTCCTGAAAAAAAAAAAAGTTTAACCTTTATCATAATAAGACAATCAGACAAATCCCAATTAAAGGACAGTCTGCAAAATAACTAAACTTGACTCTTCAAAAATGCCCCCAAAAGGGCTAGGAACTGTCCTAGAAAGACCCTAAAGAAGTATGACAAGTAAATGCAATGCACGATCCTTGACTAGATTGTGGATTTATAAATTCTGAAAAAAAATTTAAGCCTATGAAAGACATTATTGGGACAATTGTGAAATATTGAATATGGACAGTATATTAGATCAATAGGTCATAGTGTTGTGTTAATGTTAGATGTCTTGAATATGAAATAATGTTTGGTTATGTCCATTTCTTAGAAGATATAGGCTGAAAGGGGAAGTGACATGAATCCCGCAAGCCTGAAACTAACTCTCCAATTGTTCAGGGAAAGGGAAAAAAAAAGTGTGTGTGTGTATGTATAATTTTATGTACCTATATAATTTCGTATACATAGCTGAGGCCGGGGAGAGCCAATTCCTAACTCTGGCAAAGTGTAAAGTCTAGACCTTTATTCTTTTGAATTGCCTCTCCAGTTGGAGCCAGAGAAGTGACTACCAGTGCCCATATAAACCTGGTCACTCTGAGCTCTGGCAGCACACTCATTTGTAAGGCCACATGTGGGCTCCATGGGACGGCAGCATGTATCTTTATCTGAATTTATTCTCCAACTGGAATGAAAGTGGGTCATTATATCCACATCTGAGAAAGGTCAGACTTCAGAGCGTCTCTCAGCACCCAAGCTGCTCTTCCTTATATCATGACACTTTACAGGGCTCCACCAAGTCTATTTTGAGATATTTTTTTTAATGAGGAAGTTGGTATGGTGCCTGTGATCCACTGAAATACATTTGCTAAAAGACAGACTCCAGTCTGATGCCCTCCCACCCCCAGTGTCCCCTCTGCTTGACCCTCAACAATTTTAAACCTGGAACATATACAGGAATCTGTTAGATGTTGAAAGAAATAACATGGGCAGGGAATTCCTTCTGGCGTGGACTTCCCTGACAGATTTCCCTGCAGAGTATGGATCGTCTCTCCCTTTTCCCTACATACTTGCTCAGCTCTGTGCTATTTATAAAAGTGTGTGTGTGTGTGTGTATCTATATATAGATATAGATACACACACACACATATATATACATATATATATTTCATTACTCTGTTAACCTGAATCCAGAAAAAAAAAACAAAGAGGAATTTCCAATGTTTCAGGGTATCTTATACAAATTGCCCGATCTCTGCCTGCATTTCTGTTGTCTCACCTCTAAAATAGCAATAATAAGAATCTCATTGAGTTGCTTGGGGAATGAAAATGTGAACTTCCTGCTTAATCAGGAACTCCTAGACAGTAGGGACTTCCTTGTTGATCTTTGTGTCACAGCACCGAGGACTTTAAATACAAGTTTGATGGAATGGTGCACCTGAATGTAAATGATGTCTTAACAAAGACAGTCCCCTGCTCCCATATGGTCTAGAGAAGAACATTTTGACTAATAAGTTCTAGAGATATGTGCTATTACAGTTGATGTGGGTAGTACCATTTTCTTATATATGTTTGTGCTGCTGCCCTTATACTGAATGCCAACAGTTATTAGATACAAGAAAACACTGATTTGAGTTTAGAACATACGGCATTGCTGTCTAATTAGATGGTTAAGATGAACAGAGAGATAAAATTATTTTTCACATATTTTTATATGTTAGATCAGGGGTCAGCAAACTTTTTCTGTAAAAGGCCAGGTAATAAATAGCTAGGCTTTGCAGGCCATGTGGTCTGTGTCACAACTCCTCAATGCTGTCATTGTAATGGGAAAGCAGCCAGAAACAGTACATAAATGAATGAACCTGGCTGTGTTTATGGACACTGTATTTCATATAATTTTCACATCTCAAAATAGTCTTTGATTTTTGTTCCAAACATTTAAAAATGTTTTTCTGAGCTAAGACCACATAAAAACAGGCATTTTTCTGTCAGTATATTACTTGTTAGGGTACTACCTGTGCTAAGATATTACATGAATTGATCTTGCATTTTTACATCAACCTAAAATTCAACTTCTGAAAGCAGAGTTAAACAGATATTGAATTGAAATTCATATTTTAAAAAGAGTGAAGACAATCATAAGTGTTCCGTTAAAAGGCAAGCCTTTTTCAGAAATTTAAAGTTTTGTTTTTCATTGTTTTCTAATAACAATAAAATTTCTAAAACTCTCAGTGAACTGTAAAAATTGTTTTCACAGCATGTGATTTAAAGTGATTAAATTAGGCATGCCTCAATAGATCTTAATAGCTTATAGGTCCCACTTAACAGCATATTTATTCATTTATTTTATACAATGATCCCCCCAATACTAACAACCTTAGAGCTTCTGTACATTTTTTTGAAAAATAAATATGTATTATTTTCCTTGACATGTAACCACCCCAATATATATCAACATCAGGGAGAACTATACAAGCCCAGTAAGGGAACTACAGTGAATAAAGAACTCTTATAAAGGAAGAAGGAACATGTAAGATGATTGTTCACCCCCGTCTTACAGCTTTGTCAAAATCTTCAAGGCTCTATACTTTGAACCTGTGTCAATATTTTTTACATGGTTTTGCAAGGGGTTGGGAGAATGGTAATTATTCATTTAACAAATATTTACTGAGCTCCTATTACATGCCAAAGACTGCTCTCGCATTCACAAAGCAGTGATCAGCCAGTCAAGCTCTAGCCTCACAGAGTGTATAGTCTAGTAAAGGAAAACAGACAGATAAAGAAGAAAAATGTTAGATAATGATGGGTGCAATGCAAAGAATTTTAATAGGCTAATGTGACAAAGAAAAAATACCAGGGAGGCTAATTAAACCAGGTCAGTAAAAGGCGTCTTAGAGGAGGTGATACTGAAGTTGAGATTTAATTTACAAGAAGAAACTTGTTGCATCAAGAACAGGGGAAGTGCATTTGAGACAGAGGAAACAATTAGTGCAAAAGCCTAAGGTAAGTTAAGTTGGTCTACTTGAGAAACAAAGAATATCTGTTCAGCTAAAGCACAGTAAGTGGAAGTGAGTTGAGATGAATTCAGATGGGTAGGCATGGGCCAGATCAAGTAGGGTTTGGTAAGCCACAGTAAGAAGTTTGGATTTTATTTAAGTGTGACATGGCAAGAACGTAAGGAGGGAACCCAGTGAAGATGGTGTCACCGTAGTCCAGGCCAGGGTTGATGGTGGTTCTGACCAGCATAGTAACAATGGAACTGGAGAGAAATGGAGGTGGAAAAGGTATATCTGGTAGAATAAAGACGATAGGTATTTAAATCCTGCTAAAGGATTAGAGGTGGAAGGAGAGGAAAAGAGAAATAGAGGATGATTCCTCAATTTTTGGTTTTGGCAACTGGATGGATAAGGTTGCCATATGCTGAGAAAGCAAGACTAAGGGGAAATAGGTTTTGGGTGGGGGCAGATCAAGAGTTCTGTTTTGGGGACTTCCCTGGTGGCGCAGTGGTTAAGAATCCACCTGCCAATGTAGGGGACACAGGTTCGATCCCTGGTCTGGGAAGATCCCACATGCTGCGGAGCAACTAAGCCCGTGCGCCACAACTACCGAGCCTGTGTGCCACAACTACTGAAGCCTGCACTCCTAGAGCCCGTGCTCCGCAACAAGAGAAGCCACCGCAATGAGTAGCCCACACACCGCAATGAACAGTAGCCCCCACTCGCTGCAACTAGAGAAAGCCCGCGCACAGCAACGAAGACCCAACGCAGCCATAAATTAATAAATAAAATTAGAAAAAAAAAAAAAAGAGTTCTGTCTTGGTCATATTAAGTTTGAGATACTGTATTAGTTTCCTAGTACTGTTATAACAAATTACCACAAATTGGGTGGCTTAAAACAACAGAAATATATTCTCTCAAAGTTGTGGATTCCAGAAGTTTGAAACCAAACTGTGGACAGGGTAATAAATCCTAACAGATTCATTCTTATCTTACTTCTACTGAAAACTGAAAAGAGCTCTTTGATTAAGAGAGACAATAACATAATGATGAAGAGCAGATATTTTTTGCAGGTATATAGCCTGGATTTAATTCCTGACACTGCCACTTACTAGCTTTGAGACTTTGGGCAAATCTGCATGCCTCCATTTCTACATCTGAAAGTGGGGCTACAATGCAATTCTGACACTAACTACTTGGAGTTTGACAAAACTTCACAGGTTAAGGGCTCAGGCCTCCACAAGACAGCTCTCACTTCAAACACCAACCGTAAGTCCAAGGGTTCCCAGGCCAGCTACACCTCTGACCAATTGGCTACAAATTTGGGAGTTCCCATTACTAGGTTTAATAATTTGCTGACACAACTTACAGAACTCAAGAAAGTGCTATACTCTTAACAGTTGTATTGTAGCAAAAGAATACAACTCAGAAACAGTGAAAAGATGAAGTACATAAAAGGCATATTTTGGGAGGGTTCCAAATGCAAAATTTCCATGTCTTCTCCCTGTAGAGTCAGGACACATCCCTGGACTCACTCAATCTTCAGTGTCCAGAGTTTTCATTAGGGTTTCATTATGTAGGTGTGATTGGCTGAATCAGTGGCCACATGATGGAATTCAATCTCCAGGCCCATCCTCCCACCACCCCAGGAGGTTGAGCCGGTATTGCTTGGCTCAAAGACCCAACCCTTTAATCACGAGGTTGGTCTTTCTGGCAAAGCTGGTCCCCATCCTGAAACTATCTAAGGACCACCATGAGCCATCTCATTAGCATAACTATCATAAATAACAAAGGGACCACCATGAATGGCAAAGACATTCCTATAACTGAGGAAATTGCAAGGATTTAGAGGCTCCCTCCCAAGAACCAGTAAAAAAAAAGTCAAAGCTCCTTATACAACAGGGCTAATCACAAAACCTACCTCAAAGGATTTTTTTAAGAATTAAAAGAGCTAATAAATATAAAGTATTTAAAACATTGCCTGGCACTACAGAAATGTTAGCTACTTTTTTCATTTAATATTAGATATTTTTACATATATTCAGTGAGTACTATTAAATCTCATATTCCTGTTACATTTTTCCCCCCAAAGAGAGATCACAGAACTTGACTTTCCCAAATGTAAGAGATCCCATAGGAAATTCTTGCAAAGGCTGAACTATATGTATTTTTCATCTATCCTTTCAAGACCTGTGACAAGTTTTTAATATCACCATTGTGTACCAAACAGAACAGGGTTCTCATACAAGGCCTAAAAAATGTTGAGTGACTGGGAGAATTACTAGCAACCCATGCTCCTAATTAAGCCTTCCAGCTACATTTTAACATAACCAATTTATATTTTTCATTTTTAATTTTTTGTTTCAACAAATACTTATTTAGTGCCAGGTACTATTCTAGGTGCTGAGTCTATAGCAGTGAGCCAAACAGAGTTATTGACTTCATTGAGCTTGTATTCTAGTGGGAAATTCAGATAATAATCACATTTTAAAAATATATATATATTTATAACATACATCTAGTATCTATTTAGTATATCTAACATATATTATAATATACATTTAATATATAATAACATTTCTATAATGAAAAATAAAGCTGAATGAGGGATGGAGAGTGATGAAGTATTCTATATTTAATTAGATAGTCAGAGAAATTTTCTCTGAGGAGGTAATACTTAAGGAGAATCTGGAATGAAGTGCCTCATATGTGTCTTCTGACCTTCTGCTCTGTTTATGCACCCACAGTTCTGCCCCACTGGTTTCTGTACATACAGTCTTTCTTCTTCACCTTGCATCTAGACCAGTTCAACCTGTTTATAGCTGCCCACTTCTTTCATGTGTCAAGGTGAGTTTGAAATTCAGTGGTGTTCTACACCTAGTCATTTTGAGTCAACATCAAATGTAATAAAATTGTAATGCCTCTATTGATGTTTTAAGGATTTTAGTCAGAGAGAGTGCTTAAGAGGGTGATTTTGTGGAAAGGACACAGGAGCCAACTTCAGAAAGGCAGCTGAGTAATCTTTCCCTTGAGAAAGCAGCAGAGTTATTGTTTATTTCTTTTTTATATTCTGCAACTTCAGATTTCAGTTAGTATTAAATTACTTAACAGAGAGAGTTTGGAATATGGTTTTCTTTATATTCCATTTGACTTAACATCATTTCTCTATGGTGAAGTCTCTTTGCTATAAAAGCTCTTTTTATAGATAATTGAGCCTGAGACTAAAATCTAGGCATTTGAAGGAAACATAGCTGATTCTCTTTCCAAGGGAAAATAATCCTGGCCTCCTTCCTGGAACCAGCGAAGTATGAGGCAAATGACAGCCCTTGATTTCGATCAAAGATCCAAGACTATTCCCTTACAGTTGGGGGCAGATCACCAAGTGAAAGGCTGTTTCATCTACTCCTCTGTCTATTCAAGGCACACAGCACTCAGATAATAAATGATAGGCCACTGAAGCCATTAACAAGGAGAAAATGCATTGATAACTTATCTTCTCTTCACAAAAATTCAGCAGAAATATTCATCAAACCCAAACTGTGCAAGGATACATAGATCAAAGAAAGGAAGAAGGGAATGGGGGCAGGGGAGGGAGGGAAAGAAGAAAGGAAAAAAAAAAGAAAAATCATCAGCAAAAAGGATTTCCTTATTTACTCTCAGAAAATAGCACCAGAAACAGATAAACTCCTTAGTTAAAATCACGGAAGGGGTTATGTTCTGCTTTATTACTGGACAGCAGGGTTGTACATACAGACCATTACAAACTGAATCATATGAACGAAGCAGCATATATGTACAATCAAACCGTCTATTAAGACATGGAACCACAGGGCAAAAACAATCACCGTGGAAAGCAGCGCAGTGACAATACAACTTTAAATCCATTTGATGGGCAAACTATATCAGGTGAAATTTCTCTGGATGAATGAGTTTGAAACTCGTTATCTATAGAGCAGCCTATCCCATGATACCACTTTATTTATTCAGATGGAGACTGGAGAATATGGGTAAACATTACAGCTCCAGCCTCAACATGTTTTGTAGATAAATCCTGTACTGTTATTTGTTCTCTATGCCTTTGCATAAGTTCTTTTCCACTGCAGAAGAAAAGGGTAGGGAGTGAGGGGAACAGTGAAAGGGATATCTTTAAAAGACACCATGCATAGGACTATGAAAAGGCAAGATGTGTTTCCCATGCAGGCCATAACAACACTGGAGGGCATTCTGGCATTTAACATTCCCACTTTAGCGTTTTAAATAGCTGGGAAGTGCTCTAACCTCTTCAAGCCGTCTATCAGACAGTAAGATTTCATTATGTCTAAAGGCACCATTTAGCCAGAACACACAGCAAAGTAACTTCATAAAGTGTAGGTCATAAAATACGTGTTTTTTTTACAGTTGAATTTTCACATTTTCCCTTTTCTCCGTTGGGAACCCTAGCTAGTTTCAGCTGAATGAAGTGAAGCGTCTAAAATGAAACTAAGGAACAAAATGTCTCTGTGAAAGTACAATAAATATAATTCTTGAAGGAACTGTGGTTGGAGAAGGTTGGAAACATCTTCTATGGAGAGGATGAGAACTGGAATACAAAATTTACATTCAACGTAAAAATTTCATAACAACTCTTATGAAAGAGTTGCAGATATCTTTTTTCATTTACTGAAAGGCACAGATGGATTCTCACTAAACAAAGGACTCTGTCTTGATAAATGTCTTAACTCTTCTGCTGAAGGTTGAACCCTCAATCTTATTTGTCCATTTCTTTGTTTACTCATGAAAATTTTGCTGTTTTAGGTAGGAAAGAAAATACAGTGATCATAAAGGTTTATTTTTCCCCCACAAAGAAGTTGTTCTTGGTGAGTTCACTGATTTGGGGGTGAAATACTCTATCAGGAATTACTGGGAGTGAACAGCATATTTATCTGTTGAATGTGCCACATGCACTTAGCATTATGGGAGGACTGGGGTCAGGTATGGGATATTGGTGTGGGATCTGGAGCACATCACAATCTCCACTTGGTTTTTGTTTTGTTTTTTTTCTATCTATAAAATGAACATTTTAGATTATAATCCGAGTCCCATTACAGTGTTTTAAGATTTGAGTCTTTATTAAGAACTTTCTACAATGGTACATAATCCTTTTAAAGAGTTCCCAGCTAATATGAACTATTCTTTATCAAGCACATGTATTATCACTTTTAATCCTCACAACAACCCTACAAGGTAGTTACTATTATTTTAACATTTAAATTCTTTTTTAAGTAAGGAAATAAGCAAACCTAAAAAGATTAAATGGAATTCTCAAGGTTTCATAGTTATGAAGTAGAAGAGGTCTGTCAAATCCAGGTCTATATGATGGCAAAGATAGCTTCTTAACCACAAGGCCATATTACTACCCTTAGGGAAAGTGATCATAGATCCCAGGGCCTCATTTTACATTTGCCAACTTGTAGCTTAACAAGGTCAAGTAACTTGCCCGAGGTCACAGAGCCAAAAGTATCAGAGTCAGAACCTGAATCCAGGTTCATCTTCCTCCAAGGTGGTGTGTATTACCTTATACCACACTGCCTGTTTCCTGAAGTTGCAAAGGAGCACATAAATGAGCAGGAGGTTAGTATGCCCTAGGATTCTAATTATCAGATTTAGTAAACATAAATTCATATAACTAGAGAGATCCTAACTGAAGTCCAGGGTAGGTGAATTTTCCAAAAGCAAGAGAAAGTAAAACGGACTTGATAAGGACTAAAGATTATATTAGAAGGGCTTTAATGCCATCTGCTTCTCTTTCCATCAACTTGCAACCAAAATGATATCTAAATTCCCATTATTCCCTGCTCCTGGGAATAGTCTAGATCCAAAAATATCCTGAGTCCAAGATCCATGGAGAGCCTCCCTAGTGCACTGACCCTACAAAAAAAGCATGAACATAGAGAAGCAATTTAAACGGACCACCTCAGTTTCCTGCAGAAGTCTCATCATTTGTTGCCAAGAGCATCTTTTGTAATGGTGAAGAGCTTGATGCTTAAAACTTTAGTCAATTTGAGCTGTCATAAAAAAAAGCAGCAGCTCCTCTGCACAGAGGGAATATGTACATATATTCTGTCGCATCAAAGATGACTTCTCCTCCAATTTGCTTTGAGAAAAAATAGTCTTTAAGCTAAGATTAAGCAGGAAAAAACTCCCAATAAAAGGGAATATTTTTCAAAAACTTGCAAGTGACTGCAAAGCCAGTTAACACAGAAAACCTTGTCACCTTAAGTATGCCATTTGTTATCACACATGCTGGAATACATCTATTCATCTTCTTTTAATTGCTTAGCTGCGCTAGAAATACAAAGCAGCTCACTGATGCAGAGACTGTGAAAGAATATTTTGTCATGGAAACTTTGAAAAACCTTTCAAAGCAGGAGCCCTTCTCTGGTGAAATGAAAACTTCTAGCTGTTTGCTGGGCATTGTATTCAGCTGATAAGTGTCTGGAATAAGAGGCCTTCTCTCTGAGTGGCTTTTGCATATATCATCTTTTGCTCGCAGATGGCTGAGAAAATTCCTACAGTTTTCCAACCCAAGTTTGGGAGAGCAGTAATTTGTTGTTTCATTCTCTTTTCTTGAAAAATGACAAGTGAGATTATCCCTCAGCAGACAAATACCTGGTTGCTCCTGTGAGTATCTCTGAGACCAATCATTGGACATTTCTGAGCCCATCCTTCCTCTAAATAATTTTGCCAAAAGTAAATACTGAACATGTATATACATTTTTTTACTTTTTCTTAAATTGAGTACTATTTGATTTATGAACCAGGTGCTTTAACTATGTTATTTCACTGAATCTTTACAGTAACTCTAAAACATTTATTTATAGATATCCCAATTTCACTAATGACAAAACTGGTAGTATAGATTTTGTTTTTGTTTTCTTTTTTTTAACATCTTTATTGGGGTAAAATTGCTTTACAATGGTGTGTTAGTTTCTGCTGTATAACAAAGTGAATCAGGAATGCATAAACATATATCCCCACATCTCCTCCCTCTTGCATCTCCCCCCCACCCTCGCTATCCCACCCATCTAGGTGGTCACAAAGCATCGAGCTGATCTCCCTGTGCTATGTGGCTGCTCCCCACTAGCTATCTATTTTACATTTGGTAGTGTATATATGTCCATGCCACTCTCTCACTTCATCCCAGCTTCCCCTTCCCCTTCCCAGTGTCCTCAAGTCCATTCTCTACATCTGCGTCTTTATTCCTGTCCTGCCCCTAGGTTCTTCAGAACCCCCCTTTTTTTATTTTTTTTAGATTCCATACATATGTGTTAGCATGCGGTATTTGTTTTTCTCTTTCTGACTTACTTCACTCTGTATGACAGTCTCTAGGTCCATGCACCTAACTACAAATAACTCAATTTCATTTCTTTTTATGGCTGAGTAATAGTCCATTGTATATATGTGCCACATATTCTTTATCCATTCATCTGTCAGTGGACACTTAGGTTGCTTCCATGTCCTGGCTACTGTAAATAGAGCTGCAGTGAACACTGTGTTACATGACTGTTTTTGAATTATGGTTTTCTCAGGGTATATGCCCAGTAGTGGGATTGCTGGGTCATATGGTAGTTCTATTTTTAGTTTTTTAAGGAACCTCCATACTGTTCTCCATAGAAGCTGTATCAAGTTACATTCCCACCAACAGTGCAAGAGGGTTCCCTTTTCTCCACACCCTCTCCAGCATTTCTTGTTTGTAGATTTTTAATGGTGGACATTCTGATTGGTGTGAGGTGATACCTCATTGTAGCTTTGATTTGCATTTCTCTAATGATTAGTGATGTTGAGCATCCTTTCATCTGTTTGTTGGCAATCTGCATATCTTCTTTGGAGAAATGTCTATTTAGGTCTTCGGCCCATTTTTGGATTGGGTTGTTTGTTTTTTTGATATTGAGCTGCATGAGCTGCTTGTAAATTTTAGAGATTAAATCTTTGTCAGTTGCTTCATTTGCAAATATTTTCTCCCATTCTGAGGGTTGTCTTTTCGTCTTGTTTAAGTTTTCCTGTGCTGTGCAAAAGTTTTTAAGTTTCATTAGGTCCCATTTCTTTATTTTTGTTTTTATTTCCATTTCTCTAGGAGGTGGGTCAAAAAGGATCTTGCTGTGATTTATGTCAGAGTGTTCTGCCTATGTTTTCTTCTAAGAGTTTTATAGGGTCTGGCCTTACG
This sequence comes from Balaenoptera borealis, assembly GCF_965194805.1. Lineage (NCBI taxonomy): Eukaryota > Metazoa > Chordata > Mammalia > Artiodactyla > Balaenopteridae > Balaenoptera > Balaenoptera borealis. Next base: position 67,626,624 of record NC_138864.1, read on the forward strand.
TTTAGGTCTTTAATCCATTTTGAGTTTATTTTTGTGTATGGTGTTAGGGAGTGTTCTAACTTCTTTCTTTTACATGTAGCTGTCCAGTTTTCCCAGCACCACTTATTGAAGAAGCTGTCTTTCCTCCATTGTATATTCTTGCCTCCTTTATCAAAGATAAGGTGACCATATGTGTGTGGGTTTATCTCTGGGCTTTCTATCCTGTTCCATTGATCTATATTTCTGTTTTTGTGCCAGTACCACACTGTCTTGATTACTGTAGCTTTGTAGTATAGTCTGAAGTCAGGGGGCCTGATTCCTCCAGCTCCGGTTTTCTTTCTCAAGATTCCTTTGGCTATTTGGGGTCTTTTGTGTTTCCACACAAATTGTGAAATTTTTTGTTCTAGCTCTGTGAAAAATGTTGTTGGTAGTTTGACAGGGATTGCACAGAATCTGTAGATTGCTTTGGGTAGTAGAGTCATTTTCACAATGTTGATTCTTCCAATCCAAGAACATGGTATATCTATCTGTATCATCTTTAATATCTTTCATCAGTGTCTTATAGTTTTCTGCATACAGGTCTTTTGTCTCCTTAGGCAGGTTTATTCCTAGGTATTATATTCTTTTTGTTGCAATGGTAAATGGGAGTGTTTCCTTAATTTCTCTTTCAGATTTTTCATCATTAGTCTATAGGAATGCAAGAGATTTCTGTGTATTAATTTTGTATCCTGCTACTTTACCAAATTCATTGATTAGCTCTAGTACTTTTCTGGTAGCGTCTTTAGGATTCTCTATGTATAGTATCATGTCATCTGCAAACAGTGACAGTTTTATTTCTTCTTTTCCAATTTGGATTCCTTTTATTTCTTTTTCTTCTCTGATTGCTGTGGCTAAAACTTCCAAAATTATGTTGAATAATAGTGGTGAGAGTGGACATCCTTGTCTTGTTCCTGATCTTAGAGGAAATGGTTTCAGTGTTTCACCATTGAGAACGATGTTGGCTGTGGGTTTGTCATATATGGCCTTTATTATGTTAAGGTAAGTTCCCTCTATGCCTACTTTCTGGAGAGTTTTTATCATAAATGGGTGTTGAAATTTGTCGAAAGCTTTTTCTGCCTCTATTGAGATGATCATATGGTTTTTATTCTTCCATTTGTTAACATGGTGTATCACATTGATTGATTTGCGTATATTGAAGAATCCTTGCATTCCTGGGATAAACCCCACTTGATCATGGTGTATGATCCTTTTCATGTGCTGTTGGATTCTGTTTGCTAGTATTTTGTTGAGGATTTTTGCATCTATGTTCATCAGTGATATTGGCCTGTAGTTTTCTTTGTTTGTGACATCTTTGTCTGGTTTTGGTATCAGGGTGATTGTGGCCTCTTAGAATGAGTTTGAGAGTGTTCCTCCCTCTGCTGTATTTTGGAAGAGTTTGAGAAGGATAGGTGATAGCTCTTCTCTAAATGTTTGATAGAATTTGCCTGTGAAGCCATCTGGTCCTGGGCTTTTGTTTACTGTAAGATTTTTAATCACAATTTCAGTTTCAGTGCTTGTGATTGGTCTGTTTATATTTTCTATTGCTTCCTGGTTCAGTCTCGGAAGGTTGTGCTTTTCTAAGAATTTGTCCATTTCTTCCAGGTTTTCCATTTTATTGGCATATAGTGGCTTGTAGCAATCTCTCATGATCCTTTGTATTTCTGCAGAGTCAGTTGTTGCTTCTCCTTTTTCATTTCTATTTCTATTGATTTGAGTCTTCTCCCTTTTTTTCTTGATGAGTCTGGCTAGTGGTTTATCAATTTTGTTTATCTTCTCAAAGTACGAGCTTTTAGTTTTATTGATCTTAGTTACTGTTTCCTTCATTTCTTTTTCATTTATTTCTGATCTTTATGATTTCTTTCCTTCTGCTAACTTTGGGTTTTTTTAATTCTTCTTTCTCTGATTGCTTTAGGTGTAAGGTTAGGTTGTTTATTTGAGATGTTTCTTGTTTCTTGAGGTAGGTTTGTATTGCTATAAACTTCCCTCTTATAACTGCTTTTGCTGCATCCCATAGGTTTTGGGTCATTTTGTTTTCACTGTCATTTGTTTCTAGGTATTTTTGGATTTCCTCTTTGATTTCTTCAGTGATCTCTTGGTTATTTAGTAGTGTATTGTTTAGCCTCCATGTGTTTGTATTTTTCACAGATTTTTTCCTATAATTGATATCTAGTCTCATAGCATTGTGGTTGGAAAAGAAACTTGATACAATTTCAATTTTCTTAAATTTACCAAGGCTTGATTTGTGACCGAAGATATGGTCTATCCTGGAGAATGTTCCATGAGCACTTGAGAAGAAAGTGTATTCTGTTGTTTTTGGATGGAATGTCCTATAAATACCAATTAAGTCCATCTTCTTTAATGTATCATTTAAAGCTTGTGTTTCCTTATTTATTTTCATTTTGGATGATGGTAGTTTAGTTTTTAATGAGTAATGAAACAGCAAATCAAACCCAGCCCTTCAAATCCAGGGTCTTTCCAGCATCCATAGTGACTGAACTTGCTCTTTGTCTAATACAGCCCCCGCGCCTAGAGTATGATGGAGAGCTTGAAAGTGGTTTGTTTGGTTTTTCTTCAAACTCTTTCCATTCATCAATGTTCTGCCAAGAATTATGGGAAAGTTATAATCCAGGCCTTCCAAGAGGGACTGCTGACCCCTGGGGGTTCAAGATTATTCCAAAGGGGAATATAGGCACAGAAATTTTAAGGAACTCAATTTCCCGATCGGATCCTCAGTTTCCACATGTAGTCTGTTCTTTCCTAAAATTGATCTGCAGGAGAATACACCTGCAGTTTTATCTACTGAGTTTTCCTTTCTCTGCCCCATTCCCTTTTCACAGTTGCTCTTTTCCCATTTTACCGAAGCATACCTCCTTATGGTGTATTGTGTCAGAGGATAATTTGAAATGTTGCTCTCTAAGAAGTATTTGCTGATTAAGACACCCTAAGTTCCCCTTCCCATGAGACACACACAGAGACACAATTCTTCTCATGAAGAAATAAGCTTTTAATAATTTTTTTATGTTTTACAAGAGTAATGTACCACAAATTTAATGTTTACTTCGGTTTTATAAATTATTAGTTAATAAAAATGTTATAACTCAATAGAGGAAAACAATTTAAGTCAAAATTTTACAAAATTATGAAAAAAGTAATTCCAATTTATAAACATATTTTGGCAGCAGAGAAATATGATAGGAGAATCAATAAAAACTGTCAAAAATATATGTATTTCATTAGAATAAAATTCTGTGGGGGAAGTGGAAAAAAGAACAATGTAAGACCACTAACTCTTAAAGAGTTTGTTCTAGTAATTTTAAATGAGTGGTGGTAGAAATCACTGTGGTATTAACTCCCACCAGATACATTTTTAAATGATGGATTTAACAGTTTTATTTTTAAAAGAACATAGTTTTAAGGCCAGTTCAGGTCCTCACAAAAAGGCCATATTGATTTGCTATTCTTGACAGAGAATGAGGACAGGAACTAGGACACATGAAGACAAGTACCAAAGGCCAAAATTCAGACTGTAATGAATGCAGGTAGGTTGATATAATTTCCTCTTCTCCAATTCCATTATATTCATTTCATGAAAAATGCTTTCATATTATACTATTTCCTCTTCTTATCTTTGTCATGTAGGAAGATATCAGCATTTTAATGATTTACTTAAACTTTTTTGATAATCTCTGTCCCTTGATTGACACTTCTACTTCACCTCTTCTCCTCTAGTTACAGGAGCTGAGGATAGGAATTGTCAGCAAATCAAGTTACAGATTGTTGGAAGGTTACTGTGCCAGGTTACCGTGCTATTATCTTTCTGACAAAATTTATAACAAGGTGCAACCAGAATTCATTAATAACCTACCACTAGGAAACAGAGAATACCATAGTGCAGATTTTAGAAACAACAGAAATAGTTGATATTCAAAGAAGTGCCATAATTCATGTTCAGAATTGATTTTCCTAGCCTTTTTGCTGAGATTGTCAATAAATGAAATGGCTCTTTAATTCGGCAATGGTTGCAGTAATATGATGCATGTCAACTAAGAAATTAAAAGATGCTTTATCATTCACCACAATTACAACTACTTTCCTGAGCTCTCAACATAAGGCAATCCATTATATCTTAGAATTCAGTTCAGGTGTCTCTGAAACCTGGAAGATTTTTATGATAGTATGTTCTCACCTGTGTACTTTTCCCAAGGTGTAGACAGAAACATACACACACACTGCATTGTAATGAGATGGCATGATCCTCATGGGTAACACATTTCACTTTCTATCATGTGTCTATAAATTTAGAATTTATGGAAAGATATCATTGGGTGGGAAAATGGTTTTAAATATACAAATCATCATTTATTGTAAAATACGGATTCATATTCTATGACTACATAAATAATTTTTGCCAACATCTATTGAATGCTATTTACCATGCAGTGTTCATGCTTTACATAGCATATTATTTAGGCACCATGACAATCCTATGATGTAAATACTTCTATTACTTCCATTTTAAACATAAGGAACCCAGGGTTTAAAGGATTAATTAAATTGCCCAAGGTCTTTTGGCAAATAAGCCACGGAGACCCAGCCCAAACCCAGGACTGAAAGCCTTGGATTTAACCTGCTCTGTTCAATATGGTGGCCATAGCACTTGAAATGTGGCCAGTCCAAACTGAAATGTGCTGTATGTATAAAGTATATATCAGATTTCGAAGACAGGATGTAAAAAGAATATAAATTATCTCAAGAGTAATTTTTAAATTGATCACAGGTTGGAAATAATATTCTAGATATATTGGATTAAATTTAAAATATTGTTGAACTTATTTTCCCTTTTCTTTTTGCTTTTAAATGTAGTCACTAAAATTGTTTAATTATGTATGTGATTCACAATATATTTCTGTTGGACATCACTGATCTAACCATCACTGATCTTACTATATCTGAATGTATTTATGTATGTATATGTGTGTACATATTTTTAAATTTTTTTAATTTTATTGAAGTATAGTTGATTTACAATGTGTTAATTTCTGCTGTACAGCAAAGTGAATCAGTTATACATGTATATACATATATCTACACTCTTTTTCATAATCTTTTCCATTATGGTTTATCACAGGATAATGAATATAGTTCCCTGTGCTATACAGTAGGACCTTGTTGTTTATCCATTCTATATATAATAGTTTGCATCTACTAATCCCAAACTCCCAATCCATCCCTCCCCCACCCTCCCTCCCCCGTGGCAACCACAAGTCTGTTCTCTATATCTATGAATGTTTCTGTTTCATTTGTGTCATATTTTAGATTCCACCCATGAGTGATATCATATGGTATTTGTCTTTCTATTTCTGACTTACTTCACTTAGTATGATAATCTCTAGGTCCATCCATGTTGCTGCAAATGGCATTATTTCATTTTTTATGGCTGAGTAGTATTCCATTGTGTGTGTGTGTGTGTGTGTGTGTGTGTGTGTGTGTGTGTGTATACACACACACACACACACACACACATCTTCTTCATCCACTCATCTGTCAATGGAAATTTAGGTTGTTTCCATGTCTTGGCTATTGTAAATAGTGCTGCAGTGAACATAGGGGTGTATATATCTTTTAGAATTATAGTTTTTTTACTGATATATGCCCAGAAGTGGGATTGCTGGATCTTACGGCAACTCTATTTTTAGTTTTTTAAGGAACCTCCATACTGTTTACCATAGTGGCTGCACCAATTTACATTCCCACCAACAGTGTAGGAGGGTTCCCTTTTCTCCACACCCTCTCCAGCATTTGCTATTTGTAGACTTTTAGTGATGGCCATTTTGACCAGTGTGAGGTGGTACATCATTGTAGTTTTGATTTGCATTTCTCTAAAAATTAGAGCATCTTTTCATGTGCCTGTTAGTCACCTGTATGTCTTCTTCAAAGAAATGTCTATTTATGTCTTCTCCCCTTTTATGATTGGGTTGTTTTATTTGTTATTGAGTTGTATGAGCTGTTTGTACATTTTGGAAATTAAGCCCTTGTCAGTTGCATCATTTGCAAACATTTTCTCCGAGTCCATATGGTTTCCTTTGCTGTGCAAAAGCGTATAAGTTTGATTAGGTTCCATTTGTTTATTTCTGCTTTTATTTCTATTGCCTTGGGAGCCTGTGTGTATATATATTTTTTAGTCTAGAAGAATGTTAAAGTATAAAAAGATTAAAAACCTTAGTCTATATTAGTATGCTCAGGCTGCCACAACAAAATACAATAGACTGGGTAGCTTAAAGAACAGAAATTTGTTTTCTCACAGTTCTAGTGGCTATAAGTCCAAGATCAAGGTGCCAGCAGGGTTGGTTTCTGGCGAGAGCTCTCTTCCTGTCTTGCGAATGGCCTCTCGCTGTGTCCTCACATGGCAGAGAGAGGAGAAGAGAGCCAGTGAGCTCTGGTGTCTCTTTCTCTTCTTATAAGGGCACCATCCCTATTGAGTTAGGGCTTTATTACCTCTATTATGCCTCAAAGACCCCATCTCCATATACCATCACATTGGGGTTAAGGCTTCAACCTATGAAACTGAGGGGTGGGGTTACAAATATTCAACACATAACAAGTGGTTATTGCTAGATATTGAATTCTAGTGATTTTATTTTCCTGATAATTTTATGCAATGTATTTCTCTTTCAATCAGAAGGCATACACATATTTCCATTTTTCAAAATGTAATTTTACAATATTATTGTGACTGGAAGCAATAGGATCATTCTTTTAGAATGAAGAAACAGGAAGGATGGCTAAAGGGCACAGCATGCTGAGGATTCCAGGCAGGAAGCTCAAAGCCAAGGCATGGGCAGACATGAGGACTGACCTTGCTTATCCTTCACATATTTGAAATATTTATCTCCTCGTACATAAATAAGGGATATTAAAAATACACAAACGGATACACTTGTGTGTATAACATAATAATATATTATTATTTATATGAAACCTGATGAAATTTTCAGGCTCATTTAGCCAGTTGTCAAATGACCAGAAAAGCAGCCAGGAGCTATGGACCGAGATATTTTAGGATAATGGAATGCTAAATCGGAGAGACAGATTAGTTACAAGCATTTGATTCTCAACAGATTTCACACCTCCCTCTCTACCCCCCCATTCCAATAGCCATATCTGCTAGTTGAATAATGAAGTTTAAATTCTCTTGGACTGTTATCATAGCTGCAGCAGCAATCTTTTAACATAGTGCTTGCTCATTCAACTCCTATTATAATTTCCAGTGAAATAAAATATCACAAAGTCATTCAAATTCATAGACTAAAGATATATCTGTAGTGACAAAGTAAAGTATAGGATAAAATTCATTATCCTGATAAATTGATGAACATGGACAGTCACTCTGAATAATTCGAGCTAAAGGAACTTTACTCTCAATGGTTGGATATTTTTGGCCTGATTTATCCACATAATTGCCTCAGCTCTCCATTTCATTTTGCCCATGTCAACACAGCGAAGTCTCCATACTTGATTTTGAAAGCTTCACTATTTCATGTCACGTTAGCAAGAGAGATGCACACAGCAAATTCTGGATGGGTTCTGTGACAAATGACTTCTCTGGTCTGCACGTGTCTCTTCAGTGACAGCTGCTGGGAAGAAACATCACCTCCCAGCTGCACAACTTGATCCTCCTCTCCCTTGTGAATTAGGAGGAATTGAATGTTTGGCTTTAAAGTGGCACTTCACACTCCTCTCATTGAATATCACAACTGTGCCCGGACGAAAGGAAACAAAAGGCCCATCACTGGCAACTGATGGAAGAAAAAATAGCTCTCTCATTTCAGAGATAATAAGCAGGATGTTCCCCTGCAGCCTTTCTTCTTAATTCTCCTTATTGTATTTTATTAAATGATGCAGTTTGAAATTAAGGCTCTGGCAACCTTCGTGCACACTCTGCATAAACAAGCAAAAGAGAAACACAGTTCAAAGGGCAAGTATAAGCCCTTCCTAAAAGCCATCTGCTTTCTTTTTGTTATGAAACTTCAATTCATCAGCAAAACTCCAAAGAAAATATTTATAGCAGAAGCGTAAACCTGCATTCTGAAGCTGCTTTGAGGCAGCATTAACAGAACGTTAGAAAACTTGGTTAGAGACCTTCAAGATGGCAGAGGAGTAAGACGTGGAGATCACCCTCCTCCCCACAAATACATCAGAAATACATCTACATGTGGAACAACTCCTACAGAACACCTACTGAATGCTGGCAGAAGACCTCAGACTTCCCAAAAGATATATATATTTTCCTTTTTCTCTTTTTGTGAGTGTGATGGGTATGCTTCTTTGTGTGATTTTGTCTGGATAGCTTTGCTTTTACCATTTCTCCCAGGGTTCTGTCTGTCCTTTTTCTTCTTTTTTTTTTTTTTTCACTTTTTAATTTTTTTTATTTTAATAACTTTATTTTATTTTATATTTTTCTTTCTTCCTTCCTTCTTTCCTTTCTTTTTTTTTCTCCCTTTTCTTCTGAGCTGTCTGGCTGCCAGTGTCTTGGTGCTCCAGGCGGGTGTCAGGCCTGTGCCTCTGAAGTGGGAGAGCTGACATTGGTCCACCAGAAACTTCCCAGCTCCATGTAATATCAAACGGCAAAAGTTCTCCCAGAGATCTCCACCTCAATGCTAAGACCCAGCTGAACTCAATGACCAGCAAACTACAGTGCTAGACACCCTACGCCAAACAACTAGCAAGACAGGAAAACAACCTCGCCCATTAGCAGAGAGGCTGCCTAAAATCATAATCAGGTTACAGACACCCCAAAACACACCACTGGACATGATCCTCCCACCAGAAAGACAAGACCCAGTCTCATCCACCAGAACACAGGCACCACTCCCCTCCACCAGGAAGCCTACACAACCCCCTGAACCAACCTTATCAACTGGGGGCAGACACCAAAAACAATGGGAACTACGAACCTGCAGCCTGCGAAAAGGAGACCCCAAACACAGTAAGTTAAGCAAAATGAGAAGACAGAGACTCCCTCTTGTGAGAACACCAGAATCACAACTAGCTGCTGGACAATCATTGACAGGAAGACACTGGAACTCACCAAAAAAGATACCCCACATACAAAGACAAAGGAGAAGCCACAATGAGACGGTAGGAGGGGCACAATCACAGTAAAATCAAATCCCATAACTGATGGGTGGGTGACTCACAGACTGGAGAACACGTATACCACAGAAATCCACCCACTGGAGTGAAGGTTCTGAGCCCCACGTCAGGCTGCCCAACCTGGGGGTCTGGCAACAAGAGGAGGAATTCCTAGAGAATCAGACGTTGAAGCCTAGTGGGATTTGATTACAGGACTTCGACAGGATTGGGGGAAACAGAGACTCCACTCTTGGAGGGCACACACAAAGTAGTGTGCGCATTGGGACCCAGGGGAAGGAGCAGGGACCCCAGGGGAGACTGAACCAGACCTACCTGCTAGTGTTGGAGGGTCTCCTGCAGAGGCGGGGGGTGGTTGTGGCTCACTGTGGGGACAAGGACACTGGTGGCAGAAGTTCTGGGAAGTACTCCTTGGCATAAGCCCTCCCAGAGTCTGTCATTAGCCCCACAAAAGAGCCCAGGTAGGCTCCAGTGTTGGGTTGCCTCAGGCCAAACAACCAACAGGGAGGGAACCCAGCCCCACCCATCAACAGTTAAGTGGATTAAAGTTTTACTGAGTTCTGCCCACCAGAGCTACAGTCAGCTCTACCCACCACCAGTTCCTCCCATCAGGAAACTTACACAAGCCACTTAGATAGCCTCATCCACCAGAAGGAAGACAGCATAAGCAAGAAGAACTACAATGCTGCAGCCCGTGGAACAAAAAACACATACACAGAAAGACAGACAAGATGAAAAGGCAGAGGGCTATGTACCAGATGAAGGAACACGATAAAACCCCAGAAAAACAACTAAATGAAGTGGAGATAGGCAACCTTCCAGAAAAAGAATTCAGAATAATGATAGTGAAGATGATCCAGGACCTCAGAAAAACAATGCAGGCAAAGATCGAGAAGATGCGAGAAATATTTAACAAAGACCTAGAAGAATTAAAGAACAAAAAAACAGAGATGAACAATACAATAACTGAAATAAAAACTACACTAGAAGGAATCAATAGCAGAATAACTGAGGCAGAAGAACGGATAAGTGACCTGGAAGACAGAATGGTGGAATTCCCTGCTGTGGAACAGAATAAAGAAAAAAGAATGAAAAGAACTGAAGACAGCCTAAGAGACATCTGGGACAGCGTTAAACGCAACAACATTCGCATTATAGGGGTACCAGAAGGAGAAGAGAGAGAGAAAGGACCTGAGAAAATACTTGAAGAGATTATAGTCGAAAACTTCCCTAACATGGGAAAGGAAATAGCCACCCAAGTCCAGGAAGCGCAGCAAGTCCCATACAGGATAAACCAAAGGAGAAACATGCCAAGACACATAGTAATCAAATCGGCAAAAATTAAAGACAAAGAAAAATTATTGAAAGCAGCAAGGGAAAAACTACAAATAACATACAAGGGAACTCCCATAAGGTTAACAGCTGATTTCTCAGGAGAAACTCTACAAGCCAGAAGGGAGTGGAATGATATACTTAAAGTGATGAAAGGGAAGAACCTACAACCAAGATTACTCTACCCAGCAAGGATCTCATTCAGATTCGATGGAGAAATCAAAACCTTTACAGACAAGCAAAAGCTAAGAGAATTCAGCACCACCAAACCAGCTTTACAACAGATACTAAAGGACTTCTCTAGGCAGGAAACACAAGAGAAGGAAAAGACCTACAATAACAAACCAAAAACAATTAAGAAAATGGTAATAGGAACATACATATTGATAACTAACTTAAATGTAAATGGATTAAATGCTCCAACCAAAAGACATAGACTGGCTGAATGGATACAAAAACAAGACCCATATATATGCTGTCTACAAGAAACCCACTTGAGACCTAGGGACACATACAGACTGAAAGTGAGGGCATGGAAAAAGATATTCCATGCAAATGGAAATCAAAAGAAAGCTGGAGTAGCAATTCTCTTTTTTTTTTTTTTTTTAGAAATTCACGTTCTTTTATTTATTTATTTATTTATGACTGTGTTGGGTCTTCGCCTCTCTGCAAGGGCCTTCTCTAATTGTGGCAAGTGGGGACCACTCTTCATCGCGGTGCGCGGGCCTCTCACCATCGCGGCCTCTCTTGTTGCGGAGCACAGGCTCCAGACGCGCAGGCTCAGCAGCTGTGGCCCACGGGCCCAGTCGCTCCGCGGCATGCGGGATCCTCCCAGACCAGGGCTCGAACCCGTGTCCCCTGCATTGGCAGGCAGACTCTCAACCACTGCGCCACCAGGGAAGCCCGAGAGTAGCAATTCTCATATCAGACAAAATAGACTTTAAAATAAAGGCTATTACAACAGACAAAGAAGGACACTACACAATGATCGAGGGATCAATCCAAGAAGAAGATATAACAATTATAAATATATATGCACTCAACATAGGAGCACCTCAATACATAAGGCAACTGCTAACAGCTATAAAAGAGAAAATCGACAGTAACACAATAATAGTGGGGGACTTTAACACCCCACTTTCACCAATGGACAGATCATCCAAAATGAAAATAAATAAGGAAACAAAAGCTTTAAATGATACATTAATGAAGATGGACTTAATTGATATTTACAAGACATTCCATCTAAAAACAACGGAATACACTATCTTCTCAAGTGCTCATAGAACATTCTCCAGGATAGATCATATCTTGGGTCTCAAATCAAGCCTCAGTAAATTTAAGAAAATTGAAATCATATAAAGTATCCTTCCTGACCACAACGCTATGAGACTAGATATCAATTACAGGAAAATATCTAGAAAAAATGCAAACACATGGAGGCTAAACAATACACTACTAAATAACCGAGAGATCACTGAAGAAATCAAAGAGGAAATCCAAAACTACCTAGAGACAAATGACAATGAAAACACGATGACCCAAAACATATGGGATGCAGCAAAAGCAGTTATAAGAGGGAAGTTTATAGCAATACAATCCTACCTCAAGAAACAAGAAATATGTCAAATAAACAATGTAAACTTACACCTAAAGCAATCAGAGAAAGAAGAACAAAAGGAAAGAAGTCATTAAGATCACATCAGAAATAAATGAAAAAGAAATGAAGGAAACAGTAGCTAAGATCAATAAAACTAAAAGCTGGTACTTTGAGAAGATAAACAAAATTGTTAAACCACTAGCCAGACTCATCAAGAAAAAAAGGGAGAAGATTCAAATCAATAGAAATAGAAATGAAAAAGGAGAAGCAACAACTGACCCTGCAGAAATACAAAGGATCATGAGAGATTACTACAAGCCACTATATGCCAATAAAATGGAAAACCTGGAAGAAATGGACAAATTCTTAGAAAAGCACAACCTTCCAAGACTGAACCAGGAAGCAATAGAAAATATAAACAGACCAATCACAAGCACTGAAACTGAAATTGTGATTAAAAATCTTACAGTAAACAAAAGCCCAGGACCACAGGCGAATTCTATCAAACACTTAGAGAAGAGCTATCACCTATCCTTCTCAAACTCTTCCAAAATACAGCAGAGGGAGGAACACTCTCAAACTCATTCTAAGAGGCCACAATCACCCTGATACCAAAACCAGACAAAGATGTCACAAACAAAGAAAACTACAGGCCAATATCACTGATGAACATAGATGCAAAAATCCTCAACAAAATACTAGCAAACAGAATCCAACAGCACATGAAAAGGATCATACACCATGATCAAGTGGGGTTTATCCCAGGAATGCAAGGATTCTTCAATATACGCAAATCAATCAATGTGATACACCATGTTAACAAATGGAAGAATAAAAACCATATGATCATCTCAATAGAGGCAGAAAAAGCTTTCGACAAATTTCAACACCCATTTATGATAAAAATTCTCCAGAAAGTAGGCATAGAGGGAACTTACCTCAACATAATAAAGGCCATATATGACAAACCCACAGCCAACATCGTTCTCAATGGTGAAACACTGAAACCATTTCCTCTAAGATCAGGAACAAGACAAGGATGTCCACTCTCACCACTATTATTCAACATAATTTTGGAAGTTTTAGCCACAGCAATCAGAGAAGAAAAAGAAATAAAAGGAATCCAAATTGGAAAAGAAGAAATAAAACTGTCACTGTTTGCAGATGACATGATACTATACATAGAGAATCCTAAAGACGCTACCAGAAAAGTACTAGAGCTAATCAATGAATTTGGTAAAGTAGCAGGATACAAAATTAATACACAGAAATCTCTTGCATTCCTATAGACTAATGATGAAAAATCTGAAAGAGAAATTAAGGAAAAACTCCCATTTACCATTGCAACAAAAAGAATATAATACCTAGGAATAAACCTGCCTAAGGAGACAAAAGACCTGTATGCAGAAAACTATAAGACACTGAAAGAAATTAAAGATGATACAAACAGATGGAGAGATATACCATGTTCTTGGATTGGAAGAATCAACATTGTGAAAATGATTCTACTACCCAAAGCAATCTACAGATTCAATGCAATCCCTATCAAACTATCAATGGCATTTTTCACAGAACTATAACAAAAAATTTCACAGTTTGTATGGAAACACAAAAGACCCCGAATTGCCAAAGCAATCTTGAGAAAGAAAAACAGCCCTGGAGGAATCAGGCTCCCTGACTTCAGACTACACTACAAAGCAACAGTAATCAAGACAGTATGGTACTGGCACAAAAACAGAAATACAGATCAATGGAACAGTACAGAAAGCCAGAGATAAACCCACACACATATGGTCACCTTATCTTTGATAAAGGAGGCAAGAATATACAATGGAGAAAAGACAGCTTCTTCAATAAGTGGTGCTGGGAAAACTGGACAGCTACATGTAAAAGAATGAAATTAGAACACTCCCTGACACCATGCACAAAAATAAACTCAAAATGGATTAAAGACCTAAACGTAAGGCCAGACACTATAAAACTCTTAGAGGAAAACATAGGCAGAACACTCTATGACATAAATCACAGCAAGATCCTTCTTGACCCACCTCCTAGAGAAATGGAAATAAAAACAAAAATAAAGAAATGGGACCTAATGAAACTTAAAAACTTTTGCACAGCACAGGAAAACTTAAACAAGACGAAAGGACAACCCTCAGAATGGGAGAAAATATTTGCAAATGAAGCAACTGACAAAGATTTAATCTCTAAAATTTACAAGCAGCTCATGCAGCTCAATATTATAAAAACAAACAACTCAATCCAAAAATGGGCAGAAGACCTAAATAGACATTTCTCCAAAGAAGATATACAGATTGCCAACAAACAGATGAAAGGATGCTCAACATCACTAATCATTAGAGAAATGCAAATCAAAGCTACAATGAGGCATCACCTCACACGAATCAGAATGGCCATTATCAAAATATCTACATACAATGCTGGAGAGGGTGTGGAGAAAAAGGAACCCTCTTGCACTGTTGGTGGGAATGTAAATTGATACAGCCACTGTAGAGAACAGTATGGAGGTTCCTTAAAAAACTAAAAATAGAACTACCATATGACCCAGCAATCCCACTACTGGGCATATACCCTGAGAAAACCATAATTCAAAAAGAGTCATGTACCAAAATGTTCATTGCAACACTATTTACAATAGCCAGGACATGGAAGCAAGCTAAGTGTCCATCAACAGATGAATGGATAAAGAAGATGTGGCACATATATACAATGGAATATTACTCAGCCATAAAATGAAATGAAATTCAGTTATTTGTAGTGAGGTGGATGGACCTAGAGTCTGTCATACAGAGTGAAGTAAGTCAGAAAGAGAAAAACAAATACCGTATGCTAACACACATATATGGAATCTGAAAAAAAAAAAAAATGGTTCTGAAGAACCTAGGGGCAGGACAGGAATAAAGGTGCAGACGTAGAGAATGGACTTGAGGACACGGGGAGGGAGAAGGGTAAGCTGGGACGAAGTGAGAGAGTGGCATGGACATATATACACTACCAAATGTAAAATAGATAGCTAGTGGGAAGCAGGTGCACAGCACAGGGAGATCAGCTCGGTGCTTTGTGACCACCTAGAGGGGTGGGACAGGGAGGGTGGGAGGGAGACGCAAGAGGGAGGGGATTTGGGGATATATGTATACGTATAGTTGATTCACTTTGTTATACAGCAGAAACTAACACAACATTGTAAAGCAATTATACTCCAATAAAGTTTTTTTTTTAAAAAGAAAACTTGGTTAGATTGTGTCAAGTACTAACCAACCTAGAAGTAGTCATTTAACCTGTCTCATTTACTCACTCAACCTTTTGTTCACTTGTTCATCCATTCAAGAATATTTCTTTAAGACCCTTAATGTGCCAAGAACTGTGGCAGGTGCCTCTGTTTCCACATCATTAAATGAAGATAATAAATATACCAGCTATGCCATGCCTACCTCTCAAGGTTGCTGAAAGTACTGCTACAAACTATAAAACAAATAAAAGTATCTGTGTTTATTTTCCACTAATAAGTCACCAGAAGAAAGTGCAACAGTTATTTAGTTACCTATGCAAAAAATTTAAATATGATTATAACTTAGAGGAGATTTTATTTTAAATGTCCACTAGCACAAACTTTCTGCTAATTTTCACTCTGGTAAATGTAATAAAATACTTCTCTCTCCCTATCCTTACCCATTGCTCTCTCAAGGGAGGGAAACCAATGATTCAGGCACTATAAATTTTCTTAATCACATTGAATGAACATACAAGTAAATATACATGACAATAATACTGACATATAATCCAATTTTGCTAAACAAAATGTCACTCTGAACTTCCTTTTTCATTTTCTTCACAATTTATACCCTTCTGATCTGATGGTAGCTTATAACCATGGCTTATAGTGAAATAAGACAGGACCCTAGAGATTTCGTGTGAAGAGAATGAAAACTTCATGGTGTTCAACAACTAGGTTGGGATGTGGATATCTGTTTCCACAGCATATTCTAGTCTATCCTAACAAATTTAGAAATTGTGCCAGTGATAAAAGGCCATAACAAAGAAATCTAAAATATGTAGCAACGGCTTAGCAATTAGACAGAAGGCAGTGAGGTATCCAGTGTTTGATCCATTTTACACAGTGGGAAAGCATTTGGTAAAATTATTTCCTGTGGTAATTTGGGAAGCAGACAATATGCTTCTGAGCCCATTGGTTTAGGGGAAGAATGTTGAAAGCAAATTTTAGCTATAGTTGACATAAGTTTACAAGGATGAAATAAACTCAAACAGAAATGACAGGAATGGGAACAGCTCAGAAATTTAGGGACTTGCAAATTGAAAAAGTGACTACTTCTAGAGCTCAGAGATTAAAACTGGGAATCTCCAAAGACTCTGCAACAGTGAATCTTTCCTGTCAGACGAAAGGACTCAAGACAAAGATCAAGTTAAGTGTGTGAATTTCCCACCTATTATCCAGACATCTTCAAGGTAGCCACCATAAAGTTGACAGAGAAATGCATGGACGTGTGAAGCAATGAAACAAAGCAGATTGTAGAACTTTATCTAGAAAAGAACTTTAGGTGTGATCACTGGCACATAGAGCTTGTTGGAAGCAAATACATCAGAAGTCTACTATGTTTGGGAGGGAAATGCATTGCCAAATAAACCATGAGTCTGCACTTAAAAAACTATTGACATTTTGAGACTTGCAACTCTTGGGTCTCCAGTGTTCCATGAGAAAGCAGGTTGCTGAGAAAACTGTGCAGCTACCAAGGAGATCATGTTCCCCAACACTCACTTCAGAGGTGTTAAAGAGACTAATGGAAAAGAAAGAACATCTCAGAGGGCACAGCTTGCAGCCATGGAGTACAACAGATGAAAGAACTGCTCTCAAGCCTCAGAACCAAGGCCTAATCCAGGAACACACCACCCCAGGTGAGAGAAGCCTTCACCAAGTCTTCCCAGTGGGATTTCATCATTGCTGTGTGTCCTCAATCTTCCCCTTTCCAGGTAGGAATGTGTACTGTAGTTATCCTGCCCCTTTCCACCAATATATATCCAGTAGAGGTGGGAAGTTTATATAATTTTCCTTTCAGTTCGTAGGTCACCTGATCATGAAGAGCTTCACATAGAACTCATGAAGAGGCCTACGTATTCCATAGAACTTGATGTAGTGACTGGATTGGACTTTGCGATGTCTCTCTTAAGGCTGGCTTGAGATGGCCTATGTGTGTGAATAAGGGAGTAATTGGAGATTTGATGACTAGAAGGGAAGACAGTGGAGAGACTATAAGAGCCTACCTAATATTAACGTGTTTCTCTACATTTCCAAGCCCCATGAACCTAAGTGGGATCGTGCAATCAGATCATGCCAGTGGAAGGTGAGCAAAAGGGATATGTAACCTCCCACCTAAATATTCTCCTGTTCTTTCCTTTTCCCTGCTCTGGTGACCTGGGAGGCTATGTAATCCAGACGGTGTAGCTACAAGATGGAGAAGGGGTAGAGTGATTATAGTTAATAACACTGTATTATGTCCTTGAAAGTTGCTGGAAGAGTAAATCTGAAATGCTCTCACTACAGAAAGGAAATGGTAGTCATACATGACGAAGGTGTTAGCTAATATCGTGGTAGTAATCATTTTCCAATACATAAGTATATAAAATTAACACATACTTTAAATTCACACAATGTTACATGTCAGTTATATCTCAATAAAGCTGGAAAAAATGGAGGAGGGCATCAGATTCTGCACGACAGAGAAATATTATTATTTGTGTAGAGTCACTAGGATTCAAGGGTTTATTTGTTACCCCAGCATAGCCTAGATTAGATTAACTAATATATTATGCAATATAAACCTCATCCTCATTCTCCCCACAAAATTTTTAGCAGGGGCTATGCTGATGACTAAACTTTTTGGTGTGAATAAATGGAGAAGAATGGGTCTGAAAAGATTCTGTCAGTGTTTGGGTTAAAGTGAACTGAAAATATTATGTGCAAACGAAGATGCACATTGCCATGAGAAACAGCTGATACATAAGTGACACTTAAGTAACTACCTCTTGGCTCCCAGTGTTCCTCTCTCTGGATACAAGAAGCAGATTTCAAAACAATCACCATGGGATATCCTAGCTTCATCCTGGGCCAGAATTTGAACACATCTGGGTGTATCTCATATAATGGTGTGGCAAACTTCCAGAAGTGTATTTACTGGGAGTACAAAGGAGCCTCCTAGGAAAACACTCATCCTTAAGAAGGAAAGAGTTGGGCATGTCGAAGTTGACCCAACACCAGAGCTCTAATCACTGAAGGGGAGAAATGTGCTGGGCGTAACATGGCATCTTCACACATTTCTTTCTCTGGTCCAGTCTCTAAGCCCTAGGAAGACAAGGGGCTATAAATAAAACCTAAGATTTATTTAATTTAAATGTCTTCAAGATATCTGGTGTATTCAAGATATCATGGTGTAACCATGTAACAGAGAATAGAACAAACAAGGCATTTCTGTAACTTTGCCATTCTTCCCTGGACAAAGCTTTGGCACATTGAAACACTTGTTGTTGAGGCCAGAGAACCAGCTGGCAGTAGAAAGATGGAGCAAGAGCTGCTACCAGTGCAGTATCAACATGCCAGGTGGAACAGGAGTGTCCAGCAGAACTGGTAGTAGGACCCAGCGGGTGCCATCTGGCTGATCACCAGATTTTCATGAGCAGTTATGAAAACACTGCCTAAGGGCCCCAAGAAATAGTCAGGGCCAGAGAGAGAGGACTCTACCAGGAAATGAATTCTTGGGTGAATGAGTGGAGGGTAGTTAGCTTTTATTGTATAAAAATACCCCAAACGTATGGACATAATATAAGAACCATTCATTATTTCTGACAAGTCTAGGAGTCACAGCTCTGGTGACCTGGGCTGGGCTTGGTTTATCTCATCTGGGCTCACTCATGTGTCTGTGGTCAATGATCAGGTCAGCTGGGAACTTGCTGAATCAGGTGGCCTTGGCTGAAACAGTTCAGCTTTCCTCCAAATGTTTCTCACGTACCTCCAGTGAATTCACCCAGGCTTGTCCCCATAGGTGGAGGCGGGGGTCCGGGAGAAAGAAAGAGAAAGAGCAAAACAGCACAGAACTTCTTGAGGCCTAGGCTTGGACCTGGAACACCATCAATTCCACACCATATTGTAAGTCAAAGCAAATCACAAGGCCAGGTCATATTAAGGGGTGTGGGTATAGACTCCACCTCTTGATGGGAACATCTGCGAAGTCATTGAGAGGGAGGCAGATGCTGACAGGGAAATGACCGACGCAGTTTTTGCAATCAATCCACCACATCTGGGTTATTGCTTTTATCATGATACCGTATGTATAGGAGAAACTTGGACTCTCCATAAGTTTCCCAGAACTCTAAAGCTGGAAGGATTTTAGTGATTATTGTTTACTCCAACCTAATTTCAGAGAGAAGAAATCTGAGGCCCAAAGAGGTTATATAATTTGATTAATTTCTCATAGGCAAAGGAGGAATAGAAATTACTTCTGATTCAGCTCAGAGCTCTTTCTACCACACTGCACTACCCTCTCTTCCAAGGATACCTTTAGGATACAACAAAATTTGGTTTTGTTCTCCATTTTTTTACCCACCACTTTTGCCATGAAACAGTTATCTTGAAAAGCACCAACAGTAGCCAATAAAGACTTTTTGTCTCTCAGCCGTGATACTCTCACTGAGGCCCCGTCCTGCTCTGCTGCGACATGAGCTCTGCCCGTGAGTATACTGCGTGAGCCCTCTCCCACAGTGAATTTCCGTGGTCCTAATTATCTGCCCCGTCACATGACTCTCTCTCCCTACAGAACCAACCTGACCCAGAGGGTCCCAGAATTGGCCAAGCAATGTCTATATTTGCCTCAATATTTTATGCTCTTAATGCTTCTAGAACTGTCCTCACAAACAGTTGCTAACCTTAATTTTACAATTTTCCCTTCCTATTTGCATAAATAGTTACAATTCTGTGTTCCTCAACTGCAGTTTTTCTCCAGAATCTATATTACAAGCCAGAAAATTGAAAGTTCAGTACATATTTCCTACCTCAAAGGATTATAAACCCATTTTAACTGACAAGCTGTTAGAAACATAGCTACCCCTTATGTTTTTAACTTGAATGAGAGGGATCAAGGAAGAGAGAAGGTATAGCTTTCCGGCAATGGGATCTTGATCGCTTAAGGGCTTGGAGCCTGAGGGCAGGGTTGAGGGTCAAGTACATCGGGTGCTGTCACACTCCTAGGCAAGCACACTCGGAAATGACTTGTTACTGAAGAGGGCTGCTCCCTGTACACAGAGCATGACAATAGACAGGAAAGCTTCAGATTTTTAGTCATTTCTATGGTTCATCTCTGTTTTTATGGACATCCCAGCAGACTTCACCTCATTAGCCATTATT
The DNA here is from genome assembly GCF_965194805.1 of Balaenoptera borealis. Classification (NCBI taxonomy): domain Eukaryota; kingdom Metazoa; phylum Chordata; class Mammalia; order Artiodactyla; family Balaenopteridae; genus Balaenoptera; species Balaenoptera borealis. The sequence goes on from NC_138864.1 coordinate 67,647,155, forward strand.
GAGATTTTAATTCTTGAGTTAATCCTGTGTTCATTCATCAGAATGAATATTAATATCTTTCTAATGTAATTTTTAATTAAATATAGCACCACCATTATAACACCCCAAAGATCTAAATAGAGTTTGAAAGAGAAGACAGACACTATCACAATAAAAATCAGAAAATTCTGCTCACATTCTTTTCAGAAGGCTGATCACCTATGAAGTAAAGAGAATAAATTGTGAGATAATGTAGGACAGATCTAATTAAGATAATGAGCTACGATTATGGACATGATTTTCCAGGGTTAAAGATCTTAACAAAAGGCAATATATGGATATATTTTAAATATCCTCTTTGGTCTACTTACTTATATTAGCTATGCCTCTTAAAAGGGAAAATATTCATCAAAAGCAATGACCCTGAGTCTGCTGCAAGTGCAGAGTTTCAACTCTTTTGCTATTACTTATGCATTTAATACTTTGACAGATTTTTAAAATTTACTTTGTATATTTCACCAAAGCAGAGTTTTTAGTTTTTAAACCATGGTATTCAAGGGGAAAGAGACACTAGGATCAGTGTTCTCTCTGCACCTTGAAAGCTGTATTATGAAGATATTTTAAAGTGGCTAGCACAGATTTAAATGGATATTTCTGGAATGAACTAACTAATTAGCCTGCTTTCAACAGCAGCAGTGGTAGGCAAGACAACCAGGGGAAAGGTGTCACTGAGCTTTGTAGATATACCTGGGTGCCAGCTTTGCTCCTCTCCAAAGACAGAACAACGACCACTTAATTCTTGGTCAACGACAGTCAATCAGCAGAAATCAGTATTTCCTGAGAAGTGTGGAAGTGCTGAAGGAAAGCCCTGGAAGGGTCTGATGGCTGAATTACTTGGTAAAGATCAAGTGTTGCACTTTGAAAACTCAGGCACTTGGACAGGCACCCACTAAAGCTGATGGGTAGAAGGAATTTAATCCAAGGGATGTTAAGAGTTCTGCCCCCTAGAGTCAGCCTCGCATGTATGCCATTCACAGTTACTGTCGTTTGCATCAAGTAGCATCATATGGTGGGTCTGTTTTAGACCATGCAGCAAGCTCAGCTCATTACCTGTAAGAAAACTGTTACTCTGGTTCTGCGTTTGACCGCAGTGCAGTGAACTTCTGAGCTCTATTAACTCCCCAGCCTCCAGGACCCTTCAGTGGCAGCCTGTGTGGCTACATCAGTGGCGCTTCATTGAAATCTTGAGACCCTAAGGATCTTTGAAAAAAGTTGGACAAAACAAAAGAATGAATGTCTGAAAGACATAAATGATGCGTTTGAAAGCAAAGAAATTGTAAGTTCCCTGGATTTTTATTGAATCTTGCTTTGCATTCCTTTTCTCTATTATATATCCTCTCCCTCCCCTTCCTTCTCTCTCTCTCTAAGTCTACGAGCACACACCACCACATCTGTGTGGTATTGTGGAAAGAATATTGCTAATAAGTCAAAAGACATGCTTTTTCTAGTTACTGGCACCAGCTCTTCCTAGCTGTGTGGGTCTGAGTAAGTCACTTAACCTCTCTGATCTTCCATTTCCTCAACTCAAATTAAAAACAAAAAATAAAAAAACACTGTCACTATGTAGGACTGATGTGAAGACTGAATGAGATCATGAAATTTAAGTACATTTAAAATTATAAACCCTCTAGTCTACATACTCTTAAAACATAGTGCTGTCAATATGTTCCCACAATGTTAGATAATTTGGGAAGCAAAGCCACTGGATGGTTAGCTTATAACCAGTGATTAATTGACATCTTAAGAAAGTAAAATAATGATTTTCAGGCTTGGATTATTTTTTTTTCAATATATTAAAGTATTTTTATTATTGTTATAAAGGCATGATTTACAGCCTAAATCGTTAGACTACGTTGCTTATATATATTTTTTTTAACATCTTCATTGGAGTATAATTGCTTTACCATGGTGTGTTAGTTTCTGCTTTATAACAAAGTGAATCAGTTATACATATACATATGTCACCATATCTCTTCCCTCTTGCATCTCCCTCCCTCCCACCCTCCCTATCCCACCCCTCTAGGTGGTCACAATGCACCGAGCTGATCTCCCTGTGCTATGTGGCTGCTTCCCACTAGCTATCTATTTTGCATTTGGTAGTGTATATATGTCCACGCCACTCTCTCACTTTGTCCCAGCTTACCCTTCCCCCTCCCCATATCCTCAAGTCCATTCTCTAGTAGGTCTGCATCTTTATTCCCATCTTGCCCCTAGGTTCTTCATGACCTTTTTTTTTTTTTTTTTAGATTCCATATATATGTGTTAGCATACAGTATTTGTTTTTCTCTTTCTGACTTACTTCACTCTGTATGACAGTCTCTAGGTCCATCCACCTCATTACAAATAACTCAGTTTCATTCCTTTTTATGGCTGAGTAATATTCCATTGTATATATGTGCCACATCTTCTTTATCCATTCATCCGATGATGGACACTTAGGTTGCTTCCATGTCCTGGCTATTGTAAATAGAGCTGCAATGAACATTTTGGTACGTGACTCTTTTTGAATTATGGTTTTCTCAGGGTATATGCCCAGTAGTGGGATTGCTGGGTATATGGTAGCTACCACATGGTAACTACCGTATGGTAGTTCTATTTTTAGTTTTTTAAGGAACCTCCATACTGTTCTCCATAGTGGCTGTATCAATTTACATTCCCACCAACAGTGCAAGAGGGTTCCCTTTTCTCCATACCCTCTCCAGCATTTATTGTTTGTAGATTTTTTGATGATGGACATTCTGACTGGTGTGAGGTGATACCTCATTGTAGTTTTGATTTGCATTTCTCTAATGATTAGTGATGTTGAGCATCCTTTCATGTGTTTCTTGGCAATCTGTATATCTTCTTTGGAGAAATGTCGCTTTAGGTCTTCTGCCCATTTTTGGATTGGGTTGTTTGCATTTTTGATACTGAGCTGCATGATCTGCTTGTATATTTTGGAGATTAATCCTTTGTCAGTTGCTTCATTTGCAAATATTTTCTCCCATTCTGAGGGTTGTCTTTTCGTCTTGTTTATGGTTTCCTTTGCTGTGCAAAAGCTTTTAAGTTTCATTAGGTCCCATTTGTTTATTTTTATTTCCATTTCTCTAGGAGATGAGTCAAAAAGGATCTTGCTGTGATTTATGTCATAGAGTGTTCTGCCTATGTTTTCCTCTAAGAGTTTGATGGTGTCTGGCCTTACATTTAGGTCTTTAAACCATTTTGAGTTTATTTTTGTATATGGTGTTAGGGAGTGTTCTAATTTCATTCTTCTACATGTAGCTGTCCAGTTTTCCCAGCACCACTTATTGAAGAGGCTGTCTTTTCTCTACTGTATATTCTTGCCTCCTTCATCAAAGATAAGGTGACCATATGTGCGTGGGTTTATCTCTGGGCTTTCTATCCTGTTCCATTGATCTATATTTCTGTTTCTGTGAGGTTTGGCTTATTTTAAATGCAACCATCAGAGCCCTGGTTTGAGATCTGAGGATCTGGGAAGAAGCCTGAATACAGGCATTGCAACAAGAAGTTATGGGATCTTTTCCAAGGACTTATATCCATCAAATACATTTAAATAATATTACCCACTCTTTCCCTTTAACACCCATGCTCATCCTATTAATTTTCTTTTCCTCTCTCATCTCAGGATCCAATATGATAGAGTAGAAAGAGTATGTGGACTTTTAGGCAGAGATACCTGGCTCTGCCACTTAGCAAGTTATTTAACTCTCCGAGCCTCAGGTTTTTCATCTGTAAAATGGGTTCACAGATATGGTCTTATCTACTTCAAATTAAAGGCACTTTGGACATAAATGTTAGGTTCCTTTGACTGTGCTCCAATTGTTGGAGATTAGGAGGATTAGAGCAAAGAGGACCCTCTAAAAAAAATTTCCACGTGTTATAATTGGTCCCTCCCACCTCCCTATCTGGACTTGTTCCTCCTGGAACTTGGCTTTTATTTACCCGTATCTCCTAATTTGTGTGGCTTCTTGCACCCCCAGCTGCCTAGTTGCCACCATCCAGAAACTGCAGTTTCCCCCATATTCCCCAATTAGTTCCTCCCATTTCTTCCAAATCTAAGATCAGCTCAGCTAATTACTAATTGCTCTATGTAACATGAGATTGAGAGTGACGGGCAGCCTATTAAACTTCCAAGGATATTTTTCTTTTAAAAGCCACATTCATTGCAGTGCTAGGAGATGGGATTGGCACTGGCCACAGGGTGGAAGGGGTGAAAGCCGCTCTTTCTCCTAAACATCAGACACAGGGGATGAATACCTTCCAGAGAGTTACTTTGCCAGCCTACCTAGCTGCATATCCATCTGCCTTTGAGGTCAATGCCAAGCCATTCCACCCTCTACCTGTCTTCTACACTATCATTAATCAACTGAGATAACACCCAGGATGACAAACACAGCAAGTCCAAAGCTCAACTAATTACGTTCCTTCCTAAACCTGTATTCCCTATCCTAGTAAATTAAACCACCATAACTCTAGTCTGAAATTTGGTAGTTATCATCACACCTTTCTGTACCACAACTCTGTCCTGACTCAGATGCTGGTTTCTGGCAATGGCCTCCTAGTCAACGCTCGTTCCTCTAGTCTTGCTTCCTGCAATCAGCTCTCAACAGAGTAGAGAGAATGGTCTTTCTAAAGAGCGAATGGAATCAGTTTATGCTTCTATTCAGAATGCTTACATGTGTCCCCCGTGGACCACAGAACAACATCCAAATCCTCAGTCTGTCATCCTCAGTGAGCATTTTCTCCACCCCTCTCACCAGTCATTCCCAGTATCATCCCTTGTGCTCTATGTGCAGCTCTGATCTGTTAAGCACCTCCAGGTCTGTGCACTTGCCTCTCCGAGTATCTTCTCTTCCCTCCCTGCCTGGTGAACTCCTGCTTATCCTTAGGTATCTGGCTCAAGGGCACCTCTTTCTGGGCTCGCTCTATGCCTTCCCTACACCCACCTCCATCTTACGCCTTCCCTATTCCCCTATGTCTCCGTTTTGTACAAAACTCTTTTGTAATGAGTGTCCAGTGTGTTTACAATTATTTGCCAACAAGTCATGGTAACCTTGAAGAAAAGAACTGCGCTTTTGCCATCTCAGTATCCCTAGCGACTGCCATGGAACCGTCCCCTCTTCTAGTTATACATATTAAGGCATCCTTCGAGCAAGTTTGTGAGGATTTCATGGTGATGGAAGAAAGCCTGTTTGGGTGTCCAAATTTTACTTTGCCCAGCACTAGCCAAGAAATAGTTGGAAGACAGTGTAAAGTAATGGAAATAATAGTTGTCTTAGTGTCTAAAGTAATCGTTTATAATTCAAAAAAAAGTATTAGTTACATGAGTCTTGGAGTTCTTTGTTTTCCTATTTTCCTTACGTAGTGCCTGAGTTTCCAATCCTTGTCATCCTCCCTTTCCTTGCCTCCAAATGGAGCCGATTTAATCATGTGTAGCGGAAGTATGTCTCTATATGTTACAGGGGCTATAAACCTTAAAAATCTGGTTTCAATTAAAATGAATGTAATCCCAACATTTTGCCTCAAGGTATTTCATTATAGCACAACGGTAATACCTGTCATATGTTGACACTGCACAAGGTGTTATTCTAAGGAAACTGTAATTTAGGATTTTTTTTTACCACCTCTTTGTGCCTTATTCGCATCTCTCTAAAGTTTGATTCTCAAGGTGCTATGCCAATGCTTTTTATTGTTTTCATTGCCATTTAAGGCACTTTCATCTGAGAATCATGTCTTTCTTCCTTCTGATGACATCAGTTCAGTCTTCCCTGTTGAGAACGTTTATTTGGGAATACTCTGCGAGAATTAATAGCAAACAAAAAATATATCCAGGATTTATTCAATTTATATTGAAATATCAAGTCAATAGCATAAATGTGGCTGTAGAATATTTGCTATTTTTCAAGGTCACAAAATTTGTAAACCTTTTTAAACCAACTAAAACTATAAATGCATTCTGTTTTCCTCTGACCTCTTTGATTATTTATGTGTATTCACCACCACATAAAACAGAGGCGGCTTTCAAAGGCAATAGAGCGCAGTATACAAGATCAATTACATTCAAGATTTTCCCCACTCAATTAAATTAATTTCTGCGGGTGGGGGAATGAAGGGAATACTTTCATAGGTATGTGCAGGAATGATTTGTTTGTCTGAGGCATTTGTGGTTATTGCTGTTGTTGTTAGGTATTCCCTCTTATTATATTTTTACCCCTCTTATTACAATTTTATTAAAATTGTCCTTATACCCTGATTTTTCTGCATTCTGATATACTACTTTATGTTGTAGTGATAACTATTAAAGATTCATTCCTAGTATTCGGTTACAAAGGGTAGGTTCTATCAAAAGAGTCCTAATAGGGTGGACAATCTTTAGCTTGGATCTCACTTGAAAAATATTAGCTATGGCAGTTCATCCAGATGTTTTTGTCATGTGGGATTAGTAATAACCTAAGCCAGACTGTTTCTAACTTTACAGCAGGTTAAGTTTTATTGAAAATATTCATTTGCCTTAAAATGCTGCTTCTAATAAGGCTGTAAAACACCACTTTGTGGGAAATGCTTATATAGTTAAAAACTACATTTTCATAAGAGCTAATGAAGAATGCACGAAGTCCCACACTCTTAAAGAGCAAAGAAAGGGAAAAGCTGACTCCAGTGTTTAGGTGTCCCTGAATCAACTAAAACTGGACGAATGTTGGAATCAGAGATTCCCAGAGGTCTTCAGTCATTTTCATGTGAAAATGTAAATTGATTGCTGATTCTTCAGCTCTATCAGCAGGGAAGGATTTTATCTTTTTTTTTTCCTTTTTTTTGCAGAAAAAAATTTTAAAGAGGTAATACTTCCAAATGAAATAGAGTATTTTAATACTCTATTTTCAGGGAAAAAGTGAAAGGCAAGGGGAAGAGTATTTCAAGAAGTCTCAGTCATGGTAAACATCCTGGTTCAGCCCTCTGCTAGGGCAGGCTACTTTTTTTTTTAATATATTCTTCTTCAAATTCTATTCCCTTATAGGTTATTACAAAATATTGAGCATTGTTCCCTGTGATATACAGTAGGTCCTTGTTGGTTGTCTATTTTATATATAGTAGTGTATATATGTTAATCCCAACCTCCTAATTTATCCCTCCCCCCACACCCTCTTCCCCTTTGGTAACCATAAATTTGTTTTCTATGTCTGTGAGTCTCTTTCTGTTTTGGAAATAAGTTCATTTGTATCATTTTTTAGATTCCACATATAAGTGATATCATGTGATGTTTGTCTTTGTCTGACTTCACTTAGTATAATCTGTAGGTCCATTCATGTTGCTGCAAATGGCATTATTTCATTCTTTTTTTATGGCTGAGTAATATTCCCTTGTATACATATACCACATCTTCTTTATGCGTTCATCTGTCGATAGACATTTAGGTCACTTCCACGTTTTGGCTATTGTAAATAGAGCTGCTATGAACACTGGGGTGCATGTATCTTTCTGAATTATGGTTTTCTTGGGATATATGTCTAGGAGTGGGATTGCAGGATTATATGGTAGCTCTATTTTCAGTTTTTTAAGGAACCTTTATACTGTTCTCCATGGTGGTTGTACCAATTTACATTCCCACCAACAGTGTAGGAGGGTTCCCTTTTCTCCACACCCTCTCCAGTATTTACTATTTGTAGACTTTTTGATGATGGCTAAGGCAGGCTACTTAGCACAAGGTTTTATATCAGTTTTCAGATGGAATCTTATGGGAATGCATGTTATAAGAGGAGATCCCAGCCCAGAATTACTATGGTTAATATCCTCTATAATGAATACCATTTCAAGTAAGGTCTCTATAGAACAGAGCCACTTCTGTGTACCAACTATTTGTGAATCTGACTTGGCAAATGCTCTAAAATAAGCCTACTCTATAAATGGTGTCCTGGTCTCTGGAAATGTAAAATGCCTTCTCTATCATACCTACTTGTCTGAACTATACAATTTAGAACTCAATTTTACTTCCTTGAACTGATTCCCATGTGCCATTATAGTCTCAGGAATTAAAAACGAAAACGGATGCTTGAGAGAGAAGCAGCTTTGGGTAAACTCCAGTCACTGTGTTTAGCATAGATAAGAAAGCAGTTTCCATGTGCACCCAGGAGTATTCCTTACACCCATCCCCAGTACACAGAGTTCTACAATTTTGGCTTTACCCATGATCACTGCAACCCCAGAGTAAAGCCAAAGCAAGCAGGTCATTCTGACCTGGCTCTGTCAGCAACCTTCACCCATGACTCATCACTTTTCTGCCAGATAGACGTCAGAATTTAGTCTTCAGGCTCAGCACCCTTTCTCTCCCAAGGCTGCCGTGGAAAAACATCTAAGAAACCTTTGCTTTTAATAATAGCAGACTCGGTAATGAATACTAATCTTTTCACTGAGGACAAATTGGGAAATGCTGTTTTTAGAACAGCTTCTTAAAAGCATCAAAGAGCTAACAACAGAGTGAGGAACACCCAGGCCAAAGGGGAGAGAACCCAGAGTTGGTGGGCTGCTTTTGCCTGTTAACATTTATCTATCTGGAAGGGGTAGCTGAGATTCTGAGCTGCACAACTATATATTAATAGCAGCAATCCCCACAGTTAGAGGACCAGGCAGACAATAGTAAGAGTCCAAGGTTGGGAAACGTGTACCCTCTACTTTAGGCTGGGACCTCAAAAGTCTCCACCCTTAGAAAAAGGGGAATCCCAAAGAAATAAAAATGTCATTATTCATAGACAATATAATTGAGAATGTAGAGAATTAAGAATCTACAAATAAAATTTTAAAAAAAGAATCTACAAATAAGTTATTAGAATTAATAAGTGAATTTAGCAAGGTCACTGGTTATCAGACCAAAATCAGCTGTATTTCTCTGTCAGAATGAAACACTGGAAAACGAAGTTTTTGAAACAACATCATCTACAATAACATCTACAATTCAAATACTTAGAAATAAATTTTTTTAAAGATACATAAGACTTCTACACAAAAAAATATTATTGAAAGAAATTAAAGACCTAAATAAATAAAAGGATGTACCATATCTATTCTCCCCAAATTAAACCATATTTTCAATGCAATTCCAATCAAAATTCTAGCAGAGTGTGTGTGTGTGTGTGTGTGTGATGACCACCTGACACTCAAGTTTTTATAAAATGCAACAGACCAAAAATAAACAAGGTAAGCATAAAGAAGACAAAATTGGAGGATTTACTCTACCAATTATCAGGGCTTTTTAGAAAGCTATAGGAATTAAGCCAATGTGCTACTGATACAATAGTAGACATATAGATCAATGGAGGGGTAGAGAGCCCAGAAAAAAAAAGCACGCATATATGGTCACTTGATTTATGACAAATGTGGCACTGTAGGGCAGAAGAAAAGGGTCATATTTTCAAAAGATGGTACTGAGTCAATTGGATATCCATATGAAAAGCAATGAAACTTGACCCTTACTTCACATCATACCAAAAAATCAATTCCAGGTGGATTGTAGATCTACATGTGAAAGGTGAAACAATCAAGCATGTCAAAGATAACATAGGAAAACAATTTTTGTGACCTTGAGGTAGGTGAAGATTTATTTAACAACACAAAAAACACTAATCATAAAGGGAAGATTGATACACTGGACTTCAAAAAAATTAACCATTTCTGCTCATCAAAAGACACCACTAATAAGAGTAAAAAGGCAAGACACATGATAAGAGAACATATTTGTAACACCAGCAACAGACAAAGGGCTGGTATCCAGAATGCATAAGGAATGCCTACAAGTCAATATACCTGTCAGACAAATGGGCAAATGACTCGAACAGACACTTAACAAAAGAGAGTACCCAAATGGCCAGTAGACCTATGAAAATATGCTCAACTTTTTAATAATCAGGGAAATACAAGTTAAATAGAGTATCAATCACACCCGACAAAATGGATAATATTCCAAAGACTGACAATACTAAGTGCTTACAAAGATTAGAGCAACCCTAACTCTCACACACTGGCTGTAGAAATCTAATTTGGCAGAAGCAGTTTTGAAAACTCTTCGGCATTATCTATTAAAGTTGCACATATATGTGGAACCCAGAAAAACCACTCCTAAGTTTATACCCAACAGAAATCTGAGCACGTACATACCAAACAACTTGTACAGGATATTTATAGAAACATTCTTCTCTTAAAAAAATTTTTTTGCAGTACAGTTGCCTTACAATGTTGTGTTAGTTTCTACTGTACAGCAAAGTGATTCAGCTATATGTACACATATATCCCCTCTTTTTCGGAACATTCTTAATTATCAGAAATAGGAAAACAGTAAAAAAAAAAAATCCATCAATAATATAATGGACAAATGGGATAGTCATACAATGAAATATACCTATCCTTTGTTCAATGACTTTAATTCATTCCTGAAAACACTGCTACTAATGACTCTGATCACTAATTCCAGTGTGTGGAGGGGGTTTCCCCACATCACCAAGCAATTCTCGGCGCCAGCTGGGTGTTTTACAATTCAACTCAATTCTGACACTACCAACCTAGAGACAGCATCATATCCCACAGGTTAAGGACTCAGTCCTACAAGACTGCATCCCTCTCCAGCCTCAGTTATCACCTGTGTTTCTGACTGACTAGCTATAGATTGGAGGCTTCAGCAATCCCCTCCTTAGGTTCGGTTAAGTTACTAGAGTGGCTTACAGAACTCAGAGAAACATTTCACTTACTAGATTACCAGTTTATTATAAAAGGATATAACTCAAGAACAGCCAAATGCAAGAAGTGCATAGGACAGGCATGGGGAAAGGGTGCAGAGCTTCCATGCCCTCTCAGAGTGCCAGTCTCCCCCAATGTCCTCGTGTTCACAAAATCAGAAGCTTTCCCAATCCTGTTCTTTTTAGGTTTTTATGGAGACTTCATTACATAGGCATGATTGATTAAATAATTGGCCATTGGCCATCTAGTCAACTTCCAGCCCCTCTCCCTTCCTCAGTGGGTTGGAACATTCCAATCCTCCAATCACATAGTTGGTTCTCCTGACAACCAGACCCCATCCTTAGGTGAGATCCAAAAGTTACCTCATTAACATAGCAACTTTATGGCTCTCATCACTTAGGAAGTTCCCACAGTTTTAAGACCTATGTGCCAGGAGCAGTGGAAGAAGACCAAATATATATTTCTTGTTATAAATCACAATGTCACAGCTACTAAAGCAAAAACATTCAATGAAAAGTATTTTTGTTAGTGTTAATGGAAAACACTAATGCATTTTATTCCAATCATAAAGACCCAAACAATATTCACAGATAGAATATGTATCAACTGAACAACAAATGCAAGTTTATATAAGTGAAAAACAATAGTTAAAAAGTAGTTTGCACATAAAATATAATGTGATATAAGATTTATTGCATTCATTCTTTTTTCTTCTTTCTGCACCTTTATTTATTTATGTATTTATTTATTTACTTAATGAAGTATAGTTGATTTACAATGTTGTGTTAGTTTCTGGTGTATAGCAAAGTGAGTCAGATATATATACATTCTTTTTCATATTCTTTTGCATTATGGTTTATTATAAGATATTGAATATAGTTCCCTGTGCTATACAGTAGGACATTGTTGTTTATGTATTTTATATATAGTAGTTTGTATCTGCTAATCCCAAACTTCTAATTTATCCCTCCCTTACCCCCTTACCCCTTTCCCCTTCCCCCTTCAGTAAACATAAGTTTGGTTTTCTATGTCTGTGAGTCTGTTTCTGTTTTGTAAATAAGTTCATTTGTATCATATTTTAGATTCCACATATAAGTGATATCATGGTATTCTGCACCACTTTTTATAACAACTTTTCAGCGTTTTGGGGGTTATGGTTTTTGTACTCAAACTGCACTTATAAACAAAGTAACAGCATAGTAAAACAAAATAGAGGGCAAAATAAAGGCTAAACATGAGATTTCTTGGAAGCAAGTAGAAACACAGCAGTCTGAAGAGTCATGGGAGATAACACTGCTGCCTCTCTCTTGTATCCATTGAAAACAACACATTTTGGGGCTTCCCTGGTGGCGCAGTGATTAAGAATCCGCCTGCCAATGCAGGGGACACGGGTTCGAGCCCTGGTCCGGGAAGATCCCACATGCCGCAGAGCAACTAGAGCAACAAGAGAAGCCACGGCAACGAAGAGTAGCCCCCTCTCTCCGCAACTAGAGAAAGCCCGTGCACAGCAACAAAGACCCAATGCAGCCAAAAATAAATAAATAAATAAAATAAAATTTTAAAAAATAAAAAAAAATTTAAAAAACACATTTTGGGTTCATGCAGATGACACACAATTAGAATTTGTTCCATATGATATTCTTTGACTAGGAACAATTGTTCAAGAATTTTGGTGAATATGTCTGCCTGAAATCAAATGTTAAAACATCACTTCCTATAGCATATTAATTGAGTAGGCTTTAGGGTTGAAAAAGTCATTTTACTAAATAAAAGGTCATTCCAAAAAATAAATTTTCAAAAGCCATTATAATGAAGAGTTGTTAACTGAATAGTCATTAGGTCGGGTAAATCAGAACTGCAATGAAAATGAATAAACTATTGCTACATGCAAGAACATGGATGAATATCAAAAACATATTGTTGAGGCAAAGCCAAATAAAGACAAATGCATAATGTGTTCAAAATTATATAAAATTCAAACATACAAAACTTATCTGTAGTGTTAGAAATCAGATTAAAGGATACCGTTGGGGAAGAGAGAAGATATCCTAACTGGGAAGGGCATGAGGATGGCTTCTGAGGCATGGGCAATGTTCTATTTCTTGATTTAAGTAGTAATAACCAGGGTATGTTTTTGTGATAATTCATTCAGCTGTAATACTTGTGTTTTCTGCATTTTTCTGTTTGGATGTCATACTTCACTAAAAATATTTATTTTAAACAATTCTTTAAATACAGTTGAAAATAGCAACAAAAATATTAAGTACCTAAGGATTAAAACTAATAAAAGATATGCAAATCTCTTAAACTTTGTTGAGCAAAATGAAAGCAGACCTAAAGAAAGAGGAATATCTACCATATTCAGAGACTGGAAGAATCAATGTTATAAGGATTTAGTTCTCCTCAAAGTGATCTATAGGCTCAACACAATCTCAATCACAATACCAACCGATCGTGTGTGTGTGTGTGTGTGTGTGTGTGTGTGTGTGTGTGTGTGTGGCTTGACAAGCTGGTTCTAAGATTTATAAGAAAAGGCAAAGGTCTAAGAATTGTCTATATTCTAGACATTCCAAAAGGAAAGAACAAGGTGGGAGGATTTTTGCTGCTGGATATCAAAACTTAACATAAAACTAAGGTAATGAAAGGATTATGATACTGGTGAAAGATTATTTGAAACAACCGATGAAAAAGAACAGAGATAACACAAATAGACCCGTACATATAAAAACACTTTATGACAAAAGTGACATTGCAGAGCAGTGAGAATGACCACATTTTTCATAAATGGTGTTTGGACAACTGGGTAAACATATGGGAAAAAATGAAATTGGAACCCATCTCACACCACACAAAAAGTCTATCTCAAATCTATTATAGACTTAAGTGTAAAAGGCAAAATAATAAAGCATTTAGATGATAATATAGAATATCTTCATGACTTTGAGATAGAAAATGATTTATTAAACAAAGGAAAGAAAGAATGAAAGGAAAAAAGAAAGAGAGAAAAGCCACCAAAAATCTTAGTAAATTAGATTGTATTGAATTAAGAACTTCAGTTATTAATAACACTGAACTTCAGTTCACCTAAAAACACCATTAAACGAGTGACAGGCAAGCCACAGGGTGAAGGAAACACTAATCGTAGTACCTATAATCAATCAATGTAGGACTCATATATTAAAAACTTTTACAAATCAATAAGAAAAAGACAACCCATTTAAAAAATGCACAAAAGACTTAAACAGGCACTTTACAGCAGAGAAAATCCAATGAATAAAACTAAATATAGGGAAATAGCCTTACCTCATTATGTAACCTTGGAAATGTAAAGTAAATCTACAATATAGTATGACTGAGCTGCCACTGGACTGGCTAAAAATTTTTTTTAATCTGATAATATCAACTGTTTATGAGGATGCCGACCAATGAAAACTGTCAAACACTGCTGATCATAGTATACATTAGTATAAGTGGAAAATAATTTAGCATTACTAGTAAAGTTCAAGATATAAATGTCCTATGACCTAGTGTTAAACTCCTAAATATATACCCAACAAAATGTACATGTACGACGTTTTACAACATCAGTATTCAAAACAACTGCAAAATTTTTTAAAGTGCCCATCAACAACAGAATAGATTACGGAATATTATACTGCAATGATAATTAATGAACCACAGTACACATCAATGTGGATGAATCTCAAAAATGTATTATTGAAAGAAAACAGACACATAAGAGTACATACTGTGTGATTTCATTTACATGACGCTCAAAAGTGGGTTAAATAAATAAGCCTTATAGTATTTAGGAACGCATTCTTCGTAGATAAATCTATAAAGTTATTTTAGTCGTCAGTTAATTAACTATTCAGTCTCAGGAAGATGTATAAATCAAATTCCTGCAACCGTATTAATTCATGTAAATCTAATAACCTCATTATTTCAAGATTCTAAGTCAGCACTTCCTTGCAATTCAGCAGTTAGAAAAACTGACAAAAATTACTGGATTTACCTGGTCACATTGAAAGACTCTATGTTAATCAAGAAAGTCAACATTAGAAATTGTTATTATTTCTTCCAGGACATTCCTTCCAGATTTATCAAGGCAACAAGCAAAAAAGTAAACCTACCTTATTCCCCAGTGACTTAATATACTACATTTTCCCCTAAACCAGATTTGAGATCCTCTAAAACTCTCAGACTGGGTCCACCTTGCTTACTGGGTAATACTTGTTCTGGCTGGTGCTACTGGAGCTCAAATATCACTCCTTCATTTATTCTGGTCACATAGAATGCTTTCCTTTCTATCTCACCCACCTTCAAAGTACAGCTCCCCTGTACTGTCACAGCCAAGAACCTTTCCAAGACCTCAATGACATCCCTCTTCGAACTCCTGAGGCATGTATAATGATACATCATCTTGAATTGCTGGCTATCATGGGCTTGTCCTATCTCCCTAACTACATATAAGTTCTTGCAAGATAAGGATCGAGTTTCCCCCTTAGCCTGTTTTTCCCACAGCTTCTAACGTAGTTCTCATCCCCTAACAGGCCTGCTGAGTGAGGATGGCAATGTAGGAACAAGAATGTCTGCATTAAACAGCCTGCTGGAAAACTACTAAATGCTAAATGCATCTTAAATCACCCTGTGCCTCACCCACAGGACACCAAAGCAGACAGAGGGAGAGAGGGAAGCTCCATTAATCTCCTTTGTTGAAGTTCTATGTTTTACAAACTATACATAGTTTATCTCTTCATCTTTCCCTTGTCCGGAAGATGAAAAAGGCTATTTATTGTTGGTTCACTCTGTTCCCAGCCCCAGAAGGTTAACTTGCATGGCCCTCACAAGCAAACTGCCTTCCTTGCCCATGGGCTTCCAGCAGATTAGAGAAAGAGTGCGGTCAGGGTATCTTCCTTCCACCTTCCTCCCTAAGTGGTCCCCACAGGCAAGCTGCATCCTTCCAACAAGGGTCTCAGCAACCCTCTTCTCATCCTCACTGTGTCTGAGTCCTGGTAAGCCCATCCCCTCCCCCGAGACCTCGGAGTGATAATACTTTTCCACCCTGTTCTCTGTATCCAGTGGTTTCCCTATACGCTGCTCACGTATCTGCAAAACTCTCTTCAACTCTCTTCAATTATCCAATTTTAATGGGATCTTTCCTGTCAGGACATTGTCTGATCCAGATATTTTACTTTATGATCTTTATAATTTTAATCTTTATAATATTTATGATACATTTTCTAGTTTCAATAAATGAGCACACTTATTATAATGTGCCCTTCTCTTAATGATTCAGGGTCATCAGTGGGACTCTCAGAGATGGTACGATTGTTTATCAGCTTTTACCATCCACACTCTGCTTTAAAGACATTACCTCACTTAATCTCCCCTTTCCTCCAAAATAAGCCTATGAGATGGATCTGATAAGTACATTTTACAGAACCAAGGCAGCACACCTGTTAAGAAACAGAACTAGGAATGTGAACCCGAGTGCTTTGCTACAAAACCTGTCCTTGACTAGTACATAAAATTGGTCCCTTCCCACACTATATTGTCGTAAAGGGCTAGTGACTCATGTTGATCTAGTGATTCTTAAACACAGTGGTCCCCACTGTTGCTCTTTCTGAGTTGCAATGAAGATTTACATACCTCCTCTAAAGGATTAAAACTGAATCTGTATCCCAATACCAATCTGACAGTGACTGCCCTATCCATTCACCTGACTCTGGCAGTCACCCTTGACTGTCTAATTGGCTGCTTATAATCTTCTATAGGCCAAGTTACATGAGGTGCATCCCTACTGGAACTGTGAAATAAGAGTAACAATTTCTTGAATAAGGGCCTAAGAGATTTTGGAACATGGAATTTGTGAAAGCTACTTTCATCACTGGGCAACTCTATTTTAGATAGTACTAAACAACACTTTAATGTGTAAAGAATATCATACTGTTGGGAGCCCAAGCCACATGGAAAGGACACAGGTAGAAACACCAGTTCACAGTGTCCCAGCTGTGTCCAGCCTTCAAATCATCCCAAACCAGGTACCAACATGTGCAGGAAGAAGCCTCCAGATGATTCCCAGCCCCCAGCTATTCAGTCACCCCCAGCCACTCACTTCTTCCCAGCTAGGGTCTCAGACATCATAGAGCAGAGACAAGCCATCCCTACTGTGTGCTGTGCAAACTCCTAACAACAAATCTCATGTATGTAAAAAAGTGGTTTTAGCATTATGCCACTAAGGTTTTGGATGGTTTGTTATACAGTAGTAGATAACTGGAATACTGACTGTTAGAAATAAAACAGGAATTGAGATGCTATGTTATAAATTATGGGAAACTAGGAAGAATCAAATCGCCCCAACCAGAGTCTATATATATATAGAGATATATATATATATATAGAGAGAGAGAGAGAGAGAGAGAGTGAGTCTATAGTCTTATTTAAATACTGTATATATTTTAAAATGTGTTTGTGTGTGTGTGTGTATACACACACACACACACACACACACACACACACACACACACACACATATATTCTGCTGTCTGTTAGCAGAAGACTCTGGAAAGCTAGTTGGACCATGTTCTCTTCCCTCCTCCAAGGCCATACCTGAATCTTTATAATCTTACCACCCAAAGATGAGCAACATGAAAAAACCAAAAAGCATGAAAGATAACAGAATTTATCACTGCTGCAATGTGGAGCAAGGATAGACAAGAAAAGTACAGATCTCTGCAGAGAGCACACTATTAATAACTCTACCAATTGATGGTAGGATTAATAATCTAAATAGCCAATAAAAATAACATTCCCTCCTTTTCAGTAAAGAGCTGCATAAAGAACTTCCACTCCACTTCAGTAAAGAGCTGCATAAAGGGCCATTACCAGCTCTAAGGTAAAATTTTGTCGGACAACATTTTTCTATTTACTACTCACATTAAAATGGAAGTTGCCTTCTTAAGCTCATGGTGTCCAAATTCTGCCTGCTATGAGGAGGCATGGATGACGTTGGTGACAGCTTTCAGCTAGAAAAGTTCCCTGGATCTAAGTCAGAAGGAAGGTGCATTCCCGAGGCAGTTCAAACATACAGCACCAGGACAGACAGGCAGGGTCCTAGTGCTAATGGACCAAGGGCATAATCCAGGAAGATAAGAGCATAGGTCCAATGAACAAGGTGAGGGTGAAATGAGAAAATTGGTAGTTGAGTAATTGGATGGGAGTGATGAACAGACAAGACATAACATGTGCTAGCACCCTTTTAATGAGGCACAGGTGCTTGATAGTGTGGCCAGCAAAACAGGTGAAAGGTAATAATTGGAGTCAAACTCCCTGCTTGTTCTGTTTTGTGAAATAACCATCAGCACAGCCCCAGGCAGATGCCAGAGTTGATTCGAAAGCAGGTGACACGAAAAGCAAAAAGAGTAAAAGAGATGATTTCTAGGCAAAGGAAGGACAAGAGCAAAGGCCCTGAGGCAGGAGATACCCAGTGTTCAAGGAAGAGCAAGCAGGCCCCAGGGCTATAAGAGAGAAGCACAAAGGGCAAACAAAGGCCAGATAATGCCGGACCTTGAGGCTACTATTGGGTTGGCCAAAAAGCTTGTTTGGGTTTTTCCATAACATCTTATGGAAAAACCGAACGAACTTTTTGGCCAACCCCATATTAAAGACTTGAGCTTTTCTCTGGGTGACCACTGGAGAGTTTAGAGGAGACAAGTGAAACTGCCTGACTTCTTTTTAGCAAGATGACTCTGGGAGCTGTATTAAGAATAAATGGAAAGGGGGACTTCTAGTAGTCCAGTAGTTAAGACTCCATGCTTCCAAGATAGGGGGTGCAGGGTTTGATCCCTGGTCTGAGAACTAAGGTCCCTCATGCCGCACGCTGCAGCCAAAAAAAAAAAAGAATAAACAGAAAGGGGCCAAGTTAAAGCAGGATGGCCAATCTGGAGGCTACTGCATCATTCTGCCCTCGATACATTGGCGGCTTGAGCTGAGTAGTGGAAGTGGCGGAAGTGGTTGGTTTCTGAATATATTTCGAAAGTAAAACCATCAGAATTTGGTGACAGATTAGAAGTGAAATGTTCCCCTTTCTTGTGTTATTTTTCTTCATAGCACTTATCACTTTCTGACATAGTACACACTTAACTTTCAATATTTTTATTGACCTTCCCTCACAAATGACAGCTCCATGAAGGTAGGGAATTTTTTGGTCCATTTTGTCCACTGCTGTACCCCCAATGCCTGGTACATAGTAGGCACTCAATAAATAGTTAACTAAATCGATTCGTCTGAAGAATTTTTATAACTTAAGATATTTTATTCTTCTCATGTTCTCTTCCTTTTATAAACATTATTATAGGTTTGATCTCACTATTCCATCATGAGTCACTTACCACAGTGAATCCACTTTAAATTGATCTACATTGTTTAGAAAGTGCCACCTAAATTACTTCTACAGTTTGGTAACCCTGTTCTGATAACTGGTATAAACAAACAGCTCTTGATGTGCTAGACATGGAATTAGGTCACTGCTGAGTTCTAATCGACTTCATTTAATTAGCGTGGGTGTCGCTGAAGCATATTCAGAAAGGCAGATAGTGTAACAACTACTCGTGTTGAGGTAATGTGCCTGTTTTCTATTTTAAGTGTATGATCTGTTGATGAAGCTGCTTTGATGCAGCCATTTCAATGCCAAGACAATATGATGAGACCCATCTGAAGGAACACTTTGAAGCAAGAACACAATGACACTACCTAAAAACAAACCATCAGATTTCCACCTTTCATCTTCTACCAAGTGGTGAGCTTCACTCCCTCTTTGAGATTCCAGGAACTGATGTTGAAGACAAGGTGGGCCCAGGAAAGAACTGAGGGATGGGCTGAAGTTACATTCTATCTTTAAGGACTCATATGTTTGCTACATTTGCAGATTTTAGAAAGGGACGTCAAAGATTCTAAATGGCGGCTTCCCTAGTGGCACAGTGGTTAAGAATCCGCCCGCCAATGCAGGGGACACGGGTTCGTGCCCCGGTCCGGGAAGATCCCACATGCCGCAGAGCGGCTGGGCCCGTGAGCCACAACTACTGAGCCTGCGCGTCTGGAGCCTGTGCTCCGCAACGGGAGGGGCCGCGACAGTGAGAGGCCCGCGCACCGCGATGAAGAGTGGCCCCCACTTGCCGCAACTGGAGAAAGCCCTCGCACAGAAACGAAGACCCAACACAGTCAAAATTAAATAAATAAATAAATAAATAAATTTATTTTAAAAAAAAAAGATTCTAAATGGAATTTCTCTCATTCTCTGATATTCACCTATATCTTGAATGATCTGCACATTAAATAATCATCTGATTTTATTTAAATTTCTTTAGTTGTTTAATAATGGCAGATTGTTCTATTAGGCATAGGAGAAGACAGACTGAACTCCTTTGCTTTTTTGCAATGCTTCCTTCTTGCTAGGCCAGCTTACCTGATTAGGTTTCTATAAGACCCCAGAAATGAGGGAAGTGAGGGAGGGTATCAGGTCAAAGCAGATTTCCTATTCTCAGTTTTAGACACAGAAGAAATCCTCAGTTGGATTTCTAATGGTTTTCTTAGGGCTCTCAATTATACTTTGTATATAACACTGCAGTGGGCTATCACTATATTCCATTTTTACCAAACTGGTAAAATGTGCCATGAATCAGAATATACATTCCTCAAAGCACATTAGGCTATGGAGTCTCGAGAGAACACCCCAGCCTTATCTCCTTCTTTCTTTATCTTCTTCTACTATTCCAAAGAATTTAAATTCCATCTATCAGGAAAGATCAGAGATAGCATTTTTACAAAAAGATTTAATAACAATGGTATTGACTGAAAAATATCACAATGCAGACCTATTTAAATAACTCCAGGCACTGAAAACACAAAAAAAGCTTTGAAACATACAATTATGAGAGGTCAAAACAATTCCTTGTACTCTAATCATGTAAATTTGGAATTTGCTTAATCCCAGCCAAATGCTTATAGTTGATTTAAGGAGATTAAATTATGCCATAGATTTTATGTCTTAGCCAAGAAGTATGAAATGGCAGAAATGGCAATAATTCCACCAATGGTAAAGTACACTTGTAAGACCGTTTTGCAATTTATCCAACAAATATTTATGGAGCACCTACTAGATGCCAGGCACTGTTTTATATAGGCACTGTTTTATATCCTGGGGATAGAAAGGTAAACCAGGCAGACAAAGTGCTTGATATCATAGAGATAACTTGAGAGTGTGGGAGACTGGAAAAAACAAGTAAATAGATCAATATATTGATATAAGATAATAGCAGGTTATGACAACTGTTAAGGACAATAGGGATGCAGAAATAAAGAACGAGAGGGGGAGGGGGAGGGATAAGGTGGTCAGGAAAGGTTTCTCAGAAGATCCTGAATTGGTGAGGAGAGAACTACACCAAGATCTAGAGGATGAGCATTCTCAGCTTTAGTAAAGCAGGTTTTAAGACCAGAAGCCTGGAAGAAAAGGTCGATGTGGGTGAATAGGGAGCAAGGAGAAGAGTCGTAAGCAGTCAGTTTGAAGAGAGAGGCAAGAAAACAAGATAATGTAGGGCCTCAGAGACTTGTGGTTAAGAAGTCTGGATTTTACTTAGAGTATAATGAGAAGTAATGGGAGTTTCAGTTATTATATGTTCAAAGCTAAAATATAGCGCTGACTATGAACTTGGACTGTTCTAAGTGCTTTACAAATATGTACTCATTTAATCATTCAGCAAGCTTATGAAAGGGGTGTTGCTACAGGTGACTCTTGAACAACGCAGGGGCTAGGAGTGCAGACGCCCCACGCAGTCAAAAATCCACGTGTAACTTCACAGTCAGCCCTCCATATCCAAGGTTCCACATCTGCAGATTCAACCAGCTGTTAATTTATTGAAAAATATCTACATGTAAGTGGACCCTCACAGTTCAAACCTGTGTTGTTCAAGGGTCAACTGTACTATCCCTATTTTACAAATAAGGAAACGGAGGCCCGAAGACATTTCATCACATTTCATCACACATGCTTGTATAGAGCAGAGCCAGGATTGTAACTAGGACAATCTATCTTATTTACTTTAAAAATTCACTCTGGTTGCGACGTGGAGGACAAAATGTAGGAGGGCAGGAATAGTCCAGGCCTGAGATGATGGGGCTTTAGATGTAGGAATGACAGTGAAAGAGGTGAAAATTGAAAACTGAAATAAATGCTACAAAGATTACAAACAAGTTGCTGAAATGGAGAAAGGTAAGGGAACATGCTTAAATAGTGAGGTCAAGGAAGGCCTTTCTGAGAAAAGGACATTTGACCTGGGACCTGAAGAAGGACAGAAAAAAGAGCATTCCAGGCAAAGGGAAAACATGTGCCAAAGTCCTTGGATAGGAGAGAGTTTAAAAAGAGTAGTGCAGATGGGGCTGCATAAGTGAGGTTAGAAAGGTAAGCAGGGCTTGAAGGTCAGAGTCAAAGAAAGGACTTCACTGTATGTACAATAGGAGGCCCTTAGAGGATTTCAAGCAGAAAGATGGCATCATCATATTCATTCAGGCAGTCGGTTAACAAGTATATATTGACCATCTGCCATGTGACAAGGACTGTTAGGTGCTGGCATATACATACCCTAGAATATGGGGAGAGATATAACAGGCCATCCTCTATGTCACTGTTGTGTGTTCCAGAATTCATCCTCCCTCTAGAGTATACAGGGGAACATGAATGAGGGGGCAATATATTTAAAATACAGCTGTAAGTCAATCAAATTTACTTTGACTCCTAAATGCTTAAGAAGATAACCTAATCTGGTTTATCCTCATAGTAGCTGCTGAATCAAGGCTCACTGACTCAATGTACGAAAGAATAAATGATAGTAAAGCCAACTGCAGCTCTAAACAGTAGACTATAAATGAATCAAGCATAAAATGGTAAGAGTTCCCAAAGTAAATATTTTCCTACAGTCATTTATAAATAATTCAGATTTCTGTTTGCACCACCTGTCAGTGTTTCTGGGGAAACTAAACTGAGTATATACCTGCCTATGACTCCACTTCCTGACTGATAAGCCACAGTGGACAAGGATACAAAGCAGAGAGAGGCATCCCTCTCCACATTCTCTCTGGTTGGATCCACTTTCTTGTCCAGAAACTTGGATAAGGAGAGTCTCACCCTTCCAGGAATTAAGGCAGTTCGGGTGTATGGTAAAGACCCCAAACTAGGAAGTCTAAAAGCCTGGGTTAGGTTCCTCACTTTGCCCCTTACTCAGGTTTCAGGGAAACTGTCTTAAATGTGCTGACACTTAGGTTTCACATCGTACATCATAGGGGGAAAAAATAGCTATAGACAAATTAATAAAGATAATCATTGCAAATAATGTGAAATGCTATGAAAAAAGATAAAATTGAGCACTATGGCAGAGACTGGGAAATGTGGGAATTCTAAGTCAGCCAGATAGTTTGGAAAAGGACTAAGCTGGAGGTGCTATCACTCTGCACTAAAGGAAATATCAAGATTTTACAAATCACAAGTTGTGAATATTAAATGAAGGGGAAAATAGTAAGCCTAAGTAAGTGCTCATTCATTCAACCATGTGTAGAAGATAAGGGTTGTCTGAGAGGAGTGGGGATTCAGAAGGCAGGGGTAAGGACCTTACCACCATGAAAGGCAAACCAGGAAATAATGACAAACAAAGTGAAAATCAAGACTTACCCTGCTGCTGTCTATATTTCAAAAGGAAGCCCAAATCCAGGCCAGTGTGTTGTCAGTTGCACAGGTTCTAAACCAGAGGCTTCAGTAGTCAAGGGGTGTGCTTTTATTTCTTAATCCCTCCTGGTTCACACAGAGGTTGACACAAGAGTAGGAGTTGAATAGGTGAGAGAATAAGTAAGTTAATTTATTTTTAAATTTAAGTCTTGTAAAAACAAGACAACAGGCCCCAAATGGAGTCACTTACGTTAAACCCCACATCACCAAACCAAAACATAAATTAATTACAGTTTCAGTTCTCCCAGAAATGGAGTCTAAAACCAGTCAGTCAGGAATCACCTATCAGCAATGAGTAGGTTATCTGCCTGACAGACCCCTGCCATCCCTTAAAGGGAAGCGACCTTGCAATGACCAACCACTTTGTTGCCTAGTTCCTGCTCCCTTCTGCTTATAAAAATCTCATTTTGTATAGATTCTCGGAGCCCCCTTCTATCTGCTAGATGGAATGCTGCCTGATTCAAATCGATTTTTGCTCAAAAAACCTCTCAGAATGTTTAATATGCCTCAGTTTATCTTTTAACAGTCCTGGTTTCAGAAGAGGGCACCAGAGGAGACCCCCGAGGACCCTCTGGAGCAACAAGCAAGCAGGTGAATGTACCTGTGAGCCCCTTGAGCTCGCCGCTTTCTTGCCGGTGGTGGGTGAGGCCCTCCTCATTCCTGCCTCTGCAGCTTTTGCGTCGTGAGCTTTCAAACTTTCTTTGAGCGGCTCTTTTTCCGGGTTGGGTCCGGAAACCGACTGGAGTCCAACTGGTTCCGACTTAGAAACCAGACCGTGTCTGGGGTCAGCCTGGGTCCGACTTGGAAACCAGACCGTGTCTGGGGTCAGCCTGGGTCCGACGTAGAAACCAGACCGTGTCCGGGGTCAGCCTGGGTCCGACTTGGAAACCAGACCGGGTCCCGGTCCAACTTAAGCCGGACTAGGTCCAGTGTGAGGCCTCAAGGGAACACAATTTTGCTTCAAGGCTGAACAAGCAAGTTAACCTTACCGAAAATAATCTTGAATTACAGTGGCCACAGTGGAGAACTTTAACCCTGGATAAGCTTATCCATTTACTACAGGGTGCCCTGGAGAAAAAGGGTCTCAGCCAAGCACTCACCAAAATGGGTCGAGCGAAAATTATTTTTCCTCCTCAGCAGTTTCTCATGACCAGGGTAAGAGCCGCTGAGACACCCCACTCGCTGCAGAGCCTGCACACAGAATCCTGGGAAAACTGGCAGAAGTGAGCAAGGGGTGAGAATTCTCACCAAAGTCAGCTCTTCAGATC
Organism: Balaenoptera borealis; assembly: GCF_965194805.1. Taxonomy (NCBI): domain Eukaryota; kingdom Metazoa; phylum Chordata; class Mammalia; order Artiodactyla; family Balaenopteridae; genus Balaenoptera; species Balaenoptera borealis. Next base: position 67,671,959 of record NC_138864.1, read on the forward strand.
TCTATCTGTGGTGCCTGGTGAAGAGAGGAAGGTAAAATTTCACGTTGCCCTTTCCTTCCCAAGTGCAGATGGGCAGGGGAAAAAAAAAAATTAAGAATTACATTTTGAATTGGGACTTGTGAATTTGCTTTTGAGTACCCGTTGGTTGTGGATCCCGTCTCTTCCACAGACAGCTATTGCCTTCTTGTCTGTCCCGTTTTGTGTCCTGAGAACTAGAGTTGGCAGCTGTCAGGTTGGGGGCCCCCAAAATACAGGCAGACAAAAATGTGGGTTGCTAGGGTCCCGCGGACTGTTGCCAGCTCTCAGGGGAATTGTCTTTCTTATGGTTATCTTCAGGAGTGGCTCTGGATCTTGGGAGGGTAGTATCTTTTGCACGCTCTTTGGGATGCCTTTTGTATGCAAGAGGTTGTTCCATACTGCCAGGAATATTTACTGTTTATCCCTGCAGAAACCTGACAATCAATTCGAATCTATTTTTGCTCAGATAAACTCTTAAAAATTTTAATATGCCTCAGTTTATCTTTTAACAGCCTGCACTGCAAGCAATTGCATGGCAGCAACATAATCTGCTTCAGAGAGGTAGCTCCAGAGCCAGAGGAAGTTAGAGCTTTTTTTATTTAAAAGAAAAAGATTATCAAACTTCACTAAAAAAAACACATTGTTCATTCACCTACTTAATCATAATTTTTTAACTCATAATATAAACAATAAATTAGAGAGACCAAATCTGAACAGTAAGACTTCCAACTGGCCCTCAGAACATTATCAAATGGAAAAGGCAGCCATTTTTAAAAAACAGCTTTACCAAGCCCTGGGGAAGCTGGAAGGCAGCTGAAACCGTCATTAGCACATCCAGCCACCAGATGTCACCATTGGTTTAAGCAAGTAATGCTCTACCTAGCTCTGGGCTAATTTAGACAATTCATACAATTTTGGACCTCAGAGACGTTAAATGGCATCTCGCCTGGACAGCTGATGAAACTGAGGCTCCAGTTAGTTCCTAGCGTTCACAAAGTAATTTTTTTTAGGACTCAGTCTAGCATCTTCAAATTCCCTTTCTAGTGCTTTCTGTTACCTGTACTTTTATTTTTTTAAAAAAACTGAAACCAGTTTAACGACGCCCTTCAGGCTAGTAAACTACAACTAAGAAGAATTATATCGAAACAGTTGTCTGTGTCAGGGAGCTCAGATCCAGGTAATAGTGTTTACTCACCGTTTCCCTTTTTAAAATGCCACGCACTCTTGTGTATTGCCAGTTGAAACATATCTTCACAAAAGGAAAGGAAGTAGTGAAGAACTTGCCAATCAAAGTCCAATTAAAATGTGTTATGTTAGGCAGGTGACATTTAAATAGTAGTCCCTAGAAGGCAGTTCATATTTCTGAAATTTGCAGATGACTTTTTCACCATATATGTGTACCCAAGATTACTTTATTCCTTAGTTTCTCTATTTTTTGATAAGTATAAAAAAGATTAAATGTTAATGTCTCTTGTTGCTAATCCTTTGGCATCTCTCCATAGAATAGCAAGTAGTCTTCCATTTACACAAATCCACAAATTTTCTCTCCAGCAAGACTTCTTCTGCATCCTCACCTTCATTCAAATATCCCAACAAGCAATTCTTTCACATTTCTATCTCCTCCTTCCCATTTGCTCAACTTCTACTGCCTTCTCAGGGCGAAATCCTCTAATAGTTTTTTATTTCCTAAAGATACCGCAAAGGTATCTTGTAAGTTCCTAATTACATAGAAACCATCATTATTGTTTTTCCCACTAAAAACAGAACCAAGAAACAATACATGACACGAGCAAGACCCGAAGGGGAAAGCAAAGAAATGTGTGCAATGGAGTTTTTATGGCAGAAAATCCCAAGAATTTACTCCTGGTTTGTTCTTATTAAATCACATGATTCTGGCATTGTGTTTCTTAGAGCTCTATGAGTTTTTAAATTATTTTCTTTTTTTTTTTTTTTTATAGCTACTTTTATTTTATTTATTTATTTATTTATTTTTTGGCTGTATTGGGTCTTCGGTTCGTGCGAGGGCTTTCTCTAGTTGCGGCAAGCGGGGGCCACTCTTCATCGCGGTGCGGGGACCGCTCTTCATCGCGGTGCGCGGGCCTTTCACTATCGCGGCGCGCGGGCCTTTCACTATCGCGGCCCCTCCCGTTGCGGGGCACAGGCTCCAGACGCGCAGGCTCAGTAGTTGTGGCTCACGGGCCCAGCTGCTCCGTGGCATGTGGGATCTTCCCAGACCAGGGCTCGAACCCGTGTCCCCTGCATTAGCAGGCAGACTCTCAACCACTGCGCCACCAGGGAAGCCCCTAAATTATTTTCTTAATTGAAGAATAGTTGATTTACACTGAGTAGAGTCCCCTGTGCTATACAGTAGGTCCTTATTGGTTATCTATTTTATATATAGTAGTGTGTATACGTCAATCCAAATCTCCCAATTTATCCCTCCCCCCATACCTATTGTTAATAAAGATGTTGGCTTCTATGCTCTGTGTTGAACCGAAAAAAATTCAATTGCAGAATGATCTATCAATGTTTCCAGTAATACTGCTACACCAGTTTCCTTTTAATGGCTCATCAGTTATGCCATTGCTGTGAAGGTAATATGAGGAGACTCATTTAGCAACATATTATTATATCATCTTAACATGAAGTAAGGCTCATCAGGCTTTATTAAATTAGCCTGAATTTTGCAGTATGTCAGCAGCATTTTATGTACATTAATAGCAGAGTTAAATGTTCCTTGGGGGATTCTGTTGAAGAAAAATGATTTCAAAGTGGTGTTTGGATATAATTTTGTAGTCACTATTTATATTTTCTTCTATTATCATTGTGTGGTTAAGATTATTATGTTGCTTGTGAATAGGTAAGACAAAATGGCAGCCAATTATTAATTGTTTGGTGTATTTTTTTTCTTCTCTGACCCATTATAATAAATACAGTTTGGAATACAAAAAAAAAAGAATAGTTGATTTACAATATTGTGTTAGTTTCAGGTATACAGCAAAGTGATTCAGTTATATATTTTTTTCAGATTATTTTCCTTTACAGGCTATTACAAGATATTGACTATAGTTCCCTGGGTTATACAGTAAATCCTTGCTGCTTATCTATTTTATGTATAGCAGTTTGTATCTGTTAATCCCATACTCCTAATTTGTCCCTCCCACACCCCCCCCCCCGACTTTCCCATTTGGTAACCATAAATTTGTTTCCTATGTCTCTGAGTCTGTTTCTGTTTTGTAAATAAGTTCATTTGTATCATTTTTTTAGATTCCACATATAAATGATATCATGATATTTGTCTTTCTCTGTCTGACTTCACTTAGTATGATAATCTCTAGGTCCATCCATGTCGCTGCAAATGGCATTATTTCATTCTTTTTATGGCTGAGTAATATTCTATTGTATATATGTACCACATCTTCTTTATCCATTCATCTGTCGATTGACATTTAGTTTGCTTCCATCCATGTCTTGGCTATTGTAAATAGTGCTGCTATGAACATTGGGGTACATGTATCTTTTCAAATTAGAGTTTTCATCTTTTGGGGATATATGCACAGGAGTGAGATTGCTGGATCATGTGGTAGCTCTATTTTTAGTTTTTTGAGGAACCTGCATACTGTTCTCCATAGTGGCTGCACCAATTTACATTCCCACCAACAGTGTAGGAGGGTTCCCTTTTCTCCACACCCTCTCCAGCATTTATTATTTGTAGACTTTTTGATGATATATAGCTCTATGATTTTGTTTTTCTTTTATTTGGCAAACAGAATTATGCTCACTATTCAAACAAAATAACAAGGAATTGCGTGAGCTGCGATGAACAAAAATGCATAGTTAATTTATTTCCTAGGAATAATAGTTAATGAGTTTGAATAAAACTTGCTGCTAAAAACAGGACATTAAAGATAATTTAAATATTCAGTGCAGTCATTCATTCCAGTTTCATGCACATTAAGTAGCTTTTTATCTCTAAGGTGCCATCAAAGGAGCTCTCAGACATTCAAAATAACAGCGTTATATCATTAACACATTTCTGGTCAATGAGTTGAGTAATGTAGAACTTATGAAAATATATATTGCCATTCTCTTTCAAATGAGCTGCATATTACTTCCATTAACATAACTATATTGATCTAATTTCCTTATTTTCAGTAGAGTGCAGTTTGGAAATATAAAACTGACAAATGAGAGCCAAATGAGGAGAGGGGGCTTACACAAAAGGTCATAAATTACAAAGCCTCAATAAGGAATATCCTAGATAATTGCCATGATGTAGAAATGTTACGTAGTATGCATTTAGTTGTTTTTTTTTTTTTTTAAGAAAGAAAATCTTACATGTTTTAACCATTTTATTTCAGCAGACTAAATCTGTTGGTGGTAGATAATTTGATCTCCTTTTCAGAGAGGTAGTTTGAATTCACCTAAGTATCTAGGTTATTTTTCACATGGACTGTGGGAAGGTCAAATCAGAGCCTACCTCAAGATATGTACTTGGATCCTGCCTCCAGAGGTTCTGCTTTAATTGACCCGGAGTGGCCTGAGCCTCAGATATTTAAAAGCTTCCCAGGTGATTCTAATATGCAGACAAGGTTGAGGACCACTGCACCAAACCTTACATCTTACATAAACTGATGTTAACACACTCCTGCTTTATTTTCAGTGTTATTTATAAAGGTTTATGAAAATATAAGGGTTTAGTTCCAAGTTAGGTTTAAAATGTGCTTTTGGAAGTCTGTCAAATTACTGCAAAAGGTGATTGTAAACTAAACATTCTTTACAGCCAAAGGAAAAAGAAAATATAATTAGTAGATGCACCTTCACTCATCTCTGAAGTAATCAAAGAATCCATTACAAAATTCCCAAGAGCCAATTCTTTGGAACTTCCAAAGAACGTTACTGGTATTACAAAAAAAAAAATTTTTAAGTCAAACAGAAAAATCCAATATCAAATAATTTGGGGTTAAATCACACTTTTCTTTTCTACACGATTTCTTAGAAACATGGTAATAGGCTGTAAATCCCCAAGAGGAACAGAATTCCCTGTGTAGCATGCAGTAAATGTGTTGAATGATTCAAAGAACCATGGGCCTAATGTTTTATGGAACACACTTTAGGAAATGCAGTCCAAGGATGTCTCTTTTAAGGCAATAATAAATAAGACCTAAAACCAAAAATCTTATCCAAAGATTTTACTCTGCAGGTCTGACATACCACTTGCTTTTTAATATTCTCTTTTGGATATATCATTATATTGCCTTCAAATATTTGGAAATTTTCTACCACAGGCCCAGAATAGCAGTTTAGGTTACAAACTTAGGAGCAAAAATTTTTACCTTCACATACAGCATTTTTTACTTAATCTCTCTATGCTTCAGTTTCTTCACCTGTCAAATGGGGAAATGTATCACACTTACTACATGGTATGTTGTGCTTGCTAAACTTAGGTTGTTGACATTCCGTTACAATAACAAGAGTGATTTAAAAGTGAGGTACCAAACTGCCATATAAAGAATTTCAAAGGAAATTTCTGAGAATCCATGCCATAACTTCTGAACCCTCTGACCCACTTTGAGAATATGAGAGGATTGAGAAAGGGAAGGAGAAGGAATACTTGTGAAGAGAGAGCACTTTGGAAAGAGCTGTTGCCTAGTTAATAGGCTTCACCACCTTACTCTGTTGAGAAGGACTCAGATGGGTCCCCTCGGTGACCCTGAGTGGTATATCCCTGCACTTTGGGGACTCCAGGCCTACCATCTGCCTTCTGTCCAGGAAATCTAGAGGACCACGGATGGTTGACTAACTGCTCTGTGGGCGGGTCCATCTGCATTGCCAGAGTTTTTCAGGGTATAGGACATGAGAGTGTTTCCTGTGGACCAGAGGTAGGTAGCTGATGAGAGAGAATCTGGCCCAATAGGGGTCCAGCAAGAGACTGGAGGTGAGGCCAGATTCCTCGGGTCCAAAGCATTAGATGCAAGTGGCCACCTGGAATCCAAGTGGCTCTGCCAGCCAGCAACAAGGGAACTGCAGGAGGGAGGTCACCAGCAAACATAATCATGAAGACTCCACAAAAGTGCCCCAGGAGGAAAGAATCAGCTTTAAACCAAAAGGCCCAAGATAAGTAAATAGGGAAAGGCTAATGAGGGCCTCTTTCCAGGGCAGACTTACCAGGGAAGCAGGCTCTTGCTGGGCCGAGGGAGGTTTGCCTGTTAAATTAAGGTCAGAGCTTAGTTAATATCTTGGGCCCCCAAATCTAATTACTGAATTGAGCCTTGTTCATGATCTTAATTGACAGTAGGATGATCTATTACTTAAACATGAGCAGGAAAGTCATGGGGTCTGGAGAAATTTTCATCCAGGAACACCCAGTGATTACTCGGGCAGGAAAGATGAAAATAAAGATGATTTGATGATTTGCTGTTATACCATGAGTCCTGCACCAGCTACATTACATATTTTTAAATATATATTTTATAAATATAATATATATTTATACTTACATATTATAAATATATACTAATATACAACATAGTATATATAATAATATACATAATAAATATTATATAGATATATGTATTTTTAGGACAAAAGTTTCATAAATTCTCGTGAATTGAGGGACGATAATGCCCTCAGTTTTACACCCATGCTATTCAAAATGTGGTCCATGAACCAGCGGCATCGATATCATCTGAGAGTTTTGTAGAAACACAAAACCTCAAGCCTCATCCCAGACCTGTTGAATCAGAACCTGGATTTTAACAAGATCCCCAGGGGGCTCATATGCATATTAAAGTTAGAGAAGTATTACCTTATACCACCTGGCTGTCCATAAGAAAATCTTCGTAAGATTTTAATACCTACTAATTGTGACATAACCAGTCCACTGAAGTTCATCATAAAGGACTCATAATAACAACAAATATGTTATAGCACTTTGGCATTTTCAAAACTCACTTTATCTCTGTTATACTCACAATTAACTGGTTAATTTTTAATCTGGTTTAGGTTTTTCACCTGCACACTTTGTGCACATGCAACTGGTCAGACAAGTGACAAGAAAACCTGTTTCTAACACCTGGTGTTCTCAGACCACCTTCTAATACTAAAGGAAGATTAGATAGTTCAGTGTCTGTTATTGGGCAAAATACACTTATCAGCTTATCTTTGCAGTTTAGCCACAGAGCTTCCAGATGCTGTGGGTAATAAGTGAGACAGCTTTCCAGATTATCGTAGCCTCAGGAAAACTTGCCTTCCCGGCCTTATCAGCAGAAATGGAGACAAATTACCTCCTTTGCCTCTTCACTCCCCTTTATATCAGCCTCTCTCACTAACTGGGAGCCCCTGGCTACAATAAAGAGGCAAATTACCATCTGAGTTTTGGTGGGTGGATTCAAGGACAGAACCTGCAAACAGAGGTTTCACTTTGGAGAGCCAAATAAAATGCAACATCCTACCAGAGAGGTACCCAAGACCCATGCCAGGTGTGAGCAGCATGGGCTTATGGTACATGGAGGATAACAAATCAGTATTTATTGGATGAATAAATAAATCATAAATTAATACTTACATGAGGTGTATTAGTCTGGAATTCATATCTTTTAGGCTAATTTGTGTTCCTAAATCCCTATAGTTCCCTGATGAATGAAATCTTATGCAATATTTCTTTTTTCATTCCTTCTCATGCCTGAACTGACCTTATAGCTGTAGGGATTCCATTTGTTTCAGCAGAAGAATATTATAATCCAGACAAGGCCACTGTCATAAGATCACTAGCTGTGGTGTTGGAAGCTTAATCCGGGTTGCACCACTTATAGGCTGTATAATCTTGGGTAGTGACCTAACTTTTGGAGCCTCTCCGTCCTCCCTTGTAAAACAAGACTTGTCTGTAGGATTGTAGACAATCCTATAGACAATACCTTGTTTATAGTATTATTTTGTGATTTAAAGAGGATAACATCTATGGACGTTTGTAGCATAATGTGGGTACGTAGTAAGTCCTCAATAACTTACTCTACATTTCTCATTACCTCACCCCCACCCTAGATACATTGTTCTGGCTTTGCTTAAGTCTTATCCCTGTCCATACTAGATTCAACCCCTGAGGGTAATTTAAGTTATCTACCTCTGCAAAGTGTTCTTAGAGGCAGAGCATAGAATTTGCTTTATTTTTCTACTTTCGAGTCCATTTGTTCATTCATTCACACATTCTTTCAAATGATCATTTACTGTGTACTTAGCAAGCATCAAATATAATCCCAATATATCCAGCTAGAAATAAGCCTCATTAAGAGAAAATTCTATAATGGGTGCTACAATCAAAATGCTTGTGGCTTGTTCTACTCTGCATCAAGGTCCACATGTATAGAAGTTCATCCACTCATAATGCCAATGGAAATGGATCAATAGCAAATATCTCAAGAGTAGATATCTAAAAATTCTAATAGGTCACTTCATAATAAAACATGTTTGAGTAAAAATGACAAATATATACATCAGGTCATATTTATGTCCAATTTTTTCCAGAAAAAAAGCTCAAAATATTACACTATCTGATTCAGAATGGGACACCTGTCAACATTTTAAAACTCCATTTGGTGAGAAGTGGCCTTTCCTAAATACAGTCTAAATTCTCCAAGATGTTGAGCTATAGATGCCATGATTCTTCCTAAGCAAGACCATTAAGCATCACACTCGGTAAGCACACACAGGACATTTTGTTTAATCCTGCTCGTATTAGGTACTTTTACATTCACAGGCACTTCAAAATCTTCAAAGCCACATGGATCAAACTAAGAAAACTAATACCAACAGTCTGTAGGGAGCTAGAACACTATTTTAGGTGTTGGATTAGAAACAAAAATGATTTAGCCTCAGTTGCAAGTGACTTTATAACTTGTATCTTCTTGGGAGAAAAAAACTAACTCAAAAAAAAAGTCTAACCTATAAATTTTGTAGATGCTTTCAACAATAAAGGCAGGAAATGCAAGTGAAAAATAAATCTCAGAAAGAAGGTATACTTTGAAAGATAAAATATTAAGTCCTGGGAACATCGGTGACTACAAAGATGAATAAACCTAGTTTAGACAGTAGTTGGAGACTTTGAGGAGAAGATGAAACTTCCTAGTAGAAGAAGGGTTGGCAAGAGATCCAACTGAGCAGAAGTTGGGATGCAGGAGCAGAGCCTGGGGCTTCTCTTGGATTGTGCCACATCTCTAGGTTTTAGGAAATGAGCACGCTGAAACACAGACCGTCAAATGTTTAAACACTGTTCAGAATTGTATCTCATCCTATTCAGCTGGCAACAAGATTTCATGTATTTCCAATGAGCTTCACACACTTTAAATCTAGCATGAATAAGGCCTCATCCTCACTCAGGATTCAGGTGAGTCATCTTGATTCCCCAGCATTCTGCCCAGACCAGAGCAGGTATTCTGCAAATATCTGCTCAATGAGGGATGCTGAACTGAACTAGAGTTTTGTTTAGATGTTCCTGTACCCCAAGATTTTGAAATTAATTGTGACCTTTTAGTGTATGTATGTGTGTGTGTGTGTTTTCCCTCTAATAGAAATTAAACTAACAAAATAGACTTTATTAAAAGGGCCCAATAAAAGTCGCTCTATAAAAAAAGTTTAGTTGCTCTATAAGGTACCTTCTGTTCTACCAAGCCTGGCTGGAAAGAGTTGGCTAACAGCAATGGCTTTCAATTAATTAAATCAGCTGAGCAAACTGTCCATTTTAAATTTATTTCCCATTTCTCCTGATTCTTTTCTCATACAGTAACCTGTAAAGATCTAAAAACAGAACTTTATTTGAAAAAGGTTAATTTTTAGTGAATGGAATAATTTCAACATGACTGCCAAGAATTTTTCATCTTTATCTAGCTTTTCTTATGATAGATGAAATTACTGATTTGACCAAGTTGGTGCATAGTAAATGATACTAAGTTACAGCTTTTATTAATTTGTGTTTAATTTGCCATTTTAACTAAAATTATTGTCAGTAAAGGTCATCAAGTTTTCTGTAATTTTTGCAAATCTCAATGAAATTTTATATGTGCAGAAAGACCATCACTATATATCTATATGATTTCACTGGGCAGTTTTAGAATTATCGTAACTACTAGTGTATCTATTTAGTAGTCATGGCTCTTAAATCTATAAACACACTACACTTCAATTAACTATATAAGAGAATAAATCAGAGTAAGAAAGTTTGCTTTAAGCATACTTTTTGTGAGCAGCATTAGAAATATAATCCAAAAAATTGCAATTGGAAAGAAACAATAACAAATAAACATAACCTAACAGTATCTTATTAATATGTGCTCAATGAATGTCTGGCTGAATGAATGGACACAGAGAAGACAAATAACACAACTGTGGAATGTGTAAGTTTACAGATGAAGAACTATAGAAAAACTTCCTGTACATAGAGGAAATAGAAGAATATGTTTTTATATTCAAGGGATCTCAAAGTTGATAAAAAAATGTTCAAGTAGCTGCTAGAAAAATAGGAAAATAGAGAAAAATCATTTAGATCAATGTACGAATGTTTTCATTCTCCACTATTGATCTGAAATAATAGAAAATATAAAAATCCAAGAACAATTACAGGTTTAATGTATTGAGGAAGAAGGAAATTTTAATTAAATTTTGCAAACAGAATAAATCTCATTTAAGTATGAATGCCTCTTCAAAAAGGAATTAATAATAAAAATGCTAATGTAAGTTGAAAAAAATCAAGAGCATTGAAAAAAATTAAGACAAAAAGACAAAATTAATTTATAAAGACAGATAATTCCAACACAATAAACACCAATAATGCAATAGCAGAGAAACATAATAGGAAGTCAGGAAGGAACTAGTTTCACAGTAATAGATTTACAGAAAGAAAAAAATGTCTGAAAGAGCCATTAGGAAATTTCCTGGCATAATGTGGGTTAACAGAAGCTGAACATGACATTTATTTTACAGACAATACACACACCATAGTATGGCCTATGCATTAAAAAGGGGTTATTTAGAGTTGACATTTGCTTCTTGTTGAATTCCTTAACGAAAGCTAAGTCTAAATTAAGAATTTCACCTTGTGATTTTTAAATTGTGTTTCCAGTAATTATATATGAAAAATGAAAGGTCAAAGAAAAAAAAAACTTTTAGAAAAATATGTATCTCTCTATCAAAGTGCTTCATGTTCCAAGTCTTTAAAAACATCTATAAGATGACACAGCATTAACAAAGATCAAATAATGATGATTTTATCTTCCTAAGTAAATCCCTTTACTATTTTGATAAAGGAGAGAAAAAGTAATCATAAAGTTCTTCCAAGCTCACTACAACTCTTAACTTTAAAAATTGGGGAGATGGATCATTTTCTATGGGGCAAATAATTCAAAAGGTCAGGAATTTTTAAAGAAACATTAATTTGTCCTTGTCACCATGAATGTAATTGACTAATTTACTTCTGCATCAAGTACCATTTCTTATTAGTGCCTGAATAGTTAATGCCTTCCTCCTCCCCAGCAGGTGCTTACTTTCTGACACACTTGATCTGTTTTCTACAATGCAAAACCGAAATTAACTGGAAAAGAACAAAGTGAAACCTAATCTTCACCCACAAGAATAACTCTAAACACAATGACCATCATGCCAGACAAAAGAGACAAAATTTCATATTTACAGTCTAACATGGCTTAAAAATACTTTGAGGTAACTCCTCCTTTAAACATTCAAGGTTAAGGTGTTTCTGGTTGAATTGCTAAACTAGCCTTAAAGTAAAATACATGGTTCTGTTGTATTTTTAATTATGCTTGGCTAAACATCTATCCAAAACAGTAGTAAATTGCACCAGTTTCAAGAGCTGGGCTGTCTCTGCATTTTATGAAGAGTAAGAGGAATGAGGGTCCATGGTGCATTCTCCCAGACTCTTTCTCAGTCTTCTGGATTCCTCAATGAATATTTGACTTGAAAAATTTATGAGGGAAGGAAGGCAGGGAGGGAGGAATGAAAGGAGAGAGGAATAAAGGAGTTTTTTGTGTGATTTAAAAGTGCTTGAACTGTCTCAAAAATCACTGGCAAAACAAGCCAATCAAAGGTTATATTAATTTTGGGGTACAGCAGGCAGGCGATCCCCCACCTGAAAAATAAAGGGACTTCCATCTACCTTTCCTTAAGGCCTAAAATTTCTCATATATAACAAGGACTTTTATAACCACAATCAGTTTAAGTCTGAATTGTCTGAGTTGCTATGACTGAAATTTAATTTCACGTAGCAGTGTTTCTCAAATGTGATCAATTACTGGCCATGTCATGGTTTCCATGGGACAGTGCTGGTTTGCACTTGTCCTTCCAGAATAATTATTAGTAGCAACTCACTTCACTCTCAAAAGTGTTCTGGTTTGGAAAATAATTTACACATGGTCACTCAACCAATGACTAATTGCATTTGAAAATCCTGGTTCTTATTAAAAGTAGAGCTTCCTACATCCTACCTTGAACCTAATAAATTAGGACCTCTGAGGGGCAAGCCCATAATATGCATTTTAACAAGCACCTCCTAGGTAATTGTTAGGATTACTAAAGTTTGAGAACTACTTCATTAATATATAATAGAGGATATTAGATTTCAGTGAGGAGAAAGCTGGAAAGACCAGTGAATGAAAATAAACAGGGAGAAGGTGACATTAATGATATATCTGAAGCCACCAATATATAATTCTATTTATTTGGCAAGTTTCTTTATAGCCTGTATCCACTACCACCAGAACATCTACTTGTGTCCCAGTGGCAGTGGGATTAGTAAAATGGTACAGGTATGAGGAAGCTAGCACTGGGGGACTTCATCCAGCTTATGTATTTACACTTGTTTTGATCCTCTGCTTGCCTTTACTCCAAGTTTTTGTATCTTTACTTCTTGTCCATCTGACCCAGTACTCTCACTAAACCAGCTACACTAGATGCTGTTTTTCATTCCTCCCCATGCCATCTCCTCTGTACATCCAAATTTTAACTTTAGAAAAATAAATACAATTATTCCAATAATTAATGCTGAGTTTTTTCCATCGCAGAATTAAGGGAAGAGGGAGGGCAGTGTAACCCCATGAAGAAAGAGATTAGCTTGGAAGTCTTCCTTTCTTCTTATAGTTTTCTTCTTCACAAATAATTGATGGTTTTTTATTAAAATTAAGCAACCACATCTAGGACCACCCCATACATAGGCAGTCTTTAATTTCTGTATTAGCTAACTAATATTCTTTGGTTGTGAAGAACGTAAAACAACGCTGGCTAACTTAGACAACAAAGGAAGATTATGGGAGGGGTTTCAGAGCATTTCATGAAATCCAACGAAGGGGTAAAGGACAAAGGCTTAAAAGGACAGGAATTGGTGAGCTTCCAGGGCATCAATGAGTTTATAGATCTCTCTCTAGAATTTGCCACTAATGTGACTGGGATCAAATGCTTTCCAACTCTCTGTCTCACCATTCCAAATGTTAATCATCGAGATGCCGAACATAATCAAGTGGAAACTCCCAGACAAACATCTATGACTAGGTAGACAGAATCACATAGCACAGATAAAATCTCCTGGGCCTATGTCTATGTGCAAAGAAATAATCTCTCTGAGAAAGGAGAAATCACAGTTGACCATACAGCTACCCCAGAGCCATCTGCTACAATCCACCCTCTGGCTGCCCAGAACACACACACACACACACACACACACACACACACACACACACACACACATTCATTCATTCATTCTCTCTGTCTCTGTCTCTCTCTTTCTCTCTAATACATACCTTTTTTTCCTATATCCAAAAAAAACAAAAAACAAAAAAAAACCCACTCATAACACATGATCCAACCAATTCTCACACAACAGCAATGGGAGACAACCACAGTCATTTCCAGCCACTGCACACAGAGGTGAGATATTGGCTGTGGAGCCCAGGACCTCTGGCTTGTGTCCATTCCTCTTCAGTTCTGTCACAATCCCATCTCAGTATTCTACAGCCTATAGACTACATGATAAATTCAACCACTACTTAGATAACATATACCCCTGGAAGAAAGAGGAAAGAAAAGAAAAAAATAATTATTTTCATTATCATTTTAAAAGGAAACACGAGAATAAATAGCATACTTAGCAAGCAAATACTGGTGCAAGTCCCCCATTCTGTGGGCATGCACAAGAATGCCGCTGACTTATAAGATAGATTTCTTCTCAACTTGTTCCAAGTTCTCCTGGCTTTCAGCCAACACCACAGCTTGCCAAGGATCTTTGCCCTGATAGCACAAAGAATCTAACATATCTAGGTGGCAGTTTCAGCTCCCAATTCAATAAAACCTACACTTTTTTTAACCCTTAGATGAAGCATCCCTTCAATGAATACTGAATTCCTTACACTAAAGAATTAAGGAAATAATTTTAAAGAATTAAAGCCAAAACTCTGGAAGTGAAAGAGTAGCTGTAGTGTAAGAGGTGTCTTCACCCCTAGGTCCTAGGTTGCATTCTGGCTATGAAAACAATATCAAACATATTGGTCACTGGTTCTGCTCATGTTCTGCATCCTACGCCAGAGCACACCAATATCACAAGGGGCTACTTCTTAGATAGTGTTGTGGCTAAGTTTCCAATGAAGTCTAGCTTCATCAGGGTGATTGGATATCTATACAGTAAGGCCAGGCAGTTAGTAGCCTGTTGCCTTGCTTGTTTTGCGATGCAGTGAGTTCATTGGTCAGAAGCCATGTATGGAATCCTGTGATGCTTTAGAGGCATGTAAGCAGGGAAAGAGAATCCAAATCCAGAAAGACTATTCCAGTGATGATAAATGCTGCTCCTCCATGATGAAAGGGCATTTCCAACTCAAAATAATTTATCTGCCACAGGGTAGTAGATCAGGTCCCCTAGAAGCACATTGCTAGTCACTGTTGCTAACAGTATATGAATCAGTTTTGATGAAATTTATGTTGTTGAGTCCAAGCATTACCTCCATGCTGGCCATCATAGCTGTTATATCCATGAACCAATAGGCTAGCTGGAGAAGGAGGATGACTGGCTCCCATAGAAGGAGTCATTTTGTTCTCCTGGTTATTAAGAACCTTTTAATAATGCAGGCCTCTTAGTGAGCATTCACATGGACACAGATATTCTCACACTCTGGGCCCATTCTGAAAGGTCCATCCACCCTCCCCTAAAACCTTCTTGTCATCAATTCTCCAGTCTTGATCCTTCTAAGTCCCTGACCACCTAGTCAGACCAGAACAACAAAATTACCCAGTATGTACTCATTCAACCCTAACCGTTTCTAAAATATTGCCACTGTCCCAAGCCCCCTGCCCCAGTATATCCACCATTGCCCAAGTCAGTCTGGTTCTTTCCTCAGAGACATCTCTGACTCCCTACAATTCAGCAATAAAAGGGTTAACATCTGGCACAACAGGGGGCCTTCAGCTCCAGTTTCAGTGATAGATTCCAATTGCCTTTCTTGTTATAGATTTTGAATATCGCCTCTGTGCTCACCTCTGAGCACCTCTGTGCTTAAGAATCAGCGTAGATCCTGACCTTAGGCAAAGTAGACAATAAAATGTTTCTTTCTAGACAAAGTGAACATAAAATTACTGCTCAAAATTTAACTATTGTAAGCATTTCCCTTCTCAGTTGTAGTTCAGGACCACCCTGAAGAACAGCAGCACTTCCTCTCATCTGTCTGGTGCCAGCGTATCATGCAAAGCCATCTGTACACCAGGTTCAAGTTACTCTGTCCCTGGTCCACTAGTCAGAGGAAACTCCCCAGGAGTCATAAGGAAGAAAGAGTAATGAAGAAGTGCAACTGCCTGCTCATACAATTTACCTGTGTCTTCAGGCTTCTCATAGACTCAGCCTCATAGGTTTCTCTTCCATCTCAACCCACTTGATGTGGATTACTTCTGGGAATGCCTGGCTTTATGCTAAGTGTCTGAGACAACACTATTTCATGTCAGGCATTGAGGTACCATGGCCATCTTATGCCAGATGGTTGAGTGATTCAGTCTCTACATGAACCTAGCAATAAGCCAGGACTCATTTCTCAATGAAGAGTCACTTGATAAAGTAGCTTTTGCATTTTCCCAAACACAAAAGGTCTCCTCTGCGGTGGTCTTGCTGGGGCTTGTCCTGGGCTCCATACAGCTTTTGCATGGGCCACAGACTTCCAGCAGCACTGGATTCACTAGCTCACAAGAGCCAAGACAGAGATGCTTGCCTTGATGCTAGGACCGGCTGGACAGCCCCCTCCCACTTTGGGCCCCACTCCAAATGGACAGCTTTTGGGGTGTCACCCAGAAAAATATCACAGTATGACACCCAAAAGTGGCAATACTATGTTTAAAATCCAAAGAGGCCCCAACTCACTGTGCCTGGTAAATTCTCTTTTAAAAAAAATTGTGAATGAATGTTTCACTACCTCATATAAATTGCAAACTCAATATTTAACTTCAAAGTGCTAGATTTTCAAAGTGCTGCTCTATTATAGTAATCAAACTTGGTCATTATTTTTTCCCACTTTATTTCATTCATTCATTCATTCCTTATTTAAACTTATCTGCTTACAGAAGGAATTGAAAGTGTCTTGTCATGTCACATTATTGCTTTTTCCTAATGGTAGCAAGCAGTTACAGAGTAAGATAGCATCGTATAAAATTCAAGTAAATTCATTTAGCTACATTTAGTTTCTATGTTATGAATGCATATGCAAAAATATGCCCGTTTGGAAAACTATTTAAAAACCATTCAAAAACTCTCAGAATCTTTAGCTTTTGTGCGAGACAAGCAAAATAAATATCACCCTGCCTGAACTAGAAATCATCTTTTGCCATTCTCTTTCTTTGGAAGCCGCCAAAGCTAAGACTTTTACATCTAAATGTCTATAAGGACAGGGAATGGTGCAGAGAGGGCAGAGAACTGTATTGGAGTTTTAAGCAAAGGATTTGGGAAAAGAATAATCAATTTGCCTGCTCTTATCCTAATCTAACTTTTTTTTAAGTCTAGTCTTAAGATTCTACTGGCTTCAAATACTGCTGAGTCTAATGCTTATTCAATACTGATTTAACATAAAAAATGATTAACAATTCACAAGTTTCTTTAAGACATAAAATATAGAATATGAAAATTCAGTGACCCATCCATATCATATGTTCCTACCAATCTAACATATTTTAGTAGAAATCACTTACTGTATGTTTTGCAGAAAGAACACAGTTTATCTGAAATCATAGGCAGATAAAACTTCAGGATGTATTGAAGTGCTGGTAAATGAAAGTAAACAAATAAAAGCATAGTCATGAAATGAAAGATGGGCCAAATACAATTATATATAACAGTAAAAATAATTAACCCAAGTGAATTACCAAATATGCTAATGGTGCAATTTAAAGATGAATTGGGTGATTTAATTGTTATCGATGTGATTTCTGATATAGTTCTTTTTTTTTCTTTTTGTGTCTAGATCTGTTCTAGATGGATGTTTCTTCAAGAATGGACCACAAACCAACAAACCAGGGAGTATTTCCTCATTGTAAACCAGTAAGTATTTACTGCGTCTTCTCTGACCCAGGCTGCATGCTGGGATTGGCAACAAAAGTTAATAGGCCTTACAGCTCCAAGCCTACCAACTGTTGGAAGAGGTCAACCAGAGGATGTGACCACCAGTTAACCAAGAGCTGGACCTGGGCAATTGGAGGCTTCTTACATCCTCCCCTGTCCTTGGAATTTACATTCCGCCCACCATTCTCACAGTGGGAGCCATTTCAAGGACACAGCATTGAGAGAGCTATGTGTTATTGAGACCATCTGGACAGTATATATGACAGAACACCATTATGTACTCTGTATGTACTCCTAAGATTCTAGTGGGCAAATGAGGACATCTGCTCATCTTGCAGCCGCCCAAGACTAGCCTTGTACGTAAGTTCCCTTGCTTATTAACTGCCACCTACCAATATAGAGTCACCTGCCTTTTACTTTGGTCTCTCCTTTCTCTCTGCGTGGGGGTGAGGGTGGGGGCGGGGTGTGGGTCGGTTTCAAATTTCACCCAGGGAGCTCCTGAGGTTGTGAACTAACACCAACCAATTCTTAGTAACTCTTCTCGTGGTCACTGAGTAAAAACATACTTACCACTATTTGCACAGGAGGGAGGAGAGAATGGAACACAGAGTTCCTTACAGAGTTTTGTGTCTGGATACTGTGAGCCCTCCCTTAGTGTCTGTACCTTACCAAAGCTATCCCAGCCTCTTTGTTCCATAGAGCCAATGGTTCTCAAAGTTTAGTGTGCATTGGAATAACCTAGGGAGCTTAGAATCCAAAATCTTGGGCCTCAACCCAAAGGTTAATCCACCAGGTCTGGGATGGAGGGTACATTGTTAATGAGCCTCTCAGGTGCTACTCATGCACAATGAAGTTGAAAAATCACTACCCTAGAGAGACAGATTCCAGGCCAGCAGAGGAAACACACATTCTCATTTGAATTTTTAGAAATGCAGAGAGTGGTCATAGTCATTGGGAAGGTTGAGTATATATCAAGAAGGCCATTTCATATTAGAATAAAAATTGTAAGATTATATTAGAATAAAGATTGAATGGTAGTGGTAATAAGGAATGGTACCCACATGGCTTCAAGCATTTTTTAAACTATTCTAATATTGTTCTCTGCTTTACATAATGAAGAGGTATTTCTGACATGAAAAAAGTAGAACATTTAAGACTAAATCTTGTGGTTAAAGCAGAAGGCTTAAACATAAATAGCAAACTCACCACGGTTAGCAACAGGGCAATAGAATGACATGTTGATCTTTATAAACTTATAGTTGCTGGAGTCCCACTCCAGACCTATTGAGTCAGAATCTTTGGGGATAAACCCCAGCCAAGGAGCACTTTGATACACTGTAAGAGCTGAGAACCACTGCTTTAAACTTGGGCCACAGATAAACTACTACCACCTGAAGGAAATGTACCTAAATTTCTGAATGATGGTTTCCTTTGCAAGCTGAATCTACCACGCTAAACTGTTGAACTGACAATCACAATTATAAGCATTAAAAAAGAAATATATAGAAAATGTTAAAATTATTATCTGCATATTTGTTTCTTTTTATTCAAAATATTTTAAAGCCTAAAATATAATTAGGTTTATATAAAGTTTTATGATTTATAAAGTATATTCACATGCACTAATTAGAGTAACATTTCAGAATGGAAGTTACTGTCCACATTTTACTCATGAAGAAATGGGCTTAAAGAGGGTAAATTTGTCCAGCGATTCCCAAGTTTGTTTGCATGTTGAAATCAGTCACCTGGGGAACATTAAAAAATACTGATGCCTGTGTCACAGCCCTAGAGAATGAGATTTAATTGGTCTTGGCTGTGGCCTGGGTCTTGGAATTTTTTAAAGAGACCCTGTGACTCTAATTTGCAGACAAGTTTCAGAAACACTGGACTAGCCCCGAATCACTCACACAGTAATTAACAAGGTTGGAGTTCAGGCATTCTCACCTCAAGTTAATACTCATGGAATTGTATTTGGCATAAAGATCAAAGATAACCATTAACCTCAACTAATACTTACTAAGTTTCTCAATAGAACAGGATTTCTAAATTTCTCTGGCCATAAGAATCACCTGGGTTGGGTGTTAAAAATAGAGATTCTCAGGACCTTCCACAGAATTTTCTGATTCTGTAGACTGGGAAAGGGCCAAAAGGGCTGGGGAATGCTCATGTTTCACAAGCTGTCTTGGTCTGTTTGGGATGCTATAACAGAATACTGTAGACTGGGTAGCTTGTAAATAACAGAAATTTCTCATAGTTCTGGAGGCTGGGAAGTCCAAGATCAAGATACTGGCACATTCATTGTCTGGTTAGAGCCAACTCTCTGGTTCATTGATGGTCCTCTTCTTGCTGTGTTTTCACAGAGGGAGGGCGCTCTCTGGGATTTCTTTTATGAGGGCACTAATCCTACTCATGAGAGCTCTGCCCTCATGACCTAATCACCTCCCAAAGTCTCTACCTCAAAATACCATCGCATTTGGGGATTAGATTTCAACATATATACAAATTTGGAAGGAAACACACATTTATAGTCTATAGAAAAAGTGCTTACATGATTTTTAGGATAAAATAAGTGTGGAAGAAACTGTAACAAAGAATATCAAGCCATATCAGTATTACATAATAATAGTTATTTTTTTTAAACATCTTTATTGGAGTATAATTGCTTTACAATGGTGTGTTAGTTTCTGCTGTATAACAAAGTGAATCAGCTATACATATACATATATCCCCACATCTCCTCCCTCTTGCGTCTCCCTCCCACCCTCCCTATCCCACCCCTTTAGGTGGTCCCAAAGCACCGAGCTGATCTCCCTGTGCTATGCGGCTGCTTCCCACTAATAATAATAGTTTTTTTTTTTTAAGTATTTGTTTTATTTATTTATTTATTTATGGCTGTGTTGGGTCTTCGTTTCTGTGCGAGGGCTTTCTCTAGTTGTGGCAAGCGGGGGCCACTCTTCATCGCGGTGCGCGGGCCTCTCACTATCGTGGCCTCTCTTGTTGCGGAGCACAGGCTCCAGATGCGCAGGCTCAGTAATTGTGGCTCAGGGGCCCAGCTGCTCCGCGGCACGTGGGATCTTCCCAGACCAGGGCTCGAACCCATGTCCCCTGCATTGGCAGGCAGATTCTCAACCACTGCGCCACCAGGGAAGCCCATAATAATAGTTTTGAATGTCAAATTTAGGTTTAAAAAAATGGCTAAGAATTAATGGAGAGACCTTACCAACACAAAGCCAAGAGAAATAACTGACATCCACCCTCAGAGGGCCTAGTTGTATACAAACTATTCATTCATTAATTCAACAAACTTTCATTAAACATCTAAGATTGTACATCTAAAGCACTCTGGTAGATGTGGAGGGGATACACAAGATGAAGAAGTCAGAGTTCTTGCCTTCAAAGACCTAATTACCTATGTACATCTCTTGTGGGAAAATACAAACTGTTTGAGCTGGGTGTGGATTGTTAAGTCCAGTAGTCCTTATTTTCCTGATTGAGAAAGTTTTCGATTAAGATTGTTTCAGCAAGCCTTTAATGAGAACTCTAACAGGCATTTGGGAGATACAGAAAACGTTGTGGCAGCAGTTGTGGTCATGATAAGAGAAGGGCCAGGAGGTGCTGGGGAACCTTAAACTCGGTGTTGAAGGACACCTTCAGTGAGAGTTTGGTCTTGGCAGTTGCGGATGGTGATCGTTCTTGTGTGAATGAGTCCAGGGGCGGGGAGGGGCGGTGAATGTAGGGGCTGGTGAACAAGAGAGGACAAGCAGAAATCAGTGTCGGAAGGTGAGGAAGGCGAATTAGGACTGATGAAGGTTTTGAATTTCTTGATCAGGCATTTGATTTTGATGTAATCTTTGGAAGATTTTGTAGTTGCGACTGAAGCCAGGGAATCATAATAGAGTTTAATTAACCTCATACTTAAAGAGTAATTCTAAGGCGTCGGTTCTGTCTTCTATTACTTTACCCCTCCCATTCCACCATCACCCACAACACCCACACAATCATATACACCCATACGCAATTCTTAGCATAAAGCAGGTACAAAAATAAGTACTTAAAATACTTATATTGCAGCAATCTAAACTGGCTTAGTATTGATGTAAATACACAATTCTATCTGGAAAGAAGTTTTTAAGTTCCAGGTAAGAAACAGCCAGGGTTGGAAAGACAATGGAAATGGAAATAAGACTGAGAACAAAGGACAGAAAAGCTGAGAGACACTAGAAAAGAAACTGTAGTTTCTTGTAGTGAATCATAAACTTACAGTGAAACAGAATTTAACGGCTAGTTGAGTATATGAAGTAAACTACTAGAGAGGATTTCAAAATAATTTTGAGGCTTTTCAGCTTGCCTGAACACATAAGAGGAAGAGCTCTGAGAAGAAAACATGGTTGAGTCATCAAATTGGGGATAATAAATTCTTCTTAAACAAATAATAAGCCATCCTAGTAGTGATATCCTGAACCTAAGAGTAAAATAGAACATTCTAGATAGATATGAAAAGTAAATTCATGATCCCCTTCCCACTCAAATCTGAACCACCTCTGACCCCCAAAGAAGTGCAGAGTTTCTTAGAACCATATCTAGCTTTTCCAACCCCAAGGCCTTTCTGCACATTCCCATAACCAGCTCAAGATCGTCATCCAGGAATAAAATCACTTGAAATATGAGGAAAACTAAGTAGAACTTGAACCAGTGTAAGGCTTTCACCATCAGGGAGTGCCTCAGCTTTACTTAAGCAATCCACATTTGTCTTGACAGCAGCAGCAAGGGGGAGGAAGCCACAGACTGTTAGCTCTGGGAGGAATCTTAAAAGGTTAGTCTAGAGGTTAGAAGCATACAATATTAAACCAATAAGGAATTTTAGAAATCATATAACCAGTATTTCCAAACATCTTCAAAGGTGAGGATCTCTCCTATTTATTTCTAGTGTTAAAATTTAAATCTTATTTTTGCAAATTATAAAATTCTATATGTACACTGTAAAAAATCCAAGCATTACCACAGAGTATAAGTGAAAATGCAACTTTCCCCCTCCTCCAACATCAGCCAAAAGAGATTACTCCCTAGAGACAGCCTCTGTTAACATTTTAGTGAATATCATTAAAAGCCTATGCTTTTAATGTTATATATAAAATATTTACTAGAATAGAATCATATTTCACATGGTGTTGTGCAAGCTGCTATTTTCACTCAAAAAAAAAAAAGAAACAAAACATCTTGACCTCGTTTTTTTAACAGCTGTCAGTGTTCCAATATGTAAATGTACCATAACTTAGTTAACTAACCCTTCCTTTAGAAGGAAAATTTACTGTTTTCAAAGTTTTAATATTATAAACAGTGTTGTGATGCTCATCTTCAAATGTTCACTTTTGTACACTCACCTAATTATTTCTGTGGGAAAATATCCTAAAAGTGGAATGTGACATCGTAGGCATGTACAATTAACATTTTGCATGCATTGCCAAATTGCCCTCCATAAAGGTGCATAAAATTTTTGTTTCTAACCTAAGTGTCCATCAGTGGATGCATGTATTAAAAAGTTGTGATATATATATATTTAATATATATATAAATATTATTCAGCTATAAAAAAACAAGGAAACCCTATCATTTTCAACAACATGGATGGACCATGACAGCATTATGCTAAGTGAAATAAGTCAGAGAAAGACAAATACTATAAGATCTCACTTACATGTGGAATCTAAAAAAATCAAAAAACCAAAACCACCAAACTCATAGAAAAAGAGATCAGACTTGTGGTTACTGTAGGCAAAGGGTGGGAAGAGGAGAAATTGGAGGAGGGTGATCAAAAGGTACAAACTTTCAGTTATAAGATAGGTAAGTACCAGGGATGTAATATACAACATGATGACTATCGCTAAGATTGCTCTATGATAGATAGGAAAGTTGTTAAGAGAATAGAGTCTAAGAGTTCTCATCACAAAGAGAATTTTTTTAATTTTTATTTTACCTATAGGAGAGGATGGATGTCAACTAAACCTATTGTGGTAATCATTTCACAATATACATAAATCAAACCATCAAGCTGTATACTTTAAATTTATACAGTGATGTATATCAATTATTTCTCAATAATACTGGAAAAAATTTTGTTTTATCCTCAGTTTATGAGTATGGCATTGTCCATATCCCATATCTTCGTCGACACTGAAAATGATATTTTTCATGTTTGCCCGTATGATAAACAAAAATGTTTTAAGTTGAAAGTTTTTTTATTGAAAAATGGCTTTTTAAATTTTTTACTATTATAATTTCTTCTTTTATGAATTGTCTGTTCCTGGCCTTTGCCCACTTTTCAGTTGGAGTGTTCATGAAGACCCTTCTTCAGTATTAAAGAATTCCTAGACTCTCCCCCACAAAATAGTAGTAATATACATAATATTGACCAAGAAAATACATAATACAAAGTTACTGTTAACTCATTAATGGAAGGACTTCTACTTCTGATCAAGACAGAGTAACGGAGACCAGATGTATGCTCCTACCTGAAATAAGTAAAACAGATAATGTCACTCAAATACTGGATATTAGGGAAAAAATATTTATCCTTCTTTCCCTCCACCCAAGCCCCTGGCAACTGATTTTATTTTCTGTCTCCATAGTTTTGCCTTTTCCAGAATGTCATATAATTGGAATCATACAGTATGTGGCCTTTTCAGACTGGCTTCTTTCACTTAGAAGTATGTTTCTAAGGTCCCTCCATGTCTTTTAATAGCAAATTTCTTTTTAACACTGATTAACATTCCACTGTGTGGAGGTACCACAGTTTGTTTATCTACTCACCTATTAAAAGACATCTTGGTTTCTCCCAATTTTGGACAATTGTGAATAAAGCTGCCATAAACGTTCATGTGGAGGTTCATGACATGTTTTCAACCCATTTATATAAATACCAAGAAGTGCAACTGCAGGTTCATATGGTAAGAGCATATTGAGTTTTATAAGAAACTGCCACACTATCTTCCAAAGTGTCTGTATCATTTTCCATTTGCACCAGCAATGAATGAGAGTTCCTTTTGCTCCACATTCTCACCACTGTTTGGTGTTTTTCAGTGTTTTGGTTTCTAGTAGGTGTGCAGTGGTGTCTCGTTTTAATTTGCAATTCCTTAAGGAGGTGTAATGTTGATCATTTTTTTAAAAATATTTTATTTATTTATTTATTTAATTTTTTATTTTTTGGCTGCGTCGGGTCTTAGGTGTGGCATGCAGGATCTTCGCTGAGGCATGTGGGATCTTTCGCTGGGGCCTGCAGGCTTCTCTCTAGTTGTGGTGTGTGTGTTTTCTCTCTCTAGTTGTGGCATGCAGGCTCCAGGGAGTGTGGGCTTTGTAGTTGTGGCACGAGGGCTCCAGAGTGCGTGGGCTCTGTAGTTTGCAACACGTGGACTCTCCAGTTGAGGCAAGCGAGCTCAGTAGTTGTGGTGCGTGGACTTAGTGCACTTAATTTCTCTGTGCAGATATTAAGGGTAATTCAGGTGAAGCATGGGCCAAACGTTTGGTTTAATCATGGAGTAAGGCTGAATTAGGACTATAACCCCTATTTCCTAATTCCCAATCATATGCACTTTTCCCCTTCTACTTTTAATGCCATCACTAACTTGCTTTGGCAGAGACTGTTAATCATTTCTCAAATATTTATTCTTTTTTTCTTGCCCAGCTGAAGACTATATTTTCTAGCTTCCTTTACAGCAAGGCATGGCCATGTGACCAGGTTCTGGCCAATAGGATGGGACTGAAAAACATGCGTGTAACTTGGGTCATGCCCTTGAAGGAAACACACCCTCACCCTTGCCTTCCCCCTTTCCCACAGGTTGGAGCCTCTTTGGCCATGCAGTGAGGGCAATACTTTGAGGATAACAAACAGGCTGAATCCCTGACCACCTGATCTGCTGTACTGACCTGGTCCACCTGAGTGGATTGTTTTATGAGAAGGAAATAAGGTTCAATATTGTTTAAGCCACTATATTCTTTAGATATTATTATAGCCCAGCCTTTATCCTAATTAATCCATCTCCCCTGTGATGTTGGATTATATCTTAATATCTCATGAAGTTTATATTCTAAAACAATGATTCTCAATCTGTGAGTCACAGGACTGTGATAGTCTTTGGTGTTAATACAAAGGATCATGGGATTCGGTTCCCAAACAAGTAGTGTCTGCAGACAAAACACCTGCATGACAAATAAAGACTGCAACTTTGAAATACATATGATGTGATTATATAAAAAAATTTATTCAAAATCATTAATGAATTTCTTGAGATGCAGGTATGTTGGTGATGAAACTTTTAGCTTTGTACATCTGAAAAAGTCGACTTTGCTTTTTAATATTTTTTCACTGGTAACTCTAGGTTGATTTTTTCCAACAATATTGTTGGAGAGGAATGAAGAAGGATAGGAACAAAATTGAAGGACTGACATTACCTGACTTCAAGACTTACTATAAAGCTACAGTGAATAAGACAATGTGGTACTGGCAAAAGAATAGACAGATCAATGGAACAAAGTCCAGAAATAGACACTTGCACTTCTAGTTATCTGATCTTTGACAAATAAATAAAGGCAGTTCAATGGAGAAAGGATAGTCTTTTCAAGAAATGATTGCTGGAACAACTGGACATCCACAGGCCAAAATGTGCATCTAGACACAGACTTTTTACCTTTTGCAAAAATTAACTCAAAATGGATCATAAACCTAAATGTAAAACAGAAAGCTATAAAATTTCTAGAAGATAACATAGGAGAAAGTTTATATAACTTTGAGTTTGGTGATGACTTCTTAGATACAACTACAAAGGCATAATCCATGGGAAAAAAATGGGTAAATTGGATTTCATTAAAATTAAAAACTTCTACTCTGCAAAAGACACTATCAAGAGAATAAGAAGACAAGCCACAAACTGGAAGAAAATATTTTCAAAAATACATCTGATAAACGACTGTTATTTAAATTATATAAAGAAATCTTAAAATTCAACAATAAGAAAATGAACAACCCAGTTAATAAATGGGCAAAAATTCTGAACAGACACCTCACCAAAGATGGTATACAGATAGCAAAAAAAGTATATAAAGAGATGATCAATGGGATTTCCCTGGTGGTCCAATGGTAAAGAATCCGCCTTCCAATGCAGGGGACGCAGGTTTGATCCCTGGTTGGGGAACTAAGTTCCCACCTGTGCACAGAGAAAGAGAGATACCAAAGACTTAGAGAGTTCCATCCTAATCTTTCAGTTAAGTCCTGTTCCTTATTAGACAGTGACCCTTTGAGGGGGTTATTAGCCCTAAATCTGCCAAGACCAAGGCACGGCTATGAACTCTGGGCTAAGGTTTGCCCAAACCCCAGCACAGTTCCTAGTGAGAAGCAGGATTATACTGGATGGCACATGATAAAACGAAAATCTCCACCTGCAGTGAATGAGGTGTCCCTTCTTGATGCTATCACCAGCATTTTTCTTGCAGAAGTTCCAGTGAATGATACTGGGGTGGAGGTGTGGGAAGCTGTATTATTTGTACATAAATCTAAGCTGGTGTGGCAATGAAAAGAATTACCTTTCTCCTCAGTGTAAAATAAGCCTCCTCTCTTCATTTAATTTTGAAGGGAAAGGAAGTTATTAATTAACAAAAGCTAATGCTTTTAATTAAACATTTGTTCTATTTTTACACGCGCACACAAATTTGCTTAAAGATATAACTAAACCTGCTGAGAGTATAATAGAAGCTTTGTTTTGCTATGTAGAGAGCACAACTGATCACAAGAATTAAACCAAAATTGGTCAAGATATTTAGTACATATTCTTGAGTACACCTAATATCTGTATTACCCAATACAGTAAATAACTTTATTTTTGCCAATAAAATTTAGCTTCACCCTTCTTTAAATTTCTATCACCGATAAAAATCAGACAACAAATTTAATAATTTTTAAAATGTCATTTTTTTCCAAAATTTACTTTAAAGATTATCTAATTTTAATCTCCTAGCAACTCTGAAGAAAAATCGTTTTTCTTATTAGTGAACTGAGCTTTTGAGAGATTCGCATGTATAGCTCTTATTAAACACATTGATAATAATAATAGCTTAAGCTCTATCTCAGCAGCTTACTGTTGGACAGGTACCAAGAGTATAGATGATGCTGTCAAAGATGAGTCAGAAAATAAAAGGATTTCAGAGCTGTAGAAAACTGTAAATATCTGCCTGGATGAATGGTAGAGCACATATTAGCATCACGGTGGCCATTCACCAAGAGGCACAAGGGCATTCTGCCTCACTTGCTCTCGTTGGCTGGGAGCCTAAGGAGCATTCAGAACATTAAAAATATAAACAGTGCATTAAAATATATTGTATTATATGTAGATGAATAATTTGTGTCTATATATATCCATATTTACATTTTAATGCATGTATATAAGTTGATATGTATGTTTTCTTTTTCTCTCCAGTCCTCAGCAAACACCAGTCTACTTTCTGTCTCTATAGGTTTCCCTATCCTAGATTTTCATATGAATGGGATCATATAATACATGGACTTCTGTGGCTGACTTCTTTCACTTAGCATGTTTTCAAGGTTCATCCAAGTCACAGCATGTATCAGTATTTCATTCCTTTTCGTGGCCCAATAATATTCCACTGCACTATATTTTGTTTATTCATTCATCCACTGATAGATAGTTGGATTGTTTTCACCTTTTGACTGTTTTGAATAATGTTGCTATATGTGCAAGTTTTTGTGTGGGCATAGGTCATCATTTCTCTTGGATATATATGAAGGGGTGGAACTTCTGGGTCATATGGTAACTCTAGTTAATCATCTGAGGAACTGCTAGACCATTTTTCAAATTGTCTGCATCCTTCTACATTTCCACCAGCAATGTATGAAGTTTCCCATTTCTCCACATCCTAGCTTGGATATACCTTTAAACAATATTGCTTTGCTAAGAATGGTGGGATAGAAGGAGAGGAGGGCAACACCCCGAGGACCTAGTAGAGGCCACACAGCCTTGGACAGCCTACTTTCCAATTCTTTTAAGGTGAGAGAAAATAACCTCTATCTCATTTAATCCACTGTTATTCTGCGTCTCTGTTAATGGCAGCCTAACACAATTCCTAATTCATGTGGTCCTGTTAACACATCTGGAAACTGGAAAGCCCTCAAAAAAATCATTGAATATGTACGGATTTTTTCTGTGGAAAAGTTTCTTTGTGATCCTGTTACACTCGGGAAAATGCACATTATTTCTTTCACAATTTAAGATTCCATCATTCAATAGCCGTTCTCTTCTTAGAAATTGTTTCCGGTTCTCACTAGCACCTTGTGGGTGCTCTGCAAGGTTGAAACAACAACTTGATACCCGGAAACAATGGAAGTGTTACAGATGGAGCAGTTTTTTTTGGTTTTTTTTAAATGCTATTCTTGTCTGCTTACATTCTTTTTATGTATGTATGTATGTATGGCTGTGTTGGGTCTTCATTTCTGTGCGAGGGCTTTCTCTAGTTGTGGCAAGTGGGGGCCACTCTTCAACGCGGTGCGCGGGCCTCTCACTGCTGAGCACAGGCTCCAGACGCGCAGGCTCAGTAATTGTGGCTCACGGGCCGAGTTGCTCCGCGGCATGTGGGATCTTCCCAGACCAGGGCTCGAACCCGTGTCCCCTGCATTGGCAGGCAGATTCTCAACCACTGTGCCACCAGGGAAGCCCTGGAGCAGTTTTTTAAATGGGAAGGAAAAGCACTCACTGTGGCGATGTAGGATGAGCACCAGTTTATTATTTTCTCCCTCAAGTATTATCCCAAATGTTAGGACAACACAAATAATGATGAAAAGTCATTTAAAGCTTTATCTTAAACTCTAGGAGCCCAAGGAATCTCAGTGCCATGTTGACTAGACAGTATCACATGTCTGTTCACTTTTAGACATTGTCTTAGAAACTGCTTTTAGCCTCCATGATAGGTTATTAAACTCATGGCCCAGGTTTCCACCTTGGCCTTTTGTAAGGTAAAAGGAAACCTGAGTAATTAGTTCCATAAATCAGCTTTCTTGCTCACTTCCCCCAGTGCCTGTGTTCTAATTATCTGCATTTTGAGGAGATACTTTGAACACACAAACAACCTGCCATGCTACTGGCTCTAGATATCTAGATTTGGCTCATTAACAAATGTAAGTATCTGCCACAAAGCCAGCCTTTGATAAATAGGGTTTCTAACACGTTTTCATGTAACTAGTAAATCACCATTGGTGGAAAGGAGAACATTAGAATCAGGAAATGTTGTGATTTATTTCTCTCTCAATGCTGTGATTACTGATTGATACATTCAGCCAACATTTATTGAGCACCTACTATGATAGAAATAGCACTTCATTCTGTTAAAAATAATCTGTTTCTTTTAAACTCCCTAAACTAGGTTTTAACACATAAGTTAATGGTACTTGGAATCAAATATTTTAAAACAAAATATCTTAATCATCTCTCTTTTGCAAGGAAGATTTTTTTTCTCATTTTAAAAGGATTTTTTTCCTTTTTTCCTTTTTACAAACAGGATAATCATTTGGCTTGTGTTGTCAACACATTTATTTGAATGCTTCTTGTAAATGCCAAATATATAGGAGCAATGTTTTTCTCTCCCCAAATTTCTCCTGAATCTCAGGTTTTTATCAATTTGCTATTCTGTAGATCCTATTCATCAGTATTTGTTTATTCATAACCATTTCTCAAGGCCTTGATATTTGCTCAGCTCCATATTTTGTGCCCTACTGGGACAGGCTCAAATCCATCTGTGACAAACAGAAGCCTCAAAGAATATATCCAAAGAATAATGTCAACTTTAAAGGTTATATAAATTCCTGGAGCTGTACCATCTTATTACCTTTCTATTTAAAATGTCAACATCTTCTCCTATACCTTTTCTCTTTGCATCTTGGTCAGACACCTTTCTACCTTGAGATTAAACTAAATCTCTTGGTTCAGACAACCCTGGATTCAAACTTCTGCTCAACATCCTATTAGCTGAATGCCTTTATGGTACTCTGGGCAGTGTTTTCATCTGTAAAATAGGGATAATACTCTACCCACAGGACTGGGTTGCTGTAAGGATTAAATGTAAAGTATACAGCATATGCCTGGCACATAACAAGCAGCCCATTCTTGTCACCTGTGAATTTCAGACTTGTTTGTATCATTACTCAATAATCATCTTCCGTTCCACCATGTTAAATTGTTTCAATCACTGACTATTCAATGAACTTTTAAATAAATATATAACATCGGGGTCTTCCCTGGTGGCGCAGTGGTTGAGAATCTGCCTGCCAATGCAGGGGACACGGGTTCGAGCCCTGGTCTGGGACGATCCCACATGCTGCGGAGCAACTAGGCCCGTGAGCCACAACTACTGAGCCTGCGCGTCTGGAGCCCGTGCTCCGCAACAAGAGAGGTTGCGATAGTGAGAGGCCCGCACACCGCGATGAAGAGTGACCCCCGCTTGCCACAACTAGAGAAAGCCCTCGCACAGAAACGAAGACCCAACACAGCCATAAATAAATAAAAAATAAATAAACCCAAAGTTTTAAAAAAATAAATAAATATATAACATAATCAGGGATGAGTCATAGCACATTGGGACTGCTTTTCAGCCTAGATGATTTTAGGAAGCAACTATTCCAACACCTTTTCTTCATGTGATCACTGCAGGGTACTCAAAAAAAGAATGGTTTGGTTCTTTCCCGATAACAAAGAATAAGAGAAGATGAAATTACTATAAGCGTCAGTAACTTAAGTATAAAAGATATATGAATATATGGGAATGAAAAATATATATACATACACAGTTGTTTTTTTTCACAGAGCCTTTTTACTTTAAGCCCAAACTTGATTCCCAGGTACAGGGCTCTGTAACTTTTCTTGGCATTGAAGTCATGAAGTCTCCTGTCCTCTAAAGCCACGGCAATCTACAGTGGAAGCAAGCAGCATGCGCTAAGCACAGCACAGTGGGAACCCTGGGGCATTCGCTGCTGCTCCCACCTGTCGGCCAGGTCATTGTGACGCAAATGCTTTGGACACGTGGAACACCTGCGGGAGAGCAGGGGCGGGGTCACCCTGGGCGGCAGATCCGAGCGGGGTGTACCCCAGGAGATGGGGGTCGAGGAAAGACCCCAGGGAATAGAGAGAGGGAGACTCACTCCCCCCATCCCGGACCCGCCCCAAACAAGGTGAGGCCATCGCCCCCTCCCTCCTCTGGGTCCCTGGGTCTTGCTGGGAGGGGTCGCCCGCCGGGATTCTTCGGAGAGAGAAGCGGGGATGGGACACGACGGCGGGGCCCCGGCCCCGGGCGCTCACGGAGAGGCGAGAGCGCCCGCTCCCCCCGGCCGCTGCGCTGCGCTGCGGCGCTCACGGGTTCCGCCGGCTGCTATTCCGGCTGGCGGCGACCGCCGCAGGAAGGGCCGGTTCCTGCGCTCCCTCCGCCCCCTTCCCTCGCCTTCTGCTGACGCCGACGTCGGATGAGGGAGCTGGAGGGACGCTCGGATCGCTGCCGGGAGGCTCCTAGGGGCCGGGGCTCCGAGGTACCTGCCCTACGGGGCCGTGGCGAGGGCGAGCTGGGCGGGCTGCAGGCTGCATTGGGAGACGCCCGGCAGCCGGGGCGGTCGGGGGCCTGGGGCTGCCAGCCCTCCGCGGGCGCCGGTGACAAGCAGGTCGCCTCCTCCTGCCCCCCTATCCCTGTTCGAGAACCGCCGCAGCCCCTTCCCCTTCCCCGCCTCCGCCCTGGGGCCTGGGAAGGTCTGGAGGATGCGCGCGCGCCTCGAGAGCGCGCGTCAGCCCCGGTGGGGCGCGGAGGGAAACATTCCGCGCTCCAGCCCCATCTGTGGACCCGGCGTGTGCGGCACCCTTTTCCCCGCCCGGCCACCCCACCCACGCCGTGCCTCGCCTTCCCAACGCCTCCGGCCCCAGGACCCCGAGGTCCCTCCTGGGTAGGGACTTGCGTCCGGGGCTGACTTGTTGACGAGTTCACCTGCCGCGGCTCCTGGTGTTTGCTTTTTCTCTTCCTTTTGCCCATCTTTGGCGGAGATGGCAGGGAGCAGATGGGGACTCTCTATAACCACTAGTACCGGGAGGCCTGAGCTTGATCTCCCTCGGGCGAAGTGCTCACCAACCTCGGACCCGACTGGAGCGAGAGTCCTTAAGCAGCCCAGGTCCTTGCAAACCCTGGCGCGCCCGTTTCCTTTGGGTGCTGCTGACACCGCCTTTCCTGCCTCGCGGCTATCGGCAGCTCCTGCTTCCTCTAGAAAGGAACATATCCTGTTACTGCGTCTGCCTTTGCCCGGAACGGCTCCCCATTAACGTTTCCCATTGCCGTTTTACTTGGAGTGCCCCGAAGGCCCCTCAACTTCTCTTTGGGGGTCTTAAAAATAGTGCGTGCGCCCTTTCTCTGGCGAAAGGCATTAACTGGCTGGTTGGGGGAGAGTTATAGTTCAAAAAGGGAATCAGGTTCTCTTCTGTTTAGATAGCTTAAAAAATTATCACGAGAAAGGGTGCTGGGTGGCAGCCTTAGTAACTGAGATCTGGTAACTTTATGAAAATTATCAGGGCCTGGAAAATGTACCACCAGCTGGTTTGAAAATGTTATTGAATGTAGGAAGAAACGCACGTAAGGCATTGGCCATTAAGGTCTTATAAATTATGACTCATTGCAAACATGTTCATGTCTAAACATTTCAGTAAAGCCTCGCCAGAAAAATATCAGGTTGGTTTCTGTGGACCTTTAGTTTAGTTTTTCTGAGATCTGAACTGTTCCTTGGGGTGGGGGAATGAAATAGGAAATGCTTATTAGTTTGAAATCAGTGCTCCAGACTCAATTTCTTACCTTCTGTTTAAAACACACATTTTTTTACTTTTAAGTGAGTTTTCAAACCATTTTTTTTGTTTTTGTTTACTGTTTTAGGTTGCAGTCTTTATTTTTGAAACATCATGTGTAGAGAATACCATAGGGGCAAAATCAGTTTATAATGCTTAATACTTCGATTATCATTGTTTGGTTTCAGACTGCCATGTATATATTTAATTTAAGGAGATGTAGCTTTCTAATTGGATCTTTTTTGCATTACCCAGGTGAAGAGTTGTACTGTTATTAAAGATGAATCTTTAGAAAATGACAGTTAAGCTACTGAGTACTCATTATAATAGCAGAGAGACCCAAGGCTAAAAAAACTGACCTTGGACACTCCATCCATAGGGCATTAAATGCT
The DNA here is from genome assembly GCF_965194805.1 of Balaenoptera borealis. Classification (NCBI taxonomy): domain Eukaryota; kingdom Metazoa; phylum Chordata; class Mammalia; order Artiodactyla; family Balaenopteridae; genus Balaenoptera; species Balaenoptera borealis. The sequence continues at coordinate 67,705,813 of NC_138864.1, forward strand.
AAAGACACTGGATGGTAAATGCCTAGCAAGTTTATTTTATAGCTGTCTTTCCTTCATTTGGTCCACCTGAGACTCTATCTGACTGCTTTCTCTGAGCATCTTTATTACCATGCATTTCTCTCCACATCAACCTTATGAAAAATATGGAAAATTTTGTTACTCAAAAGAAAACCTTCAAAACTGCTGCATTTTCAGTGTATTTGACTAAACAGTACATTTTTTTTTCAGGTGCAGGCAGTTTTATCAGAGGAAGAGAAGTGTGGCAACTGTGAAATGACAAGGCAGGGTAAACCTGTATTGGTGTGAACTTTTAAGTTATAGAAACCTCATACAGGAGAAGGCGGTGAAGTTAATAGGCCACAAGGATCAGGAAGAATTTTTCCTCTTTATTGGTTGAGCCCCACATCTAGAAGCCTGAGGGTAGGTGGCAACATTTAGGATCAGTGCACCAGCTACTAATGTCCTTTTTATTCCATCTGCACTATCAGATTTATGGGAACCATGGACAAGGATGCTATCTGTATGTTTTTGTCCATGAGGCAACATAGATCACTAATTAATTAACCTCATTCCCATCGTCACCCCCATCCAGAATCTGCCTCAGCAAAACCTTTAACTCAAATACCGATACATACAGGAGGAACATTTTTTTCCTCAAGCTGTCACGTTTTATACCACTATCATATTTAATGCCGTGGAGGATGGGCAGAGGACAGGTTTTGGATCCCAATAGAGCAGAATTGGAACCCCAGCTGCAACACTTAATTAGCCATGTGACCTTGAGCAAGTTACTTAAGCTTTTTAGGTCATTACTTCCTTATCCATAGACCAAGAAAATCCACCTTGTGGGGTTGTGGTGGGAATTAGACATAATATATATAAAATGCTTTTCACAGTAAATAGGACTCAAGTAGTAGCAGTAAATTATTCTTTCACATGCTAAACATATGTGCTGTCTATATCTGAAAAGAATGCTACTGCCTTTCCTCCATGATAAAGAATCCATCCCAGTTGGTTTTGGGTAGTTCAAGTAATATTGGTACCAATACTGAGAGCTTGGAGAATCCATTCCAGTTGGTTTTGAGTAGTTCAAGTAATACTGGTACCAATACTGAGAGCTTGGGCTTTATGAAATCCTCCCTGAAGTTGGGGAATGCAATCTGTGGTCGAGGAATAAAGCAAAGCTAATTTGTTCCAGTGGCGGTAGATCTTCCAAACCCTTGCCACTCAAATGTGATCCACAGACCAGCAACATTGGCTTCCCTGGGGAGCTTGTAAGACATGCAGAATCTCAGCCCGCCCTCCCCCTACCCATGTCCACTGAATAAGAATCTACATCGTAACAAGATCCCCAAGTGATTCATGTGTACATTAAAGTTTGAGAAGCACTGTCCTAACCTGGTATTTATCAAACTTTTGTGTCTGATAGCATCATTTGAAGGCTTGTTAAATGTGGATTCCCAGCCTGGATTCTTCCATCTGCTGTTAACACCTCAGGTGGCTCTGATGCTCAGGGTTCTCCCACTAATCTTTACGAAACACTGCATCAAGCTCTTTATCCAGCATAGTGCCCTAAGACGGGCCTTTGCCCTCTTCTTTAACAAAGCATTTTGGCAAACATGATCTTTGATATTCAACCCCCTTTGAGGTAAGTAGGTATTATAATCCCCATTTATCTGCTAAGAAAATTAGGACTACAGGCATGATTTGCCCTGGATAATGCATATGGTAGAACTGCCTTGAACGTCTATAAATCCTGGTTGACCATGCTTTCACTACTCTAGCATCCAAATTAATGCACTGTAAGTAATTTCAGATACTAATGAATCTCTCCAGGACAGAGATGACTATAAGGCGTTTTATACATTCTTTTAAAACAAAGCCTCTCTTCTCTGTGACTGTAGGCCAGTTACTTAGGATAAGTAACTGATTTTGAGCTTCATCCATAAAATGAGGATGATGTCCACTGGACAGTGTTGTCAGAATAAGCATACTGTGCACGAAGCATTCATGTCAGTGTCTGAGAAGTGGTAATTCCTCAACTAATGGTAATTGCTTGTCTCAGTGTAAACCTAGGGAGAGAATGAGTTCATGGAAAGCTGAGAAAATGGCATTGCTCATGATAGGAAGTCTCTCCTCCTAAGTCAGATGATGTCATTCATCAGGCCTTTGGCCAAATCAGAGAAGTGGGGTCACTACTCAGTTTTCAGCAAGCATTTGTTATGTGTGTGTTATATGCCATGCATTGTTCCAGAACTGGGAATCCTAAGACAAGACCCAGACTCTACACTGCTCTGGAGGAGCCTGCAGCCTAGTGAGGGAGATCAAGGAGTCAGGTGACAATTACATTTCAGGAAAAGCAGGGAGGGAATGAAGCCCAGGGCAGAGGCACCCAACCCAGACAGGAGAGAGAGCAGAGAAAACCTGAGAAGATTTGTGGAGGAGGTGACCCTTGAGTTAAGCCTTAAAGAGCCAGTAGGAATTTGGCAGGTCAGAAAAGGTTGGGAGTGGAGAGAGAGAGTTCACCACACAGTACCCAGGTATACAAAGGGAAAGAATACTGGCAAATAGTCCTCATGCCTGGAGCCCAGTGTGCATGTGTATCCCTTATTAGCTGAGTGACCTTGGGCAAGTTTGATCACCTGTGAATTGAGAGGCTTAAATGTATTAATCAGGGTAAGCACAGGACTGATTTCAATTATGTGCTGGATAGTCATGGAGAGGCGGTGGAGGTATTAGTAGAAAATAAGGGACTGACATTAAGAAGTCATTAGAATTAGAGGAAATTAAAGAGGTCAATTTTAGAATACATTTAACAGAAAATACATAGAATTAAAAGAGGGTGACTGAAAAAGACAACTGAATGCAATGCATTACTGTGGGTGGGAAACACGAGGTATATGTATTCAGTGATGGACCAATGAATATATAGATAATGGTATATTGCTAGCCCTGAGAGTCTAGACTTGAGAGTGGGAAGTTCCTCTCATTCTGTGGTGTATTTGTACAACGAGTGACTCTAAAGTTTTGCAGCTATTTTCCCAGAGCACACGTTAAAATCCGTCATCGTGATCTCTCACACCCACCCACTTCTCTGTTGCCGGAATAGGGCATGGAAACCTAATGGTACGTGGGGGAAATCCAGCCTTCTCTGCATGTTTCTGGGGTAGCGCATCCTAGGCCAGGGACCAAGGAGCTAATTGTGATAAATGGTGCCCCCCCCTTCTTATGGGTAGGAACCCTGATAGCCGCCAGGAGTCTTCAGCAAGGTTTTGTTGTGCACAAGCACCGTGGTGGTAATGGATTTGGGGCTAACACAGCGCCTGAGCCTGTGATTAGGAGAGATTGTTTTTATAGAAACCAAGCCCATTATCCAATCCCTTTGGTCCAGGAATAGAATGGAGTGCTTAGAAACAGGAGTTCAGAAGTCAAAAGCAGCCTTGAATTTACTAGTTGTTGACTTTGGGCAAATTATTTCACTTTCTAGCTTTTTTTCTCACTTGCAAAATGGGGTTGTATCCCCTTCTGGTGTGGGCATTAACTCTACGTGCTTCACACATGTAAAGTGCCCCGTAAATGGTAGCACAAAATTATTGCCCTTTGTCCAGCACATATTTGCTAAAGGCCTGCTGTGTTTCAGGTTCTGTGCTTGATGTAAGGAGGCAAAGATGAACCAGTTAGGGTCCCTGCCTTCAAGGGACTTCCAGACTAGTGTGGGGCATGCAGATGTAATCAGCTCATCGCAGGAGAATAATGGGAATGCAAGGCACCACTAGCATCAGTGTGGGGCAGTTAATTCTTCGGTGGGGAGGACAGGAGTGGGAGGCCCCTGGGGAGCAGGAGGGCAGGTGTTGGGTTGGGGAAGACTTCATGGAGGAGTTGACACTTGAGAGTCTTGAAATAAGATGTAAGTTTGGCCAGTTGGACAAATGAGGGGAGGTCATTTCAAATGGAGGGAAACTTTGCAAAGCCTTGAAATGAGTGTATTCAGGAAAGTTCTAGCATTCTGAAATGACCAGAAGGAATAGTTCTGTGTGAGGTAGAGTAAACATTTTTGGAAAGGGGCCAGAATGTGAAGGGGCTTGGGTTTTTTTGCTGCAAAGTTTGGACTTTCTCTAGCGACAAGAGAAGGCAATTAAAGCGTTTTGAGTAGGAGGGTGGTATGATTAGATTTGCATATTATAGAAATAGTTCAGACCATGGTATAAAAGATTGGAGTGGGCAGATACAGGGATGGTTTTGCCTCTGAAGGCCTAGACTAAGCCCTGGCTGTGAATCTAGAAAGGAGAAGATGTATTTAGTAGCCTTTTAGGAGGTAGAATGGAGAGAACTTGGAGACCAGCGGCTAAAGATGAGAAAGAAGTCAAGTTTCCAACTTGGGCCACTCAGTAGATTTTGTGCTGGTAATTAACATAGGGACCATAGAAAGAAGAAACATTTGTGGGTGGAGATGGAGAGAGAGAATTTTAGTTTTAGAGGTGCTGAATTTGAAGTGCCTATCGGACATCCAGGTGAAGATGACCATAGGGAAATGGAGATTTAAATACCTCTTCAGAGCACCAAATCCACATTTTGATCCCCCTACTGTAGTCTCTGGAGAGGTGTTTAATTCTGGAAGTCGTTGGCATACAGCTGTTGGTTGAAGCCACAGAAGTGGATTAAATCACCTAGAGAGAGCAAGTAAAGTGTAATAGAAGACGGCCAAGGTTGGAACCTTGTAGAGCAATGATATTCAAGACGTGCACACAGAGGGAAAGGAGCTAACAAAGGAAACTGAAAAGTTACAAAAGTGTAGAGAGTGTTTTCTGAGAAGTCAAGGAGGGGAGCTTAGTCAAAGGTCAAGTGAGAGGAGGACTTGAGTTGGGTTCCTGGTGAAAACCTTTCTCTGGTGTGGTGGAGAAAGGAACCAGACTGTGTGGCCTTAGAACTTTGTGAAGAGAAGGAAGAGGATGGTAACTGGAGGAAGAAACAGGTTGGAGAATATGGGTTGATGGCAGAAAGGGAGGTTGATTAACTTGAAAGAGAAGGGATAATAGATGGACCAAGGTGGGAAGGGGCAAAAGGGTAAGACCTGTCCCTTCTGAAGAGAAAGGAACAGCAGTGGTTATAGTCATGGTGCTGGATGGTTCCAAAGAAGTGAGTAGTGGTGATGAGGAGAGGAAGCCGTGAGAGAAGGGGCCCAGCACTCTCTCTTCTTTGCACTCCTGACCTGAAGCTCTGTGCCTTTGAGCTACTTCCTGGTGGTTCTACCTGGTATTCTACGTGTCTTACCAGGTATATGTCCAACGGACCTGCCTTTCCTGATTCCCACCAAAATAACTGGTCTTGTGCCTTATTTGCTATTAATAATGGCTAATAATTTATTCACCATTAATAATAACAGCGCTATTGCTGCCGTTTATTCCAGTAAACGTCTTCCCTAAGAAAGCAGCAAGGACCTGGAAAAAGGATCTTTTATTAGTTCTCAAATAACACCAAGTAGATGACCCAAGGGTGGCTCTGTTAATTGGGGTACGTGAAAATACAAAGCTCTCTCTTTCTGCCTGCTTCCCTTTGCTGCTGACTTTTATTTAAAGGTCCTCCTCTTGCATCTCCCTCCCCTGCCTGGGCTGCCTTCATCCCTTGCTCTTAAACTAGCCCAAACTCCAACATGATTTAGGGGCCACTACTTTACCAAGGGAAGGCCTTGAATCCATGCCGTTTCCAGAGAAAGGAGCTGTGTTGGTTTGTTTACAGGACCTGTGCACAGCACAGATATTTTATAAACCACGTACTGGTGTATGTGTTTCAGTAATTTAAAACTAATGAAAAAAGCTTACTCTGTGCCTTGGGAGATTTCCTTCAGTCCTGGGCATCAGTTGGCTCATCTATGAAAGGAGAAGATTGGACTGAATGATCTGTAAGTTCTCTCCTATCTCTGAATGATCCTGTGGAGGCCTAAGAAATTACTTGATCATCTCTTTAAGAGGCTTTAAATTATGAATTTAACCTTAAAGAAACAGAACTTTGTAAACAGTAGTATCTCCCAAATTGTTCTGATTGTTGACATTATGCTTATGTGTAATTTCATATAGGTGTCATCACTACATTCACATTCTTTTTCTTCCTTCACACTTGTAATATTATTAACCATTCATATTTATATATGAATTATATATATTTCATTTATAAATATATGTATGCATTTTATATTTGTAGGTATTTATATATGTGCATATGTGTGTGTGTGTGTATATATATATAGAGAGAGAGAGAGAGAGAGATTGATTGTCCTTATATTCTCACTTTTGATGGTCTAAAGGTAGTTCATCCACTTCACATAATCATTCCTGTGAATCTGATTTAAAGAAGTATATTTTGCATATAGAGTTGGACCTTTTTAAGGCAACTTATTATGAAAATGTGGATTATAGCCATTTTGTAGTTCATTTAAAAAGATTATATATACACATATATATACACATATATGGTCTTTTATATATACATATACATGTATATAAATAAGATTTTATTTTTGTAATGACATCTCTGACAGGATAACTGTCAGAGATTCTGGGGAGAAAACTGTTTAAAGGTATTTATATTTGTACAGAATATTGATGACCTGAGTTACGGAATTAATTTTTAGCTGTTTGCTGCTTTGCTTAATGCCTTAGACCAAGGCTGTCCAATAAAAATATAAGGGCAGCCACATGTGTAATTTAAAACATTCTAGGAGGCATATTGAAACAACTGAGAAGAAGCAGGGGGAATTAGATGATATACTTATGTAACCCAATATATCCAAAATATTATTCAACATAAAATATAAAAATACATATATAAAATATAAATAAGTATGAACATAATTAAATATAACATATAATATGTAAATATATATTTATATATAATATAGCAATATAGTTATATAAAATTTAAATATACATATATATCAATATAAAATACATATAATTTTATCAACATAAAATATAAATGAGTATAAAATATAAATTTCTTAATAGACATTTTACTTTTGGTGGGTTACTAAGTCTGCAGATTATAGTGTGTGTTTTACTTGAAAGCATATCTGATTTCAAACTAGCCATATTTCAAGTGGCTGATGTATTGGACACCACAGTCTCGGATGAGAAAGTTAGTTTATCTCAGATTAATCTTTCATAAAAAAACTTTATCCCAATTATAAAATGCAGTTTTAAAATTTAATTTAAGGAAAACATGTATTCCCATCATTTAATAATGTTCTATGCTAGCAGTTGAAGGCTCTAGTATTTGACAGAAGTTGATTGAGACCTCTGTCTGACTAGGGTGTTCCTTCATTCTTCACCTTGTGAGATTAAGCTTTTAGAGAAAAAGCCACTGTAAGTACCAGAGATTAAAATCCATATGTATGCTAAATTTGAATTGACATTTGAAAGTTACATAAACCAACCTAAATAAAATCAAAGGTGAATATAATTTATACAGCAAGGGTTTTTAAAAATCCTTTCTTTAGCAAAGATACCCTATTTGTTCTTTTTCTGTTTCCAGTCTTCTAATCCACTTCGTATTATTTGCTCTTTTAGATTTCCTTGAGGTTTGTTGTGTTCAGTGCCAGCCTCTTCATTACTACCATCGTGATTTTTGTTGTAGTGCAAAATTCACCCTCACTCCTCCTTTGCAAGCAGGGCTGTAAGCAAGAGAAAAAAGAGCAAGACCTAGATTGTGCCCCTTGTGAGCAATTTGAGTTTGCGGTTTATTTTGATTTTAGTTTGTTTCGTGGGGACATAATATTTTTAACTAATGTTAATGTTAAGGAGGAAAACCTTTTAGAGAATACATTGGCTTTTTTTTAAAGTTTCTTCAAATATGGGATGCTATATTTGATATTTTCCTTTGAGAGACATCTCTTGGAAGAGAGGAAGAGACTCAGGAAAGCACCAGGTTGCTAATCGGCTGATGAGTGTTTCAGTCCCAGAATTCCTCCTCGTAAACTTGATCTTTAACCTGATACCCTCCCCACATATCCACACACACTCCTACCCTTCCCCTGACCAGCAACTACTGATTCTTAGAATCCCAGCCCAGAGGCTATGTAGGAAGCCAGCTCGGTGCCCTGACTTCTTTGTTCGTCTAACCCTGGGCACCTTCCTCATCCATGACACTTCTTCCCCATCACAGGCAGCACTTGGCATCCCCTGACTTCAGATTCTCCTGTTCACTTATATACAGATAGCCCCAAAAGTCTATGGCAAATAGTGATGTGTAATTTTATAGAGGTTTAGTTTTAAAGAATTATTCTGTATTTCATCAAATATAAGAAACCATTGCTTATAAGCTCTTTTACCATTTTATGTTCCATGAAGAAAGAAAAATGACTGCCAAACAGTTGACAAGGTATCGATTATACGACACATCCTGGTTTCAGGAAGGTTGGAATGTGAACAGATTTGCACCTTGGATTCAATGACATGTGGTGCCATGAAGCTGGTGTTTGGGAATGAGTGATTTTACTATGGGATGATTCAAACATACCCCCATGCACCCACATCACTGTAAGACTCTGTGCTGTCCTCTTGAAAAGTGTGTTTCTTTTGGGGGGAAAAATGGCCCACTTCCCAAGAAAAGCTAAATGCTGGTGTGCACAACAGAACTGAAGTGCTCTAAGATGGTGACAATTTTTAGTTAGAAAATAGAGATTTTGAATAAATTAGACAAATGACAAATTTGGCTGTGGCTCCGATCTGCAATTCAAGAGAATCCACCATATGCTCAGTACAGATATAGGAAAAAGGGATTCTGGACTCAGTTTCAGCTAGTACTCCAACTAATAGAAAACCTGCTCACTGAGGGAAGAGAAAAACCTACTGCTAAAGTTGGAAAGGTAATTAATTTGAGGCATGAAACTGCATAAGAAACAGGACACACTTAGGAAATGTGAGTGAAGAGGAAGCTTATTGAAGTATTTTTGTGGGTTGAGAGTATTGATATGGTGAAATATAACTACTCATCTTACCTTTACCCTGAGTAAGCGTTGGCTCAAGAATTTTAGACTCTTTGCATAATTCAAATGTAATCAGAGGTGCCATCAGCTAACTCCATAAACTCATAGAGAAGTGTTCTGGGCCAGAACAAATGTTCAGTGCAGCTGAAGGCAGCCTGTATGGAATGAAAATACTTTGCCATGTTACATTTCCAAGGAGGAAAATCAGTATCAGGGTAGGAGGCAGCCATGGACAGACCAACTCCTCTTTGTAGCAATGCATCAAACTTTGTTTGAACCAGGCTTGCTTTAGTGTTCCATGAACCTTGGGTTATTTGGAAAAAACTTTTGCTTATGTATTGGACAACCAGTGTGTTCAAAATGGCTTTTCAATGGCTATTGGAAATAAAAACAAGTGGGACAGTTGTGGTCTGTCCACATGGGTGGATAAAATTGAAGACTCAACATACCAAGCATGAAGAAAAGCATAGAGGAGAATGAGAAGAAAAGCACAGAGGAATCCTCCCACCCTCAGGGTTGCTACATCAAAATTAGGAACTAACTTTTCATTGATCTATTAACTCTTGGGCCCGTACTTCTTTGAGTAGGTCTTAAATATTATTGGCTCATCTGCTTTTTCCCCGCGGAGACAGAATTTAGTGAAACACAAACATTCATGTGGTCAAGTCATGCTGAATTTAACAATATTGGTGCTTTTCTTTTTCTTATCATGGGACTCACGGTCCGTGAGCAACTTGATACTTGCTCTTCCTTGCCTGTCTCCTAAGGTAAGGTGACCACAAGTAGAACTTTAGGAAGTCTTCTCTGTGCTTAACACAACCTTGAGGCCTGATACCATTCATTTTGGGCTTCTTTCATAAGTGCTTTGTGGCAGAAGTGGAGAAATAGCTTCCTCTGCAGAATCGTGAATTGAAGTATTAGCTAATCATAGACTTTATTGTATTTTAAAGGGAAAATGATATTTTTACAGCAGAATTTACAAATTTGGGGATACATGAAGATCTTTTTATATGTCTCTTGCAAATGTCAAGAGTCTCTTGGATCTAGAAATTATGTTTATATACGTCTGTCTTTCCTGCTCAGCCTGCACTGTCCGATATTATAGCCAATAACCACATGTAGCCTTTGAGCATTTAATGTGGCTGGTCTCAATTGAGATGTACTATAAGTGTAAAATACATACCAGATTTCAGACTTGATACAAAATCATGAATGCAAAATATAGTTCGTAATTTTTAATTGATTGCCTGTTGAAATAATATTTTAGATATATTGGGTTAAATAAAATATATTATTTAAATTTTTTTACTTTTTCTTTTTACTTTTCTTTTTTAAATGAATGCGTTTTCCTGTTATTCTGCATTCCTGCTAGGACTGGTATTTTCAGCTTTGTTTGTTTGTTTGGAATGTAACCATTCTAATCAATGTGTAGGATATCTCATATCTGTTATTTTCTTATAATCCCTGTATTATCAGGTCTTTGTATATGATTTTTTTCCCATTTGTATATCTTGTATGGTAAGGTGTCTATTTGTATACTTGCCCCTTTTTTTTAACCTTTTGACTCCTTTCACCCATTTCTCCAGCCACTCACCACCCACCTCTGGTAACCACCAATATGTTCTCTGTATCTATGAGCTTGTTTTTTTGTTTTGTTTCTTTGTTTTTGATTCCACATGTAAGAGAGATCAGCAGATATTTGTCTTTCTCTACCTGACTTATTTCACTTAGCATAATGCCCTCAAAGTACATTTATGTTGTTGCGAATGGCAAGGTTTCCTTCCTTTTTATGGCTGAATAATATTCCATTATAAGTATGTGTGTATGTGTGTGTATACACACACACACACACACACACACACACACACACACAGGCAACAATTTCTGTATCCATTCATCCGTCAGTGGACACTTAAGTTGTTTCCATGTGTTAGCTATTGTAAATAAGATTTCAGTGAACATAGGGGTGTGAATATCTTTTTGAGTTAGCATTTTCATTTTCTTTAGATAAATAACCAGAAGTAGAACTGCTAGATCACATGGTAGTTCTATTTTTAATTTTTTGAGGAACCTCCATACTGTTTTCCATAGTTGCTATGCCAATTTACATTCCCACCAACAGTGCACAAGGGTTCTCTTTTCTCCATGTCCTCGCCAATACTTGTTATTTCTTGTCTTTTTGATAATAGCTGTCTAACAGGTTTGAGGTGATATCTCATTGTGGTTTTGATTTGCATTTCCCTGATGATTAGCAATGTTAAGCATATTTTAATGTACCTGTTGTCCATCTGTATGTCTTCTTGGGAAGAATGTCTATTCAGATCTTCTGCCCATCTTTTAATCAGATTGCTTTTGCTAATTGAGTTGTATGAGTTCTTTATATATTTTGGATATTAACCCCATATCAGATATATGATTTGCAAATATTTTCTCCCATTCAGTAGGTTGCCCTACATTTTGTTGATGGTTTCCTTTGCTAGGCAGAAAGTAGAAGCCTTTTAGTATGGTATGCCACTTATTTATTTTTGCTTTTGTTGCTTTTGCTTTTGTTGTCAGATTCAAAAAGTTATTGCCAAGACTTATGTCAAGGAGATTACTGGCTATGTTTTCTTCTAGGAGTTTTATGGTTTCAAGTCTTACATTTAATTCTTTAATCCATTTTGAATTTCTTTTTGTACATGGTGTGAGGCACTAGTCTAGTTTTGTTCTTTTACATGTAGCTGTCCAGTTTTTCGAACACTATTTATTGAAGAGACTGTCCTTTCCCCATTGTATATTCCTGGCTCCTTTGTCGTGAATTAATTGACCATATATGTGTGGGTTTATTATTTTTTACTTTTTTAATATGGTTATTAGATCATTTAAAATTACTTATGTAGCTCATAGTATATTTCTATTGGACAGAGCTGATCTAGACTATAGGTTCCTTGAGGCCAGGGACAGTGCCTGCCACATGTTAATTAAATGCTCGATGCGTGTTTGATAAATCAAACTGTTGAAATGAATGAACAGATGAGAATTATAACAATTTTTTTAAGTAGTGATTTTGACACTGGATTTAGAAGGTGATAGGCCAGATGAGATGGATTTTGTCAGTAAATCTTAAAATGTTTATTAATTATCCCTGGTGTATGGGACTGAAACATACATTAAAAGAGATGCACATGCTGGCTGCAACTGCCATCTCATGAGACATTCAGATATCCCCTGTAGGCTGACCTGATTTTGCCACCCATGATTCCTTTGTTCAAGTGCCATATATAATCCAGAAGTTTGTTCAAGAATGATCTATTTCTAGAGAGGATTTTTCCTTTGTGCCATTTAGCTGTGGTTCTCAGACTTTAATATGCTTAAGAATCACTTGCAAAACCTGTTACAAATGCAGATTCCCAAACCCATTTCCAGAAATTCTAGTTCAGTAGGTAAGGGATGGGGCCCAGGAATCTGCATGTTAACACCCCAGAAGATTCCTGCATAATTGACCTGTAAGCAATACCGTGAGGAACACTGCTGTATGGCATCATAATCTGGGAGCAGCCTGAAACTTCAGGAAAAGGGCAGTTGGTTTAGCGATTTTTATTATCTATTATACTATAAAGAACTCATTGTTAAATATATTAATAATCAAAAATTAATCAAAAATTGCAGCAAACAGAACAATCAACAGTGAAAAGGCAACCTACCAAATGGGAGAAAATATTTGCAAACCATATATCAGAGAAGGGGTTAATATCCAGAATATATAAAGAACTCCTATAATGCGATAACAAAAAAATTACCCAATTAAAAAAATAGGCAAAGGACTTGAATAGACATTTCTCCAAAGAAGATATGCAAATGGCCAAATAGCACATGGATGCTCTCCAGGAAGAAGAGAGATGCTGGTTACGGGATGCTGTCATTTCAGAGGCATCCGGACACTCTAAGAAAATGTCCTTCCTCTTTCCTGTCCCCATACCTGAAGCCTGGAATATCAACACCTCAATTGCGTTCCCTCAAAACATTTTTTAAAAGCCTTGCAGAGACTTCCCTGGTGGTCCAGTGGCTAAGACTGCACGCTCCCAATGCAGGGGGCCCGGGTTCAATCCCTGGTCAGGGAACTAGATCTACCACATGCTGCGACTAAAGATCCTGCATGACGCGAATGAAGATCCTGCACGCGGCAGCGAAGATCCCATGTGCTGCAACTAAGACCCAGTGCACCCAAATAAATAAATTAAAAAAAAAAAAAGCCTTGGAAACCCTGCTCATTTTAGGGGTCCTGGTTGTTAGGACCCTTTCTGAGGCAGAGGGAGAATGATTGGGTTCATGTTGTTGAAGTAGCCAGAGCATTCACACGCTGAGCATTCACTCCAGCGGCCAGCAGTCTGTGTCTGGTCAGAGGCCATTCCTTTAGGTAGCGAGCTCTCCATTCTTTCCAGTAACTGGTAGGCAAGTGTGGCTGGGTTAGCTGGCTCTACCCCTCCCTGGGGTTGGCTAGCTTCCACGAGTGGGGCAAATGGAGTGAGGGGCAAAGGCATCAAGTGACTCCCATATTTACTAATGAGATGAAAATACAGTACTTGGTTGGTCAAAACTGAAATAATCTCATTTTCCTCCTTTGTACCCTTCTTGGTATCTTGTTCTGGGTTATCAATTCTTTTTGTCTGTTTTTATTTTTGCAATGTGTTGGTTTACCTTCTAGAAATACTGATTATGAAAGATTTAAGATCTGTAAAGAGACAGACAGATGCAGTATACTCACCACCTAGCTTATCAAAGAAAATATTATGGGTACAAAGTCCCTGTATACTCCTTTCAAATAATATTCCCCATCCCCACTGCAGTGGTAACTGCTGTTTGGAATTTAGTGTTCGTCATTCATATGCAATTCTTTATACCTTCACTGTATAATGTTTGTATATTTCAACAATATAGAGTATTGTTTGGAATGTTGCGGTCTCAAATTTTATGTAGTCTTTTGCAACCTGCTTTTTTCATTCAACTTGCCTGTTCACTTCTTAAACTTCATTGAGGATGTTTCTTCCAGTGTTACTTAACTAGACTACTCTAGACATTGGGGTACAGTGATACTGTGTAATAATGTTTGGCCCCCAAGATACAACTAGAAATGGCTTAGACTGAAAAACTTTATATGTGTCAAATGAATGTATAATTGTAATATAGTGTGTAACTGTTAAACGTATTTGTTTTATTTCAGGTTATAATATAACTTATCCTCTCATGCTTTTTCCCTGTCCCTTCTCCCCAAATCATCAACAGTAGAAAAAGAAGAAGAAGGAAACATGTCAGGACACAAATGGTAAGTAATTTGTTGTCTCTTCTGAATTGGGAGAGGCTAATGAAAGAGGATAGCACGTAGTATATGCTCAATAAATGTCTACTGAATGGAAAAATCAAGAGTCACAATAGCAGTAAATAACCTGTTAGCCTACACCCAATGTTGAGTATAGTCAAGTTTTCAGTATCCCTGCTAAATGTAATATGAAAACCAATAACCAAAAATATTCTCTAAGAAATTCATTTATGTGTAACTTTCTGCTGGGCATCTAACAATGGCTTTTCTCACCACCATTTTTTCAGTGTAATGAGTTGATACATTTTTTAATCTGTCTTATTTACAACTTCTAATATTAGGGTTATAAGGGAATTTTATATAGGGCAGCTATAAAATAACAATATAACTAATAACAATAAAAATAACTCAGACTCATTAATATATAGTCATGACTTCAACCTTCATGAACATTCAGGAGCCAGTCATGGTTGGAAGTAGATGATGCTGAATAAAATAGGTGTGGTAATTACATGACAGTGTTATCACTGCCTTTTACATGCCTATAAAGCATCTAACAGCATGTTAAACCACTTATAAATTCCAGTTCTGTTACAAGCAGTGTTTCTGAACCCTTCTGAAACCTTGATCCACTGGGCAAGCAGATCTTTGTTGTTTTCTACCTCCTTTAATTTGTATCATGAAACAGTGCCGTGCATATTTTCATTTTTCAAAGGTACAATTAAAAAAAAAAAAAAGGTACAATTGATTATAATAAGGAATATACTTTTTTTTAATAAATTTATTTATTTACTTATTTATTTTTGGCTTAGTTGGGTCTTTGTTGCTGCGCGCAGGCTTTGTCTAGTTGCAGCGAGTGGGGGCTTCTCTTTGCGGTGCGTGGGCTTCTCATTACAGTGGCTTCTCTTGTTGCGTAGCACAGGCTCTAGGCGCGCGGGCTTCAGTAGTTGCGGCTCACGGGCTGTAGAGCGCAGGCTCAGTAGTTGTGGTGCACGGGCTTAGTTGCTCCGCAACATGTGGGATCTTCCTGGACCAGGGCTCGAACCCGTGCCCCCTGCATTGGCAGGCGGATTCTTAACCGCCGTGCTACCAGGGAAGCCCCAAGGAATATACTTTTTAATCCCTCCTCTCTCAGTAGAGAAGCAATCAGGTCCAAGTCCTCTGTAATATCAAATGTCAAACTTTAAAAGTATTTTGCCTGTCTTAAAATGTAATGAGCTTTAAAAGGTAATTAATAAATAGCTAAGGGATTTAGTTTCCCTGAGTATCCCCATTTGACAGCTCTGTAAGAGTTGTCAGACTATTTTTTTAATTGTTCCATCTTGCCACATTAAGACAAAAGGATGGCTTCATCCTGTGACCCTCGTAATGGCTGTCACATCCTGGCAGCAGGCTCAGGGAAGTAGGTAGTTGTCACCCACCTAGGAGAGATTGGAGAGTCCCAGGAGATGAGCCCTTCCCCATAGTCCTTCTCCCATTACTGTGCCACTTCATTGCTTGCTGCTGAAATACAAGGGCTGCAGGGAACATTGAAATGCACACTACACTGGGATCTAGAGCCTTGGATTTTAATCCTGTGTGATTTTGTGCAAGATTCTTAACGTTTTGAAACCTAAGATTCCTCATTTGTTAAATAACGGGTGAAGCATGTTCACTAAATGACCTCTAAAGTCCTTTTTTTTCCCCTCGAAATAGAATTTTTTTTTTGTTAATCCATGACCTTTGACCAAAAAAACAAAATAAAACACAATAGAAAGGAGTCTATCCTAGTCCCCACTCTTAAAAATTCCTTTCCCCTGAAATAGCCACAGTTTGGGGGAGCATATTCTTACCATCTTTCAATGCACATACTATGTAGTGGGATTATCTTTTACATAAAAGTTATACATATTTTCATCTTATTTTCTGTGATTTAAGCTCATAATAAAATGTTTTTTATTTATGTTTTAAATAAAAATTATATATATTTAAGGTGTGCAATATAATTTGATATGCATAGTGAAATGATTACTACAGTCAAGCTAGTTAACATACCATCTTTTTAAATTTATTTTATTTATTTATTTATTTATTTGGTTGCTTTGGGTCTTTAGTTGCAGCAGGTGGGTAGCACACAGGCTCCTTAGTTGTGGCATGCGAACTCTTAGTTGTGGCATGCATGTAGGATCTAGTTCCCTGACCAGGGATCGAACCCGGGCCCCCTGTATTGGGAGCATGGAGTCTTAACCACTGGACCACCAGGGAAGTCCCAACATATCATCTCCTTTTATAGTTACCACTTTTTGTGTGTGATGAGTGCACATGAAGAGTAATGCTCCTCTCCTAGCCTATTTCCAGTGTTGAATACAATATTATTAAGTACAGTCATCATGCCTATACATGACATATCTGGACTTATTCCAAACTTTGAAATGATGCAGAAAGATACAAAGTAAACCGTAATCCTCCACCTCTTTCCAAAGATAACCATTGCTAAGGATGTCATCTGAAACTCTGATTTTTTAAGAACAAATGTGTGAATTGAAACTTGTAAATGTTATCTGGCAGGAGAATGTAAATCATCGAGTTTTGAGATACATATTTTGGTATAGTAGTATAAAGCAATTTCTGTTTTAGGACACAAGTCTGGCACATTTTGAGTGCTAATGGGATGGGGTGGAAGAAGTTACATGTCTGCAGAGGGAGATGCCTGGGGGTCCTGTGTGAGCTTTTGGACCGGAACCCTAGACAGGAGGGAGGTGTAGACAAAGCAAGGAGGGATGGAACACCAGTGGCAAACTTTCTGTCAATATTTGGGTACCCTGGTCACTTTTACAGAATTCCATTTCATTCTCAATTGAATTTTTTTCCAATTTCTTCTTTACACAATTTTTGATATGATCTTCACTGTGCTGTTCCTGAAGAATGGCTTCCTATCGGTATTTTAAGCATTTATGTTTAAGAATTTAAAGTTTTAGTATGAGAAACCCATCATCAATTTTTTAATACTTTTTTATTTTTCAAAATTTTATTTGACCGTGGTAAGAATACTAAACATGAGATCTACCCTTTTAACAAACTTTTAAGTGTAGAATACAGTGCTGTGAACTCTAGGCACAGTGTTGTACAGCAGATCTCTAGAACTTATTCACCTTGCACCGTTGAAACTGTATGCCCATCGATTAGTAATTTCCCATTTCCTCCTCAGCCTCTGGAAACCACCATTCTATTCTCTGATTCTATGAGTTTGACTGTGTTAGGTACCTCTGTGACAGATTTGAGGTATGCTGTTTTTCAGCCCCTTATCTCTACTTTTCTGCCATCACTTCAGTGTTGGCTGTAATGCTGGGCTGGAGAGAACATTGGTGTTAGGCTTTATCTCTGACTCACTGGGGTGCTTGAGGCAGTCACCTTGCCTGGCTTGGCCTCACTTTGTCTACTTCTGAAAGGAGTGTGTCCAGTCTTTTGATATCTAAACTCCTCAAGGTTTAGTTTCTCAATTTCCTGCAAAAGTTTCTTAATTTCCTCACTAACTTTTAAGGTTTTGGTATAAGTTAGACTTGATTAACCTTTTGCTGTAATAACCGTGTGAGAAAGTACTTATATGTTTATTAATGTTGTAAATGTTTGGATACATTTGTTCACACTATAATATCTTAACCTTTTTTGAAAGTCATGAGTAAAATGGCTCTTCGAATGCCTTTTAGCAGTTATCCCTGGGACTTACACGATCGATATGCTCAAGATAAATCAGTTGTAAATAAGATGCAGCAGAAGTATTGGGAAACGAAGCAGGCCTTTATTAAAGCCACAGGGAAGAAGGAAGACGAACACGTCGTTGCCTCTGACGCAGACCTGGATGCCAAGCTGGAGGTGAGTGCTTCATTGCCCTCAGCCCCAGCACAACCACCTTGCTAGGCTCAGGGTCGGAGAATGTGTTCACGGGGGCAAGCATAGGTGTGCTTTGTATTTGAAAACATACTGCAAACAGCTAGTTCATAAGGAAAATCTAGGATCAGCTTAACTCAATCCCAGCATATTTTTAAAAAACCCACAAATTCTCCTGTAACCCCCAGTATGCCTCAGTTAATTTGTTTTTCAAGCGCTTCGTTGGAATGCATGGAATGTGGTAAATTCTCAATAAATGTTTGTTGAAAAACATTAATGCACTCAAAGAGCCACTGCCAGTGATAGCAACACTACGGTCAGGCGTATGTTTACATTTAGAAAAAAAAAGAAAAAAGGATGACGGCAAAAGATCCTGGAAAGTGAGTCTAATAACCTTGTATTGAATCCTGGAAAATTCTAGAATTGAATTAACCAATATTTAGTTAGACTAGTTAATAATACAGTAAGCTGAATTCATATCTGAATGATCCTTGAATACTAGTACAACTGGTAAAAGGCCCACTAATTCCCTGATTGCTGGACATTCTGCCAGTACTTTAGATCAGAATTTAAAAAGCATTTGCTGTACAGCAGAAACTAATACAACATTGTAAATCAACTATACTCCAAGAAAAATTAATTTTAAAAAAACCAAAATTTAAAAAGCATACTTAACACTTCCGTGAATGACAGGGCACAGAGAGAAATAATATGTCACGTGGTCTGATAAGAATTCAGAATGATGTCTAAATTTAATACATAAGCTAAAGTTAATGAGCTGAACACTTAATGAGACAAAAATCAAAAGCTCAAGATTTCATAAAGCATTCTGAGAAGGGTGGCCAGGGTGGTGCAAGCCATGGTTATTCTGGAACAGAGAGGCTGAGGGGAAATATGTTAGTTGTCAGTTCTCTGGGAAGGCCTGTCACGTGGAAGAGGGATAAGATTCATTCTGTGCATCTGACAGTAGAACCAGACCCAGGGCCACTATTCATAGTACTCATCTCTCATGGAATTATCTCAAGTGTCTGTTTGCCTGCCTTCCCTCCACCAGGGGGTCAGATTCCATGACACACAGTACACATTCAGTAAGTATTAACTGAATAAGTGTACATGTTAATGCAGTTAAGATGAGTTCCCAACCCTTTCTCCTGTCAGTGGAATTGTTCTAACAGAAGCTGGGTTTGACAGAGATGTTCCAGTGGAGATGGCTTCAACGGAGAGAAGTAGAGCCAGGAAGCCTCTATTCTGATTTTAGTATTCTAAATAGAATTGAAATGATTGTAAGTTGCATATGCTTTTCACATCTTATAGATTTATTTTTTTTCCTCTTAACAACCTAATAAATACAAGCATTATTCAAAAAGTAATTTAATATGTTATTTTCTAGTACGTGAAATGCAATACAGTAATTTTATATTTATATTTAGGTTCTTGCAGCAGCATTTTCACTGAACCAACTGTACTTTAATCAAAATACCTGCTGTCCTAGGCACATAAGCATCCAAAGTACTTAACTGTCACTAATAATTTTACACATGATAAAGACTTCTGTTGCAGGAATGTTTTAATACTGATGTTGATGTTTATAGAGAAAGAGAATGGATTCCACCAATAAAGCATATGAAAATGATGTGCAGACCATTTTGATGTGCTTTTCAACTAAGTTATCCATAGAAGACTAGCTTATGAAACAAGAACTTGTATTCTGCTGGCAAAGAAAGCTTGTATGCCAAGCTGTAATGATGGTCAGATTCTATTACAATCTGTTGGGAAGTTCATGTAGAAATGTTCACTAAGTTTAAATATTTGTCAGAATTGCTTGTTAATGAAATCATTTTCTGAAAAACAGCTCTTAAGTACAAGAACCAACAAAACTAACCTGTGGTGACAGAAGTCTTTTAGTGGATGCCACAGCAGAGTAGACTGACTAGAGGGTGGAAATGTTTCTTATCTTACTTTGGGTATGATTACAAGAGTGTATACAATGGTCAAAGTCACAGAACTGAACTCTCCAGAGGTGTGCATTTTATTGCATTTAATTTATACTTCAGTTTTAAAAAAGTGAACAGTAACAGCAGAATAGCTCTTGAACATACTTCTTTTAACATCCTTGCTCCTATGTTCAGGAATTACTATGTGTTGATAGTTTGTGACCCAGAATACTGTATCAAGCATTTGTTAAGGAACATACTCAGACTGCTGATTTTCTGTTTTGTTTTATGGTAAAGGGTTTTTGTTTTTTCCCTAAATAGGTAGAGGATGAAGTGTAATGAAATGAGATTTAGTAAAATTTATACTCTACATGACCAAGATTTATCATATTAAGCATTCATAGGAATGGATTTTAATCTTTTAAGTATATATGCATGCATTCATTTTTATTAGAACATTTGGTCATTTATATTATGAAGCCGATCTTCTGTTTTGACTCAACTGTGAAGTGCTTTGTAATACCAGGGCATAATTGCTACATCACCATGGCCAGTAAGCCAGGGGAGAGAGGAGAATGCCTTGCCCTGCTTCCCTGGATGGCTCCTCAGAGACATAATGTTTGTCTCCATTTCTGAAGCAAAGACCAGAGCCACCATAAGTTAAAATCTAGTTATATTCTTCTCCATACAGCCCACCTGCTTTTCCCTTAATTTTCTCTGTTATGGCCATAGCATGACATTAGGTTTCTTCTCTGTATATTTTACGAAATAATTGGGAAAATGAGGAGTGATAGGAGCTGCTAGCTAAACTCCATTTTACCAGATCTTTTCAAAGCAGACAGAACATTCAGCTGATTGATATTTGTTTGTTTTTATAGAGTTGTTTAAGCATGCTGTAAAATGCATTAGGATCACAAAATAAGCTAATGTTGTGTTTTAAATATGATGCTTAATTGACAGATCTTCCATTTGAAAAAAAAAGACAGTAAGTGGTAAAAGAAATAAATTCAATTATGAAGGAATATTGGGTCTCTGGTTTACCAAGTCCTCTAATTGGGCCCCTCACTTAGGATTTCTGGTTTTCAGCTATTATTTCAATGTCTGGAGGAAATCATCCTTCTGCAGATCTCAATTTAGATCGCAGAGCTGATGAATTCTAATAAATATAGAAAAATAGGAGCATATTTAAAAGCTTTGGTCACATTTTCTTTTCAGTACACCACGTAACACCAAGCTTATTTAGGCATACAATCTTGCTTTTAGTGGGCAAATCAAACGCTATGGTTATATTCAATATAATTATTTTTTATTTCACTGCTGTCTGTTTTGTTTAGCATTTTGTTTGTATTTTTATTATAGCTGTTTCACTCGATTCAGAGAACCTGTCTGGACTTGTCTAAAGCAATTGTACTCTATCAAAAGAGAATCTGTTGTAAGTATGCCATAAGTGTGAATATTGACCAAATAGACAGTAAGAAATTGGATATTTTGCCTTAATATATAATTTTATAAGTTTAGGAAGCAAGACAAGGAAACTACGGTTTAGGAGTGTCTGTCTTTGCTCTTTAATTGGTGGGGTGGGGTCTTTAATCATTTTATTAGAAATTCTTTACATAGGCTGTTTTTCAATGCAAGTACCATAACAGAAGAATTTTACATTGAGTCTACCATGGATAAGTGCGTGCCATTTATTTTCCTAATTATAAAAAAGTTTTCTCAGTTTTATATCTTGGGATTTGGCGTTGTTTTTATTTGATTGCCCAGGCTCTCTTATGTCCAATTTTGTTCCTTTTAAAGTGACCAAATGGAGAGAGAAGGCACTTACAGTTAATTCATTGACTATATTTTGTTGACAGCGCTTCTTCCTGAACATTTTCTATGTCAGATATTGGGTTTTTTAGGGAACAAGATTCTCCTATGGTCATCCCATCTTAAAATCATTACCAACAAAGTTGTCTCTGAAATACCAAATATCAAGTTGGATGTTAGTATGTTTTTAAATTTCCATTTGTAGGTCATTTAAGAGTACAATTTCTGTATTTCTGAGACTAAACTATGAGAAGTTTGTCTGTTTCTGACTACTGCCAAACCCCTTTCCAGTAATCACAAATTAACAGTTGGGCATTTTCCTTCATTAGTAATCTTTTATGAAGACTGTTTTTCGGAAGTACAAAATCCTAGGACTTAGAGGCAGAATTTTGTGAATTATCTGTGTTACTGTTTACTAAGTGTTTGAGCTAAGACTTCTCCAGGGCTAGAGCTCCAGAGTCTTGGGTATGAGGAAATCCAGACACATGACACACTGCCCCCAACATTCCTCTGTCCCACATCCAGTCAGTCACAAATGCTGGTCCATTTTGTCACCTGCTTTGCTTTCAGATTCTCCCTCCTGTACCTCTTCACGGCCACCGCCTTAGTTCAGGCCACCATCATCACCATCATCACCATGATCACCATCATCAGCTTCCTAACTGATCTCCCTGCCTCCCCTTTTTCCTTCTCCAGCCCATCGTCTGCACTACAGTCAGAGAGCAGTCAGCAATCTCCCAGAGCTCCCAGTGGTCAAAGCTGGGACAATTTGAGCAACAAAGTAAATAACTGATTGTATTAGGTTATAACCCATGAAGTAAGATAAATGTCCATTAAGTGTGTATGGAAATAAACAAAAAAACAAACTGACATTTTCATGATATTAAGTCTCCCTATCCAGAAACATAGTTTATATCTTTTTAGTTGGGTACTCTTGAATACTGCTTCACAGAATTTTAGAATTTTCCCTTTACAGGTATTGGGTATCATTTTTTGGATTTATTCTTATGCACGTAATATTTCTTTGATACAGTTCTAAATGGAATCCTCTCTTTAATTATGTTTTCTATATTTTTGCTGCTGGAGAATAAAAATATATCTGACTTTTGGGTTAAGCTTATATCCATTCACATTATTAAATGCTGCTATTATTTCTAAAAAAAAAAAAAAAACAAATGGGGGAGAAGAGACAGTTCTTGCTTATAAAATAATTGCAATTAATAAATCTAGAAAGAATGAGGGAACCACAAAATCACCATTAGGTAAACACCACAGTAAGAACTGTGGCAGGCAAGATTCACTGAAAGATATTGTAATTAGTGAGTGAAAGTTTGAGGAGAAACTGGATCTTTACATAGTCTTCTGTATTTACCCCCCAAATTTTTAATAATTACAAAAGGAAAAAATCATAATTTTACAGTGGGGAAATCCAGTAGACATGACATGAACAAAATAATGGAGGTTAACACCATCAGTAATAACGTGTGTTGATCTCCGGTAGCCCTGCTATGAAACACTAAGAATGGCACTCCACCTCTGTGGTTTCCTTCCCCCAAGTCTGTAACCCCAGTCTAATCATGAGAAAGCAGACAAACCCAAGTTGAGGGACAGTCCACAAAATGCCTGAGCAGTACTCTTAAAGGGCGTCAAGGTCAAAAAAGACAAAAAAAAGCCTGAGGAACTGTCACAGGTTGAAGGAGACTAAAGAGACTTGACAACTCAGTGTGGGATCCTGGGACAGAAAAAGGACATTAATGGGAAAACTAGGAAAATTCAATACGATTGTGGTTTAGGTAGTGGTATTGTACCAATGTTATTTTCCTAATTTTGATCATTCTACCATGGTTATGAAACATTACGGGAAGAAGGGTACACAGAAACTCTGTATCCTATTTACAATTTTTTCTATCAGCCTAAAATTATTTCAAAATAAAGGTTTTTTAAAAATGTACATTGGGGCTTCCCTGGTGGCGCAGTGGTTAAGAATCCACCTGCCAATGCAGGGGACGTGGGTTCGAGCCCTGGTCCAGGAAGATCCCACATGTCGCGGAGCAACTAAGCCCATGTGTCACAGCTACTGAGCCTGTGCTCTAGAGCCCGTGCTCTGCAGCAAGAGAAGTCACCGCAACGAAGAGTAGCCCCCACTCACCGCAGCTAGAGAAAGCCCACGCACAGCAAGGAAGACCCAAAGCAGCCAAAAATAAATAAATAAAATAAATAAATTTATTTTAAAAAATAAATAAATAAATAAAAATGTACATTGGATCATATTGCTTCTCTGCTGAAAAGCCTCCAATAAGCACTTAAAGTAAGATGTATACTTCTACTCCATGGCTTACAAATTCCTACACAATCTGACCCAGTTCACCTCTCCAGCCACTTTTGCTCTTACCCACGATGTGACCTGAGGCCTTTTGCACTCACTGTTTCCTCCATCTGGGATGTCCCTGCTCTCATTGTCTCTAGTGGCCCCTTATCCTTCAGAGCTCAGCTTAATGGTCATCTGCTCAGAGATGCCTTCCCTGACCACCCAGCCCAAAGCAGCTACCAATCACTCTCTCTTACTCGCCAACCCCCCCCGCCCCAATCTGGTATTTTTCTTTTTGTGTTTTGAGTTTGTTTTGAGTTTTGTATTTTTTATTTTCTGTCTGCTGCCACTTGAACATAAACTGCATCAGAGCAGGGTCTTCATGTGTCTTGTCCATCTCTTTATTCCCAGTGACAAGAACAGTGCCTAGTACATATGAGATCATCCATAAATTTGTGCTAAGTGAATTAATGCTGCCAAGCTAATTGGTTTTGTAGTTCTTTGGTTCCCTTTTCAGGGCACATCTGAAAATCTAATTAGGAGTTAAACATGAATAGGTTTTTATTTGTCTCTGAATTAAGTCCCAGTTGAGTGAAACCTTATAAGTGGAAACATTTGAGTTATCTGATATCTGTATTGCACCTGAATTTTAAACTTCTATAAATTTATTTCAGTATTTGAATTTTAAAATTAAAATTAAGGAATGAACATCCCTTCTTGGAAGATGACACAGTCATCACTAAGTCATCCAACCTGGAGCCTGATGCCACTCAGACTTCTTCCACCACCCTCTGAGCAGCACTGCCCATTACCAGATTTCAGCGCTTAAAATGAAGCCTGTCTTCCAGTCCAAGTTTAATCCTCGAGTGTGTAAAATAACCAAAAATGAATTCTCAAGTGCTTCAATCTACTTAGGTTTATTTCGGAAAGAGTACATGTCACCACCCTTGTAGTCATTCAGGTACCATGAATTGGTTTCTTCCTAGCCTTAAGTTCATGTGTTCATTTGTATGTGACTTGAGGTTTCAAGGTAAAAAAGGTGACAGTAGCCTCATACTGTTATAAACAAAAGTGTGAAATTTTTCCTTATTGTGCAATTGAGTGAGTCCCATATTCGTAAGTGGAAAGGAGGAAGAATAGAAGGTATTAAAAAACAACAAAACTTCATATAATTATAGGAATTTTAAAAAATTACCTAGAACCAGGACATAAATATCAGATAAACATTTAAAGTGAAGTAAAGTATACAGCGATAACAAGGCAAAAATTATTGCTAGTTCAATTTCACAAGCATTTTATTAGTGCCCTGAATAAGACTTTATGCTCAGCCTTGGGAATCCATAGTTTGGATGAGGTCCCTGCCCTGAGAAAGCTTAGGTTCTCACGGGAAAGATAGACACGTTGCCCACCCACGGACACCCCAGTACCAGGTGCTGAGAGGGCGCTGCTGTCACAGAGAAAGAGGGATCACCTGCTTCACAGAGGAAGTAGCTTTTGAGCTAGGCTTTAACCAATGAACTTGATTTTGAGAAACAGAAGAGGAAGGAGGGTAGTCACTGACCATCAGGAAGAATGGATTCTAAAGCCTCTTCTCCGTGGAATGTTGAGTGTAAGCTAGTCACAAATTAATAAGGAAGCAGTAGTAGCTTTAACCTTCACTTTTGGATTCCTGGTTCCTGGCTAATGTTATACAGCTGTTGCTGGGGGGATAGTTTCAGGAACAGGATGCATTCTGAAAGAAGTCTGGATTGTTCATGAAAACAGACAAGAATCCTGGTAGCATCTAGGAAGCATTTTTAGAGACAAATGATTGGTAAATGTGTCAATACAGAAATGTGAAATAAGAGTAGTGTTCAAAGTGTGTCCCTAGCAAAGTCTGTGTTCAGAGAAAAAACATTCTAGGAAGCTCAGTGTCACTGCTTGCCCGCGGCTCAGCTGTTGGTGAATGTGTATTTGGACCAGTAGCTGCCTACCAGTCCACGCATCCATTGTGTGGATGCACTACCTTGATTAAATCAGTCCCCAAGGTAGGGAAAGAGAATGTTTTGCTGTTATAAATAACTATGCTATGATTATATCTGTATATACATCTTTGTGCCCATTTTACTACTTCCTCAGGATGTAGTTTACTCCTAACAGAAGTACAACGTCAAAAGATGTATACAATTCTGACTTTTTAATATTTACTGCCAAATCAGTCTGTAGAGAGCTTGTACCAGTCACCTTCTCACCAGTAGCGCCCTCTGAGGTTGTCTTTAAAAAATAAGGCCAAATATATGCAAATATTGAATCATTATGTTGTACGCCTGAAACTAATACAATGTTGTATGTCAGTTATACCTCAATTTTATAAAATAAGAACAAAGAGTAAGGTCAAGATTAGGCATTAGCAATTCAGATTGGGTTCCAGCTCTGCATTTTAAAAATCCACCAAGTCACCAACTTAATTACCTACATACCTTCAACCTCCACCCCCTCCTCCAGCCAAGACCTATGCCATGGGTAAGGTATTTGAATTGCTTTACAATCGAGTGGAATGCAACTCAGAAAGCAGAGATCAAAAAGTCAGGAAGAGGGAATAATAGGGGGAAACTGGCCCTACGTTATAGGCAGCCACAAAAGATTCCCACAGTCATACTTGACAAACCCAACTTTTTTATTTCAGCTCGAAGCAGCACATTATCAGCTCGCTTTTCAGTACAGAGGTCATTTTCTGGTTCTGATTACAGAGCACCAAACGCACTGACAGATGCACTCAAGTGAATTTGATCTCTCGTTTCGTAAATGGAAGAACAGCATGAAAGTTAAATGCGGTGGAGGCTTACCTTGTAGCCTGCCACTTGGATTTAATTTCATCTCGTCTTTGCCTCTAGAAGAGAGAGGACCTTGTGATTTGTCTCTCTCCTCTCTGTGATAAAAATGTTCATTGTTCATGGCTCCTTTTGGTCTTTTCTCCATCAGTCTTGTCTCAAGAAGAAAACGAACTGGGAAAATTTCTCCGATCCCAAGGCTTCCAAGATAAAACCAGAGCAGGAAAAATGATGCAAGCGACAGGAAAGGCCCTCTGCTTTTCTTCCCAGCAAAGGTGTGTGGCCTTCACTGGGGTTCTGTTGTTGGGGGAGGTCTCCTGAGAACCTGGGACCCACTCATTCATGAAGGGAACCTCCTACTGGTCTTTAGAAGGCTCTTGCCTGAGATTGAGGAGCTCCTCTGTGTCAGTTGTTAGTCTGTTCGTACTTAACTCTGATTCAGATAACATGTGTAATCTTTTTCCTTCCCTATTAACTTTTTAAAAATGTTTTCATATTTCTTCTGGTCTGTAGTTATACACCAGTCACCGTGAGTGCTATCCTAGGCTTATATTTGACCTTCAGTGTTGCTCATAGCAATCCATCAAGTCCCCTTCCAGCAGCTGACTAAAGCAGGAGCCTAATGAGACCAGGCAGAAGGGTTCCCTGAGTGCCCTCTGGGGGCAGTTAACTTGAGAGGGGTGCTGTTCAAGATGCCCTCCACGGTTCTGCTCAGACCCTGAATCAGCAGCATCAAAAGCCTCACCTGAGAGTTTGTTAGAAATGCAGAATCCAGGCCCCACCCCAGAATTGCTGAATCCAAACCTGCATTTTAATGGGTCCCCAGTTGTTTTCCATGCACATTCAAGTTTGAGAAGCTCTGGTGCAGAGAAAATGGTAATAGATCAGTGATTTCTTTTTTAACACTACCATAACATAACGTTCAAGGTCCCTGTAGAATAAACAGGAGCCACTGCATAGAGTCACACTTTGAGAAGGTGACATTCCTTCTCTCCTCCTCCTTCCTCAGTAACTAACAAGCCCCCCAAGATGTCACTCACTAATATTAGGCAGACTTTATACCTAAATAAGGCTTGTAGGTAGTCTCCAAAAATATTCGGGCCACAAAAATTTCACTCACCCAGACTGTCCAACATTTTCTTCTGCTGTTAATTTTTCCTTACTGCTTTCTCTCCCAGTGGGCCAAAAGCAGGCCACCACCTGTTAAACAGGTGTTCCTATGAAGATCCAGGAAAGGTGGGGTGGAAAGAAAGAGAACCAACTGTGTTCATTTTTCAGTGGTTCCCCCTCCTGAGCATTTTGGTTCTCTCTAATGACATTTGGACCCCAACTTTCATAGTTGAATGCAACAATTTCCAATAGTTCTCTACCCCAGTTTTCCAAGAGAAGTGTTTGTTTATAATCTTGAATTGCACCTTTTAATCTTATTTATAACTGTTTTCCTTGCAAAAATAATACATATTCATTCTAGAAAAATTTTAGAACAGGAACAAACCAAAAGGAGAAAATTAAAAACAACTCAAATTTTGCTAATAGAGATTGACTTGCTTTTAACCCCTTGATAGATACTTTCAATGCATATACGCTTGCCCCAGTCTTACAAGGATCATTGATTCTTGAAAAATCTTTCATAAATTCTTATATATTTATTTATAAATATATAAGAATTATATATTTCTTAAATTATACATATAATTATCATTAATTTCAGTGGGAAAAATTCTTATACATACCTTCATGCCAAGATTAACATCCTTTTATGGGAAACAAGCCAAATCCTTGGACACAATCACCACAAGTTACTGTTACTGATCATATAATTATTTTATAATGTTGCTATCCAGTTATACACTTTCATAGTTGTGTACAAAGTTATCTCACAAAGCATATGGTACCTTAAGTTTATATAGTCTAACCTTTGGATACAGATAAAAACAGTAAAATAAATCAACCAAAACAATGTAAATGATACTGTAAACCAGCAAACTGCCCTGTATCCGTAAATTAATGTAGCTTGGACAGCTTGTAATTTGGAAGGTGGCCTCCTGCGAGATGACTCTGATTCCATGGTCCTCAACTGCTCACCAGGCACATGAAATCCAAACTAGTCCTCTGCACATGAGGAAAGTAGGAAGATTGTGTAAAACTCCCATAAAGTTGAATTCTCAAACCTCGAATGGACATAATTTGGGATTTGCCAGAATATATTTGTAATATAAACAGCAGCATACCATACAATTTTTGAATAGTATTGCATACTGATTATTTAGCAAATTGATTTTTTGTTCAAATAATCCTAACTTTTTTTATGTCCATATATACCTTTTTAAAAACGTCCATAGCATAGTATTCCATTATCTGGGCATGCCATGATACATTTAACCCAAGCCCTCTGTCCACTAGTGTCCACTTCTTCCTTTTCCTACTAAAGAATAAATGTCTTTGGATTAGACCTTTAGGTGCTTTATTAATTACTCCCATTGGGTAGATTTTAATGAATGGAAACGTGGGCCAGTCTTTCACTGAAGTTTGATGTTTCCAGTTATTGGATTTTTTCTTGGTGTAGACTCAGTCCCTTATACCACAAGTGAATGGGTTTTCACCTTTCTGATTTTATATGAAACAAGTTACAGAAAAAAATGAGGTGACTTTATATTCCTTTTTCTTTTCTTCAAGATTTTAACATCTATCATCATGTCATTATATCTTCAAAGGTTTCTAACTTTATAACAGTCAAAGAAATCAAGAATATTTTATTCACAAGACTCTGTTTCAGCCAGTTTAGGAAAATTGGCAAACTCTAAAGGAAGAGATAAAGGAGACCAGAAATGAACAGGATCCTTAGAGGAACAGCTGAGGACTCTTTCTTTAAATAGAAGTCTCCAATTTTATAAACCTTCATACCACCATTTGTTTTACTGACTTATTTGGTAGTCATTGCTACAACAGCCCATTCAGTTTGATGAAAAGTGAGTATTAAGTTTAGTCCAATGGTGATAAAACACAAGCTTACTTTATGGCACAACAATATGTTTTTGAAAACAGCCTGCAACACCTAGGTAGGATGATGTGAGCAAGCTATTTTTAGAGAAGTGCTGAATATTTAATAACGATGCTTTACAGACAAGAGGAAAACCAGAGAAAATAGTAAAAGGAATTTTTTTCTTTTAAACAGTTTATTGCCCCATCTATAATCTTAGAGTGCTCTACATATGTCTTCAGACATTGATGGAACTGCCAAGGGCTGACTTCAGCTCACTGACACCATTTTTCCCTTCACCATAACAAGTTTGCAGTTAAATTGAGATGTAAATACTAATCTTTTATTTTTTGAACCTATGCCCCACAGCTTCATGGAGACTACAGTATTTTAAGAGTATAATTCATCTGACATTACTCATTTGGGGGAGGAAGATGAAAGAAGCAGTATCCTCCTTCCCCTCCCAAATAAATATTTTATCCAAAGTTTGATATGCATCAAACAATTTTTGCTAAATAAATAACGGTATGTTATGGCCAATATTATAATTATTTTATACCCACTTCGTTGTATAATATACATTAATTTCTGGTATAGTATCCTTAAGTTTTTTTTGTTTTTTTTTTAATAAGAATCAAATCACATAACCTATCTGAAAGTGCCTAACACAGTAGACCCTCAGTAAATGTACTTCTCCCGCTTCCTAGACCATTTAAGACGCTTCTGTTCGTACTTCATTCTCTGTGACTATTGAAGCAAGCAGCAGATGCCCTGGCCTTTGGAGAGGAATCCAGAATGGCCTAGACAGGGAGACCTCATCCTGCACACATCCATGCCTTCCCAAAGAGCCAGGCTTCAGGGAGGCAGAAGGCAGGGAGTGGCCAAGAGCAGAAATGGGAAATAGTCATGCTTTGACCTTCCTCCGTTAACACAAGATTGGTTCCAGCTTTAAACAAGTACTCTGCCCAGGCATGAGGCCACCCCCAACAATACTGATGGAGAGACTCCCCAGTGATACAGTTAAATAACAGTAATCTAAGGGATCAGCACATGGATAATCATCTCTGGTTGACTCATCAGTTCACATATATTTCAGTTATAATTCAGCAAGTATTTCTGCAGCCTCGACTATGTTTCAGGCCCTATTCTAGGCTCATGAGTTTAAGACTGGTAAGCTATCAAAGATTCAAATTGCTGGCCCTCTTAGTTTCAAGATTGTGGCTTTACCCTCTTGTCTAGGTTGGCCTTGCGAAATCCTTTGTGTCGCTTTCACCAAGAAGTGGAGACTTTCCGGCATCGGGCCATCTCGGACACTTGGCTGACTGTGAACCGCATGGAGCAGTGCCGTACTGAATACAGAGGGGCATTATTATGGATGAAGGACGTGTCCCAGGAGCTTGATCCAGACCTCTACAAGCAAATGGAGAAGTTCAGGAAGGTAGGAGATTTCATGAGGGTTACCAAAAGGGGTACCTGCTGGAAGGTAATGAGATGTGATTTGAATCCCTCTAGTAAAGAAGATGTAAATCAAAAGCACCAAGGATGCAATTAATCATTGCTGGTGTCTCTTTACGTGACAGAATACCAATTAATGTGATCTATAATTCTCTAAGGATAGGATAGAAGAGACAGCTGGAAATTGCTGGGATTTAGTAACTGGTTTTAATTAAAGTCAGATTTTCATATAATGTGCACTTTTTGTAAGGCTGTCACTTGTAGATGCTTTTTCATGCATAACTAAAAATCAAGATTAGACCAAATGAAACTGGAAGGTAAGAACAGACTATTGGGGAAATCCTTTTTAATTGCTAATGAATATTAAAATTAATAGAGTAATAATGCTCCTTTGTTGCGTTTAGTTGTAGGATTAAATAATGTGGCATTGACTCCATCTGCAGTAGACCCTTCAGCTATTTGTTTGGGCAAAATAGATAGCTGAGGAGATGGATATGCTCTTAAATTTCCCTGAAATGACTGGTGAGCAGCAGAGGAACAATGTTTCATTGTTTGTTTAAGTGTTCGTGGCCCTTTAGCTGTTTGGAGATTTGGTCCTGCTAGGATACATGACACCACTAGGTGGCAGTCATACACTGAATATTTATGAAAATGCAGCGAGATTTTGTGTGTGTGTGTGTGTGTGTGTGTGTGTATAACCTTGGGAGGTCTTTGTTTGGTCGACTTGGATATATTTCAGGGTATGAAAGACCAAAAAATCAAGCAAATGTTAGGTTTGACATAATATTGTGTCAATTGTCTAACTCATTTCAAATGATCCATTTGTAATTGTGGTATTGCTTAAAATACCTAGATTTCTAAGTACATCATTGCAGAGCTGTGAGTGGGAAACCCTGCTGGTGTGCAGGAGGTTAGATGTGTGGGATGTGGGAGGATGGAGGGGAATGTGTGGAGTAGGGGAAAAGAGGGACCTTCTGTTGCTTAATAATAGGGTCACCAATTGTTGACCCAGGTATTAGATTGACACAAATTCTTTTAAAAGGCAAGTTTTACTTTGGTTTGTAATTTAGAATCCATCTCTAGGAAGGGACTCAGAGTCCGTTTTCTTTGTGATCGTAGATGGCATTAGTGTGTTAGCAATATCCAATGCCTTAGTAAGGCAGGTTTCAGAGCTCATGGAAAATCGGAATTTAAAAGAGCTAGTGAAACTCACTCATTCTATAAAAGAGAAAACCTAGGCCCCAAAATAGTAAATAAAACTTTTCAAAGGTTGATAGCTAGACGTTCGCAAGCCCAGGCTACATTTGAAATTTCCTGACTTTTTAATCATGCCGGTAATTTGGTTTGTCTTTGACACTTTATTTGGGGATTGGAGGAGGATGGAGTGGAAAGGTTAAAAAAGGAAAAAGGAAACAAAAAACCCAACATTATCTGCAGGGTGTAATGCCAGTCACTCTATCTGTTACCTCCTTTAAGCCTCACAATAACCAAGACACAGATTTTATTTTACAGAGGAGGAAAATGATACCTGAGTAACTAGCACAAGATCAGACAGGGAAATGAAAGTCAGAATCCTAGAAAATATGCATAATTTTTTCTTTAAGAGAGGAAAGGAAGGGAATTAAAGAACATACCTAAAATTGACAAAGGCATTTTCATATTCATTCAACAAACATTTATTGTGCACTTTCTATGTGCTAGGTAATAAAGTAAACATAAAATTATTCTGGAAGGCAGGAGAATTTCACGTGAAATTGTGTTTATTTGGTTTTGTTTTGAAAGGTGGTTACTAGCTGTGTAAGGATGAAATAAACCAAGCCCTTTGTCATTTGGTTTGAATGTTGAAACATTACCCACTCTGTAGTGTCATCAATCTGTCGATTTTGGAAAATATGGGTTTTTAAAAAAAAAAAAATCCTTTGCCATGCAGAAGTAGCCGAGGCAATGCCTTACTCCACAATCCCATGTGTGCTGGATTTAATTTAATAGCTGAACATGGTGTACTTAGAATTTAGGGAAATAATTTTTTTAAAAGAAGTCTGTATTCAAGTGTATATTTGATTAGACTAGACTCTCCACAAGGACAGGGACCCGGTTAGTTCTCTTTACTGCCACAATCCCAGGGCCAGCCCAGCACCTGGTCCAAGTTAGCACCCATATCAGATGGCCAGAGGCCAGCCATGGCATTTGAGTGCCAGATTAATGCCTTCTCACGCCTGTAGAGCGTTCCCACCACATGCAACTGACCTTATAATGTTTTGGAAATTGATATATACGGTTTTGCAGGTAAGAAGTAGCATTATTAGTTTGTGGCTTGCTGCCCTCTTTGGAATGAATTTAAATTGTGGAGGTTGCTGTTTGCATGGAGTTCATAACATGAATCTTAACTTTGAGGCAGCTTTAGTGTTTTGTCCCAGTGGGATTCCATTTTAAACAGAGTCTCCATTTATCTCTCAGGAAAGTGTTACTGAAATGTGTTTTCTGAGTCCTCTGAGAGAGTGGTCCAGCTCCTTTGGAGTCACCGTGGGAGGGGGAATTTAGTCTCCTCAGAGCCAGCCGCCTCCCTCACATTCTAACTGATGAATCCTGAACTAAATGCTCTTCTTTGGGTTCATACTTTCTGAGGAAACAACATTCTAATTCATACTTCACAAGTGTGACCCTCCCCCCCCGGCTGGTTGCAATCTTTAGTGTGTACTTATTCATTGATTCATTCATCCAGCAAATGATATTGAAGCCCACCTTGTGCCAGGCCACCTGCAGCGGGATACAGTAGTGAGTCAGCAGACACAGAGGCTGCCCTGCTGTCCCGGGCAGTCACTTGGAGACAGAGCAAGTAAACACGGTGTGGTAAGGTGAACTGTTGTCTCAGGTAGCACATGGTGCCACAGGAACACCCAGGACGGGCTTCCTGGAGGAGGTGGCATCTAAACTAGCCCTGAAGGATGAGAGGGAAGGAGCAGGGTGGAGGGACTAGGGACAGCAGAGCAGAGTGCCAGTCTGAGGAAGCAACGTGGACAAAGGCCTTTAGGTGAAGGCAAACAGGACGAGATTAGCTCCTTTTAGGTCCCTGCAACCGGAGTGTGAAAAGCAAAGGGGGTGGGGGGCAGATAAGCAGACCACAGCTGAAGGGACATCTCCCTGTGGGCCAAGGGGAATGAAGGGTATTGAGAAGGGGAGGGGAATGATCCAATCTGTGTTCTCACAAGCTCTCTCAGATTTCAGTGGGGAGAAGGGATTGGAAGGGCCCAAGCCTTGAGGCTGGGCGAGCCGCAGACGAGACAGGGGTACCCAGGGAATGAAGAGGGAAGTGGACCAGAGAGAAATAAATGTCCTGTTCTGACCTCCGTGAGACTGAGTAACAGCACCACGTTGATTACAGAGCTCTTCATTCGTTTTTAGAAATGAGCAGAATATGTATAAATAAATGAAGAGCAAGATCAAATGTACTTTCACTTCCAACCAAGGCTTTTTTCCTAGTGTTTTCAAGATGCTAAGCAACTTTTTAAATAACACGCAGTGAGCATGACTGAAATGATGAATGAAAAACTTAAAATTAAACAAAACAAAGGATCTGTTTTCATTCTGGCACCCTTTGAGCACACGGGCCGATGACAGAGCTCTCGGTGGCAACGTTAATAAGCATTTATTAAGTGCCTATCTTTGGGGATGGAAATACAAAGAGGTGGGAAAGCTTGATCTCAGCCCTCAAGAAGAACCCTGCTAGTCATCTGTTCCTTGTCAAAATTACCATGGTAAACAAGACACCTGGAGAGTGGGGCCGTGTGTAGCTCTTCTCCTAAAGACCAAATAATGGGAAATGGTGGATGAATTTAAATGGGCAGGGCTGGGGTGCTGTTGCCATTGGAAACCGCTCCTGATGGTGTGATTCACCCCAGGAGGGAAATGGATGGGAGAGGAGGCCACAAAGTATTTTATGAGCAGTTACAACGTGTGATATATGTGCCCTTTGAAGGCAGAGTAAAAGGGTATAACTTAAAAATAGAAGTCAGCTTCTTGTAGCAGATTACATCAGCTTAAGTTGTGAGCTCACAGAAGAGCTTTTGCAGCCTGATGCCCTTGAGAGAGTCCTCCTGGGGTCAGTTAAGTGTCTTGTTTTTCTTGAAAGTCAGAAATGGGATAGAGGGTAATTATTCTAAATGGAATAAAAGCTGTGCTAGGTGTAAGAAAATAGTTCTGAGTCCTCTAAAGAGATAATATGGGAATGTATATGTGGGCATTTGGATTAGTTGGAGTCCTTATAGACAAGGACAAGGGAACTGGCGTTTTAATGAGGGCCATTTATTAAGTGGCTTAATGAAATCCTATAGCATTTGTCTTGTGTTTCATCACCATAATTCAAAAGGGTATCAAAAAGGTATTGTAGGGAATGTGAAAGATACACTGGTGTTCTCAAGCTTGTATCTATTTAAAAGAATGCTACATTTTGGAGAGCTGTGAATTCACTAGACATATTATCGAAGGGTATGTTACGGTGAGAAGGTTTGTTAACAAATGGTGGTGGCTTAATAGGTCCGGACATATTAGAGTCATCTGTCAGTGGTGTCCCTGTGTCCCCACTGAAGGTTTGGGTCTGTAGAGCTTGATCAAGGACTAGTAAACAGCAGTATTGACATCAGAGGGTTTTCTTTTCTGTGGACAAAGACATGGGTTAATTAATTTGACAGTATCATTAATTACTGCTGAAATCATTGGTCTTTGTCAGAGGTCGGGCTCTTTTAGCAATTGAGGGCAGGTCCCATGGGATCTGGAGATGCCAAGTAACGCAGGCGTGTCACTGCTCAGCCATCTCCCTGTTCTGCAATAAAGGCCTTTCCTTTTTGCCTGAGCCATCCAGCTTTCAGGCTTAACCCAGTGTTCTGCCTCTGTTCAGGGCCAAGGGCGGGGCTCCACCCAGCAAGTTGTGTTGAGTGAGTGTGGAAAATGTCAGGATTTGGTCCATACAGTAGACCAGCAGTAAGTATCTGTGAAGGCAGTACCTTGACTCCCAGGGCTTTGCCCAGTTCATACATAAAAGCGGAGGGAGGATTTGACCCCTTATCTCTCTGTCTTTTCTGGTTCTAAAATTCTCTGCACTGGCTTGAGTCCTTTGATGAGGTGAAAGTTCCTTTTGTAAAACTAACACACACTATCGTATCTGTTTCACAACCCTACATTTTCATTTGTTGGTATTTGATGTATGCTTCTTATTTGTTTTGGTTGTTTAACTAGGGTGCCTGTTTTTTGCGGTCCCTAAGAAGATTGAATCTAGCTGCTAACCTCCACCCTTGAGTTGCTGTTTCTTTATACTACCTAAACGCCAAAAGAAAAACATGCTATTTTCACATGGCACGACGGGGAAGGGAACAGATCATTATGCCCTCGCTTTCATTTCTGAATTTCATGAGATGAGGCCTTTGCGGCCTTGTATGTCTTTATTGATTTTCTCCACTGAACTTGGTGAAGAGCAAAAATTGGTTTCAGGGTTAAGCCAGGACCATTTGGAAAAGCATGCATGAAACAGCTAATTCTTGCAGAGCCGGTGGCTGGCTGGCTTCTGCTAGTGACTGGAAATAGAGAGGAGGAAGGAGCATGACCTCAGAGTGGGGTGGCTCTACGCTCTGTCCCCGGCCCTGCCTACACCAGCCGTGACAGCTCCGATTGGGGTAATAAGCCGGTTGCAATTTCTCATCCACTAAAGGAGAGGATAGGTACTAGATGATCACCAAGCCCTCTTCCAGCTGTAATATTTGTACTTTTCCTCTAAATCGTTAAGCTCTAAAATCATTAAGCTCATCAGTAAAGAAGTATATACACTTGAGCAGGGCTAACACGTCCTTTTGTGTAGTGTTTTCCTACTACAAGCAAGTTATGGTCTTGTTGCGTTTGCTTGGTCCTATTGCTGTTGCTCTAATCTTGGACTCTGGAAAACAAGAATGTTTCACTCCTAATTCTTGGGTAGAGGAGCCCTTGGTGTTTACAAAGTGTGAATATTTGTCTCTTACTTAGATATTAATACTTTCGTGCAGGTCAGAAACCTGTGGCCCACAGGCCAGCTGCCTAATTTTGTAAGGTTTTTATCGTTAACACAACCATGCCCATTCATTTACTTATTGTCTGTGGCTTTCACAATTCCACGGCAGAGTCAAGTAGTTAAGGACAGAGACTGTGGTCTGCAAAGCTAAAATATTTATGTTCTGCCCCTTTACAGAAAAATGTTTGCTGTCCTCTAATTTATAAGCACCTCCAGTACATGTTGAAGATGGTTTTTGATCATAAAATGTACCATCTTAACCATTTTTAAGTGTCCAGTTCAGTAGTGTTAAGTATATTCATATCGTTGTACACAGATCTCCAGAACTTTTTCATCTTGAAAACCTGAAACTCTATACCAATTAAACAACCACCCTCCATTTTCCCCTCCCCCAGCCACTGGTAACTGTCATTCTACTTTCTGTTTTTAGGAATTTGACTACTTTAGATTACCTCATATAAGTGGAATCATGCAGTATTTCTCTTTTTGTGACTGGCTTATTTCACTTAGCATAATGTCCTCAAGGTCCATCCATGTCATAGCATGTGGCAGGGTTTCCTTCCTTTTTAAGGTTGAATAAACTATTGTATGTATACACCACATTTTATTTATCTGTTTATTTATCACTGGACACATTTGGGTTGCTTCCATCCCTTGGCTATTGTAAATAAGGCTGCTATGAACATTGGTGTGCAAATAACTCTTCAAGACCCTGCTTTTAATTCCAAATACGTAACAAACAAATATAATTTATTTTTAGTGTTATAATTTCTCTTTAGTGTTTTATTTAATCCTGCCATTGAATAAAATTGAGACTCAGGCTATGCAAGCAAGGAGTCATTTGATTTTGATGTTATCATCTTGGAAGATACTATCTACACATACTAATTCATAATTCAGGGACTTCCTTGGTGGCACAGTGGTTAAGAATCCTCCTGCCAATGCAGGGGACACGGGTTCGATCCCTGGTCTGGGAAGATCCAATATGCCGCGGAGCAACTAAGCCCGTGAGCCACAACTACTGAGCCCCCATGCCACAACTACTGAAACCTGTGCACCTAGAGCCTGTTCTCTGCAACAAGAGAAGCCACCGCAATGAGAAGCCCACGCACCACAACAAAGAGTAACCCCCATTTGCCGCAACTAGAGAAAGCCCTCGTGCAGCAATGAAGACCCAGTGCAGCCAAAAAAATAATAATACACTTATTTAAAAAAATAATTCATAATTCATATTGTCTAATTTCTATAAGAATGATAAATATTTGGACTTTTAAAAAAATAAATGTATGTAATACCGTAAAAGCTAACGTGTCAGCTTAAAGTAGATTTCTTTCCTCTGTCTTGAGAGAGGTATAAAATCTTTGCGTACGGCATTTCTCTAACTGTTTGAAGGAAAAGATTGCTTAACTCTCAAGTTTCAGAATGGACTCTGGGCAAAAGTTCATTATCAAAGTGTGAACTGATCCAGTCCAAAGATAGTTTTCCTTTTGCCAGATTGTCTGGCTTTTCTTCCTAAGACTTACATGTCTTGGATGGCATATGCAAGCCTGGTCTGTAGAATTTCATGGATGATAATATACAAAACATACAGGTTTTACTGAGTAGAACCATCAGGTTCCAGATCGAAATCTTATAACCATGGCTTTCTCAGTGCCTCAGCAGCTAGAATCTCTCGGATGAATTCATTATTTCCATGTTTCATCACATTGTGTTTTTGGCTGCAGGTTCGGGGGGTGGCTGGTGCCCATGACACCCTCCCCCCTTCTTGAAACCACAGACTATTCCATCTGCCTCTGTCTCCTTTTGGTAGCTCCTGGAGAAGATGTCATTTTAGATTATGGTTTAATGGAAAATTACTGTATTCAAGTAGGATGATATACTACTTACTGTCTCTATAGTTTGTCTCCAAGTCTGTCATGTCAGTATATCCCTCTAGATTACCCCATTCCTTTTGGTTAACAGCTCAAATATCATCTTTCCCAGCTAGTCCTCTTATTCCCTCATGGTAACTTGGTTGCAATTTTTACCACCTTCAAGAATTTAGTATAAAAGAAGACAGTTGCACCCTGGTGGGTTAACTTAACACTCTCTTTTTAAATGTTTATGCTTTAGGGATATATTTCACTATGCTATTATTCTTATTTTACAAAATGGTGGTTTACTTAGACACACAAAATAGAATGTGGATTTTATTTAATTTCAAACAGGAACAATGTATCTACTATTTCCTGAATGCCAATAGCTTTATAGCACTGTAAGTTACTTTTATTAGAGTTAAGAGGAATTTTCTTCAAATACATTCTTCTTTCCAACCAGACTTTTCAGTGACAGAAAAAAATAATGATTTGATGGTTGTCTAAACTGCCACTTTTACATCTAACTGAATTTATAAATTGGCTATGGAGAGTTCATATTTCAGAAAGAAAGCTCTGAATCACAATCGCTTTAGGAAAACACCTGGGTTCTGTGTTAGTTTGTCATCAAGGTATATTGAAAGAATTTGAATACCACTTTTTAAATGATTGAATTATTTTTGTGAACCCCTAATAAAGCATTCCTGACAAGATTTATCCGAACAGTATTGGCCTCATAATGGACTGTCAGTGGTTTCACAGGTTTTCCTGTCTGTCAGTAAAACTCAGAATCTCCTTCATCTCAAGTCGAAGTCCATCCACACCTCAGTGTTTGAACAATCAAAAGAATGAGTCAATAGAAAACTGGTATTTTCCATTCACAGTTCTGAGATTTAAAAAAAAAAAAAAAAGGTATTTGATGATTCCTTGATTTCTAGGGAACAGATGTAATTTTAATCTCAGAGGGAAATTAGCCAGGGAGGCCCTCATTTGACCCAGTATATGACCTGGGCATAGAGCTCTGCTCACTAAAGCGTGCATGATTCAGCTCACTCCTCTCAGAAGGCTTCCCTTTGCCTCCTTTAATGAGTTTTTAGTAAAAGTAAAACCTTAAACAGAAAGCATCAAAGTGTATGTGCTTACCCTTCTAGCATAAACTTTTCAGGACAATTCTGGGTATAAGAATATTATCCCAAGTGAAAAAATTCTGTTTCATATTCAACAATTATCTCACACTTAATCATTACACAAGATAAATGAAACTCATATTTAGGAGCCCTAAAATCTTACACTGGCCAATTTTACATGGACTCAGGGAGCCCTAAGAAGAAGCGGGCCCTTGAAAGGCCATTGGTATAACTTTGAAATGAAATTCCCACATGCATTAATCAGGCTTCTGTTGTTCTCATCAAATGAAATATGATTTTAGGGCTTGGTAACACTTCACAGTTGATTGGCTCTTTCTATCCAACTACCCATCTATCTGTCCATCCATCTATTTAAATTCACTCCCCAGCTGTGATTCTGAGACAACCATTGTCATTTAGATGCTGATTCCTTACTGTGGTTCTTCTGGTGACTGCTGACATTGGAATAAGGGATACTACTGAAGATAGATTAATTATATAAACAAATTGAGGGATGGGTTGTTTTTTTTTTGTTTTCTGCTTTGTTCTTTTAAATCTTTTTTTTTTTTTTCCTCCTGGGCCTTTAGAGATGGGACTCTGCATTCTTATGAGCAAAAATAGTTCATGGGTATTAGTTCTTGTTCTGAGAGGTCCAGGCAGAGACTTGAAAAATACGCACATCTAGGGAGGAAGAACCAAATGGAAAGCCCATAGATGAATGCATGGGAAATAAATGAAGAAATTTCTCAAATAGACAGAAAGCTGAAAAGAAGTTAGTGGAGTAAAATATATTACATTTAGGATCTTGTTCCCTTTCAGTTTTTTTTTTATCTTAAATTAGGGAAAGAAAGATACGGGAGAACCTGGCAATAGTAATTGTTTCTGGGGCAGGGGACTAGATTAGAGAGGAGATGAGAGGAGTTAAGCAGAAATGAGAATGAGGTTGGAGTTTTACTATATTCCTTTTTGTGCCTTTTAAATTTTGTGCCATGTGCATGTGTTATCCTTAAAAGAATATGTATAAAAAATAATGAGAATAAATGAGATTAGAGTGGGAACAGATAAGATTTGGTAGAAGGAAAGGGATAATGACAGAAAAGTCTCCTAATTTGATAAAAATGAGGATGGTTTTTTGGTTTGTTTTTAATAATAATAAAGGGAAGAGAGAAGACAGGCATTAGAGGCAAAGATGGGAAGCTGAGTTCCAAAGGTGATATCATACAGGCAGCCAGATGGAGGAGGTTGGAGGATGAAGTCATTTTCGAAAGCCGTCAGCAGGGAGAGTCATGTGAGGTGGCCAAGTCACCAAGGAATAAAAGGATCAAAAACAACGCCTGAGGGAAAACCACCAAAATCAAGAAAGATGAGAAAGTTTCCTTTAAAAGCCTTCACTGTTCTAAGAGAACTGGAATACGCAGTTATGCTTCTCCTCAAGGGACTGGGAAAAGGTGAAGAAGTAGAAAAATAACTTTTTCCATCCCCCCTCAATTGCGTCCTAGAAGGAATGAATTCTGTGTTTTGCACCAAGTGAGAATTTAGAGAAAATCCTTTCCCAAAGAAGAATCAAAGGGGGAGAGGACTGCTATTTCAGAGGGGATTGTCTTCACATTTTCCACCCATGCTGGGGCCTTTGAGTTGGGTTGCAGCATCTATAGGTTGATATTTGATCTCTTACCTTGGGGGTTTTCTGCTGCCTTCAATGACTTGTTCTGTGTTCATCATCCACTTCTAATTCTCATTCATGCTACTTAACAGGCTCAGAGAAAATTTTTCCCTATAGCATCTCTCAACTCTCTTCTCTAAATCTAGCAATTTTATCAGTTCCTTTTTACTGGTAGTCTTCCAGGTTTTAGAAACTAAACCAAGAGTATTTATGTTTGTCATTAAAATTTCTTAAGAAGTGATATCAATTGCCATAAATCAATCTACATCCCTTTGGCTTCCTAGTATTTATTTATTACTAGTTTATTTTTCATATTCTCACAAGGGCCTTCGACTGCTCAAGTGTAGAAAAAGAAATGGAAATACATACAGATTCTAAACCACACATATTTTTGTGCACACATTATGGACTGGGCCCCCACTCACAAAGTATACAGGTCAAAATCAGATACAACAGGGAAGGCGTAAGGACATAGTCACTCCCAGGGTTTCCAGAGGCTGCATAGCATACTCAGGTTTCACTGGAATTTTATCATGGTCACCATAAATCAAGTGTTTTAGAATAAGAAGTTGAAACACATCTTTAATTTTAAAGCTTTCCATATCTTCCTCATCCAGGCTGTGTAGGCGATACTTCCTCACCCTCCTTCCCCAAGCGCTGCCAGGAAAAGCCAGTGATTTGTAAATTGAAGCTATGTCAGCAAAACATTTATTGCTACTTATTATCCGGGCCTCCGTCTGCTTTTAATTTTAATTCTCTGCTGAAAGAACTAGCTTTGCCTTAAAAAAATGTTTGCATGTCTTCCACTTTATAATGAAAAGATAACAACTAAAAGTAGTGATGTGAAGCCAGACAATGGTTAGGTTTCCTAAGTTAGCCTCCCTCTTTCCCATCCGTAGTGTATTTTAGGTTTGGGCAAACCTCTTGTATACTGTATCGACTTACTTGTCCCTCTTCTCTCCCTGGCATGTTCCCATTTCCCCCACCATTTTTGCAATTTCAGCTAATAAATCATGTAAGTAAAGTAGACATTAAGAAATTGATGTTAGGAAAGAGGGTTTTGAAAATGAAATGAAGACTTGATTGACTTTTTCACTTATTCTTCAATCAAGAAAATGAGAGCAACCAATTTCAAGAGAATGTTAAATATGAGTTGTGCAAAAGTCGAAGTACTGTTCATTTTTTGTTTAAAGCTATCTTTTTCATGATACAAAAGCACAGCAGATATTTAAGCTCCATATTGAACAATATGATAGGTTTATTTATGTTAAGATAATTAACATATTTGAATTTTTTCCCAGCCTAGGGTTTTTCTTAGCATTCTGTCTTACAGATAAGATGTAGCAGCAACTTAAATATGTATACAGTGCAGGATATTTCTGATTAAATATTTGTAAGGTGTCTTCAGTTTACAAAGCTGTTTCATATTCATTACTTCATTGGAGCTACACAACTCTTCAGTGAGGGCATGAATTCTTTGTCCTGTTTCACAGCTAAGACCACTGAGGTGCCATGGGTCTGACTGACTTGCCCATAGCCACATATGTAAGTCAGTACTCGACCCAAGTCCTTTGACTCCACAGTCAATGATCTTCCCACCACCTCTGCCTTGAGTTCCTCCAAATCCGATAAATGGATCCCTATGTAGTGCTTAGTCGCTGTGGGAGAAAATGTTTCTGTGGTGGAAGAGACCCAGCCTCACATTAAAGTAGCAGCTACCTCTTCCAGCACGTTCCACATCTTCTGTTCTCATTTTCTCTGATCCTAAGGGCTCATTTTTACCAGTACCCTTAAGGAGTTGTTCAGATTTTTTTTATTTCGCACCAAGCCAGCCCATCAATCTGTCTGCCTTCTGAACATCTAGTCATGTTCTGTGTTTGGCTTTTAGCATTTCTCCCGTTCCGTCTTATCCTCTGAGTGCAATTTTTTTTTTAAATTTTTATTTATTTATGGCTGTGTTGGGTCTTCGTTTCTGTGTGAGGGCTTTCTCCAGTTGTGGCAAGCGGGGGCCACTCTTCATCGCGGTGCGCGGGCCTCTCACTATCGCGGCCTCTCTTCTTGCGGAGCACAGGCTCCAGATGCGCAGG
The DNA here is from genome assembly GCF_965194805.1 of Balaenoptera borealis. Classification (NCBI taxonomy): domain Eukaryota; kingdom Metazoa; phylum Chordata; class Mammalia; order Artiodactyla; family Balaenopteridae; genus Balaenoptera; species Balaenoptera borealis. The sequence goes on from NC_138864.1 coordinate 67,750,016, forward strand.
CTCAGTAATTGTGGCTCACGGGCCCAGTTGCTCCGCGGCATGTGGGATCTTCCCAGACCAGGGCTCGAACCCGTGTCCCCTGCATTGGCAGGCAGATTCTCAACCACTGCGCCACCAGGGAAGCCCCTTTGAGTGCAATTTTCAGTAAAATGGCTGGTGTCTCCACATGGGTTCCTTGGGGCCAGGCACCTGAATCCCACAGCAGTATACCTTCTAGAGCCCCCAAGCCTGAACAGATGGTATAAGGCTCAAGGATGGAAAGCTGACATCACAAAGGCCAGCACCCAGCCAAGGATCCTGTGTATCAGCTTGTAGGTTTAAAGCCAGTACACTGCGGAAAGATTAGTACTCATAAGAGAAGAGTAACAGAGACCCTACAACAAATAGGCACAGAAAGATAGGTGGCCTCCTGCCACATTTTCAGTAAAGGACATTTTCCTATATACCCAACTAACCCTGAGTTAGGGCCTCTCTGGCCTGTGTTGTGTATAAGAATCCTCTGAGAAGTGAATTGGACATGGAGAATCCTGGGTCCCACCTAAGGATTCTGATTCAGGAAGCCGGAGGTGGGACCCAAGAGTCTGATTTTTTTTTTTTTTTTTTTTTTTGGCTGCGTTGGGTCTTCGTTGCTGCACGCGGGCTTTCTCTAGTTGCAGTGAGCTGGGGCTAATCTTCCTTGCGGTGCGCGGGCTTCTCATTGCGGTGGCTTCTCTTGTTGCGGAGCACAGGCTCTAGGCGCACAGGCTTCAGTAGTTGTGGAGCACGGGCTCAGTAGTTGTGGCTTGCGGGCTCTAGAGCTCAGGCTCAGTAGTTGTGGCACACAGGCTTAGTTGCTCCGCAGCATGTGGGACCTTCCCGGACCAGGGATCGAACCCATGTCCTCTGCATTGTCAGGCAGACTCTTAACCACTGAGCCACCAGGAAAGTCCTGAGTCTGATTTTTAATGAGTTTCCAAGGTGATTTCCTTGCCTGGGGTCCATGGATCACACCTTGAGACATATTTTCCCAGCACACCACTGTGGAATAACTGATGCGCCAATGATGAGTGACCCATCAAAAAAGGTGATTTTGCTCTGTTTAACAAGACAAGATATCCCTGAAGACAGGTGTCAAATGTATGAAGATTTCTTATTTTTAAAGTTGTTTTAAAAAATAAAGTTGAGTTATATGGAAAAGTCACTTAAATGAAACCCGCCAAATTCTACTATACTAAGCATTATGGTGCTTTTTGGTACTCATCATAAATGTTTGCTTAAACCCTAGAGCCTAGAGATTTTGTATATCACAGACACTCAAATACACTTACTTTGCTCATCTACAATCAATATTAACCTTGCTAATTAAATCTCTTCTCCCGTTTCAACTAAACTTTCCTTAATGCTCTTCTGGTTGACTCAGAAAACTGAAAGAGCTGGGATGGAGCCTCAGGTTAGTTAATATCTAGAGTTGATTACTCAGGATCATGCTGCTTTGTGAGCATGTAGCAAACAGTTCCGAGAATTAATTTTCACACGTTAAATACAGGGAATTTTCCAGGAGCAATCTGGCACTGTTAGTGTCCCGATATGCATGTTAAAAAAAAAAAAAAAGCCTGCAGCATCACAAATAAATCCTCCCCTTCTGCATCCTTCCTCGCTCATGTGGCTTGACTATTGCCTGTAGCTGGCCTGTCCTCTTAGGACTAGATCAGCCTGAGACAGAGAAGTCTCCAGCACCAGGTCCTGCAACACTGCTGTCGTTTTACTCTGTGGTTTGTTACAGCTAACATTGTTCATGAGCAATGACGTCCTGGCTTTGAGTTACTTCCTGCAGTGAGTACCAAGATGTTGAGAAAGAGTCACGGATGGTGTGAAAACAAAATTTCTCATTTGTCCCAGAATGACATCCTGTGCTTGTGGGGATGCGTTAGAGGCTGTGAAATCAAAAATGAAGAATTTCAGGAACAGAGTGCTTTGACATTTCTTGACAGATGTGCAGACACTCTTGAATAGGACAACAGAAACTTTGAAGTTGAATGTATCAGTAGAAATGATGACAAAATTAGCAAGTATATTATTAAAAGTTTATCTTGTCCAGCTACTATTCTAAGTATTTTATATGAATAGGCTCATCAAAATTCTCTAGGGGGTAGATACTATGATCCCCTCTTCATGGATGAGGATTTTGAAGTTTAAGGAGGTTAAGTAACTTTCTCATTGTCACACAGAATGTGGCAGGGCCAGGTGGGAAGGGGTTGTCACATGTATGCATACATCTTATTTTCTAGACCCAAAGCAGCTTCTTTCTGAGCATGTGTGGTGGGGACTTCTGGACTTGTCAGTTAAGTGAGGTTAAATAGCCTCTCTTGCTTCAGTTTAAATGTTGACTCTGTTCAAAATTCTGCTTCCTGTTAGCACTGGTTGAAACAGTCCCTTTTGGGATGCTCTTTTAGAAGTTCACTCCCCCCCCTTATCCTGCCCTGGAGGGCATTGGCTTACTGTGTCCTGGAGGGGCCAAGGGAGATGGTGTCCTGGAAGCCCGTGGCTGGGTTAACGCCTGGTCTCTTTCCTCTGCTCTGGCAACGTTCTAGAAGCCTTAGCCACCTTCCCCTGATGAATCACCCTAATGGCAACTCAGACTACGTTAGGCTCCAGTTTGGCCCCACTTGGAGCCAAGAACACTCCCCGGCAAGGACACTAACCAGCTCCCTTAGCCACCTTCCTTTTCCTTCCACAGGGCATGTGAGATCCTCTGGATTTCTTCCTTTCCACACCCTGAGAGCCCAGGGAGATATTAGGGAGCTGAATTCAGCCCTCCATTGTCAGCTGCATTCATTGCTTTACTTGGATGCAGCTGACCTTATTTAGATTACAGACAGGCTTGAGAGGCAACCCTCTTGCGAATTCCCAAGCAGGTAGTGGGGCAGACCACATTCTACCTTTAGTTTTTCCCTCAGTGCTTTCCCTCCCTGGAACAAAGTTGGGCCCCCTGTGTCACTGCACACTTCCCTGATAGACTGCCCAGCCAGAGAGGATGGGCAGGCTTTCTCCCTTCCAACCACAAGAAAAGTAAGATCAAGTCCACCTACTAAAGTGGGAGAGAAAAACTGTGTAGTGCTTTATTGCCTAGCAAAGTGAATTTCAAGCTTATTATCTTGCTGCAGACTTGAAAACCTCATTTGGTCTGTCAGGAGCTGGAAAGTACCACTTTCTCTCTGTATTTCTCTGGTAACAGTCCAAATGAACAGCCTCCCACAGATCCCAGGCAGATCTGTGCCCCAGGCTGACAATGGAGAAGGTCAGGTACATGGACAGGCAAACAGAAAAGCACACTGACTATTTCCAAAAAAGATTAATTTCCCACAACTGGAACATATGCTATGTAGGCTTTCATCCGCTATACTCACTGACCATGAAAGTGAATGAAATTTGTGATTTTTTGCACTGATAGAAAGGAACAGTGATAAAAATAAATCAGACATGAAACACTGCACTTTAGTCCAGAAGAAATCTGCAGTTACAAAAGTAGAAGCCAATGCTATCAGCGGATTTCCTGAAAAATAACAATTAACAGTGAGAAAGTAGAAAAGCATGACAAACCATGAAGGTATACTGGTTAACTGGACACATAGCAGAGGGGCCCAGCATCTCCAGCTGAAACTCAACCAGTATTCCCAACTGTGGCTTAAATCTTCGTGAAACTCTTGCATTACGTCCAAGAATCTAAAATGGCCTTAGGTAGACAACTGTATTAAATCCAGTTTCCTGTATCCATGTGTTCTTTCAGATCCTTTTACATTCTACCTCATCAGTTTCATCTGATTCTCCTCAAAACCCCTTTTGTATTTATCAACCTTCACATGGCAAGTGCAGTATCCTACTTCCCTGCCCTTCCTGGTTGTATCATCCAAACAGGAAGTCTCTTCCTTGACTTCCTCCCTGTCAGTTTATGGCCACTACCTTCTCTAAGCCTGGCTTAAAACCCAGAACTTCCAGGAATTCACTTTTAGGTTAATATGCTCCTTTGTAATGGTTCTAATGTAGTATTTTGTACTTGTTCTAATGTATTTTTCTTTCCTTCGGATATGCTAAAGGCTCTCAAAGACGTTAAAGAGCCTTACCTCCATGTCACCCTCCAAACACAACACTGTGCTTTATCTCAAATATTTAACAAATCCTTTTCATTTGCCCTGCTTTCTTAATTTATTTTTATCTACAATGTATGGTGGGAGGGTCAGATTGGATTAAAATATTTCTAACCTTATTTCTGCTTCATTCCAGTTTTCTAACATTTTTGTCAAAACACTGAATATTTGTTTCAGACTGCAAATAAAAGCATGTATCTTCTTTATAAAAGAGAAATCTGTAGTTACGAGGAGTTTGGTTTTGAATGTGTATAGGTGGTTTACAGTCACCCAAACATGAGGCCTTTGTGATGAGTGATGAAGGCTTTACATAACTGAGCTTAAACTATTCGTTTGCTTTTTGAGCCATGACTGTGTGCTTGGTGCTAGATATGCAAGATGAGCTCTGAGGGGAGTGATGGTTAACACATCCTGGGCCAGGCACTGGGCCAAGAAATTTTGCATGCATTACTTTACTAGGCTTCTCAACAATTCTGTGAAACAGCCAGTATTAAAAACCCCACTTTACCTTTTTGGGTAGGATACAGCCTAAATCTGTAATGAGTTGTTTTTGTGTGCCTCCCCTTAAAACATTAAGAGGTAAGGAGATGGGGAGGAGTTCTTTCTCCCTTGACTAGAATAGCAGAGGACAGGGTAGAAGGGTTTGTAAAGGAGGGAGGATCGGGGAGACTGGGTCAGGGGAGAGGAAGTCCAGAGCAGGACTTGTAGAGTTGAAGCGATAGCTCATTGCTGTTTGCTTTCTTGTTGCCAGGGAACCAAGCACACACAAAATAAGCAGTGTTACTACCTTTCCACCTGTGCCCCTGACACTTGCCTTTCTCCGTAGCTACTTCTCTATCGAGGAGGTGTATCAGATAGACACTGTAGGGACAGAGTAGGGTTGCAGGGTCCCTACCCTGAAGAGGTTTCCAGACAGTCGGGAAGAAAAGTGGACACCCACATGATTAACACCAGTGCAGGGAACTACACCCAAAGTCTCGGAAAAAGAGAAGAAATGATTAATTTCTCAGCTATTCACTCTTCTGCTTCTTCTGGTAAATTTCCTTTCTCCTTCCCTCATCCCACGGACTGGTGCCTTTTCTTTCTCGAGCTGACTAGCAGGGCATTCCTCAAAATCTTCATCAGCTGCTCTGTTCATCATGCTCACGTTCTTTAAGCAACCTAATCAGCTCTCATGACTTCACTTCCACAATCTCCGTGTGGACTGCAAGATCTCTCTCTGTTTAAGCCTGATTTCTCACTTAAGATATATGAGAACTTCTGGGCTTCCCTGGTGGCGCAGTGGTTGAGAATCTGCCTGCTAATGCAGGGGACACGGGTTCGAGCCCTGGTGTGGGAAGATCCCACATGCCGCGGAGCAACTAGGCCCGTGAGCCACAGCTACTGAGCCTGCGCGTCCGGAGCCTGTGCTCCGCAACAAGAGAGGCCGCGATAGTGAGAGGCCCGCGCACTGCGATGAAGAGTGGCCCCCGCTTGACACAACTAGAGAAAGCCCTCGCACAGAAACGAAGACCCAACACAGCCAAAAATAAATAAATAAATAAAAAATAAAAAATAAATAAAAGATATATGAGAACTTCTGGGAAACACTAATGTCTCCTTACAGGCCACACTACAGTGTACCAACAACTCAACGTGACATTGCCGGCTCTCGATTTCCAGCCTCCTCCCCAGACAGGCCTTTTTTTTTTTTTTTTTAACAACTTACCACATTTGTTGATTGGCCCTACCAGTCTTCTAGGCCCCAAACTCAAAACCTGACTCATTCCTTAGCGTCATCCCCTTTGTCCTGTCAGCCACCGTATCCTGCTTAGAATCCCTTCAAAAGTCTCCTTGCATTGGTCCCTTCCTCTTGCTTCTCATTGTGGGCACCCAATCTTGGATTTTCATCACGTGGGGCTTTAATGAAAGATCTCCTAACAGATGTGTTTGTCTGTCTCTCTCTCACACACACACACACACACACACACACACACACACACACACACTCACACACACACACTTGACCGAAATTATAGCTTCTCTGAACAGCGGACTTGTCATGCTGCATCTGTGCTTAAGGATCTACTGTGCTTATCTATTAGCCTCCCAACCCTCTGTGTTCTCCATGACCATGCCCACTTTGTCTAGCCAGTGCTGGCCCACACTCCCTCAGAGTAAAACTGAAGGTCTTCAGGCTGTATTATCAGACCAAGTTGCAGCACTACTTGGTGATAAAGATCCTGAAGAAATTATTCATGTGGGAAGAGTCCTAAGGGAGCTGAGAAACATCCCCCCTTTCTGTAGATTTTAAAGCAGTAAGAGGTAGACATGGTTGGATGTTTTAGATGTGGGAGCCAATGGATGATCTTGCTGTGTCCCCTTTGGATCTAAGTGTGTATCTGTCCACATGAGAGCTGCAGTTTTTCTAGTGAAGAGATCTGGAAAGCCTTTAACATTTAAGCCAAAGAGGTTAGTACTCCGTTAACCTTATCTGGTTGCATTGTTTCCCCTTAATAATGAGATGTGCATGATTCCTCTAGATCGGGCCCAGTACACCCTATGAGGAACCTGAGTTAGATTTGTGACTCCAGTTGGTACCCTTTATTGTTTTTTTCCAACCTCTGCTTCAATCAGAAATCATGTTCCTTCTTCATGTATTCTGTCAAGCATTTTTATATACCTGTTTGTGCATTAGTAGAGAATCCCTTGTCATTTAGAGAATAATTCTTTATCTCAAAAGCACTTGACAACATTGCTGTTACTCATCGTCTTCCTGTGAATCAGACCAGCAAGCCCTACGCTGTCCTTTTCACATCATATGGCCTTCCCTCTCTAAAGGCAGAGTTTTTACTTGAAACACTGGTCAGAATTCTGGTACCCTTCCTGCCAATCTCCTAGAAAAAGTCTCCCAGAGGGACAGACTGACCATTCTATGAGGAACAGGAGCTACAAAATTAATGGGAATGTTGATTCAAGGAAGGAATCAGGTTTTTAAAAGGAGATGTTTTAAGATTCAGTTCAGCATGGGTGCCTAGATGTTTCCCTTCTCTGTGGCAATATTTGTGTTTTTTTTAACCATTTTGCTTTGATTCTGGAGCAAAAAGTTACACTTACAAAGAAAGCACTCACTTCAAAGATAAATCAACTGACTATATGTCAGCAGAAACTCGAGGCTTACTTTTCATTCTTTGATCTTCCTTCAGTGATTTCACTGACCAATTATTGAGTGACCCTGTTGGAACAGTTATACAGTTTAGTCGGGGAGATAAGACATACACTCATCAGCGAGAAAGAATATGTGTGATGGCTTAGTGTTCAGATGAGTAGTAGAGTCTATTTACGGCATTTCCCTAGATTCCTATCGTCCCAGAACTTCGTGGGGACATGAAGTTCCATCTAATTTGGAAGAACTTGCCACTTTATTCTAAACTAAATGTATTTTTATCACAGTTAAAATTCATAAGCCAGATGCAGGAAGGATCTCTAATAATAACTACTCACACTCTGAGCATTCCATTTTCTTCATCTTCCACTTTTTAAGTCACAGCCTCTGTGCTGTGAGAGAGGCATTGTAAGGAGGGAAGCAGAGACTCCCAGAGTTTGGTTCACACGTGGTCACATCGGAGAGTCTGACACAACTGGGCACAGACCTACCTTCCTGCTGACTCCAAATCTAGTGTCCCTTTCAGTCCGAGCTTGACTTAGTAGAGAGCTGGTTTCGAGACCAGTCATACCAGCCAAGCTTTCTGGACGGAAGACAGCAGGAAATAAGCTTGAAGTTACTGCTGGATACTAAGGCTCTGCTTATTTTTAGGGAAGATAACAAGAAAAAACAAGCATTATAATGACTACCCTCATACAGGAAAGCTAGAGATACTGCCAGGTTTTGGAGAGATGGTGTGTGTGTTTGTGTGTGTCTCTGTGTGTCTGTGTGTGTTGTGTGTCTGTGTGTAAGAGCACACACGCAACACATACATGCTCAAAACCAGCAGTGTGTCTGCTTCTAAGATTTTTCCTGCCTTTCCACAACTAGACCTCAGTTGGAAGCAATGGGCTAGGTTTGCGCTGTACTTCTGCAGGATACTTTAATCCAGCAGCTCTCCTCCAAGTCAGCACCTTACAGCAGCTTCTTCATCGTTGCAAAATAATCCCGGGGTTTCTTTGTGCTCTGCTTTAGAAGTTTTCATCCTCCACTTGGTGTAACTCATTCTCCAAACATGTGTCAGTTTCCTCCCATTTGAACACACTGGTGTTAGGCAACCTTGAGGGCACACAGCTTAATAAGAGACAGCAATTTCAAGAAAAACAAATCATAGATTTATGTAAGTAATAGGTATAAACGTGTAGATATCAACATGTAACATTCCCCCAAGGCATTTCCTGGCTATCTGGCCATCTCATGACATGGTACTATTTTACATAAATTGGACAAGCTGGCTTGCCTTACTCTTCACAAGCTTACATTAATACTGTCATTCAATCCATTGTAATGAAAGAGGAAGAGCAGTACTTCAATTAGCAGGTGCCTTTAGGTGTTAGCATTCGCCCATTCGACAAATCTTTTGAGCCCCTACTCTGTACACAGCACTAGGGATCCAGTGCTGAGCCACACAGGCATGATTCCTGCCCTGGGAGTGGATCTAATTGGGAGATAGGCATGCAGTAACTATTTCATATAGAGGAATACAGAATTTAAAATCGTGACATATTCCATGAAAGAATCGACAGGATTGGAATACAGAGCCCACACAAAGGGACTGGTCTTGGTAGGAAGATGAAAGACAGAAAGGATGGGTGTAAATGATGGAAAGATTGTGGATATGATAATAGGAAAATTAGGGAGTTCCCATATGGTGGCTCCAGTTTTCTTGAAGTATCAGGAATAGATATCCCCTGAGAATAAAGGGAAAAAAGAAGAGTTGGGTTTAAGAAGACAGGCAAAGGCATGATATATTTGACTAAAGAAACATTTAGTGGCATGAGTGCCTGAATGAGGGTAATCATCAGGGCCACTGTGTACAGCTGTGCAGGCATTGCACAAGGTTGCCATACCTCAGAGGGGAACTGTTCACATCATAAACATCATAGATTTATATATTTGTTATGACAAGTTTCTGGCAGATGGCAGTAAAGTACCTTGTTCTTGCAAAATCAAGATACCACCACAGCTTTCTGACAGAGAAGCAAAGTGTCTTGAGGAAGGGATGTCTTGTTCTAATTCATACACAGGTACCACTTGAGATACTTGTATTGTTACTCATGCAGTTACAAGATAATACCTCTCTGCCCCAGTGGTTGATTTTTCTTCAGCAGCACACATGTTGCTGCAGGCACAGACATGGAGAAGATAGGAGATTGGTTCCACCCATAGTTGGTTCCTCCCATGGTTGGAGTTTTCTAGAAAGTTATGACATGAGTAGAAACAAGAAGTGCCAAAGTAGCCAAAGAGTGTTTGAGATGACGCCGATACAATCCAAGCTAGACAAAGAGGAAAGTGAGGACAGAGGTCAGTGGATCTGAAGCATCAATGAGAATGAAGCCCTGGCTATTAGCTCTTATACTGGGGGGTTCCTGAGAAAGTGAGTCTTGAAGATGGGAAGCTGTGATCAAAGAGGATAGTATTTGATTGGTGATTTTGGAGGTAGGAAGTTTCTGGTGATGTTAAGGTCGGCGTGGGGCAGAGAAGAGTGCACTGTTGATATACTTAGTATTTACTCATTGGGATAATAAGGAAACCTTGTACTTTTCCCCCTTTAATTGTCAATGTGCTCAAAATCTAAAACAGAAAAGAAATAATATCCCAAGAACTAAAGAGTGTTATCTCCATTTTCTGCATTTGAGCTCTAAAATATGGAAAATAGAAATTAAACAGAAACCATGATTAGTGTTTTAAAATACAGTTTTATGTATACGTGCTTTCTTAGATGTTGCTTAACTATTTCTTAGAAATTACTAAGAGGATTTTAATTATTTTACTCTTTAATGATCTGAAAAATATTTTAGCTCTGTTATTTAGGCAAAACAATTTCAACATCTATTTTTTTAAGATTCTGTGGATTAGAGACATTGAAGAAAACTTATGATTTATCATTCTGGAAATTTTACAGGTAATTCCTCATAGTTCGACCTGTATTATTTCAGATTTGTGCTTCTGGGAATAAGCACAGTATTTTTTATGGTTTCCTCTATGGCAGAGGTAGAGATATTGTACCTTTCTTGATGCCTGGTGATATATTGGAAAGGCTTGTTTTAAAAATAAGTGGGGTGTGCAAAACCAGACAAAGATGTCACAAAGAAAGAAAACTACAGGCCAATATCACTGATGAACATAGATGCAAAAATCCTCAACAAAATACTCGCAAACAGAATCCAACAGCACATTAAAAGGATCATACACCATGATCAAGTGGGGTTTATCCCAGGAATGCAAGGATTCTTCAATATACGCAAATCAATCAATGTGATACACCATATTAACAAATTGAAGGAGAAAAACCATATGATCATCTCAATAGATGCAGAGAAAGCTTTCGACAAAATTCAACACCCATTTATGATAAAAGCCCTGCAGAAAGTAGGCATAGAGGGAACTTTCCTCAACATAATAAAGGCCATATATGACAAACCCACAGCCAACATTGTCCTCAATGGTGAAACACTGAAACCATTTCCACTAAGATCAGGAACAAGACAAGGTTGCCCACTCTCACCACTATTATTCAACATAGTTTTGGAAGTGTTAGCCACAGCAATCAGAGAAGACAAAGAAATAAAAGGAATCCAAATCGGAAAAGAAGAAGTAAAGCTGTCACTGTTTGCAGATGACATGATACTATACATAGAGAATCCTAAAGATGCTACCAGAAAACTCCTAGAGCTAATCAATGAATTTGGTAAAGTAGCAGGATACAAAATTAATGCACAGAAATCTCTTGCATTTCTATACACTAATGATGAAAAATCTGAAAGTGAAATTAAGAAAACACTCCCGTTTACCATTGCAACAAAAAGAATAAAATATCTAGGAATAAACCTACCTAAGGAGACAAAAGACCTGTATGCAGAAAATTATAAGACACTGATGAAAGAAATTAAAGATGATACAAATAGATGGAAAGATATACCATGTTCCTGGATTGGAAGAATCAACATTGTGAAAATGACTCTACTACCCAAAGCAATCTACAGATTCAATGCAATCCCTATCAAACTACCACTGGCATTTTTCACAGAACTAGAACAAAAAATTTCACAATTTGTATGGAAACACAAAAGACCCCGAATAGCCAAAGCAATCTTGAGAACGAAAAATGGAGCTGGGGGAATCAGGCTCCCTGACTTCAGACTATATTACAAAGCTACAGTAATCAAGACAGTTTGGTACTGGCACAAAAACAGAAATATAGATCAATGGAACAGGATAGAAAGCCCAGAGATAAACCCACGCACATATGGTCACCTTATCTTTGATAAAGGAGGCAAGCATATACAGTGGAGAAAAGACAGCCTCTTCAATAAGTGGTGCTGGGAAAATTGGACAGATACATGTAAAAGTATGAAATTAGAACACTCCCTGACACCATGCACAAAAATAAACTCAAAATGGATTAAAGACCTAAGTGTAAGACCGGACACTATCAAACTCTTAGAGGAAAACATAGGCAAAACATTCTATGACATAAATCACAGCAAGATTCTTTTTGACCCAGCTCCCAGAGAAATGGAAATAAGAACACAAATAAACAAATGGGACCTAATGAAACTTAAAAGCTTTTGCACAGCAAAGGAAACCATAAACAAGCCCAAAAGACAACCATCAGAATGGGAGAAAATATTTGCAAATGAAGCAACTGACAAAGGATTAATCTCCAAGATTTACAAGCAGCTCATGCAGCTCAATAACAAAAAAACGAACAACCCAATCCAAAAATGGGCAGAAGACCTAAATAGACATTTCTCCAAAGAAGATATACAGATGGCCAACAGACACATGAAAGAATGCTCAACATCATTAATCATTAGAGAAATGCAAATCAAAACTACAATGAGATATCATCTCACACCGGTCAGAATGGCCATCATCAAAAAATCTAGAAACAATAAATGCTGGAGAGGGTGTGGAGGAAAGGGAACTCTCTTGCACTGTTGGTGGGAATGTAAATTGATACAGCCACTATGGAGAACAGTATGGAGGTTCCTTAAAAAACTACAAATAGAACTACCATACGATCCAGCAATCCCACTACTGGGCATATACCCTGAGAAAACCATAGGTCAAAAAGAGTCATGTACCAAAATGTTCATTGCAGCTCTATTTACAATAGCCAGGACATGGAAGCAACCTAAATGTCCATCGACAGATGAATGGATAAAGAAGATGTGGCACATATATACAATGGAATATTACTCAGCCATAAAAAGAAATGAAATGGAGGTATTTGTAATGAGGTGGATGGAGTTAGAGTCTGTCATACAGAGTGAAGTAAGTCAGAAAGAGAAAAACAAATACAGTATGCTAACACATATATACGGAATCTAAGGAAAAAAAAAGCCATGAAGAACCTAGTGGCAAGACGGGAATAAAGACACAGACCTACTAGAGAATGGACTTGAGGATATGGGGAGGGGGTGGGGTGAGATGTGACAGGGTGAGAGAGTGTCATGGACATATATACACTACCAAATGTAAAATAGATAGCTAGTGGGAAGCAGCCGCATAGCACAGGGAGATCAGCTCGGTGCTTTGTGACCACCTAGAGGGGTGGGATGGGGAGGGTGGGAGGGAGGGAGATGCAAGAGGGAAGAGATATGGGAACATATTGTATATGTATAACTGATTAACTTTGTTATAAAGCAGAAGCTAACACACCATTGTAAGGCAATTATACTTCAATAAAGATGTTTAAAAAAAAAAAAAAAAAGGAAAACCATGTACCAATCTCAATAAAAGGAAAAAAACACTGAAAAAAAAAAAAAATAAGTGGGGTGTGTATGTGTGTGTGTGTATGTCTACATTATTGCTCAAGAGTAGAAAAGGGTAGTATCGAGACTCAAAAAATTACTTTTGAAAATAGGCTAGCACACTGGGAAGCTATTTAGGTGTGATAAAATATTAATTATCATAAATACAGAAATAGTTAAAAAAAATTAGAGTTAGGAAAGTATTTGAATAAAGGCCACTTTAGGGATAAAGTTGTGGCTTGGACATAGACATTTAGGGTACATTTAAGCTGAAGTCTGGGAAGTGAATAAAAATATCTTGTATTCAAGAGAGATCTGAACAATAACTTTCAATATGTCTTATGACTGTGTCTGGGATACAAGGATATCTTGTTTCTCCCTAATAGTCATGTTTACTTGATTGGATATTTGGATGCTGTTCCAGTTACTATGGCTGAGTAAATTACTCCAAAACTTAGTAGAATAAAACATCCATTTATCATGCTCACAGATTATGTGGGTCAGGAATTCAGACGGGGGACAGAAATGACCCTTGTGACTTCCAAGGCAAAGGACAATGCAGCTTTGGGCTGGCTCTTTTTCTCAGGATGCTTGCCCTTAGAACCCAGCCAGCAACCAGCATCAAGCATCAGACAAGTGGGCGGTTTGGGCTTCCTCACAGCATGGTAGCATCCCCAGATAAAGAGCCAGCTGGAAGCTGCATTGCCTTTTGCCTTAGAAGTCATACAGCGTCATTTCTGCCTTCTATTCATTAAGGCAGTTAGTTACAAAGCCTCTTCCATGTGTGACTGGAAATAGTACTGTGGCCATTTTTGCAAAATGCACTCTGCCACATGCACCTATATCTATTCCTTTAAGCATTATACAAATCCTGAGACCCAGTGGCACACTCATTTAAAATATATATTATTTCCTGGATTTGTGGTTACCAAAATGCTCTGAAAGATGAAAGAGCCCCAAGTACAGACAGTGCCAACCCTCCCAGAACACCTAGAGAACAGTTTCCTCTCCTGACTATCCCAAACCTTCATAACCCTCCTCAATTTATGACCATGCCCCCTACTTCAGTGAGTACTATCTGCTTTCTTACCATGCCCTTCCCATCAAAACTCTCAACAACGAGAACAAAAGTCTCCACTTTTTCACTGCCTTGTAATTCAGCCCAGCTACTCTCCTGAAATCTCTCATGACTTCCCCATTCCAAATCCTATCAACAGTTTTCAGGCCTTATCTTAAGGAACCTCTTCTCTACAGTATTTTGCAATGTTGACTACTCCTTCCTGCCTCAAACGCTATGACCTTGACTCTCTGAAATTCTATACCCTAGTCTTCCTCCTTCCTTTGCTCTCTTTCATTGCTCTCTGCTCCTTTGCCTACCATGTTAATGTTGGCCTTTCCCAGGGTCCTATTTTTGGCTAAATATTCTTTTTAACCTTCATGAATTTCCTGGGTGATCTATTTGTGCTCCTGATTCAACTACAGGTGACTCTGATATCTTTCTTTCTCATCTAGTCCTGTCTCTCAAACCCATCCTAACGTGCCTAACTACCAATTGAGCATCTATACTTTCATGAGGAGATGGGCCAGAACATAAATACAGGGCATCTAAAACTGATTTCATCTCCTTGTTCCCCTGTATCACTACCCCATCACCTTACCCATAACAGCTCACTTCTTTATTCTCACTGAGGTTAAAAACCTAAGGAATATCTGCATGCCTTATTTTCTTGTACTTTCTATGGCTAACAGATCACAGATTTGTGGATTTTGACCTTCTAAATATTTCCCAGATCCGTGTTTTCTGTAAGCCTACCATTTTGGCTCTCCTTCAAGCTCTCCTGGACTACTAGTTTCTACCATGCCTCCCTGCTTCACGTCTGCCTTCCACACTACCCAGTGTGATGTAAACAAAACCAAAATCCAACCACATCACGTCTTTGCTCAGTGGCTGCTGAGGCCATAAGATCGAGTTCAAGCTCCTCAACATCCCACAAAGCCCACTGTGGTTTTGCTCTTGTCCAAATCTAGGGCCTTACCTCACACCAATTCCAGCCTCATATTTTATGCTGCAAAAACATCAAGGTGCTTAGTTTCCTCCAAACAATGAGCTGTTCCTTATACTCATTCCTTTGCTCGTATTGTCTCCTCTGCCAAGAGAAAAACTGAGGTCAGTGTCAATTCAGCAAGTAGGCGGTTGATACTGCTACAGCCTCAGCCTTGGAAAAGAGAATAGAAGTATGCAAGGGAAGGGGTGTGGGGTAGCACAGTGTGCAGGGCAGGATGGGTGGATGTTTGTGGCAATGGGTGACATTTGCTCAAACCACATTTTCTGCCATAGGCCATTAGCTTGTGTTCTACTTCCATATTTTGGCTTGTGGTAGACCACAATCGGTATTGTTTGTCACATACATAACTTACGGAAACTTTAGTTTTCAAAAGAAAATTCTTAGAAATATTTCATTCCAGAATATAAAAAATATTCTTCTGACAAAGTTATATCTTTTGGCAGACATTTTTGGTTGATGCCCCAACATCCATTTTACTCCAAATGGTCGGTCTTAAGACAGTAGTTCTCAAAGTGTGGTCCCCAACCAGCTGTATCAGCGTCACCTAGGAACTTGTTAGAAATGCAAATTCTTGAGCCCTACCTCTGACCTGTTGAATCAGAAATTCTGGGGGTGGGGCCCAGCAACCTGTGTTTTAATAAGCTCCTCCAGGTGATTCTGATGTATGCACAAGCTTGGGAACCACTGGTCGAAGACAGTCTTGATAATTTCACTCTCTTTGACACTAAATGGTTTTTAAGAATTTGTAGCTTACCCAATTCTGGCTAGTGAGAGGAAGTTGATCAGGTTGGTAAGAAGCCTTCTGTGAAAAATGTCCTTGCTCCTAAGAAGGATACTCAGAAAAAGATCACTCCTGGGAATTCCCTGGCAGTCCAGTGGTTAGGACTCTGTGCTTTCATTGTCGAAGGCCAAGGTTCAATCCCTGGCTGGGGAACTAAAATCCCTCAAGCTGCATGGTGCGGCCAGAAAATAAAAGACTATACTCCTTGTGCTTACCTGGATATTATCATGTCTGGATGTGACCCCTGGAACTGCCTCAGCCTTCTTGGGACCATGAAGGGTGCCAGCTAATGGCAAAGGCAATAAGCTGAGAATGGTAACACAGGAAATTGGAAAGAATTTCAGTCCTTTAGGACTTCCGGAGCCAATTTTGGAGGCTATCCTACCTCTAGGGTGTGAATTAATGTTTCCTAATTGTTTAGTTCTGTTTGAATCAATTCTCTGATGCTTGTTAAAAAAAAAAAAAAAGGATGCATATACTTATTCTTTATATATACATGCATTTATTCATACCTAAAAACTCTTCCTTCGTTTTTATAGGTGACACTAAATGGTGATTTTAATTACTTACCATGTTCATGAGGTTCTTTGAAACCATGTGAAACCCAGATGTCTCATTCACTTCCCAAATATAGTGGTCACGCTTCACTTTAACAGTCCAATAATGGTGCTCCAAACCCTTTTCCCGTTTTTCCTGGACGTACAGGACTTTCCCAGGAGTCCCAGCCCAAGCATCCTCGGGAATTCCATAGGAATGCTGTGATCCTCCAGTCTGCTGTGTCTGACACTTGTGTCCTCGGTCAGCTGTCAGCCTCTAGTCTGCCAGGCCACTTTCTGCAGGTCATCCCTTGTCATCCTGTAACAGAAGAGAATTATAATGCAGATGTGTGACTCCTGATGGAATTCACCCGCCAGGTACCTTCAGAGTCCACTTCAGGAGGATGCCTGTCCTCCAGACCCAGCGGGACCCCATGTCACAGAGACAGCTTCACTCTCCCACTTGGGAGCACCAGGGCCCCATCCTGCCTCCCGCTGAGGTTCTCAGAGAAGAGTAAAGTCTTACTTGCCTAAGGGGAAGCTATGTTAGAGACACAATCCACCCACCAGGAAGATTAGCACTTACTTTATAATGCAGAGCACTTTAGCTCCTTCTCTCTGCCTTCTGCCTCCTTTCCAGAATATGTTCTTGCTTCTGAATAATCAAAGACCTACTAAAGTGCTTTCCTCAAGGACAAAGGAGCAACTTCTCCTCAAAGATGAATTCAGACCTCACTTTGAATGTCATTTCCCACTTTTTGCTATCAAGGTGTTCGGAAACATGGGAGTTGAGTTTTTGCTGAACCAGCACTTTGCTCAAGGATCTGGTGCTCTCTCAGGGGTGGTGGTCAGCATGGGGTTAGGGGTTATGGGGACCAAGTTGGAAAGAAAGCAGCCACCGGAGCCACCATGCCAGGGCTTTCAGGAAGAGCAATGCAACTACACCTCAAAGACTCTAGAACCAGAGGGTCCCTCGGGGTTTGAAAACTGGCTTATCTCATCTCTCTCTCAGCAAACAGAACTCACAGCTTCCTAGCTGACTGCACAGCCACTCTCTGGGTCTACTGCTAATTGTCTGTCTCTTTCCATATTCCCCAGTTAAGATTTCCAGGAGAGAGAATTTGACTGGGCTAGTTCATCAAAGTCTTTTGTGTTTGAGCAGAGCTTTTTATACCAGATGACCTCCCAGGTTATTGACCCAGATGGAATGACTCCCTCGGGTCAGGTGTCAATCCCAGGGCCAATCACCTGTGTTGATGGCATGGAGGTGGGGGTGAGGGGCAGGGTCACAGGGTAAACCACAAAGCTACTCCTCCTCAGGAAACAGGCTGGGGTTGGTCCTTCAGCAGAGGCTGTGAGTGGGGCAGTTTCCCTGGGAAGGAATCTATGGGCCTGGCCGGGGTAGTTATTGCAGTGTAAGTAGTACAATGCAGTCCTTTCTACAGGGAACACAGGAATGCTGACTTTTTTTTTTTAATTTTTATTGGAGTATGGTTGCTTTACAATGTTGTGTTAGCCTCCACTGCACAACAAATGAATCAGCCTTACACTTACAGATATACCCTCCCTTCTGGACTTCCCTCCCATTTAGGTTATGACAGTGCATTAGGTAGAGTTCCCTGTGCAAAGAAGGCTGACTTTTAATTAATGATTGACATCCACTTTTTGACCTCATCAAGTTGTCCTTTCTGACCCTCAGTTTCTTCATCTGCAAAATCAGACAGTCCATCTTAGTGATTTCTAAGGACCTTCCACTCAGGGCAGGTCCAGGTTTTACAAGCCCAGGCTTATATACTATTTGGAATTCTCTTTAGTAAAAACCCCCCACAAAATTAGGTGTAAGGTCTTCAAAGGGACCCTCACTCAAGCTTGCTTAGTTTCATATAAATCCATCTCTGCTTCTATCCTTAAATTCTGTGGTTTCTTTTTGGTCATTTTTCTGAATCCTGTTCTGAATCCTGCCTACCTCTTGTGCTCGCTGCCAGAGGCCTTTCTGAGGAACCACACACAGGCTGGTCTTCTGCTTCGTTCCCAAAGAACAGTGTGTTCCCCCTAACAGTCCCTTAAATTGACTATAGGCAATTTAGTCATTTGAGAGGGTAAAAGATTTGGTCCACTAACATTTCACGAATTTGAAATGTAGTATTATTATGACATTGAAACTAATTAACATGGTTATTTACAGAAATCCCTTTACTTTCTCACTACTGTCTCCAGCTTACAATAGTTCAACTTAGGATTTTTCAGCTTTACAATGCTGCGAAAGCAATAGGGATTCAGTAGAAACCATATTCAGGTTTTGAATTTTGCTATTTCCTGGGCTAGCGATAGGCAGTACGATCCTCCCTCATGATGCTGGGCAAGGCAGCGGCCACAGCTCCCAGGCAGCCACAGGATCACGAGGGTAAACAACCGAGACGCTTACAACCCTTCTGGACCCACATAACCATTCTGTTTTTCACTTGCAGTACAGTATTCAGTAAATGACATGAGATATTTTACACTTTATTATAAAATAGGCTTAGTGTTAGATGAGTTTGCCCAATGGTAGCCTAATGTACGTGTTCTGAGCATGTTTAAGGTAGACTAGGCTAAGCTGTTAAGGTAGGCTAGGTTAAGTGTATCGAATGCATTGTCGATTTAGGATATTTTCAATTTACATTGAGTTTATCAGGACATAATCACATTGTACATCAAGGAAAAGATGGTAGCAATTTATCTCAACTAAACTGTATCTTCAGGGTCTTTATACGTTGCAGTTTGTATTTATTGAATTTGCATTCGTTGTTACCATTGTATTGCACTATATCTGCCTCTTCACACACATGGATCAATAGCTCCAAAAAAATTCCTGGTAAAGTAAAATCTGAGACAAAAATATTGATGTATTAACTCAGAACAACTAACTTTATAAATAATAGTGAATAGTGCTCAGGGCACTACCCACCCACGCCGGGTGGGTAGAAGGAGATTGTGATGTGTATTTGCTGGGCCTGGGTTTCACACAAGCAACCAAAAAGGAAAAGTTCTGAAAGGAAGTATGGCACTATTGAAAAGCTGGATTTAACTGACTCATTAGTAAATCATCTGAGATGAAGCTTTGTCAAATGGGGGCAAGAACAGTTGTGGTTTTTTCCTGACATTTTCTCTGTAATGTTCAATGGCATATCTATTAAACTAACTCGGTGGGGGGGATTCCCCCAGAATAAGACAAAATGATGTTTTCTTTCTAGTATAAAGTTAATTGATTTTAGTAGCAAAAAGCCAAGAGGAGGAAAAAATGAGAGAGGTGGCATTGCGGGTTGCACTCCTCACATTGATTCCTTAAAGAACACAGCTTCTCAGTTCTGAGCTGATAAAGTGGGGACTGGGTTTACTCAAGAAGCATGAGCAATGGTTCAAATGCCTTTATTATCATGACTTTACTCTTTCCCAGCACCTAATGGAGAACACAGTTGATGATACATAGTTTGACACAACTTAAAACCATATTTAAATACTGCAATAGACTGTAAAGTAATGTTTTTTAGAGCCCAATGTAGAGAAAGACTGGATTGGAATATACCTGCCACCATGTGCCAAGTGGACACAGCTCTCCAGCTTTTCAGTGTGAAATGCCACTCAGTTGGCTGGTGAACTGACAGTGGTCTTCAGTTATAAATCTCTCTACAGTGTTGGTTCATGCTCAATTCGAATAGGAAGACTTTGTTTTTGCTCTTCTTCTTTTCTTTTAACGTGGTTGGCAAATGGTAGACATAATTTTTTAAGGAATCTGAAACATAGTTTTTATCATTTTTTCATCTTTACCATCTTTGTTGTTTTCACCCTTCCCACAGGTACATACTTTTTAGTTGATTAATTAATTAATTAATTAATTAACTTATTTTTGGCTGCATTGGGTCTTTGTTGATGCACACGGGCTTTCTCTAGTTGCGGCGAGCGGGGGCTACTCTTTGTTGCGGTGTGCAGGCTTCTCATTGTGATGGCTTCTCTTGTTGTGGAGCATCAGCTCTAGGCGTGTGGGCTCAGTAGTTGTGGCACTCAGGCTCAGTAGTTGTGGCTTGCAGGCTCTAGAGCACAGGCTCAGTAGTTGTGGCCCACGGGCTTAGTTGCTCTGCGGCATGTGGGATCTTCCCGGACCAGGGCTCGAACCCGCGTCCCCTGCATTGGCAGGCAGATTCTTAACCATTGCGCCACCAGGGAAGTCCCAGGTACATACTTTTTTAAATGCCCATATGTACGTTCACAGCAAAATTGAACCAAAAATACATAGTTTTCACATACCACTCCCTCACCATCAATATCCCATATCAGTGTGATATAGTTGTTATAATCAATGAACCAACACTGACACATTATCAACCAAAGTCTATAGTTTACATTAGAGTTAACCCTTTGTGTTACAGATTATATGGGCTTTAACAAATGTTTAATGTCTTGTATTCACCATTACAGAAGCATACAGAATAGTGCCACTAAACTAAAAAAAAACAATCAAATTAAAGAACTAATAAAACAATAGAGAAATAAAACATAGAATGTAATTCCCATACTAATCATGAACCAAAATATGACAGAGTTGAGACCAAACATATCAGCCTTATCAATAAATGTAAATGGGCTTAACTCACCTAATAAAAGAAAAGATTTTCCATGGGACACTCCAAGAAAGACTCGACTATATGCTGCATCCAAAATAAAATTATTAAGAAAGGCTAAAAATAAAGGGATAAGCAAAGATACACCAAGCAAGTGGAAAAAATAAGAAAGCAGGTATAGCAATATTGATATAAGTATAATTTTTAAAAGCCTTTTATGTGTAAAAAACTCCCACTTTTTAATGCTAAAAGCCACAATTCACAATGGAGATAAAACATTTATGTCATTTAGATTATGTACTAAATTATTCAGCAGCCACTTTTATAAAGTGAAATTTACAAGAGATGAAAGGGATACACAGAATAAAAAACACCTACTAATAAAAAAATTTAACATAGTACTCTCAGCGTAAGACCAATCAAGTAAAAAAAAAGTAAAGATATTGAAGATTTAAACAGCATAATCAATAAGGATATATATTACACTTTATACTCAGACAATAGAAAATACACCTTCTTCTTAAGTGCACATGAAACATTCACCAAAAAAAGATCCTATGTAAATTGAATTTCTGGAAAATAATAATGAAAAATACCACATACCAGAATCTGTGGGATACATATAAAGCAATGATCAAAGGAATATTCAGAGCCTTAAACACTTAATAAAAGTTAAAGATGGCAATAAATTCTCAATTTAAAAAGCTAGAAAAGGAATAAGAAGTAAACTAGAATAAAGCAAAAGGAAGGAAATCATAAATATAACATAGAAATTGAGGTAGAGAACAGACAAACAGTAAATCTAATGAATAAATTAATTAGATAAGCCACTAGCTAACTCAAGAAAAAAGGGAGAATGCACACATACACAAAGGGAGATAATTACTGGAATAAGAAGAATTTAGAAATATAAGAACTGAATTTCAGACCTTTCTGCAAAGTTGAAAACCTAAGTGAAATGGATAATTTCCTAGGAAATTAGTTTACCAAACTTGATCTCATTTGATATAGCTTATACAGAAAAATTCCTTAGAAGAAATAGAAAAAGTTATCAAGGAACTACCCCACAAGAAAAGCACCAGGACCAGAAGATTTTACAGGGAAATTATGCCAAACCTTCAAAGACCAAATAGTCCCACAAGTGCTCCATAAATTGTTCAAGAATATTGTAAATAAAGGAAATTTTCTGAATTGTTTTTACTATGCAAGTATAATTTCAATAACTAAACCTGATAGAAACAGTACAAAAAATTATAGATCAGTATCACTTACGAATATTAATGTAAAATTTCTAAATAAAATATTAGGGAATAGAATCTGATACTACGTGAATTAAATAATACACCATGACCAGGTGGGATTTATCCCAGGAATACAAGGATGGCTCAATATGAGGAAATCAATTAATTTAATAGCCCTGTTAATAGATCTAAAGAAGAAAATCATATAATTATAGATTCTGAAAATCTTTTACAATATTCAACACTCATTCCTGATAAAGTCACTCAAGGAAAAGGAATTGATGGATATTTTCTGAAAACATACAGTTTTTTTTTTGTTTTTTTTTAAACATATATATTGGAGTATAATTGCTTTACAATGGTGTGTTAGTTTCTGCTTTATAACAAAGTGAATCAGTTATACATATACATATGTTCCCATATCTCTTCCCTCTTGCATCTCCCTCCCTCCTGCCCTCCCTATCCCACACCTCTAGGTGGTCACAAAGCACAGAGCTGATCTCCCTGTGCTATGCGGTTGCTTCCCACTAGCTAGCTATTTTACGTTTGGTAATGTATATATGTCCATGCCACTCTCTCTCTTTGTCACATCTTACCCTTCCCCCTCCCCATATCCTCAAGTCCATTCTCTAGTAGGTCTGTGTCTTTATTCCCGTCTTGCCACTAGGTTCTTCATGACCTTTTTTTTTTTTTTTTCCTTAGATTCCATATATATGTGTTAGCATACTGTATTTGTTTTTCTCTTTCTGACTTACTTCGCTCTGTATGACAGACTCTAACTCCATCCACCTCACTACAAATAACTCCATTTCGTTTCTTTTTATGGCTGAGTAAACATATAGTTTTATGATCAAGTACAAACACGCATTAGTCTTAAAGCCAGCTTAATGCAGAAACACTAGCACTATTTCCACTAAGATTGGACGCAAAGCAAGGTTGCCAATTGTCTCACTACCATTCAACAATGTACTAGAAATATTAGCCGGTACAAGTAGGCACGAGAAACCAATTAGCGACATAAGAATTGGAAAAGTGAAACTATCTCTATTTGCAGATGATAAAATTATGGACCTAGGAAGCCCTAAAAAATCAATGGTAAAACCAAACAAAATAATAAGAGATTCCATGGGCTTCCCTGGTGGCACAGTGGTTAAGAATCCGCCTGCTAATGCAGGGGACACGGGTTCAAGCCCTGGTCTGGGAAGATCCCACATGCCGTGGAGTAACTAAACCCATGCGCCACAACTACTGAGCCTGCGCTCTAGAGCCCACGAGCCACACTACTGAAGCCTGCGTGCCACAACTCCTCAAGCCTGCACGCCTAGAGCCTGTGCTCTGCAACAAGAGAAGCCACCGCAATAAGAAGCCTACGCACCGCAACGAAGAGTAGCCCCGGCTTGCGGCAACTAGAGAAAGCCCGCAGCAACAAAGACCCAACGCAGCCAAAAATAAATAAATAAATTTATATTTTAAAATAAATAAGTAAATAAGAGATTTCAGAAATCAGCAAGCTATAAAAGAATATACAAAGGTAGAGAAAGCTGTATTTACAATAGCAATAAAAAAGATAAAATATTTAAGAATAAATTTAACATGAAATATGTAACGTCTTTATAAGGAGAACTGTAAAACATCTCTGAAAGATAAAAATAGATTTGATCAAACAGAGGATAAGAAAAAAATTATATTTCAAGTAAATAATATAATCACACTGAAGAGGGGTGGGGGGAAGCAAACCCAAGTAGCTTTGAATGCAGTATTATGACAACATGCTCTCAGGCTAAAAACATAATAACTCTAAGTAAATATTGAACTCTGGTAAGCAGACCTCTCTTTCTGCAGAAGCGTAGGTTAGCAATTCTGAAGTCATTTTTTGTATGTTCTAGGATTGAGCAGTCAGGTTTTGTACTTCGAGAGAAGGAAGCTACAATCAGGGTAAAAGAAAAAAATAGAATGAACTCTGCAGTATTGGATTGAAATTGGAGATATAGGTGTGAACTCATGGGTTCTAACACATACACGAACATACATATACACATACATATGTATGTAACTGGATATAAGTCTGCATGGATTATAATATGTGTATTGTACACATGAGTGCATGTGTATATGCACATATTTGTTTATATGTATGTATAAACATTCCCCAGCTCTGTCCTCTGAGAAGGCCTTGAAGCAATTTCACCCCAGTAGCAGTGAGCATACCTAGAGCCAAGATCTAGGTTTCTATATACCCAAATTCTCCACTAAAAGAAAGTAGGGAATGAGGTATATAGAGCTCCGTGGAGAAATGGCTGAATTCAGGATTGGGGCAGGTAAAGAATTAGAACACCTTGTTATGCCCCAAAGTAAGAATGTGTTTAAAGAATGATAGGGACATGTCAGAATGACAGAGGAACCAGCTTTAAGGGACTCCCATTGGCCAAATCTGGGATGATGTAATCATTAAACTAATTTAAATAAGTAATAATAGTAAATTTAATACTACTGAATAAAGTAAGGATCCATAAGCTACACTGATATAAACAAACAAGTAAGCAAATAAATAAGAAGGGAAAACTTTAGTAGAAAATGCACTAGTAAATTTAGAAGGAATGATGGAATTAGAAAATCACCGTTTGCCAAGCCATCATAAATATAATTGATACAGGAGAGAATCATCCATGAATGCTAAAACTAATAGATGAAAGTTTGAGAATAGAATATTTACATATTTACATTGTCTCCAAGTGTACCCCTGCAAGCTGCTTTTTATTTACAAAGGGTAAAACGGTAACTCTAAGTGGAGAAACCTGACAACAGCACCTTAACCAAAAGATTAAAGTTAACACTACTATTAATGGGACCGATCAATAGTATGTGTTTCCAAGTATGTTTTGTAGAGAAAAAGCCAGAATCACATTTATATTATGCTGCCAGAAGCATATAACGTTAATTTAACCATGAGGACACAAAGGACAATCCAAAATGTGGGACATTCTGTAAAATACCTGGCCTGTACAAGAACAAACTCAGGAACCGTCAGATTAAAGGAGACTGAAAAATCATGACAACTGAATGCAGTGTATAATTTTAGATTTTCTTTTGCTATAAGAAATATTATTGGGACAATTGATAAAATCTCAGTGAGGTTTTGTAGATTAGATAACATTATTTCAATGTTAATTTCCTGATTTTGATAATTATACTGTTTACATAAGAGGATTCCTTATTTTTAGGACATACACATTGAAATATTTAGGAATAAAAGAACATTATATTCACAACTTAAACAGTTTGGAAAAAAATATGTGTGTTTACATGCATTTAGGAAAAGAAAAGACAGTGTAGTAAATGTTGGCATTATGAGAATCTAGATGAAGTGTATCTAGGAATACAAAGAATTCTTGCAGCTTTTCTGAAAGTCTGAAACTACATTTGATGACTTCATGGTTTGAACTTTGGTACACTCCTTTATAATATTCAAATTAAGAAATTAAGCATTCAGTATAGTATGATGGAATGGTACTGAAAAAAGTGACAGCAGAAGTTTATATTAATTCTACATATAATATTGTATTTTTATTGTAACCATTATTGCAGTAGTCACAATAAAGTGCCAGCATGAGTCTTTGCAAATTTACTGAAACCTGGTCTGTGTCTTTCAGATGTAATGATCTAAGGCTGGCGGGTATCAGTCACATTATGCACCAAGATAGTAACTTCAGTCACTCTCATATAAGTTGGATGTGGGGAGGGCAGATGGGCAGCTATAATCCTGTTAGATTATTGGAGCTTATTATTATTGGAGCTTACTGAAGTCAGACAATGGTTCCTCACATCTGCTGACTGCTCTGTGGCTATGGAATAAACAACTCTGATGGCCATTTAGTCATCATCATACTGGAGTCATGTCCTTGAGGAACGCCAGTGCAGTAAAATTTTAGAAGCTAAATGTTTAACTTTCCAGAATGCCTGTGCAAAACAAAGCAGGGTTCACAGAAGCAAACTTCCTTGTTCACTAAACACTCAGCCCAGAAGAATTGAGAGAGTGCACGTGTAGCTGTGAGCTTTGCATTGTCAGATTTATAAACTTTACAAACCAAAAATAGATTCTGTCGTTGATCCAAAAACCTGCAGTCTAATGATAAACTTACGATGGGTAAAACCTTTTAAATGTTAGGTTTAGTTCCTGCTCTGTCCCCTGGTGTGTGATTGAGTCAGGTTAAGTTGATCTGAGCCTGGGAGAAGAAACACATTGCCTCTGTAGGATTTTCTAAGGCATCTGAAGAAAGGTACTGAATAACCGGTTTTGGTAGGTTTTAGGATCCTCCAGGGGGCACCAGAACATTCCAATGTAGTTGATCACATTTCATTAAGTCCAGAAAGGCTAACACTATTACCTTGTTATAATTGATTCACCTACTGTAACTTTTTCAGTTCCACTGACACTATTTTTTTTTTTGTACATTTGCTTTTTTTTGTACATTTGCTTTTACAACATTCATGAGTTTATGGAAGGTTTCTGCCTCTGAGGAGGCGAAGGAAGGAAAGAGATCATCTCTTGGACGAGCCCTTAGAAACTGGAGCCATGTCTCCTCAGGGTAACTATGAAAGTTTTCAGCCCACTCTGAGTGTAAGGATTTTCCAAATGTTCCTAATCTGGCCGGAGGGGGAAAACTTGAGGAAAGTGAGAATTCATTCACTTTCTCAGCTTAATGCTGTATATAAGCCACCCTGTTATTATCATTATTAATAATAAACACAGTGAATGTCAAATAGGCACTTCATGGTAGATTTTTATATGAATTTTATGCAGAAGTGAGGGGTTGCCAGGCTACTGCATAATATTACTCAGTTCTGGTCCAGGAGTACAAAATTCCGGCAGGCCTCCTGAGCCTGTCCCTCCAATTAGTGGCTACTTCATTACGAATAAAGAACCCTCATTACTGTGGGCCTTCAAGTGAAATAGGATCCCCTACCTCTTGAAATCCGCCTTTCTAAGTACAGACAGTTCCCAACTTACAAACAATCCACTTAAGAACCACCAAGGCATTCAGAGGCTGCCTAGCCTAATGCAGCTGCTGCCCGGGCCCCCTGCCCAGCCCCCCTGCCTAGCCCCCGCCCCAGACTCCTGGTCTGCTCAAGGGAGCTCTGCCTTCCCCCCTACAGAGCCAGCTGCCCACCTGCCCCCCAGACTGTGGGCTTGGAGCTGGGGGTTCAGTGAGGCCTCAGAGCTACTGCTGGTTTTATAGTTGAGCTCAGCTATAGGGTAAATAGGCTTTTGTGGCCTGTCCTGGGAACCGAACCACCATTAAAAAAAAAAAAAAAGAAAAAGAAAAAACCTGTCTCCATGGGAAAATGTATTGTGCATTCCCAACAAGGAGCCAACAAACATTAGAACGTCTATGGGAGCTGTCTCCATGATCCCAGCAGGGCAAGGAGGAGGAAGGGTGGCCGCATGTTCTGGGTTCCGGGAACAACTCTAGCACTAAACCCCGCACCTCTAGCACTAAAGGGCCTTGCAAGCCCTTTAACCTCTCTGCCAAACAATAGGATTGGACTAAATGAGTTACAAGCGTCCTTTCAGAGCTCTACCCTCGTTTCATTCATTCATTCATTCATGCACTCACTGGCGTTTTACTCAGGGCACCTGCTTTGTGCCAGGCTCTGGGCTTAGTGTTAGGAATACAGTCAAATAATACAGTTCCTGGCTCTCGAGGAGTTTAGTGTTTAGTGGGGGAGACAAATGTCTAAGCAAATGCTTGCAACATAAGTGCTATATGAGATGATCACTGGATATGATGAAAGCTCAGGAGGATCCTGTTTCACTTGAAGGCCCACAGGAGGGTGGCATCTGAATCGATGAAGACTTCCTCAAAGAGGGGTGCCTCCCTGGTTTGTTCCTACCTTGGTTTCTGCTCTAACTCTCTCCTCTCCCCGGTTATCAAGGCTGGTTCACTGGGAAGCATGGCTTCTGCATCCGCTGTTCTAAAAGTTCGGCTTGGTCCCTTGGCCTCTCCGGGAGGGTCTTTCCCTCCTCCTTGTACAACTGAGAGATGGAACGCAGGTGATGCTCCTGTCAAAACCATAGACTTGCGTCCCATGAGTGCTGCCCTGGATGCTGCCTTCTTCCCGGCCCTGGTGAGCCACAGCCTAAAAGGTTCTCTCTTCCTCTCCCCGGAGCCTTCCCTGCCCTGACCCCTTGGGTGGCCAGTAACTGTGGTATTTCCACATTTAAAAAAACTTCTTCACCCCCAAAATGGTTCTTAAGGCCCAGCCACCTCCTGCCCTCCTATATTTATAATCCCTGAGCTACTTCTACCAAAAATCGCTGCCAGTCTCCCACCCTTACGCCACACTCACTATTAAAAATAGTATCAGTGATGGTGATTCCAAAAGGTGATAGGATATAGTTGTTCAGGTTTGAATCTTGACTCTGTAACTTTGTATCTGACGTCATGAAAATTATGTCATTATGAAGGTTCCTAAGCAAGGAGGTGATTGTGGTAAAGTAGTTTTGGGGGAAGATTATTTTGGTAGCTCTGTGTGGGTTGCTACGAGAGTGGAAAGGAGGAAATAGATGAGAGTGTTCCAGGGTAGAAATGATGAGACTTAGAAACCAAATAAACATGTCATTATGTGTTATGAAATTGTCACAGTCTTTTTTATACTCTCTTATATATGAATACTGTTCCTCAACAGTATTATAGGAATTAGGTATTCTATTTATTTTGTACTTATGAAAGCAGTTTGATAATTATAAGAGGAAATGATGCCTCAAAAACTTTTCTTTTCATATAAATAACAAAACATCCCAGGAACGTTTTAGATATTAGTTTTTGAATCCCAATTCCATCAAGTTCCATTAGGGTGCCTTTTTTTTTTTTTTAATTAATTAATTTATTTATGGCTGTGTTGGGTCATCGTTTCTGTGCGAGGGCTTTCTCTAGTTGTGGCAAGCGGAGGCCACTCTTCATCGCGGTGCGCGGGCCTCTCACTATCGCGGCCTCTCTTGTTGCGGAGCACAGGCTCCAGAGGCGCAGGCTCAGTAATTGTGGCTCACGGGCCCAGCTGCTCTGCGGCATGTGGGATCTTCCCAGACCAGGGCTCGAACCCGTGTCCCCTGCATTAGCAGGCAGACTCTCAACCACTGCGCCACCAGGGAAGCCCTTAAGGTGTCTTTAATATAAGAAACTGCGTGGCACCATGGTGAGGGACCCATTCAATTGCCACCTAACACTTTCTACTTTGCATCATGATTATTTGTAAGCCAGTGTAGCTCCTTTTCCAGACTGAAGCAAGAAGCCGTGTCTGATTAGCACAGTGTTTCCTGCAGTATTGAACACAAGGTCTTCCATGCCTGGAAAAATAACAGACATCAGTTACTGAGTGCTTACTCTGCATCAAGCACTGTGTGTTTGATGTACATACACTATAGATCTCATCTGTATATATTTCCTCATTTAATCCTAACAATAGCCCTGAAAGGTACCATGTCTCTACTTTGCTGCCGTGTTTACTAATTCGGAAATTGATGCTTGGGTTAAATGACTTGTTCCAAGTCACAGAGACAGTAAGTCTAAGTGCAATATTTGAACCCAAATTTCTCTGACTTCAAAGAGCATGCTGTTAACCTTTTCACTCCAGGAGGCTGGTTCTCAAACATTAACATGCAGCACAATCAATCACCTGGAAGACTTGTTAAAACATATAGCCAAACCCCATCGTGTTTTCTGATTCAGTAGGTCTGGGTGGGACCGGAGCCTTGCAGGACATTTGGTCCCATCCAAAACGTCCATTGAGACATTTGGTCCATGCCAAAATGTCCTTGGTATTTGTTCCTGTCCAAAACATCCAGTGAGACATTTGGGCCATGATTCATTAAATAATACAAATATTCAACTTTGTTAAAATTGTATTTACATTATTTTTATTGTAATTCATGATGAAATGTGTAATAAATTCACATTTATTCTTACTCTTCCTCGTCGTGATGTTCGGCAGGGTTACTCTTAAGTTGACAAGCAATTGCTCTCAAGTATATGTGAACCTGATTATTGACCTTATCTGTTAACAATTTCAGTTATATGCATTTGGTTTTATTGGTATCATGGTGAAGTTGGTGGCCATATTTGAGTGTGATCACCAAAAACCTGGGTGATAGCTTGTTCATTGCTTTCCTGTCTTTTAACACTTCAATGAGGCTCCAAATTGAAGGACAATATACTACTGTCAGCTTTTGAAATTTACAGTGCTAGCCTTCCACTGCATTGTTTGTCCTGTGATCACTGTTCAATACTGATGTGTAAACATTCCAAGTTTCTGGTGGAAATCTTGGAGCGTCTGGTCTTACTCTGCCTCTGCCAAGCCTTCCACAGACGTACACTCTCTCAGCCTAATCCATTACGTCATCTAAATTTTCTTTGCCTTCTCCACAATGTACTCATAAGTTTCATTTAAGTTTTTCAAAGGCCCAAATGGTGCACACTTAGACAGGAGTTACTTTTCATTGTTGCATATCGCACGTTAGACGCAGAGAAGGTATTTTTCAAGATTGTGAAAAGTGAAATAAGCATCCTCTTATTCGTGCATTTGATAGTAGTAGTCAAATTGCATTCATATTTGCAAACTCGAAATCTATCAGGCACAATGAAGGGTTAATGTCAGGATTTCTTTTTCGTGCAAATGCAAGTACTTTCTCATGTATATCTGTATGTGTCTCTTGCCTTTTCATTGTTAGTACATAAATCAACAGCATAATATAACCCAGTACTACACTGTGCACAGTAGACAATTGAACAATGTTGGTGCCATCTTGAAGGTGCTATCACTGAATATTGTGGTACTGGCACTTAAATATCAAATATTATCATGAGTTGTGTAAATAGGATTCTATCATCATCTCAAGCAATGGAATTGTGCATAAGAACTGATTATCCACATCTGATCACTTTATACTCCTCTGGAATTTCATTTACATGCAGTGAAGTTGGGTTTGGAGGCCGATGTCTGTTTTGAGTTGTTTATTTACTTGCCTCGTTAATGAGTTTCTTACTGGTAGCATTAACAAGATTTCTTTATCATGAATATCATAGAGAATTCTTCAAAGTAGCTGTGATGGTGTTGCATTTGGTTCTTCTCTGTGTGTCATTTTAACCTATTCAGGGTTTCCTTACTTCCCCTTCAACATCACCAAAGTGGTGTTGATGTTTTCCTGTCCCATCTTGAATGATTATATTATCCAAATCCTGACCACTTGTCCATGCAGATTCTCCTCTCTTCACAGCACCAGTACCTTTTACTCCTATCTCTGTTAAAGGAATGGAAATGGTAACAAAAGCCATTATTATGTAGCATTGGCTTTTCTTTTTGTGAGTATAATATTCTGCTGAGAATTTTCAAATAAAGATGTCACATTGCCAAGCAACAGAAGAAGTTTTTTTTTTTTTTTTCTTTTGTAGACTTCTGAGCAGTTGTCACTGGTTTAATGATAGGGGAAGCCTTACTAATGTCTTATGGATTCAACACCCAGTTCAGCCTGGCTGGGTTAGCCAGTAGACAGGCATCAGCCCAGGGTGTGGTGCTCCATGCTGATTGGCAGGTAAGTGTGAGAGTCACACCCACTAAAATCTCTCCAAATAGTGGCAGATGCTTCTTGCTGTCTGCCAAGATTGTACCTCTGTATGACCTTGATTCAAGGGAAACATTGCCCATTAATCCTGGGCAATGGGATAGTTGTAGGGGGGTTAATTAAATGCCTGGTATCCCCCTCATGGTGGCTTTTACACCTGACCACTATGTGGTAGGAGAGCCACATCTATTCTCATTGCTTCCAAACAAGCAAGACACTCTGTAAAGTGTTTACATCACCACATTTGATCCCCATTTTACATAGTGGCTTAACCAAGCTCCTCCTTTCAAACTTCACACTTATAGAACGACCCAGCCACATTCAGCCAAATGCCCAGTGACATATTAATGCACCATGCATCATGAGATCTCACCCTCCACTTGTCCTCTGTGTTTCTCTAACTGTAGGACTCTTCCTCAGTAGGTATAGTTAATATAAACCCCACTCTTCTGCAAAATTTGAACCTTGACCCGTCTATCTAATTCCATGTTCTATTACCAGCTAGGCTACTGAGGCAAGAAGCGTTATTACTGTTAATACAGCCACAGCACAATTATTGGACCAATAAAATATGCGATAGTATTTTTTATGTATTAATCCTATAAACCAAAAGTATAAACAAACATTATGGGCTATTTGAACCCCAGGATATTTTCTAAGCATGAACAATTTTGAAAGGAACAAATATCAAGGACCATTTGGCATGGACCAAATAAGCTCATGGATTTTGGGGAGGACCAAGTGTCAAGGACCTTTTGGTGTTGACCAAATGTCTCAATGCACATTTTGGACAGGACCAAATGTCCACTAATCGAGCCCAAGAATTACATTTCTAATAAGCTCCCAGGTGGTCCTGATGTTGCTGCTGCAGAAAGTACATTTTGAGAACCATTACATAAGCATAATCATTCATCAATGAATAGATAGATGCATGATAGATCATTTGATTCAAAGTTTCATAAGTCTGCTCTGTATTTTTGACATTAGGTACATGCATATATTCAGTTATAATTCTTAAAAGATTAGGGTTAAAATTGAGTTTTATTTAAAATACCAGTTTTAACTGTCTCATAGTATTGTTTGAATTTGAGCTTTTTCTATTTTTTTAACCGAAGAAGGATAGAACTATTTTCATTTATCTCTTTTTCTTTTCATTTTCTTCCAAATGTTAAACATATTTAGTTTAAAATAATGTTACAGATGGTTTGTAGGTCTCTCTCCTCTGCCTCCGAGGTAACTTTATCTTCTTTGTACTCCTGGGTGTATGTTTAACACACAATAGGTATTTAATCCACAGTAGGTCATTAGGTTTTAAATATATTCAAGTATGATTTATTTCTCCAAACCTAAATGTATTCTAAAGGCATTGTTTATCAGTAGCCTGGGAAGAGAGAAACCTATCGTGTGAGTTTTATATTGTGATACATTCCCCAAGGAGCATGATTAAAGCAAATTTCCTTTTTTCTGCTCTATTTCACCTCTTAACCAAACAAACCATGATATAAATTCAGCTATTGTTTCAAAGTAGACTGGAGCCCTTTCACCATTGAGCACGTTGCATCTTACCGATAAAAGGTACAGCTGGAGCTCAAGGCAGCGTGCGTGCCCTTTCTCTAGTCCTCTTGGAGCCTAGAAATGGCACCAGGCCTTAATGTACAGGCAGACCTCAGAGATATTGCGAGTTCAGTTCCAGACCACAGCAATAAAGCGAATATTGCAGTAGAGTGAGTTGCACGCATTTTTTTGGTTTCCCAGTGCATGTGTCTGTTAAGTGTGCAATAGCATGATGTCTAAATCAACAATGTGCATATCTTAACTGAAAAATACTTTAGTGTTAAAAAATGCTTACTATCATCTGAGCTTTCAGCAGATCGTAGTAGTAACATCAAAGATCACTAATCACAGATCACCATAACAAATACAATAACAATGAAAAAGTTTGAAATATTGTGAGAATTACCAAAATGTGACACAGAGACACAAAGTGAGCAGATACATAGTGGACCTGCATTGTGCTAATAAACACAGGACCTTACACGTAACTCCTAATAACAGCATTATGTGTCACAGTTTTAAAGAAAGATCTGATATCCATTCTCTCTGTTATTTATCTCATTATTCTTTACCTCTAATAGCAGGATCTCAGAAATGTTAAATAACTTGCCCAGTGTTATAAAGCTAGGAAGTTTCTGATCCATGCATAGAATTCAGGCCTATCAGATGCCCTTTCCACTTCACCACACTGCCAGGAGTTTTAATAACTATTTGTTAACTGAATACATAGAATTGTACCAAAACTACCCCCCTCTACAAACTCCACCCCCCAACACACACATCAGTATGTGTGTATCTTTCATTGGGCTGTATTCTGATACGGCTATGCTGTTCAAGCTGCAGGGTAGAACCACAGCTGTAGATGCTATAAATGAGGGGGAAGGGAGGGAAGAGGAGGGTAGAGTAGCCTTTAAGGGAACAAATATACAGGGAGGAGGGTTTTCAGAATGATGCTAAACAGTCAAGATATAATCTTCACTTTCTTGGGTAAGGACTTTTAGGAGCACAGGGAAATTTAGATTCAGTCTCTGTTGTTTTTGGTTTATCTTAACATCTTCATTGGAGTATAATTGCTTTACAATGGTGTGTTAGTTTCTGCTTTATAACAAAGTGAATTAGCCATACATATACATACATCCCTGTATCTCCTCCCTCTTATGTTTCCTTCCTACCCTCCTTATCCCAGCCCTCTAGATGGACACAAAGTACTTAGCTGATCTCCCCGTGCTATGCGGCTGCTTCCCACTAGCTATCTATTTTACGTTTGGTAGTGTATATATGTCCATGCCACTCTCTCGCTTTGTCACAGCTTACCCGTCCCCCTCCCCGTATCCTCAAGTCCATTCTCTAGTAGGTCTGTGTCTTTATTCCCGTCTTGCCCCTAGGTTCTTCATGACCATTTTTTTTTTTTTTTAGATTCCATATATATGTGTTAGCATACGGTATTTGTTTTTCTCTTTCTGACTTACTCTGTATGACAGACTCTAGGTCCATCCACCTCACTACAAATAACTCAATTTCGTTTCTTTTTACGGCTGAGTAATATTCCATTGCATATATGTGCCACATCTTCTTTATCCATTCATCTGTCGATGGACACTTAGGTTGCTTCCATGTCCTGGCTATTGTAAATAGAGCTGCAATGAACATTTTGGTACATGACTCTTTTTGAATTATGGTTTTCTCAGGGTATATGCCCAGTAGTGGGATTGCTGAATCATATGGTAGTTCTATTTTCAGTTTTTTAAGGAACCTCCATACTGTTCTCCATAGTGGCTGTATCAATTTACATTCCCACCAACAGTGCAAGAGGGTTCCCTTTTCTCCACACCCTCTCCAGCATTTATTGTTTATAGATTTTTTGATGATGGCCGTTCTGACTGGTGTGAGATGATATCTCATTGTAGTTTTGATTTGCATTTCTCTAATGATTAATGATGTTGAGCA
Organism: Balaenoptera borealis; assembly: GCF_965194805.1. Taxonomy (NCBI): domain Eukaryota; kingdom Metazoa; phylum Chordata; class Mammalia; order Artiodactyla; family Balaenopteridae; genus Balaenoptera; species Balaenoptera borealis. Next base: position 67,785,422 of record NC_138864.1, read on the forward strand.
TTCTTTCATGTGTTTGTTGGCAATCTATATATCTTCTTTGGCAAAATGTCTGTTTAGGTCTTCTGCCCATTTTTGGATTGGGTTGTTTGTTTTTTTGATATTGAGCTGCATGAGCTGCTTGTAAATTTTGGAGATTAATCCTTTGTCAGTTGCTTCATTTGCAAATATTTTCTCCCATTCTGAAGGTTGTCTTTTCGTCTTGTTTATGGTTTCCTTTGCTGTGCAAGAGCTTTGAAGTTTCATTAGGTCCCATTTGTTTATTTTTGTTTTTATTTCCATTTCTCTGGGAGCTGGGTCAAAAAGGATCTTGCTGTGATGTATGTCATAGAGTGTTCTGCCTATGTTTTCCTCTAAGAGTTTGATAGTGTCTGGCCTTACATTTAGGTCTTTAATCCATTTTGAGTTTATTTTTGTGTATGGTGTCAGGGAGTGTTCTAATTTCATTCTTTTACATGTAGCTGTCCAGTTTTCCCAGCACCACTTATTAAAGAGGCTGTTTTTTCTCTACTGTATATTCTTGCTGCCTTTATTCAGTCTCTGTTTGATGGCTGCTAAACTGATCTTCCTTAATTCCCCATAGGAGACCAAGAGCTGAAAAAAACCAAACTCAATCTTGTAAATCAGTCTGTTCAGTTGTAGCTTCCTTCTCTTTTCTCTGTTTCCCCTTTCAAGGTTTTAGGAAAGCTATGGTTAGAGGGTCTAGTCTATCTTCATTGAGCATTGGAAAATTAGGGAAATGTCACTGCAAGTCCCTGTACATGCCACTGTTGTTATTTGGGGGGCTATTTCTTGGAAGACATGAGTGGTGATACAGGCAGGGATAAACCATCCAGGGATATGATCTTCCTTGTAGGGATTCTCATTTACACTGCCAACCTTGTAGTGACAGTGGGTTTCTTTCAAAAGGAGCTATGTAACACAAAGTAAAAAAATTGAGTCATAACACACCAAACAAAAATAATATTTTTAAAGACAAAACATTTCTAAAAATAGGATAAATCCTGAATACTAGATCTGCTGGTTATTCTGGAAGAATGGTCTTCTTTCAAGGTAATTCTTTAATTCATTTTTTCATTACTTTATGTTTTACCAACAATAAAAATTAGGAAGAAGTATAATACCCATACCAAAATTTCAGGGACAATGAGAATTTTGTTAATGATTTCACTTTGGGACAGCCTAGTGGTTGGTCTCTATTTACTCCAGTTTTCAAGGAGGAAAAGAGTCCATTCTTCTGCTCTGCCCAGATTTCATGGTAATTCCTTCAAGTATTTATCAAGCAATTAATATATGCCAGGTACTTTTATCTTCAAGGCTCTGAAGATAAAATGTGAATAAGGCTGTTGCTACCCTTGTCTTCATAGAATTCATAGTATAGTATGGGAGACAGACAATAATCAAACAGTCAAAATGCAGAGGGGCTTCCCTGGTGGCGCAGTGGTTGAGAGTCTGCCTGCCGATGCAGGGGACACGGGTTCGAGCCCTGGTCTGGGAGGATCCCACATGCCGCGGAGCAGCTGGGCCCGTGAGCCACAATTGCTGAGCCCGCGCGTCTGGAGCCTGTGCTCCGCAACGGGAGAGGCCGCGATAGTGAGAGGCCCGCGCACCGCGATGAGGAGTGGCCCCCGCTTGCCACAACTGGAGAGAGCCCTCGCACAGAAACGAAGACCCAACACAGCCATAAATAAATAAATAAAAATTAAAAAAAAAATGCAGAGTCTAGTGCTAGGATAGAGGATCTGAAGGATTTTGTTGAGGCACATAGCAGGGATGCCTAATTCTGTCTGGTGGATCAGGATAGGCTTCTTAGAGATATTATGATTTAAGCTGAAGACTGTTAGTATAGTTAGTAGCCAGGTGAAAAGGGGAAGGAGAGAGCAAGGATTTTCCTGGCAGAGTTGTAAGATGTGTGAAAGCCCAAGAAGGGGGTGAAGAAGGGAATAGCACAGCAAAACAAATGAAAGAAATTTGACTGGAGCATTAAATTTTTCTAACATAAGCTATGCAAGTAGCTAGTGGTAACTTTAATTAGATAATAGAGAAGTAGGTTCAAAGAACATTGCTTCAGTAATAGCTATGCTCAGATATGTTCAACTTTTAGAAAATGAGACTTTAACATTTAATCTTCTAGGTAGTTTTCACTATACTTATATTATATATTCATTTTGCCTTTGAGTTGTGCTCTTTTTACCTCTTAAGCAAGGTGATATGAATACTAGTAATGCCTCACATTTCTTGATTAAGCACTGTCTTATTGTCTTAGCCACATTTAAAAACTGAAAATGACAAATTCCTAAGAATACATCTAACCAAAGATATTCAAGACTACCTTACTAAAACTATAAAACATTGCTTAGAAAAGTTAAAGCAGACTTAAATTAAGGGAGGGATATGCCATGTTTATGGAGCAGAAGACTCTACATTGTTAAGCTGTCATTAACTCTCCAAATTGATCTTAATTGCAACACCAATCCCAATCCCAATAGGAAATTCACAGAATGATTATAAACTTATATAGAAATACAAAAGACATAGAATAGCCAAGGTGATCTTAAAAGACAAGAACAAAGCTGGAAGACTTACGTTTCTAGATATTAAGACTTATTATAAAGCTAAAGTAATTAGACAGTATGGTTTTGACTAAAGAATAATTCAGTAGACCAATGGAACAGACTAAATAGGCCATAAAAAATGCACACATATATGGTCACCTGATTTATGTCAAAAGCATTACTGCAATTAATTAGAGGAAATAATGGGCTTTTTAATAAATGGTGCTGAGACAGTTAGCTATCCATATAGAAAACAATAAACCTGACCCCTACTTCATATCATATCACAAAAATTAATGAGAGATAGATCATAGACTTAAAGTCCAAAAATAAAACAAATATTTTAGAACAAAACCTAGGTAAATATCTGAATGACCTTGGGGCAGGCAAAGAGTTTTGAAACAGGGTGCAGAAAGCACTTAACCACAAAAGAAAATAATAAATTGCACCTCATCAAAATTTTAAAAGTCTATGCATTAAAAGATACCATTGAGAAAAAATAAAGACTGAAGAAGATACTTGCAATACATATATCCAAAAAGGGACTTAAAGAAGTTATATAAAGAAGTTATACAAGTCAAAAAGAAAAATATTAACTACCTAGTTGAAAATGGGCAAAAAATCTGAAAAGGCACTTGAAGTTATCAAAATTGCCAATACAAATATGCAAAGGTACTTACCTTATTAACCATCAGGGAAGTGAAAATGAAAACCCACCAAATGGGGCTTCCCTGGTGGCACAGTGGTTAAGAATCCCCCTGCCAATGCAGGGGACATGGGTTCGAGCCCTGGTCTTGGGAAGATCCCACATGCCACGGAGCAACTAAGCCCGTGCGCCACAACTACTGAGCCTGCGCTCTAGAGCCCGTGAGCCACAACTACTGAAGCTCGCGTGCCTGGAGCCCGTGCTCTGCAACAAGAGAAGCCACCCAATGAGAAGCCCACGCACCACAAGGAAGAGAAGCCCCTGCTCACCACAACTAGAGAAAGCCCCGCGTGCAGCAACGAAGACCCAACGCAGCCAGAAACAAATAAATTAAATAAATAAATTTAAAAAAATAACCCACCAAGTGACTAAAATTAGAAGGACTGACAGTCACAAATATTAATGAGGATAGGGAGCAACTGGAACTATTATACATGGTGGTGGAAGTGTTAACTGATAGAAGCACTTTGGAAAACTGTTTGGCGTTATCTACTAAATATAGTATACTTCTGGGCAAACACCCAAGGAAAATGAGTGTTCATGTAGAATGCATATACAAGAATGTTCATAGCAGTGTTATTCATAATAGTCCCAAAGTGAAAACAAACCAAATGTCCATCAACAGTAAGATGGATAAATTGTGGTGTTATTCATTCACTAGTATACTACAGAGCAATGAAAAAGAATTAACTATTACTAGATTGCAATATATGGATGTATCTCCTGAGCATGATGTTGAGTGAAATAAACTAGACATCACAGAATATGTAGTATATGTTTTCCTTTATGTGAAGTTCAAAATCAGGCAAAACTAATCCATGATGATAGAGGTCAAAATATTCTATTTTTGAGGAGGTATTGCCCAAAGTGGAACACAAAGGAGCCTATTGGAGCACTGAAAATGTTCTATATATTGTTCTGGGTGGTACTCATGTGGGTATATACATAGTTAAAAGTATATGGAGCTATTAGCTTCATATTTTGCACTCTCAGCTGTACCTCAATAAAATAGTAAAAAAAAAAAAGCTGAAATTAAGGAGTTGGTGGAGAGGAAGGGAAGAATAGAAGCACAGAGCATACCTGAAAGAAAGCACAGACTGAAATGAATTTTAGTGACAATTATTTATAGGCACTTTAAAAAGAAAAGGACCATTTTAATGAGGGATGTCTTTTTTGTTTACATATCCTACTTTCTAATTTCCTCACCATTTCAAGCAAATATCTTCCAGCCCTAAATATCAAGAGGCCTCTTTTATATAAAAATATGAAAAATGACTTTCTCCCATTCCAAGGAACATATATTAAGCATTTGGGAGCTAGTTTGGGTAACTTGGGCTAAGAGCATCAGAAGTTCACCAGAGCATCATCTAAGGCTTCTCAGTTCTAATGGTAAAAAAGCACTGAAGAATTTTCCAGCAATTTCAGTGTTTTCAAATTCACCCCCCGCAACACTTAGCACACTCCCCCCAGCCCCACCATGGTTGCTTTAAAACATTTCTTTAAAAATTCAGTGGCACGAAAATGAATTTTTGAACACTTTAGTAATTACCTGATATTACTGATGACATTCTTGTTGATGATCAAAATAGTAATGAAAATAACATATCTTTGGATAGCTGACAGTTGTCTGTGGGACTAATAGACTTTAACCTGCTTCCAACATTGTTTCTAGCATCTTGGCATTTAACTAACCTTTTCTTAAAGCCGTGCCTATATTAGGTAGAATAGCCTAGGCTAGGCTGTGGTACAAAGAAACACCCCAAATTCCATAATTCCATGGCTTAAGCCAATAGGAGCGTTTTTTGGTTTTGTTTTTGCTCACCAAATAGTACTGGGCAGGTGTCCAGGTTTTTGGAATGGCTCTTTCTCCAAGTCGTTTAGGGACCAGGCTGACAGCAGCTTTGCAGTCCTTAGGTATGTCTCCAGTGTCCCCTAGGTGTGGACATCCCAGTCATCCCAAAGGAGACAGAGCCTGCAGGAGCACATGTAGAAAGGCTTTAGGCCAAGCCTGGAGATGGTGTGTGTTACCTGTGCTCACATGCTGCTGGAGAGAACTTTGTCCCATGGCCACACCTATTTTCAGGGGAGACTGGAAACTGTAGAAGGGCACATGCATACTGATGGCAGCCTCAGCCACAAGAGCACTTGCCCATCAACTGAAAATCTGAGATGTTCTCAGGCCTATAACAAAAGGAATCACCATTGACCACTGACACAAAATGCTAATGAATTAGGTGTGTACAAAGAACACAAAACCCAAGTTTTCCAGAAGAGCTGACCTAGAACAAATTGGAATGAGGTGATTTCCAGCAGGAAGGAGCAAAGAAATGCTACAGAAATATGTTGAATCTCAACACAGAAAATGTTTTAAAGATTTAGACTGATGGGAAATTGAAGGAGCTGGACCAGCTCCCTTCTTGGCATACAATTACTGTGACAATGTCTTCTTAAATTCACACACACACACACACACACACATATACACAACCCCAAAGTGAGAGAATGTCAGTTATCAGACTATAAAAGTAGAAGCTACAGACCCAAAGCGTGTGATGGTATATATTACTATGAACCAGGTTAAAAACAATTTATTTGACTAGCATTTTTAGCTCCTACAATCAGTACCAGGGTAACATAATCAAGATATGGTCCCTGCCACAAGCTCCCTGCAGAATATAGAAGAATATAGTCAATTAAAATGACAATGACCATGCAATGTGATGTGTCCTGTGAGATAGTAGAGGTGTATAATAAGGTGCCATCGGGGCCCAAAAAGAGGAGCATCTGCAGTCAGACTTGGGGATTCAACTGTGCTTTCTAGAAGAGGTGGCACAAGCTGGATTGTGAAGGGCCAAGAAAGGAGAAGAAATATGACATCAGTGGGAACAACATGTGAAGAGGAAGAGGATGAAACCACTTTATGAGTTGAGAGATCACACTGGGAGAAAAGAACAAGTTGGAAGATTTGCTGGAGAAAAGAATGAGAAAGAGAGAGAGAGGCAAGGATCTGAGGCAGATCACAAAGGATATGTATGCTGGTTACAGAGCCTGGGTTCACCCTCGATGTTCTGGGGAACCAGTGACAGTATTGTTCATGAGATGGTCTTTCCAGGTTGCCCTGAACTCCCAGGTCCACCACACTTTGGAACTCAAGGGCAGCAAAATGTCTACAAAGGAAGAGGATTGATCTTTTTCCCTTTTCACTTTATCCAGGACCTACAACACAGTGAATTAACACAACCCCTCAAGCAAGGTAGTTTTTAGCACGTCAGTTCACCTATTGATTTAGGAGTTGATTTGTGTTTGTGAGTTATGATTACTTACAGAATCATCAATAAGTATAATAAAAATATACTGTAATATGAAGTACAAGCAGGTTTTAGCTTAGGCAGACAAGAGACACAGGCAAACTTGCCAGCCTTCACGTGGCACATAGACATGAATAAATGATCCATAAAACAGTAGTGAAAAGAAAAGGAATAATGACATATGTTTAAAACCTCAATAAAATACAAAAATATCAGTGGGATAAAGAGACAGTAATATAGCCTTTTACTGTCTCCTGAAGTGTGTGCTTCTCAGATTAGAGAGAAATTGATAAGGTGGGTGTCCTGGGTTCTGTCTTGTGACCTGAGTTAATACTTCCACTAATGACCTGAAAGAGGAAGTGAAGCCAGTCGGTTAAATTTTCTGATGACAGAATTGCTTTCTTAAGTTAAAAACAGAAAACAGAAAAAAAAAAAATCACCAGCTGAGCAAACATTAAGACACTTGGGATTATACAGCAGAAACTACACACCATTATAAAGCAGTCATACTCCAATAAAGATGTTAAAAACAAACAAACAAAAAAGACACTTGGGGCAGTGTGATAGCTAACTAATCTGAACTATATCTGCATATCGCAAATAACATAATTGTGAATCATTTTAAACATATTTATTTCAACTTGCCAAGGGCTTGAGAATAGAAAACCTTTTACTCTTTGATTCCTATGTGAATGAATGTATTGCATAGTGAGTCATGGTTTGTATTTTAAAACAAGAAGCCAGAATCACAAACTTTTAACATGTTAGATTATTTTGATGTAATGAGTTGACAAGCTAACAAGGAAAAAAAGAGTAGTAGGTGAAGTGCTGATATCGCATTTTGGGTAATATACAGTTAACCTCACTGGTTTGAGATTTGCTACAATTAGGAAAGCAAAGTGATTTGGTGAAATGAGCATGGACTTTCACATCCTGCCCCTCCCCTGCTCATCAAGTAAGCTTGGGTGAGTTACTTAATGGTTCTGAAAACCAGCTTCCTTCTCTGTGAAACAGAAACAAAATTATGGTGTAGGAGTGTTGTGAGAATCAAATGAGAATATGTGCATGTGTATTATACTTAATCAGTGAGTGGTGGTGATAGTGGTGGAGGAAGAGGGATGGTGTCTGGGAAAGTCTAACAGTAATTGAGCAAACAGAACATGTTATACATATTACATAGTGGGAGGACAAGGCCTGATGGTTCACTCCTTCTGGTGTCCTCTGTTTATTCATTCGGTGTTTTGTTTACCTGCTACCTGGAGGCATGTAGACTTAGCCTTATAAAATTGAATAGTGTAATTCCACCCTCATGCAGCTCACAGTCCAGAGGGTAGCTGGGCCTACATGGGAGCAGGTAGCACATACCATAGTTTTAGGTCCCAAGCCAGTTTGCAAAGTGCCTTGATTATAGACAGGAAGAAGCTGTTAACTCAGCTGAGGAGCATTACAGGAAAAGGTTCTCAAAGGAGAAAACCTTTGAGTGGAAACCATAAATGTGAGCACGAGTTGCCATGTGCACAACAAGGGGAAGAGGGCTTTCCAGGCAGAGGAATCTTGCACAAGGTGGGGGTGGCTTTGGTGTAGCTGGAGAATGGCAGCTCCGTATGCCCAGACCACATGGTGCCTGGGAGGTGATGTGAGAGAGGAGGCAGATGGGCTGCAGGCTGGCAGGCAGGGTATGGGTGTGGAGTCTGTATTTTATACAAGACGAGACAGCATCCAACCGAGGCCACGTCCTTGCCTTTCTACTTACTGGCTGCTTGGTTTTAGGCAAATTACTTTAGACCTCAGTTTTTTCTTCTATGCAAATGAGGATAATTTTGCCTACTTTGAAGAACTGCAGTATGAAGCATTTGTAAAACACTGCCCTCCGGAAGTGTTCACTCCTTTTTCTTCTCCTCACCCAACTTGGAACACATGATGAGGTGAAATAAAAAAAAGGAGAGTTAAAACTCTCTTCCCTGGAAATTCGAAAGAGTGTAGACTGTGGTATGTGTCTCTACTTCTCCTGAATCTTCATTGAGATAACTACTTGATGAAAGCATTCATCCAGTACTTTATACATTCCTAGTACAATATTTTATACATTTGTATATAAAATATACAATATTTTATACATTCCTAGTACAATGTTTTATACATTCCTAGTTCAATATTTTATACAATATTTTATACATCACCCTGAGGCATTGGTGTGCTCCACTCTCCTAGGTAACTTTTATGCTCATGATCAGAACATGTTATAAACTTGAACTTGTGAAGAGCAGAGTAGGGAAGAAATTGGCTTTTTTTTTCCTATTAGTATCTGAAAATGAGTATCTGAATGAAAGTGTTCGTATAAATGAGTTGAGATTATGTCAGCCACATGTGTGCCTGTCCTAATTACACAGGTGGATCCAAAATTGTTGTCTTGAATTAAGTTTTATTAATTCATGTAAAGGGAATGCTAGCTGAAAGATTCAATTTTATCTGTAATTTCAGCAGTAATGAAAAACCTTAAAATTATCACTGCTTATTTACTATCTTGAATTGTTAAAGTGCAAACTGCATGCTTAAGAGGAAATGAAGTAAGATGACAACCACATCTTCCTTGTTTTTGACAAAATACTGCTTATTAACCATCACAGCTGCAGCATTAAGCATGTACAGATCTTCCTCAACTTACATGGGTATTATGTCCAAATAAAATCATCATAAGTCGAAAATATCATAAGTTGAAAATGCATTTGATCCACCTAACCTACCAAACATCATAGCTTAGCCTAGCCTACCTTAAACGTAACTAAAGCATATAACTTACGACCACAGTTCCTTGAACAAGCCAAGCACACAGCAGCCTTGGTGCCTCTGCATTCACCATTCTTTCTGCTCAGGGTGCTCCACTCCCGCCCCACCCCCGCCCCCATATCAGCATGGTTTGCTTCCTCACTTCCTCCAAATCTCTAGTCCAAAATCACCTCTCAGGAAGCTTTTCCCAGATTATTCCATTTAAAACAGACTCGTCTACCACCCCTCCCAAACCCTGCAAATACATCTTTCCTTTGCTGCTTCATTTTCACCATCTAACAAACAATAGATTTACTTTTGTTGTTTATTGTCCAGTTTTACCCAGTAGAATGTAACCATCATGAAAGCAGAGACTTTATTTCCTGCTTACACTCAGCACCTAGAACCGTAGGTGCTCAGTAATATTTCTTGGGAGGAAAGAAGGGACTTAGAAGTAAGAGTGGTATCAGGAAGGCTAAAACTTGGAATGATTGAGGCTTATGAAACATCCTAATAACAACAAAACTGTTGTGAGTGTGAAGACAGGCCCACTATTAGGAACAGATGGTTTAATATATTATGTATTTCTTCTTCATTAATAAATTTGAATGGTTCAGTAATGAGTAACTTTCCCTCATCGACTACCAGGTCAGTACAGTTTGATAGGAAAGTCAGGATAAATGTTTGGTTCTTTTCCAAAATAATTGAGTTGGTTCACTGGCATTCTCTACAAGTGCCCAGTGAGGTTTTTTGGTTTTCAGTTAATTTGTTCATTTCTTTATTTTTAAGTATCATTATGAACTCAGAGATTTGAATATATTGGGTGTGTTTTAATTGTTGCTGAATACTTTATTGATGTTCAAATTGTCTCATCTTCAGCTAGTGAGAGCCTCTTCAGGTTGACTCCTGAATCCTTTTGACATGACCCTGATAGTGGTCTTCTTTGCTTTCTTATACAACATAATATTTCAGGGTTATCTTATATGTTTCCTGCCCCAACCCTGGAATCAGCCATTTCAACAAGGAACCCTGATTCCTTTAAGAGAGATATGATAGTTAGAGACCATGATCTGGGGGCTAGGGGTGCTCATTGCTTCTGAGTTAGCCATTATATTTAGACCTTTACTGTGGACAGAGCTAGAAAATAATTTTGGATGATTTAATTTTAATGGCAAAAGCAAAGAAAGCAGAACTATTAAACTCCTATCATACTTTCTTCTCCATTAAGGGAGGTGGTATTAAAACTGGAAAGGATAGAAAGGACATCTTGAGGAAAACTTGAGGCTCAGTCCATGAAAGGGGCTAATGTGTATTAGTTGTTTTTAAATAACTTAGTCACCAGACTTAGATAAATTATGTCCCAGAAAGAACTCATGTATCCAAGCACAGAAATACTGCCAGTAAGGTTTGAGAAATCAGAGATGCCAGAAATAATATAACAAGCAAATATTGTCCTATTTTAAAAGAGAATTTTTAAAACTCAAAAATTTAATATACTTTGATTCTTAATCAAATCCAGAACTGATTACTATACAGGTGGTTTTTAAGGAACTTGGGGGAAAAAATGGGATTATCCTGAAGCAGAGTGGATTCACTTTAATGCCAGACTAACTCGAATTCCTCTTACTGGTAATATTTTTTAAGTCTCATATAGTTCTCTATAGATAAAATGGAGAAAAGTGAGTTAGAGATTGGATTTTTACAAAAGCAAGACAGAGCTGAGAATAGTCTCAGTACTCACTTTATTTATTTTTTTCTTTTTTTAACATCTTTATTGGAGTATAGTTGCTTTACAATGGTGTGTTAGTTTCTGCTTTATAACAAAGTGAATCAGCTATACATGTACATATGTTCCCATACCTCTTCCCTCTTGCGTCTCCCTCCCTCCCACCCTCCCTATCCCACCCCTCTAGGTGGTCACAAAGCACCGAGCTGATCTCCCTGTGCTATGCGGCTGCTTCCCACTAGCTATCTATTTTACGTTTAGTAGTGTATATATGTCCATGCCACTCTCTCGCTTTGTCATAGCTTACCCTTCCCCTTCCCCATATCCTCAAGTCCATTCTCTAGTAGGTCTGTGTCTTTATTCCCATCTTGCCCCTAGGTTCTTCATGACCTTTTTTTTTTTTTTTCTTAGATTCCATATATATGTGTTAGCATACGGTATTTGTTTTTCTCTTTCTGACTTAGTTCATTCTGTATGACAGACTCTAGGTCCATCCATCTCACTACAGATAACTCAATTTCATTTCTTTTTATGGCTGAGTACTATTCCATTGTATATATGTGCCACATCTTCTTTATCCATTCATCTGTCGATGGACACTTAGGTTGCTTCCATGTCCTGGCTATTGTAAATAGAGCTGCAATGAACATTTTGGTACATGACTCTTTTTGAATTATGGTTTTCTCAGGGTATATGCCCAGTAGTGGGATTGCTGGGTCGTATGGTAGTTCTATTTTTAGTTTTTTAAGGAACCTCCATACTGTTCTCCATAGTGGCTGTATCAATTTACATTCCCACCAACAGTGCAACAGTTTAAATATAAAGATATAGCTAGATTAAAAGTAAACAGATACATTAATATATGGCCTATAAATCCTAATCAAAAGAAATCTGAAGTGGCCACATTAATATCAGACAAAATAGACTTCAGAACAAGGACTATTAACAGAAATAAATATAATCTTGACTAAATGTGGTTACCCGAGGAATGGAGGTCAATTTAAAATCAGTCGATGTAATTTACTAGGTGAATAGACCAAAAACAAACCATATGATCATCTCAATGGATCCCGAAAGAGCATTTGATAAAATTCAATATCCATTTCTGATAAAAATTCTCAGCAAAATAGGAGTAGAAGAGAATATCTTCAACTGATAATGGGCATATATGAAAAACATACAGCTAACATCATACTTAATTGTGAAAGACTAAACACTTCTCCCCTGAGATAAGGAATAAGGCAAGTATGTTTGCTCACATCAACTTCTAGTCAACATTATCCTGTCCAGTTCAATAAGGCAAGAAAAGTAAATAAAGACATACAAACGGAAAGGAAGAAGTTAAACTGTCTATATTCTCAGACAACATGATATATGTACGTAGATCTGTCAACATAGATATATTATAGAGAGGGAAAATCCTGAAAAATCTTTCAGAAAAAGCTTTTAAAACTAATCATTGAATTTAAGAAGGTCACAGGATATCAGATCAAATTACAAAAATTAATCCATATTTCTAGAAATGAACAATTAGAACTTGAAATTTATAAAAATTAGAATAGCATCAAAAATATGAAATACTTTGCAATAAATTTAACAAAACATGTGCAAAATCTGTGCACTAACGTCTGAAAAACAAAATGTTAAAAGAATGTTAAAGATCCAATAAATGAAAAGATATACTATGTTCATTGGTCTGAAGATATTGTTAAGATGTCAATTCCCAGTAAATCTGTAGCTTCAGTGCAGTGCTAATCAACATCCTGAAGGCTTTTTTGAAGAAATTGTCAAGCTAGCCCTAAGATATGTGTAGGAATATGAAGAACCTAGAATAACTAAAACAGTTCTGAAAAAAATTGTAGGACTTATACTACCTGACTTAAAGACTCATTATAATGCTACAGTAATCAAGACAGCATGGTATTAGTATAAGGATAAACATATACATCAAAATTATAGAATAGGGAGTCCAGAAAGAGACCCACACATATAATGGCTTGTTGATTTTTGCCAAAAGTGCCAACCAAGGCAATACAATGGGCAGTTGGACAGTTTTTCAACACATGGAACAGTTGGATATCCATATGTGGGGAAAACAAAATCAACCTATACCCATACCTCATACCATACAAAAATTAACTTGAAATGGATTATAGATCTAAATGTAATAGCTGAAAATACAAAATTTCTGGAAGAAAAAGCACAGGAAAAATTCTTTGTGACCTTGAGTTAGGGAATGTTTTGGTAAAAAAGGCACAAAAAGAGAAACTAGATAAAAGAAAAATTTGGTAAATTAGATGTCATCAAAATTTTAAATGTTTTATCTTCAAAAGGCACTTTTAAGAAAATTAAAGACAAGTTTCAGGCTTAAAGGAAATGTTTTCAAACTTATGTCTGATAATGGATTTATATTATCCATATAGAGAACTCATAACTCAGTAATAAAAAGACAAACCTAATTTTTAAAAATAGGCAAAAGATTTGAATAAGCACATTACTAAAGATATATAAGTGGCAAATAAGACATAAAAAGAATTTCAACATCTTTAGTCATTAGAGAAATGCAAATTAAAATTATAATAACTATGACTACACATCCACTAGAATGGATAGAACTTAAAAGACTGAAAATACCAAGTGTTAAAGAGGATATGGAGCAAATGGAATTTGGATTCATTGTTGGTAGGAATGCAAAATGATATAGTTACTTTGGAAAACAGTTTGGCAGTTTCTTATAAAAGTAAATTTACAGTTACTGTATGATCTAGGAATCCTATTCCTAGATATTTGCCCAAGAGGAATTAAAAGCATGTCTACACAAAAACTTATGCTCAGATGTTTTATTCAAAATAGCCTAAAGTTGGAAACAACCCAAATGAGTATACAAATTGCACTGTATCCATACAATTAAATACTACTCAGAAATAAGAAAGCACACACTGTAAATACACGTAACAACATTGATCCCCAAGGGGTTATGCTGAGTGAAAGAATCCAGACATAAAAAAAAAAAAAAACTAGACTACATTGATATGAAACTCTAGAAGAAACTAATCTGTAGTGACAGAAAGCAGATTCGTAGTTGGCAGGGGTTGGGACTTGAGGGAAGGAATTGACTGCAGTGGGAACTTTAAGGAGTGATAGAAATGTTCCATATCATGGTTCTGATGGTAGTTGCATGATTGTATACATTTGTCCAAGAACTCATCGAGTTGTACACCTAAAATTAAATCTTACCTCATAAATAAAGCTGATTAAAAGTAATGAAGCGTTAAGCTGGGGCAAAGTGAGAGAATGGCATGGACTAATGTATACTACCAAATGTAAGATAGATAGCTAGTGGAAAGCAACCGCATAGCACAGGGAGATCAGCTTGGTGCTTTGTGACCACCTAGAGGGGTGGGATGGGGAGGGTGGGAGGGAGGGAGACGCAAGAGGGAGGGGATATGGGGATATATGTATATGTATAGCTGATTCACTTTGTTATAAAGCAGAAACTAACACACCATTGTAAAGCAATTATACTCCAATAAAAATGTTTTTAAAAAGATTAATGTTTACCCTATTAAAAACTTAATTAAACCTTAAAAAAGAAATAATGATGATGATGGTGGTGGTGGTGATGCTAGTGGTGGTAACAGTGCTGGCATCAGCTTCTAGGCACAGAATGAAACAGATACCCTCTTTGCATATTTTTCCTCTAGAAATCAGGGAATCCACTGACAACCGTGCACCTAAGGGAATTTGATGCACTGGTTTCTTTCCACTTTGTTGAGGAGTCTGAGCTAAAGAGCCTTAGATTTCTGATAGAAGTACTATTCAGGCTATGTGGCTTGGGAGTCTCCCTATGCCTACATCTAAATTGATAAGTCCAGCATAGTCGATTCCTGAAATGGTACCTGCACCTATTGTGCATGTCATAGACTTGGAACACTGTGAGTTACATGGTCAATGGTAGATCAGTTACCCTGTGTCCCATGGATTAATGTAAAGAGCATCAATTAGAGAACCAAACACACCTGAGTTTGATTCTAATTTTTATATATCAGTTAAGTATCTAAGTCGTGATTTCTTCTTCTGTAAAACAGGGATTTCCCCCCTAAAAAATGTATTGCATGTAATAGGTGGTATATGAAATATGGGAAGGGTTCTCTGTTTAAATAAATTTTAGAAACCCTGGAATAATCAAAGTTAAAAAAGGATCCTTATCATAGAACCTTTCATATGAATTTCCAAGAAGGCAAAAGTGAACAGCCTGTATTAGTGCTTGGTTCCGTGTAGCAGAAACTTGAATTAATTGAGGCAAAGGGAGAAATCTCATGTGACCATAGGAAGGGCAGCGGGATCCAGGAATTTGAATGCCACTAGGACTCTGTCTCTTCTATGCTTTTCTCTATATATCACCTTTATTCTCTCAGACCAATTTTATTCATACCACAGGAAATTCAAATGCCACGACTTCCTGCCCTTAGTGCAGGAAGTCCCTAGAAAAGGATTGAGACTTATTTTCTCTAGTTCCAAGTTAAAAAATCCTGAGGAAGGGCTCTGATTCGTCCAGCTTGAACCAAGTGCCTTTCCCTGAATCACGCATCCATGGTGCCTTGTGACTGACTCAGCTTGGGTTAAGGTCCTCATCCCTGGGCCAGTCAGTAGGAGTGGAGGGGTGGTCTATAAAAGAGCATACCAACAACCCCCATTTAAGCCACATTATTAGAATAAAGAAAAGGAACATTTTTGAAAGCAGGGTGAGGGTTTTGTTAAGGGAAGACCAAAAATAGCTCCTAAAGTCTACACATGGCTGCCCACACACATGCATGTTGCACACCCAGTCACTTATACACACTTCTGTGCGTAACACAATGTCACAATTGCTCCTGCCATCAGTGGATAAGTATAGGATAAATCAGGTCCAGTAAAATGACTCAGCAAGATGTTTGATCATCTGACCCTCTAGAGGTCTTAGTATGTTGGCCTCAGAAAAACAGTCTTCTTTTAATGAAGCCAAATATCTGACCTTCTGTTTTTCAAGTGACTTCAGATAGGCTAGACTTTGTCTTGTGGCACCTTCCTAAAAGTCAAAAGAATTCGTATATTCTCTGATCTTAAAATTTTTCTCCGAATGCAGGATGCATAGATAGGGGTGAATAGATCAAGTTAATGAGGGAGGAGTATTGAGAACTGGTTGAGAAAGCAAGCCAAGAATCCTGATGTGGTCTGAGGTGTCTACAAGAACTGACATGAGTAGAATCACCTGGTGGAAAAGGAAAATTAGACAGTGATACTGGGCTTGGGGTGGTCAGATACATAGGAGTCATCCTCTATACCCCCAACATCTAACCCCTCACCAGGTCCAGTCTGTTTTACCTCCTAAATATCTCTCCAATCAGAGCATTCTTTTCCATATCTAGCATCACTACCCAAGTTTAAAGCTACCATCATCTCTCCCCTTGACTCTAGATCTATCCTCATCTATTCTCATCTCCCTCCAATCCATCCACACACTGCAATGAGTGATCTTTTCAAACTGAAAATAGGGTTCTATCTCTTCCTTGCTTCAAAGACTCCAATGTTTTTCCACTGCTTCTAGGATAAAAACTAAAATCCTGAGCACACCTCCAAGGCCCTGAGATATGCCCCAGCCCACCTCTCTTGCCTCATCTCATACCACCTTTCTGTTTGCTCTCAGCAATCCAGCTGCACTAGTTTTCTGGGCCCCTCTACCCCAGGGCCTTTGCACATCCCCCTCCCCCTGCTGGAGCTCTCTCTCCTTGCACAATTAACCATGCTCAGTCCTTCAGAAGAGAGCTTGAGCACCACTTCCCAGAACATCCTCTTGTTCAGATTTCTTGGTAAATCATTCTTATGGAACTGTGTGGCTTTCCTTCTGATCACCTCACTCAGTTTGTAGTTATTTCCTCACTGCTATGAAAATGCCCACTGGACTGTCATCATGAGGCCTCCATTTTGCTCACTGTTATCAGCACGTGGAAGATACTCAGTATATATTTACTAAGTGAATGGATAGAGGGAGAGAGGCAAATCCATCTTCTAGAAGACAGTGTAAAAGTAAGAGTAAGATGGGCGGTGTGGCTTTATTTTACTTTTAAAGGAAAGAAAACACTAGGAAAAAAATGCAAAGCTACTCTCAAATTATTTGGTTTTGTAGTAATATGAAGACTTTTCCCACTGAATAGAGAAGCCAGATTGTACTGAGTACGAATAGCTTTGGCTTCATCATATGTAGTTCAAGTTGGGGCTAAGAGGTAGAATTTCAGGTTAGGACGAGTAAGTACAGAGAAGTGCCCTGTAGTTTTGGCACACAAGACATTAGTCCTTTCTCTGGTGAATTGAATTTCTGCAGCCTTGGGAAGGCAGGACCCATGCTAAAGAGGGTCAAATATAAGTGATCATTTCCTAGAGCTTGGAGAATAAGAGAACAAAGCTGGGGCAACAGGAGTAAAATTAAGAAATAAAAAAAGATACATTTATTTGAAGATTTTTTTAAAGAACCTTGAAAACTACAGGAGCTCCTCAAGATGTTTCTGTAATTGAATATAATTTATTTGGGATTGAAAGGAATAATAATCAAAACATTTTTTACTTAAGTGCATCTGGAAGCATATGGAATTGGACTCTTGATGGTGGCCTGTGCTCGCCTGTGTCCTTGGTGTTTTGTCCTCGGGCTGCAGACTGGAAATGTGTTTTAGAGAACAGACATGGAGCACAAAATATTAAATGAACTTTGCCGTATTCAAAGTGCCCAACAGTGTAACATCCTCCTTGTTTGGCAGGGAAAGGGCTCAACATTTGGCAACTCAGCAGTGCATTAAGTATTTTAATAATCATTGTTGACACACAAAGCATATGGCCTTTCAGAACTCACTGGGTCAAGTGCTGAAGTCGTCTTCTAGGTTTCTAAAATTACGTTACAAAATTCAAACAAAATTAAATTAAGGCACATTTCAATGTATGTTAATTCATGAGCTTTGTGTTATAAGCAAGGGAATTAAGTTTTCTTCTAGGATAAAAGAATATCTATAAAAGAATTAAGTTTTCTTCTAGGATAAAAGAATATCTGTGTGTAACTGATTATGTTAATGTAAAGGAAAAAGCAAAATTCACATCCCCACAGAAAAGTAATTTGTATTTAATTAGAAAAATCTAGAACCTCCGCATAAGCAGGCCAGCTTCATGGCTACCTTGTATTTACTATGTACTCCTATTCATGCCTTAAGACTCACCTCAGATATCCCGCCATCTCAGAAGCCTTCATTGCCCCCTACTTACCGTTTATATCAGTTATGTATATGGCCCCAATCATGCTATGAAATAAGCAACTGTAACACTCAATGGCTTAAAACAATAAGCATTTCTTATTGCTCACAGGTCTGTGGGTTCGCACAGCAATTCTGGTCTCTGCTGGGCTCACCTGTGAGCTGTGGGGAGGGGAGAGGCTCTGCTGACCATGGCTGGCCTCCTTCACATGTCTGGGCATCAGCTTGCCAAAGGCTGATCTGCTGGGACCACTGGGCTCTCCTCCTCGTGTCTCTTGCATGCACAAGCCTCAGCACCTCTCCAACTGGCCAGCCCAGGCACATTCTCAGGTTGACCTGGGCATGTTCTCACGGCAGTCTCAGAGATGGGAGGGAGAAAGTGTAAGCATGCTAGCATTTTTTTCCCCAAGCTTCCAGTTTCATCACATTTGGCTCATTGACCAAAGCAAGTCACATACCAAGCCCAGTGTCAGAGTGGGAGGAGACTACAAAGTTACAGGGCTAAGGGTGTGGATACTAGAAAGCCTGTAGTTGGGGTTTTAATGCCATTGATCAACACCCCTGCCCATGCCACCCCCAGCATTAATCATTCCCTTGTCTGTGCTACCTCTGTCTTCACTCTTAGTTCTGTTGTTTTACTTTTCCCATTGTATTATAATATAGTTGCTAACTTATCTGTCTTCTCTAAAAGACTAGGGAGTCCTTGTGCCTCTGTGCATTCATTCTTAAGTATTTATTGACTGCCTGCTATGTGTCTCATTCCTTTACAGACCTCCCAGTGCCGAGCACTGGTCCTGACACATAATAGGCACTCACGCTCACTAAGCATGTGTTGAATGAATGCATACATGAAAGCTCACACGTGTATTTATCTCCTTCCCCTTCAGGAGGAAAGGGTAAAGACAGAGGCCTCTCAGGATCCCAGTTGAGGAGTTCTTCCTGGCTCGAGCAACTGGTGAACCAGTGGGAACCTGCAGTGAAACTCTCAGCTGCTTAAACTTCTTACCCTCCACACTCTTCCACTTCTCCCTTCAGGAACTTGGGTTTTCTCTTTTGTATCATGCCTATTCCTCTCAAAGGCAGGCAGAAAATCACTGATACTCAACACATCCTAACTCTTTTTATAGTCCTTACGCCCCAGTAGCTTTCCCTAGAGTCTCTCCACTCCACAGTGAGGAATGATCGAGTTCTGGGATTTATTTAAGCTCATGGTGTGCTTTGAGAGGAGCTGGATGGCTTCATTTGCTGGTTTTCCAAGCTCTGTAAGCTTAGGAATACAGAGGAATTCTTAGGAAATGCTTTACACAGCTACAGAAACAAGACCCTATGCATATAGGGTATTAATTCTGTCAATATGGTATTAAATGTACTGCCTGATTATTTTCCAATTCCACAGAAGCCTACAGGAAAACTTGTGCTTCTGGGTAGAATCATAGTTGTGAGCTTCTTGATTTTGCAATGGTTAGTGGAAGTCGTTTGGGGCAGCAGAAGAGCATGGCTTTGGAGTCAGGCAGGCTAATCTAGAATGCCAGCCCTGCCTGTCAGTTACTTCCCCTGCTGAAGCCTCTGACCCTCAGCCATCAGAGGGCAATAACAGAGGCTAACAGAGAATACAGCTGGCGTGTGATGAGTGAATTGTATTAATTGTTCACTTGTGTCGATTGTATAATATTAATTTTGAATTATATCTATTGCTGAATTGTTTTGATTGTTAAATTGTTACAAATGATAACAATTGTGTCAATTGCTACTATTACTGTATAATACCCTATAATTTTAAAAGCTGTGAATATAAATTATTAGTGGTAAAATTAATATATTTTAAATCAAATAATCTTCATGTTTATTTTTATTAAACAATAAAACTATCACTTTTAAGACTACTTTAAAGGTTCTACTTTAAAATGGTACTCAGGTACTTTACCTTTAGAAATGGTCTGGAAATTTTCTTGATTCAGTCACCAAATATATATTCAGCACCTGCTTTGTACCAGGTCGCCAGGTGCCTATCATATAATGGTGATCAAGGTAGACATTGTCCTCGAGTCCCCGGAGATACCCACCGGAGGTATCCTGTGATGAAAGAGCTACCATTAATGAGTCAGCATTATTCCCAACTCCCAGTTACCTACCTGGTAACTACAACTGCATGAATTATCTGAGATAAATTAGTATGTGACTACCTTTTCCTGGTTAAAATAGGATATAGTGATGCTTTAGGTTAGAGGAAGGGGAAATTTTGATTCCACTATTTTTAATGTAGCTGTATTAAACTTTAAAACTTTCTGTATTATTATCAAATAATATGTAGAATAACATTTCTGAATCTTCCTGACCTTCCCTCAAACCCTGAATTACTGCACGGCTTAGGGATAGATGGAGGATTGCTGGTGTACATATGCAATAATAAAAAGTTGAAAGTTTGTCAATGGGGATAGTTTTTTAGGCTGTGTCACAATTTCCTAGATTGGATCTCGGAACAGAAAAAAAGGACATTAGTAGAAAAGCTGGTGAAATCTGAATAACATCTGTTGTTTAGTTAATAGGATTGTATCAGTGTTAATTTCATGTTTTTAACAGATGTACCATGTTATGTAAGATGTTAACATTAGGGGAAGGAGAGTGAAGAGTATATGGGGAAGTCAGCTTAAAAGAACCGTAGGAAAACAGTAAGGCAAATATTATCCCCTTACCACCCTGCGTGTTTCCAGACTTCTCCCCACTATGGTCAGTTTGTGAATGCCTTGGGAGGAGAGGAGTTCTACCACTCGACTGAGAAAAATACTAGGATGGTAAGTCTGCTGTAAAATCATGATATACAGTACTGTCATTTAGGTCCTTTGGAAGTAAAGAATGGATATTGTGGCATCTTCTCACTTGCCTGGAATTTTCAGAGGTGTTTTCTTACATGAAAGAGTTAATCCCGCTATTGGTGTTTTCTTACTGACAAATTTTAACCAAATAGTTTGAGTGGTTCAGAGATTCTCTTTTACTTTCATAGGTGCAAACACAAGTTCGCCTTGCCAAAAAAAGCTTTGACAAATTGAAGATGGATGTGTGTCAAAAAGTGGATCTTCTGGGAGCGAGCAGATGCAATCTCTTGTCTCATATGCTAGCAACATACCAGGTAACAAAGTGATGTTTGTTGCAGCGGACCAAGAATTTTGCAAGGTTTAGATAACAGAAAAATGGTATTTGAGCCCAAAGTATGGTTTGGGCATAATGAAGTTCAGATTGCCTTTCTCATAATTTACTTCCCACATCTCTCTTTTTTAGCATCCTACAGTTAATCAAACCGAATGTCAGCTATTCCCTGTATATACACTGTAGTTCCCCACTTCCCTGCATCTATTTAGGTGGTTCCCCCTGCCTGCGTGCTCTCCCTCTCCACTTGTGCCTTTCCAAATTCCACTCTGAGGTACCAGACAGAGTGTCCCCTCCTTCAGTAAGCCTCCTCTGAACTCCCTTAGCATTGTTGCTGTGATTCTCACGGCATGGTCACTTCCTCATCAGGTTGCCATAATTTAATGAACTTGCTTTTGTCTCCTCGTTGCCTCTCAGTTCCTTCAGAATGGCACTCGCATCCATCAACAGTACTATTGAGCACCAACTGAGGGTGGGAGGCAAACTCTGGATGTTGTAAAGAATATACAGTGGATAAAACCAGATTTCCTGTCCTCAAGGAACTTAAAATTTAGAAAGGAAGTCAGAGACAGTAACGTCTGACTGTATTTTCTCTACCTCAAGGGCAGAACAGGGTATGCTAAGTGAAATGAGATCTACAAAATCCAATGGAGGCTTGAAGAGGGTGAAATGGAATCAGCTGAGGGAATCACAAAAGTCCATTGTTAATGACTAGCCCTGGGTTTTGGAGGATGGATCAGATGGGACAAGTACAAAGAGAATGGAGAGGAGAATGTCCCAGGTGGCACAGCAGCATGAACTGTAGGGGGACAGGGAGCCTTTAAGTTTGGCAGAAATACAGGGTGTAAGTAGGGGCACAGTAGGAAACAAGGCTGCAGACATAAGTCAAAATCGTGTTTTAGAAAACCTTGAGGGAGACTTCCCTGGTGGTCCAGTGGTTAAGGCTCTGCGCTCCCAATGCAGGGGGCCCAGGTTCGATCCCTGGTCAGGGAACTAGATCCCACATGCCGCAACTAAGAGTTCACATGCCGCAACTAAGACCCAGCGCAACCAAATAAATAAATAAATATTTTTAAAAAACCAAACAAACCTTGAAAGGCACAGATGGGCACACTTCTCTAGGACCCCTGATTAGATCTGGGCATTTAAAATGCTAATAGCTTTACTGTCTTTCTTTACAGACCACTCTGCTCCATTTTTGGGAGAAAACTTCTCACACTATGGCAGCCATCCATGAGAGCTTCAAAGGTTATCAGCCATACGAATTCACTACGTTAAAGGTATGAAAGCTAGAGAGGCCATTAGAAAATCTTATAAAAAGTAAAGATTTGTTTCTATCACCAGCAATGTCTGTTGAAGCAAGCATCAGTATTATAACAGACTCTAAATGTCAAAGAGAGAATTATGCCCCCTAGTAGAGTCTTTTTTACCACATCAGTATTCAATACAACAATAAGCCACAGCCATCCAAAAACACAGGTTGAACCTTGGTACTTGTTACTGGGAGATGAATTGTGGTGAACTTGAGCCTAATGATTGGCCCTGCTCCTTTAAAATACTTGTTTGACGTTGCTAAAGAGAAAGTTGTGCAAGTCTAGTATACTTTATTACTTTTTACTTATTAAATTAAAATATACTCACTTAAGAAGGCATTTTCCTTTCTTCCCTTACTTTTAACAAATATCATTTTATTCTGTGAGTACCATCCAATATAGAATATGATTTTTTCCTCACACTACAGTCATATTTTCTAATTGAAGAAGCAACATTAAACTCAATGATTTCTCAACCCAAAAGGAATACATGCAAAATGTCAGGTTCTCAGTATTACAGCTGAAGGTGGAATCATTTTGCTCTGTAATGGTTGCTGAGGGTGAATACATATCGAGATACGGAAGTGATTTGGGTTCTAAAAGGATTTTCAGAATGGTGACAGAACACTGGGTGCTTTGTTGCCAGGTCGTATCTTTGAAAGGAAAAGACCAGGAAAGAACTAGTTAAACTTCACCTTGAAATTACCTTCCTTGTAATTTTTCAGGCAGTTTGTAAGTAGGTCTCATCACTTTGCTTGACAAAACATTAAGAAGATTTTTCTTTTTTCTTTTGCCTTAAAACAACTCTTTGATTTTGAGATGTTTATAATGTCACTGCATCTACAAAAGTACTAAGACAGAAACACTTTAAGACCATGGCCCTTTAATTGGAGGTCCCAAGAGGAACGCAAGACAGTCCACTCACCTTGTGATGTACCTCACCTGACCCCAGACAGATCCCCTGGCCATCGAGTTTGTTTTTCCTCATCCCCTTGTCAGCTGGTCACTTACTCTTTCATTGGTGCTTGCTGACATGCCGCATAGTAAACACAGTTGAACTATAGGCACTTGAGGGGACAGACCTTTTATTTTTTGTGCATCATCCTTGGTCCAGCCAGATGTTCTGCACACAGCAAACCCGCAGCCTTCCTTATCACACTGGCTATGTTACAGCTGTTGGTAAGGACTGCGAGCCTTCTCTGTGATTTACTGCTGCTTTCGGCGCCTTAGGAAGCAGCTATCCCGACCAAGGCAGATTGATTAAAATTATTATAACTCACACTACTCACATTTCTTACACAGGCCTGAGCAGAATCCCATGGATTAATCTTTGGTAAGGCAGCAAGTTTTAGGTTTTAGGGCATAAATGTGTGTCAGAGTTTATATTATAATAAATACAAAGGTTATCAGTCATTTGAAAGACAACTGTACATAACACAAGTTGGCCAGATGGAAGATGAGATAATGCCTATCCCAGATACAGTTTTAAAGAGGTTCAGATTTGAGTTAATTGCATATAAAGTACAATATAAAATCATGAAATTGAAGTTGTGCCACAAGCATAGAAGAATCCTATGTGTATCCCTGGCCTTCTGTGCTGAGGAAAATATGACTCCTTAAATTTTGCTGTGATATTTTTCCTGCAGAGAGGACCAAGCTGATTATGCTAGAGGATTTCTGGGCAGAGAATTTAGTGAAAGTTTGATGGCAGTGCTTCAGATATAATTCCAAATATTTGGGGCAGATGATTACCCATTGCCTTTTACATCCCCCAAGCCTTCCTTAAATTATGGTTTAACTAACAGTTTATAGTTCAATTGTAAGATAAATTCGGTAGGAGTCATACATCTGTTAAGGTGTAATAAGATTATAATAATGTTAAGAATATTAAGTGTCCAAAAGTCAACCAAATAAACTATGCTTTTATTATCTCTTTAGAATGCTATTCATCTAGGCTTTCAATGATGACATGTTATATTAGAATCTGAAGCTAGTAGCTAATTACTTTCTTTATATGGACTCAAACCCGTGTCATAGAACAGTTATTACCCGGCCCATTACTGCACAGATGGAGGCACGTTGCATATCATATTGTATGCCACAAACTATGAGAATGAAAACCATGAATACCTTATGTATCACAGTCAAGCATGGACTATAAACTTACTTACCAACCCTCTTGCACTAATAATGTTTTAAAAATACAAGTCTTTTATATAAAAGATTTTGGCTTGATCAAATCATCTTTCAATACATGTAGGTATACATATGTGTACACACATATGTATGTATATGAATGGCCCTGTATATCAATAATGAATATTTTGAAATTTAATTAAATATTTTCATGATTTACTTGTTCTTTGGATCTACCTAAGCAAATAGCCCCTTAAATGCCTTTTGGGATGCCGGCTGGAAAGAAAACATTGTCTTTGGGGAGGTGTGCCAAGCTCTGTTAATGAAAAGCAACCCATTTGCTTTCTTTGCTGCGGGGCGTAGTCTGAGTGTGTTGATAATTGTGCTATTGCAGCTGTATTTCCTGACTGTTAGTTTTATGCTTGATGAAGGATGATAATTAATGTGTTAAACACTCAGTGCATCCTGTTTGGAGGGAAGAGTCTTTTGCTGCAGAATTACAGAGGTGTAACTCGTGTCCCAGAAGTTCGTTTTATTTCTAATGAGACTTTCTCTAGAAAATATGTGTAATTCTTTCTTGTATAATATTTTTATTATAAAAGTGAATTGAGTCTTCACCTCACACAACTTGAAATTTTTCCAAGTGACTATTTTGACATTTTAGGAATATTTTGTGGTACTATTTTATGTGACAACAGCTATTACATTTTTACTCAGGCCTGATTATATTGATTCTACGTTTATTGACATATTCCTTCATCATTCTGATTTCATGATAAATACATTTTTGTAGCATTTTAACTTTATGGAAAATTTAGCCTTGAAATTTAAAGTTAACAAAAAAATTGTTAATCTAATAATTGTAACAGCTCAAGTTGAAAGGTGAAAGACTACCTTTTGACTGGTTTCCCATAAAAGAAGCAATTCCCTAATCTCATATTTTCAAGCAATAAATATTTATTGGTTCATTACAATGCTACTAAACATATATATTTTGCATGAATTATCATTAGTGTGTTAATTTTATACTGATTCCACATCCTCCGGGAATGTCTTTTACATGGTAGAAATGATCAAGTCATGGGGATGGGACTGGAATGTGACTAGCCCTATCTTGAAAGCTTTTTTAGAGAAAGTAATTTAGACTAAGAGTTTAAAACATTTTTTTTTTTTTGGAAAAAAACTAAAAGAAATGCTGTCTATAGGAAAGCAGTACCTGTCTTAAATTACCAGCCTTCAGGTGTGGTCATGTTTGCTTCATCCTTTCAGGATGTCACTTACTTACACATTTCCCCACATATCCAGAACAGGCATCAGGAAAAAAAAATTTTTTTAAGGAAAAAAAAAAAAAAATAGCCCTCAGGAGTCAAGTGGCTTTTCATTGGAAAAATCTAAACTTCTGTTTGTATCAGTGGCCTTTTCTCCCCTATCTGGCGTGCTGGCACATGCGCTGAGTTGGATGTCTTTATAGAGGAGTGAGCATTGGGCCCTTTGAAGACGTGGACACACTCCCTGGGGGCTGGTTGACGGGAAGGCATGTCCTTCTGCACTGGTATTTGTGAAGAGATGAGGACCTATATTGAATGGCAATGGTCAGTAGCAGAGTGTAGTCCTGTGATGTGCCCCACTGCAGTGTTTTGGGGAGGAAAGCTGGTTTTTGACTCTGGTTATGGGATAAAGCAAAGCATGTGGGAGCACAAGCCCTGGAGCCAGCCAGATCTGGCTCTAAGTCTAGCTCTGTCACTGCCCAGCCGTGTGGTGGTGGTGGTTGTGAGGGTGGCAGCCTTGGTGGTGGCACCAGGAGCTCCATGGGGGGGTGGTAGGGATGGACTTATTAAACATTCCGTAGTGGGTCCAGAAGACAGCCATTGGCAGTATCGATACAGAAGGGTTTGTTGCGGTTGTCAGGTTCCGGAGCCCAGCTTCAGTTACTTTCTTATGCACCATTTTCACCCTAGGTTATTAGTTTTGCACAGGCAAAGCTGTATGGCAGTGGAATAGGAGGTCTCACTAACCTTGCCCTGGGAAACCCAACCTCCTCCCTCCCTACTTCCCCAGATGCTCTGGCAGCCCTTCTGCCCTGCAGACCCTGGTCTGGGCTCAGGTCATTCCCACCAGGGATAGGAGAGGGCAGGGCCGGCCTGCACCCCAGAAAAGCAGGAGGGTGTCCCACCCCTGTATCAGGGCTAATTCTAAAAAATGCACTTTGGCTTTGCAACTGGCTCTTGGTCTGTGCCAAGATTTTAACTCTAAGGAAACCTGAATTTGAAAACCTAACTGGGCATGTTCAAAAATAACCATTGAAATGGATATGCCAATGTTCCCTCCTCTCTCTCCTGGGGTCTAGGACTTAGCACTGTTATATGCAACATCATTCTACAGACTCAAATGCTTTTAGCTCTCACAGTTCAAAAAACATCTTTTTCTAAATTTTGTTTTTCTCAAATTCGTATGCCTCACAGCCTTCTTCCACCCACCCCATTTCTCAGTTAATCACTTGAACATTTACCGACAAGCCACATGGCTCTGTAGTTACTTGCTTTGAAAATAAAGCCATAATAGTTTTTATGAAAATTGGGTAAATATCCCTGCAATGCAGTTTTAGTTGCCAGTCCCAACATGGCAATTACTCATGGTGAACATCCAGAATATCCTTTTAGACTTTCAAGTTTTTTTCTCAGTGTCTTTACTTTACACAGCATTTAGCAGAATGATGTTTTTCCCCAAGCTGCTCCAGGCCAGATCATTGCCAACAGCAAATTGGGATGCATGCAGGTCACTGGGAGAGGAGGGGTAGAGAGACTGACCATGGCTACCACTGAAATCTGAGGTATTTCAGGTTGGATGGGGACAAACCCAAGCATGGCTGGTCATCCATTCATCCTTGATGACTGACATTGGTTCTTCAGGGCAGCTGGTAGCCCAGGCCCTGTTCACAACAGTTAAGATGCTTCTCCCCTCACCACCTCTTCTTATTTTCTACCTCTTCCTTGAGGGAAAAGGAAAAAAATATTATCATTGTATGTGTAGTTACTTTATGCCAGGCGCTCTGCTAAGGGTGAAGTGCAATAATGTCTAAAAGAATTTGTCATGGTACATGTAACTCTAATGTACCAAGGTTGGGTCTTATAATGAATAATACGTCAGGTTCAGCATTGACGTATAGAAAGTGCATATATTTTAGTTAATCCTCAAAATAGCCTTGGGGAAGTGGGCATACTTGTTCTTGTTTCCATGTTTCAAATGAGGAAACTGAAGCTCAGAAAGGTCTAGTAATTTGCCCAAGGCCACATGCCCAGTACATGGTAGATCTGGAAATAGGGATGCTTATGCTTCTTTCACTCTGCCTTGTGGCACTTCTTTCAGGTGGCGGTCTGGCCGTGAGGCAGGAGGGTAGAGAAAGCAGAATAGCCACCTTTAAAAAGTAAAGCTATAAATTTTCGATTAAAAATAGCACTTTAAAGTATTTGCTTGAAGGCGAAAAGCATCTTTTATATGTCAGTCCTCGGATACCATGACCCTTCCTTTAGAATTTGAAATGAAGTCCTCTCCATCTCCTTGGCACTTCATATGAAAGGGGAATTCAGTAAATATTCTTGGCCTGGCTATTCAATACAGTTTGTTAACTAGTTGTAGAATTGTAAAGGCCTGGATTTAAATATTGCTTCTACTTGTTAATGGTTGAATGGCCTTAAGCAAATTACTTCACCTCCCCTGATCTCCATGTCCATGTCAGGAAATCAGAAAGACAGCGTTTATCTGGGTTTTGAGAGATGTATGAAACATGGAATGCGGTACCTAACACAAAATGAGCCTTTAAGACATCTAATTCCTTTTAGATCTTTAAAAGTAGTTGATAAGAAAGCACGTTTTGAGTGCTTACTATGAGCTTGGTACTCTGCAAAGGCATTATCTCAGTTAATCCTCACAATGTCCCAAGAATGGTTTACTTGTCTCCTTTGTTCTGATGGGTAAACAGAGGCTCCCCAGGGGTGAAGACCCTTTTCCATGGTACAACACTACGTGAACTATTTCCAAAGTCCATCTCTTTCTAGTACACTATGATGCCTTCCCAGTACTAATTTTCCATCTTTTTTTTTTTTTTTTTTTTTGGTTGTGCCGGGTCTTAGTTGTGGCATGCGAATTCTTCGTTGCGGCATGCATGTAGGATCTAGTTCCCTGACCAGGGATCGAAGCCGCATCCCCTGCATTGGGAGTCGAATTCTTAACCACTGTGCCACCAGGGAAGTCCCCATCTTATTTTAAAGAATAGATTGTGTTTATTTTTCTCTAGTTTTACTGTTTAACTTTTTTGTTCTACAGTAGAATTCAAGAGTACCTTCTGGTCCTAGATTAATTTGTGTTCCTTGTACAGTGCCTTTATAAATTTATAGCTGCATGGGTGGGGAGGACATGTGAGCTAAATGTCCATAAATTATGTGGCTCATACACATCATCATGGCCTCTGCTTTTTATTCCTCACGTGCTACTAATTATACAATCACAAATGTACACAAACCCAACTGAGTTCAGCATCTTTTAACCATGCCGTGCTATTTTGAGCACTTTTATTTCCTTTTATAAACAATTATTTGGCACCTTTATATACATATCGTGTAATTAATGGGAAGTAGCCTAAGAAAATTAAAAGTAATAAAGATTAGAGGAAATGTTACCCAGTTGTCAAAGTTAAACATTAAATTTAGGTCGTTAGATGAGGGCTGATTGCTGTCCTTTTGCCTGTGAAATTTGTTTTGCTGAGTAGTTTTGCTTTCATTCAGATGAATGTTGCTGTTGCTTTTATTTTCCTAATACAGGAAGTAGTAACTCCCTTTATTATATTAAGCTGTTTCCTTTCTAAGACACTTTTGCAAGCTCGGTCTGTAAGTTTCCTCTGCCACGCTAATCTTACATATTGTGTGTGTGCTTCCTGAAACCATTTAAGCATTGATGGAAACTATTAGCATGTCAGTGCAGCCTTAACAGAGAAAGGTTACTTGGTCTAAAAACATTCCCTCCTTCACAGAGAACCTTTCAGTCTTATATGATGTTGTATTGCTTCTAATTCATAGTGATTTTCACAAGCAATTTTAACGAAGGACCTAGAGGGTTTGGGGTTTAGAAACAGAATGCTTTGACGTTTTATTTCTGGACATGGATTTGAACATGGCTTCCATCAGCCAGTGATTCAAACTACTTCCATCTGACGGCTGCCTTGTCTGCACAGTCAGCCAGGCCTCTTAGATTCATTTTGCCTGAGCAGATGTTCACGTCACACAGAAGATGCTGTCACCTCTGACTTTTAAGGATGCTACAGGGTTAAGCGTTTTCAGCTGAGTTTTGGACTTTAATCTGAAGAATTCACCTCCGCCCCCCTGCCCCCAGTTGGGCCTTTATAATCAAACCTTGGAAAACATCGTGATTCACCATGTAGAATATCCTGTATCTGACAGTCACACCCAGGAACTAATTTTGAAGGAGGAAAGCAGACATGATTTGTCCTCCATAATGTTTCAGAGTTCCTCTAAGCCTCTTTATATCTTCAATGTGTACCATCTTTTGTAAGAAACAAGTTCCATATGTGGTGTTGCAGGTTTTTTTCCCTTGCTCTGTAGAGGAACATATAGCTTAGTTTGATCTAAAACTCTCTCTTGCTTCAACAGACGCCTTCTGAAAATGTTCTAAAATTGATTGTGGTAATGATCACACAACTATGACTATATTGAAAACCATTGAATTGTACACTTTAAATGAGTGAATTCTGTGGTATATGAATTATATCTCAGTAAAGATACACACACACCCACACACACACACACACACGAGTCCCCTTAGTTCAAAATTCTAATATTTAATAAATAAGCCCATACTGTGCTCAGTATTAATTTTGCTTATGATTTTATAAGCCTTTTCATATTATTCCCCTAGCCTTTGAATTTCCTAGCTAAAGAGCTCTAATTTTTGCAGTTTAACCTTATGTACACTAATTTATCAACCAACAGGTGCATACACAGCACCTCTCTTGAGTGGCAACAACAACATTGTTTTAAGGACAATGGTAATAGTAGGAAGGAAGGAGTGATTGTCACAGGAATTATTAATAATAAAGTAGCAATTGGAACTGCAGCCATTCTGTTGGTGAAGCACAATAGTGACTTAACTGTGATGGTGGTGACAGGGGGCCAACAATTGAGTGCCTGCTAATGGCCCAACAGGGGCAGGGGTTGAAAAGAAGGAATGAGTGGTTTACATTACAAAGGGGTTGTCTGAGAGCTGCTGGAGTGTGGTTCTGAGGGGAGGTCAGGCTAGAGACAGAAGGGATGAGAACCATGGAGCTGTCAAGGGCATCTCAGGGGCTTAGGCGAGTGCTGTGGCAGCTAGACATGGCCGGCTGAGAGCAGCTGTCCTGGCCCTGCCAGTGCTGATTGATACAAAGGAAAAGCAGAGAGAAGATAACTGAGCAAACCAGGAGGCCTGAGCAAAGCGTCACAGAATCTAAAAGCAAGACTTGAAGCCATCGGAGCCTTTTCTGGCAGTTCTCCTGGCTTCACTTTGACCAGGGTTGGACCACTCTTTAGAGAATAAAACTGCTGGAAGTGGGGTGTGTGTGTGTGTGCGCGCGTGTGTGTATGAGTGTGTGGGTGAATACAGTGCCGTGATTGGCAGCTCAATTGAAAAGAGTAAGTCCTTGACATCTGTTGAACTCCTCCTTGTGGTTGCACGTTTCCAAAATGCGCGCGCACACACACACACACACACACACACACACACACATATATATAAAGAACACCAAGACTATGGTCCATATTCCAATTGCTTCATTTGTTCCAATGCTGTCCTTCATAGCATTTCCCCCTCCAGCCAAGGATCATAGAGTCTGTTTAGTTGTCATGCAGTAGAGAGACAGAAAGAGCAAAAGAGTATAAGGAAACTAATGGGGGCAAAATGTGAAGTATTGAGGAATGTGGGTAAAGGAACATTCTCCCTGTGTGACCCCTGTTGACCTCTTTATCCCAGTCTCATGAGACTTGTCCTGTTACCCACTACTCTACAGCCGAAACAAGCCAAGCTGTTCCCACTGCTAGGCCTTTGCACCTGGGGCCCGTGTTTCTCCTGAGCTGCATGTGGATGGCTCCTTCCTGCCATTTAGCTCTTAGTTGAAATATCACCTCTAAGAGAGGACATTCCTGCTACCTGCTACCTATGACCCAGTCACTTTCTATCCCCCTATATCAGTTCTCTGCCTGGATCCATCACTAGCTGATAATTTTGTCTGTCTTGTGCACCATGTATCCCCAGCACCCAAAACAGCCCCTGGCCTTGGTATGTGCTCAAACACTATTCGCTGACTGAGTGTACTAATCTAAATGTCCAGAAATAAGGAATCATTAAAAACGATGGCAATACCTTATGGATGTGGTTTAAGCAAGAAAATGCTTCAGAATCCTAATCAGAGGACATATATTCAAAGAGAACATTTAGCCCTACCTTAGAATATTGGCAAATGAGTACACATTTATATTTTTTAATTCAATATTAAATGTTTAAGATATATCAAATCTTTTTTAAATTCTGCACTCAAATTGTTTTGATTATGAAATATCTACATAAATTAAATTGGTTAAGAGGGCATCTATGCTCTATAAAAATATCTACTATACAAACAAGGATTCCAATTGTATAAGTCGTATGAGTATGAAGAAAAACAGAAAGGAAATATTATAAAAATAATAACTATAGAAATGGAATTATGAGTAATTTTTCCTTTTTTACTTCCCAAACATTCTACATGTGGTTTTATTACTTTTCTAATTTAAAAAATATTTTTAAGAGGCAAAACATAATACAAGATATGTATAATGAAATACTAATAAAACTGTAAGTGCAGTTTGGAGATGGAAGGACGTTCTTGAATTTGGCATGCTCAGTGAATGACGCTTTATGGAAAATGGTAGTAACTGGTCTGGACTTTGCAGAGACTGATAGGACTTTGAGGCTAGACAGATAAGTAGAGAGAGCTTTTTAGGTTAAAGCAGCAGAATGAGCAAAGATAGGAAGCGAGCAACTAGCACACAGGAGACCATGAGGAGAGAAGCCTAATTGAACGGAAGGACATGTGAGGTTAGTGGGAAAGCACCTGGAAGAGTAGGATAGGGTCACATTTTAGAAGATCTTTTAAATTGGTCAGAGAAGTTTAGACTAGAAATGGAAGGAAATAGGAAACTACAGTGGGTTCTTGAGAAAAAGGGTAACGTGATGTCCTGGGTGTTATAGGAAAATTATTCTAGCAGGAGGAGTGACACCAGTGTCCATCTGGTGTCCATGGCAGACACCAAAACCAATCACAGCTCCACTCCGCCAAGACTCAGCCTTCAGACCATCTTCACCCAGCCCTCCGGTCAGCCATCAATAATCAGTCCGAGCTGGCATATGAAACGTTATTGCCTCCTCTGTGTGTGTGTCATACTAGAAAAGTGAAGGATGGGAAGGAGGGAGACGGGAACAGAGAGGTGAAGACCCAAAGGATGAGGACTTGGATTTTAATAGTTCTGAGAATATAAGCAGGATAAATATCTTGAGATATTTCTTTTTTGTTTGTATTATAATTAGGCCAGAAATAGAGATCTTTTTGTATAACTCATTATTCAGTTGTTACAGGAATGTTTTGCTTTTTCAGGCTTTGTCACTGGTGTACAGTCCCTTGGCACTTGCTTTTTAAAAAACAAAAACAAAGACAAAAACCTTTCCTTAAATATTTAATAAACTTTAAGAACAGTCACTCAAAGAAATTATGTGCCAAAAAAAGACTCTCATCCGTTTTTAACCTACAAAGATTTGGATGCACCTGCTCTGTCCACTCGTGGGAGTTAACTTGTCAGAATATGTTAAGCCACTATTTTGGGTTTGAAAAAAAAAAGGGTTTGTTTCCTCTTGTTTTTAAAAAATAAGCTGTTTTAGATTGCAAAATAGCAAACAAAATTAAAAATAAAATTGTCTCATCTTTGGGGGAGAGAAAGCTTCTCTCTGTCAGTGTGTGGGCTGCAAGCAGAACAGAATGTTTATCTTAGCTGCATGTTAAAGATGGAACATAAAGTTAGCAATAGCCAAAAGGCCTTCTTTTGAATAACTTATCATAAAAGGGAAAACATAAATCTAGTGGCAAAACAAGTCTCCTTTATAAGCTAGTATTTCTTGGATAGGTCTGAGAACATCCATAATTTCATTTCTGTCAACTTGTTTGGTTCAAGGTTACCTCCCCAAACCTCTAATTCAGGGTTTGATTACTGGGACCAGTGGCAGTTGAGTTTTTAATTGATCTTTCATTTTCTTTTGTTTTCTTTCCTATTATCCTGATCAAGAGCTTACAAGACCCTATGAAAAAGCTGGTTGAGAAAGAAGAAAGGAAGAGGATCGCCCAGCAGGAAAGTGCAGAGGCCTCAGTGGAGGAGCCAAGTCAGTAAGTCACGGCTCCTTCTCTTGGCAAACCTTTCCTCCCACAGGTAAGGCCACCGCCATCCTCGCTGACCGAGTCTGCTGGGGTTTCTGACACAGGGTGATTGCTTTACGTCCTCACTTCTCTGAGTAGATGTACTAAAATTGAGGCCAAACTCCTCCCCTCACATATT
Source organism: Balaenoptera borealis (assembly GCF_965194805.1). Lineage (NCBI taxonomy): Eukaryota > Metazoa > Chordata > Mammalia > Artiodactyla > Balaenopteridae > Balaenoptera > Balaenoptera borealis. The sequence continues at coordinate 67,819,973 of NC_138864.1, forward strand.
CCTGCTAGGCCGGGACTCACTTATCCCAAGAAGAGACCCCTTTCTGGGGTCTTAGGAAGGGCAACTTGCGAGGAGTTGACTGGGGCAAGAGAGGGCAAAGGTCCCCAGTGCTCCCTGGCCTCAGCCCCAGCTTCCTGCTCTCTGGGATTTCTGCACCCCATCTATTCCTTTTGTCACCATCAGTTACAAGATCCTGTCCTAGATAGGAAATCCCTGGCTTTTCTCTCATAGAAGGAAATAACTTATTAGCTTACCTCACAACACATGTAGTACTCAGGTGTTATGATACACAACTGTTGGGTCTTGACATTTTGTTTCTACATGCAGACTTTCTGTTTTCTCCTCTGTGAAGCGGAGAGCAGCTTTGAGCGCAGGAAGTGACTCTCCATCGTCATTTCTTGCCTCTTTGCAGAGAAGGCTCCTCCAGTCATTTTTAAACACTGAGATGAACTTTTCAACGTATATGCTGCATGATTCCTCATCTCATACAGCAAGGAGGAGGTTTACATGTGAACCTATGTCTTTTTCTGTTGAGATGTCATAGCCCGTGGGAATGGGGTTAATCTTGAGCTGGCTAACCTAGGAAAGCAAAGTAGATTACCTTACCTCCATTTGCTCTTCCTTTTCCACACAAAAACGTTTAGATGACAATCTTGTGCTAAAACAGGTTTACATTTTTACTGTGTTTCTAAATCAGGTTTTAAATATATCTTTTTTGTCTGACGGAAGTATTTACCACCAAGAGTAGCCTTCTTTAATTTTAAAGCAAATACTAGAAAATTTCTTTAGTGCAGAACAAAGACAGTTTTTCACTGTAGGAACAGCTATAGAATGTGCTCTGAATCTAGTACAATTGACTATTTTAGGGAGAAGCAATTTAACCTATTCCTGGTAGTAATGGTGATGCTAGCTACCATTTAATGAGCACCTACTGTGTATGAAACACAATGCCGGGTGCTTTATTCATGTTATCTCAACTCATTCTCATGATGACCCTCCATGTAATTAATGTAGGCATTTCCCTGTTGTGTTAATGATAGAAGTGGGGCTCAGAGAGGTTAAGGGACTGCCTGTGGCCCCTTGTATAGTAAGAGGCAGAGCCTGGAGTGAGTTCTGGTGCCTTCTTTTCGCCGTATATGTTACTGCAATCAAAATAAAGCATTAACTTTTACTTAGAGAGGAACCACCGAAGATTAGTTTTGGGTGGTTAGTTTTAATTAATTTCATACTTCTTCATTATTTTTAGTACTTCCTTTTTTAAAGCTCAAAAAGTATAACCTAGTAACTAGTCTAAATGACAATGAAATTTAATAAGAATTTTGTTCAGAAATGGCAGGTAAGGTGAACCACTTTGCTAGGAGGGGGATTCAGAGGCACCAGCTGAATCTCAGGGTGGTGATGTATCTGCGCCATGATCTTACCCATGAATAATGAGAGTTCAGTAGGCGACAGTCTTGTGGATTTGAGAATGATCCTGCTTTCCGCCTTATGTAATTTAGCTACCCTCCTGAGGTATCCTCTCCTGTAACACCAGGAATCAGAATAAACACCTGCTTGTCCATCAGTTTGTTAACTATGTTTTTAAAGTGATAACTGTAAGTATCTATCTTTGTTATACATAACTGCCCACCTAGATATTTACAGAATATGTGCCTTGGCATGAAACTAAATTCAGATGTTAAGATACTACTAACCAGTTTTAGTACAGGGACAGAAGAAAGCCAGCACATTTATTTCTTCTTCCAAAAATGTATAGCATGTAAATGACTGTATGTTCATATTGTGTGTGTGTGTGTGTGTGTATGTACAGTAATAGATATTGTACAGAAAATCTGGCTCTATCGTAAGTATAACATTTTCAGAACAACATTACTAAACTTTGTTTTTTAATTTTAAGGTTAATTTCATTAGAGGATGAAAACCAGCACAAGGAATCCTCTAGTTTTAAGAGTAAGTTTCGATTTTTATTGAGAACTGCTTCTGAAATACTGCTGCACAACAGCCAGCTCGTTTTCTTTTTTGGTAAACTTCTTCTAGACCTTTTTTTCCAATTGAGAAAATTCTATATTAATTTGCTTCCTATCATTTAAGTTTTAAATTTTCAAGTATCAGTGCTGTTGACCCTATAGCATTATTGAGAGAGGTTGTATATTTTGAACTAGAAAACAGCATCATTAGTCATTTCAGCAGCAGCCTGTCAGGGCAGCATCACAATTGAGACTATTTCTTTTACAACAGGTGATAACATTTCTGCTGTTACCATTACGAGTTGTAACTGCCATCTGGGCTGTAGAGATGGTTGTAAAGAGATTACATGATGACATCAGGGGAGTTCGATTTTGGCTGTGTCATGGGGTGTGTATTGGTCATGGTTGGGAACAGATGGGAGAGCTCAGACACTGCTCTTCCAGGTGGTTCCTGGGCCTGCTCAGTACTGAGTGACACCAGATCCCTCTGGCGTACTGACCCTCGTGTGGTCGGAAGAGGGATCAGAGCACTGGGGGACCAGACAGTGTGCTGTGAAGGGCTTGTCAGCTACTCCTGCCTTCTGCTATTACAGCCCATTCGTTCACTGGTGGTTCTCGCATGAGGAGCACGGGGTAGGGTAAAGTGTGACAGAACTGAGGGTGGAAAGCTGAGCCTTTCATTGGGACTCAAATTCTTGGAGACGCAGGGGAAAGTTTTATAGGTGATAGGAAGAGAACTAAAATTACCCCAACCGCCTGTTCAGCCTGGCCCTCTTGGAACATATCTGCCTCTGCCCTTTGCTGGGGCAGCCTTTCCAGGAGACAGGAGGTGGCAGATTACACCCTGGAACTCCCCCTCTCTTCCATCTTTTCCCTTCACACTCTGTCTTCCTTCCATCTTCCTTCCTACTTTTCCAACCACATCACCTACTTTATTCTTCTCCCATTTACTGCTTCCTTTGCTTTTCCCCCATCTGTCTTTCAACAGGGAAAAAGAAAAAAACTGTCACCTTTTTGCCTCTACAGCTTGGCTTCCTGTCATCCCTTCATGCTTGTATGCCTTCACTTACTCATGTACTTGTTCATTTGTTCAGCGGATGTTAATTGAGAGCCACCTCTGTGGCGGGCACAGCACAGGGCTCTGGGCCCATGGTGGTAGACCCTTCCAGAATGGGGCTTACAGTCAAAAGGGGAAGCAGGTGGTAACCTGACAATTACACAAGTAACTGGGCAACTCCACCTTGGGTGAGGGCTGCAAGGGCGATGGGCCTGTGTGTTAGGGTGACTTCACCTGTCTGAGGGCATCGGGGAACTGGCTAAGTCAAGGCTACTGCAAGACCTGTCAAAGCAAAAGAAACAGCCTGGGCAAAGACCATGAGCCAGGGAGGACCAGGAGAAGGTCAGAGGAACAATGTCCTAGAGGTTGACGGAGGGAGTAAGTGGTAGAAGAAGCCAGAGAGGCAGGCTGGCCATGTAAGAGTCTCTGACTGTATTGATCCACACCCTCCAGCCTCAGGATCATGCAGGGCCGACAGCACGAATCCTGTGGGAATCTAAGTAATTGAATAGAAAAATTTTAGTTTTGTGGGAAAAATGTAAACTCCAGTTGATTCTATTGAAATTATCAATATAAATCATATATTTATACAACATGCGACAATACAGGGGGATCAAATTTTCTCTTTGTGCCATATGTTCACTTGCTTGTGGTAGCTGCATAATATTTTGAGATCATAAATGTTGATTTCCTTATTTTATATATACACAGAATGGAATCCATTATAATGAAGTGCCATCTGTCTTTTATTCTGGGACCTGTAGAAAGTCTAATGTACATATGAGCAAACCAAGTTTTAAGGCTGTTATATTGTGCGTACACACACACGCACACTTTATCAGGTAGAAGGTACAAAGAGTCCCCATATATGCCCTGCCCCCACACATGCATAGCCACCCCCACTAGCAACATCCCCCACCAGGGTAAACAATCAATGAACCAACACTGACATATCATTATCACTCAAATTCCATAGTTTCCATTAGATGTTGTACAGTCTGTAGGTTTTCACAAATGTTTAACGCCATGTATCTACCACATGCAGAGTAGTTTCACTGTCCTAAAAATCCCCCGTTGCTTCACCTATTCACCTTTCCCTCCCACAAACTCCTAGCAACCACTGATCTTCTTATTGTCTCCATAGTTTTGCTTTTTCCAGAATGTCATATAGTTGGAATCACGCTGAATTTAGCCTTTACAGGTTGGCTTCTTTCACCCGTAATCTGCCCTTTTATTTTAGCCAGGCCCACGTGGCTGAGGTTCCTTAGCGCACCGTCAGTCGATCTTCCAGTACATAAGTCACACATTTGTCTGTAGAAGGAGAATTGTTGATCAGTGTCATATAGTTTTCTACCAAACAAAATAAGGATTCAGGGCTGTTAACTCAGCATTCATTGAGAGCCAGCAGCTTGAGTAAAATATCATCTGAGGACCCCTGCTTCTGCATGAGTGAGTTTGTGGATACCATTTCTTCCTGAAGCCATGTATTTACCTTAGCGTTAGTATATGAACACACACACCTTTCTGAATTGGTGATAACCAAATGCATGTGTTATATTTACAGCTGAAGATGGAAAAAGTGTTTTATCTGCCTTAGACAAAAGCTCTATACATAATGCATGCTCAGGTAATCTAGATTAAGAAAAACAACTCAATTTTAGTAATTTGACCAAACTCCTTACAAAATGAAAATGACTCAATTTTCTTTTCTTTCTTCTCCTCTAATGAACCTATAGATGAACTATTAGACATGAAACTCGAGGAAGGTGGTAAGATTTATGCATTTCTTTGGGGTTATAATTTGTTTAATATTTTAAATACTGTTGTTACATGCAGGAAAATGTAATTTTTATGTTTTGAATAGCTTTGCATTCCCAAGCAATTGTTTTTAGGTGACTGTCATTTGTCTTTATAAGTGACTTCAAATATGCTCAAGCACAAATAGTATGTGTAGATCTGTCATCTTTAGTGTAATTACATAATGTTCAAACTAAGCTTTTATGTCAGAGGTTGAATGCTGGAGGAGAAAAAAACCATGGCTTTCAGAATCAGACAGACCTGAATTTAAATATGGTTCTCCTATAAATGATCTCTGTGGCCTTAAGTAACTTGCTTCATACTTAAACTCTTTTAGCCTCAGTTGTTCTCATTTGTAAATTGGAGCCAGTAGCAACAGTCTTGCTGGGTTATTGCCAGGATTGGAGATCAAGTATGCAAAGGGTCTTTCATCGTCTCTGACACAGGGACACTCTCCAAACGGTAAGCAGAGATGGTAGGACTAGAAATGTTGCCTTGCTGGGACTTCCCTGGCAGTCCAGTGGTTAAGACTCTGCGCTTCCACTACAGGGGTCGCGGGTTTGATCCCTGGTTGGGGAACTAAGATCCCACGTGCTGTGCATAGTGTGGCCAAAAATAGATAAATTTTTTAAAATAAATAAATAGATTATAAATTATGAATTTAGGCAATTTTCAGAAAAAGAAAAATCTAATTAAAAAAAAAAAGAAAGAAAGAAATGTTGCCCTGCTGATGTACTGTGCTTATCTTCATTGAACCTTAGTTAAATGCACAGGGAAAGCTTGCCTGGCCAGGTCCCACACCCAAGTTCACCAGACCTAAAATCATTTACTAAATAGCCCCCAACAAGAGATTCCAGAACTATGGATTTGGATGAGACATGCCTAGTCTTAAGCGATCCCAAGAAATTGAGTGTGTTCAGCTTGGTCATAGCCTTTGCTTTCCATCCTACCCCTGAGATTCTCAGCCAAATTCTAGAGCATCCCTTGCCCTGGGCGGCTGGCATACCGTCTGCCCTGGTCTTACAGGTTTCTTACAGGACTAGAAGTGGGCCAAGATCATCCTGCCGGCCCCAGTTACCTAGGGCTGATGATTTTCTCTACTCAGTCTTTGCTTGATTTGGATTTAATTCCCAGAGTGTGAGAGGAGAAAGTCTGGAAAACAGAGGACATTGGTTAAAGTTTTTTCAAAATTGGAAAGGCATCACAACTCTAGCACTAAGTTTCCAAGGCTTTAAAAAAGTTTCCAAGGCTAAGGCATATAAACTTGAGGGCAGAAACCCACTTTCCTTATTAATTTTTCATTCCAGGCAACACACTGTGCAGTATTTCATGAATGTCCATGCGTATTTATCAGAATGTCTACGTATTTGTAAATACTGAAATCACACCAGGTTATGAAAGTAAAAAAGCAAATAATTAATGCAGATTGCCATTACATGGCCTATATATTCATAAAAATGTTTCTCCCTTGGCTTAAGGATAGAATATTTTGATGAAATAATAGTGCTTTTAAACAAATTATTTTTTGGAGGGGAAAATATTTCAGTCTTACAAAGGTGAGATAAGGATAATAATATAACAAGTAATAGGTACCCACCACCTAGTTTTAGCAAGTCTTAACATTTAACAAATTATTTATAATTATACATAAGCTTCAATTTATTTTGATAGGAATATGATTTATCCTATTCCCAACCTCTTGTTTATATAGTTTGCTCTTTGCTTTTATTATCTCCTATTTAATTTCATTATTTTAATAAACATAATTTTTGAGTAGGTGGTATATTCACATTGGTGCAAAAATCAAAATGATAAAAATGTATACAGTAAAAAAAACAAAAGCAAACCTCTCACTCCCATTGCTGCTGCCCACTCTCCTCTCTATTCCAACACTCCCATCCCCTAGTGCATCCTCCAGTGTTTCTTTACACAGACACAAGCACATTTGAGTCTATAGTCTCGTGTTTCCCTGCTTCTTCCAAAAAAAGTTTCTTGGTTTTGGATTTTGACTTTTTAAACTTGGTCATAGTGGTACAACACTAGCCCAGTAGCCACGCCTTTCTTCACAGAATTAAGTCAGAAATGCTAACTGCCCAAGATACAGGCTTACTTTCATGAGCTTCTTCTAACGCATATGCCAAGATATGTTGGAATAAGATTGATATCTTTCTACTTATTTAAAACAACTTCCACACCTCATTGGTTTATAGTTACAATCTTTGTTTCGTAGAATTGCGGCTCATATACCTTTTTTTTTTTTTTTTTGAGCACTCAATTTAATTCTGAAGATAAAGAGATGAATGTGCTCTTCCTCAAAATGTGTACTCGTTCTCAGGCAGAAAAATTCATTTACAAATTTGCTTGGTTAAATGCAGTGTCACATAATTTCTCCTTTCCCTTTTTCTCTGCCAACCCACAAAGTCCCCCTTGAGTCACCAGGCGTGCTTTCCCTCTATCTGCCTCTTCTGCGTCCGCAGCCCCAGGCGTAGCATCAGCTTAAAAATTAACATGGCCACGAGTATGAAAATATTCTCTCAGTGTACAGAGAACTCGCGGTGATGGAAGAAAAGAATACTCTTAATTAGTTGACTTCCAAATGTGTGCCCTTCGGAAAACTGCCAGAAGGCCCAACTCCTGAATTAAAATACTGATTATAATATGTAAGACATTAAACAATCAAGAAATAAAAGGAGCTTAATCCAGGGATGGCTGACTTTATAGGACTCGGGGAGCTGTAAGCTCTAGCACCCTGCTGCTTGGAGGCTGGCTCACTCCCAGCGGTGATTCTGTTGGACAAGTCATGGCTAAGCCCTGATACAGTGTTATCAGAGAGCAGGCCGCTTCTGTCTACAGCAAAGACACAATTCTCCAGGAGCCGTGGCCCAGAAAATCACTCCGACTCAGTGTCATAATGAAATGTGTTTTCTCCTACTAAATAGATAATGTAATGGAAAACCAATATTTAGCCAGTTTATACAAACATTTTAAATGAAAAAGAAACTGAGTGACATTTTGAGATACTTGAAAGTGGCTCTGAAATCACCTTGTGACCACGTGTGACAGCCCTTAGTCTCAGTTCACGAATTATAACATGTAAAGTCTTGTGTTCCTCAAAGTTGGGCCAAGAGAAATAACTCTCAGATAACTGAACAGAAAGTGGTGGGATAAAGCAGAAGAGAGTTCCATGAATTCAGCTCACCTAAATCTCCTAACTCGGCCTTATCCAAAATATCCCTCTCTAGGACAGGACTAACTGGACCAATTTAAAAATGGTTTAATTGTTCTTATTACAATGAAAATGTTTGTCTTTGGCTGCTTCCTTGGTTTCTATCTCCAGACTTGCAATTCTAAATTCTGGCCAATTAGCAAATGGCTGAGACACTCACTCACTAGCTCCCATATGTCTGGGTGAGAAACTTTAGCCTGTAGCAGTAATATGCATTTCTGTCCCTGCACCCAGGTCCTGCCCAGTCATTCAGAACTGTCTCCTGTACTTAACTATATATATATATATATATATATATATATATATATCTAACTAGGGATCCCACTGCTTCCTCACAGCCATGTGTCAAACACTAAGCTCATTATCTTTTCTCATAAACTTTCCCTTATCCCTGTCTCCCTCAGTCTCCTAGGGAGAAAACTGCTGGCTTGTTTCCTTTCATGAGATAATGGTGTACTTTAAAACCAAATACTGTTCTTATTTGATCACCTTATCGTCTGTAGTGTTCTATGTAGCTTTACCCCTGCTCCAGGTATCAAGTTTTCCAGTAACATTGCTTGCGTGTTAAGCTCTAATGCTACAATGGAGGTGCGGGCTCATCAAAAAGTATTTTTTGAGTGCCTACTCAGGGTCTAGCATTGTTGGGGTTTTTTTCTCTGATGGGGGAGGGGTTTTTTGTTTTGTTTTTTGTTTGGGGTGTGTGTGTGTGTGTGTGTGTGCGTGTCCCAGAGAGTGGGCGGGGTGGGTTTTCCTCCATCTGCTATTACTATGTCTTTTTTCACCAGAAGGGAGTTTTTAGAAGCAGTATTCTTGAATTCCAAACAAGTACAATTTGTTACCAGAGCCTTTTATAATGAAGACTATTTTTTTTGTTAGACAGCTTCGTAGGGTGGTTTCCTACCCAAGTGTGAGGATAGTGTTGGTGTTTGGGGTTTTTCATGTGTGTTTCAAGCGTGTGGCCTTTACAATTAGTCATAATGTTGAGAGTGGGGACCAGGGAGCAAACCAGAGTGTCTTCCTGTTTCACACACAGATGAAGGGAACTTCTGTGACATTTATCTACTTGTTTTCCTGTGCTCTCATTTTGGGTCTGTGTAGTTATGTTTCCATCTTCTGTGTTCCTAATTTCTGCTGAGGTCATGAAACTCTGTATGATTTCAAAAATATCACCCGAGTGGGCTGTCACCTGGTCCCTACCTTAGCTTTCTGTCACCCACACTCAGTCTGAACTTGAGAGCTTCCTCTGAAGGTCAGTTTTCACTCATTGAAAACTCACTGGGTCAGAATCACTGTTCCTAGGGAATGTTTTCCCAGAGGCATAGGGTTTTTATTTTTGAATCCTTGGGCAGGGCAGGGCAGGGCAGGGCAGGGTAAACGTGCTGAGTGGGGCTCTCATCTCGACCATTCTGCCATGGTGCCTGCAGCTGTGAGCTTTGCCTAGCTACCAGTGGAGCCATATGACCTTAGAAACCCTACAAACTTTACAAAACTTAAATATTTGTTTATATATGAGACCCTTAATAGGCTCTGAAGCGAAAGCAGTGTGGTGCACTGAAAAAACAACTTGACCAGTGAGCCAGGGGTCTCTAGCCAGATAATTTATAACTAATAAATTATATGACCTTGAGGTCATCTAGCCTGGGTGTATTTTTCCTCATCTGTAAAATGAGTTAGAGGAGATGATTTATACGATCCCTTTCAGTTGAGTATGACTCTTCTCTTTGGGCATCTCATTGGTAGAAAACAGCAGGTTGCCAGACAGGAAGGCAGGAAAGCATGTTTGAGGAATGGCAGGCAGAGGAGTTTTGCTGAATCGTAGGCTTCCCTGAAGGCAGTGTTGGCGAGCTGCTGAAAGGGCTGCCTTAAAGCTTGACTGTAGTGATCCTGAACCCACCATAAGGAGTGTTACTTCACTCAGGAGTCAGAGGGGGCCACTGAAGGTTTTTGAGGAAGGGAGTAATAACCTCACAGCTGAATTAAGCAAAGGTATACAGCAGGAGGGTGCCTTTTATGGAGCTCCAGCAGGCTCGCCAATGGACAAACCCCTAAGGGCCCCCAGGTAGGAATTTGTCATCCAAGTTCAAGAAAGAAGTTGGAGTTGGAGATGGAGATTTGAGGATGTTCCCAAGCAACACTGGAACCATGAGAACAAATGAGATCTTCTATGTAGAGAATGTAGGGAAGAGAGAGATGATGGCTTAGGAGGAAATCTTAAGGGCAACCAGAATAGGAACAGGCAGCAGGGAAAGTATTGTCAAGGAGATAGGAGGACATCCAAGAGAGCCACTTGATGGGGACTCACAGGAGATGACAGCGTTTCCAGAGTGGGCATTAGTGCAAAGTGCTACAGAGGTCAAAACCTGAGCAAAGGGGCTTGGAATCTGCCATGAGGATCTCTCTGTTAACCTTCAAGAGGGCCACTTCAGTGTAGGTGGGGGCAGGAACTTGATTACAGACAGCCCCAAAAAGAGTGGTGACAAAGTAGAGTGTGTGGCTGTAGAAGAAAGAAGAAACTAGGACAGTAAGTTGACAGGGGGTGTGTGGGGAGAGACAGCAATATCAAGTGAAGATTGACATTGTTGGCTGTGCACACACCTGAGGTCAGAGAGAGGAAGCCTTGGAGAATGAACGATTACAGATGCTGATGTTGGAATAATACTGGGAGCAGAGCAGGCTCCCACAAGCATGGGGAGAGCATAGGGAGGGCTAATCTTGCAAAGGATGAGGGAGTGCATGAAGGGTCGTAGAGCTGGAGGCCCAAGCAGTGAGAATTTGAGTATGTCACGTGTGTTGCTTTTTTTTTTTTTGTAGTAATATCTGCGGTTGGGTTACTGATAGGAAAGTAAACATGGAGACTTGAGAGCCAGCAAGGGCATGAAGGGGGCTGGGAGGAGTATCTGTGGATTTGGCCCCTGCGATCTCTTTGTTCATTCTTTAAGACAAAGGCAGGGTGGGGCTCCGTAACCCAGGAGCAACGCTTGCTCATCTACACGGTGGAGGCTGTGACTCCAGTTGTAACTCTCACCAGGCTTCTCTCAAAGAGCTTATCGTATCTCTGTGTGTCCTCATTTTCTCACAGTTGAGTTGAATTATTTCCAAAGAAAATGATAGCATGATTCTTAAGAGCCAACTGACTAGTGTTATTTTTCAAGTCTTGACTTGTCTGGTTATAGACCTAAACCTGTCCTTTTCTACTTGTAATTTTCTTACAAGTTATGTACAGTAATTTCAAGCATCTTAATTATCCGGGCAATAATTAGGAGGTTTCCCTGTTTTCAGGTTCAAGTCATTGTCAGTTTCATTGCTTTCAGCTAACACGTTTTCTTAAAAGAGAAAATATCCACAGTGCAGCCTGCTTTAACTGTTAAATAACCAGGACACTAAGTAATAGGCCACATTCAATGGTAGACCTTAGACTAAATCTCAATTCAGAACTAGCTCTGGACAGTATCATCCTCCCCGTGGGTCCTTTTCTTATTTCAGTCACTAAATTTGAGTTGGATAGGATAGATTATTAGTTGGGAATCGTTCGGTTGGAAGTAATAGAAATCCTTCTCTAAATAGTTTAGCTTTAAAATTAAAAGAAAATAAAAGAATGTATGGCTATTGGTCCATGTAACTTAGGTGGATTGACTTTAAGCAAGGCTGTATCCAGGGGCTTAAACAGGGTTGTCAGGATTCTGTTTCTAACTCTTCCCTCCCTGGTTGGCTCTGTCATCACTGGGAGCCTCTACTCTGCATCTTTAGAACTTAGAATCCGAAAGAAGAGAGCCCTTCTTCCTTCCAGCTTCCATATTCCAAACTCAGGGAAGCCTCTGGCATATGCCCATCCCTGAGCCAGTCACCATGCCCTGAGAAATGAAAGACTCTGGCCAGCCTAGGTCACACATCCACCTGGGATGAGGTGGTGAGGCATCTTAAGTGGTATCTCACCAGGATCAGAGGAGAAGGTGTCTCCCCGAAGGGAAACTAAAGAGGAGGAGGAAAGGGATGCTAAGTTAACAAAACCCAAAGAGGTCTACTCTAAATGCCATTGCACAAAACCGAAAGAGTAAACACAAAGAGCTCTTCCAGTCTGTGGTTATTTCTGAAAGGCTCTCAAGGTTTATTATTTGTAGTTGCTAATGTTGGTTGTGATTTTCCCTGTACTGACATCTAGATGAAAGCAACGAAGGCTCCCCCAGGGTTTGACTCAGTGGAGAGCTGTAAAGTGACTTTGGGAGGAATGCACATAATTTTCAATGTTCGTTTAAAGTCATCTGTTTCTCTAGGGTCTGTACATCGACTTGAATTGGTTCCAATAAAAGGAGTTTGGTTCAGCAATCCTCTGGTTTCAGTCAGGCTAGAAAGTAAACCATGAGAAAAGATTTGGGCACTCAGATCCCAACTGAAAGTAGGAAGTACAGAGATTTGTGAAGTTAATAGATGTAAATAGATGTAAAAAGGGTGATGCTGAGAGAAACTGAGGGAGAGGGAGGAAGGACACCCAAATGCATGTTGATGGACACACCCTGTCACAGCCGAGGTTCCTTCCTTTGTTCACAGCGGTGAGCTGCGTCACCTCTCCTGCCCTGCCTTCCCTACCACGCACAGGCCTAAGTGGTTCCTGCACTACTGTGTCACTACAGAACTGTCTCGGAAGCCTGTTTAGTAAAATGCCATTTTCCCAATCTTCTCACCACCACACCTACAGGCTATATCTTAGTGCAAACCTCTGTGATAACACAAACAAGAAGAATGCTTAACTTAGACAGCTGTCCAATTAAGGTGGTATTTCGCCACTATTTTTAAACCACAGTGATATGAGCATGCCTGGACCCCTCCCCTCCCTGATGGATAGCCAGTCTGAACAGCACATCCAAAATCCTCTCTATCATAGATCTTTCTATAAAGTGTTGTTGAAAATAGATCCAGTAAAGCTGACAGAGATATAAGAGCTTTATCTAATTCATGTGAAGGCTTTTTAAAAATTATCTCATATATTTGAGGGAAACCTGTTCATCTCACTTAATATGACAGTGTTAGCATTACCATCTAGCTCAGAGAAAATATAAATCATGATTGTTCCCTCTCTTCATGACTTAACAACAAAAATGTTTGTAGTTTCCAAGTGGCAATTAGACACCATAACAAAGCCAGAGTTAAAAAAAATCATCAATTCTTGGTTTTCAAAATATGTGGAAAACGCAATGAAAGGTTATAGGATTTGTGATAGTAATGCCCCCATTCTACTTGTACTCACTATTTAGTAGTTTGTCAGTGTTCATATTGTAAGAATGAATCTCTAAAGTCTTTCTTCTGGACCGGCAATGAGGTTTCAGTTGTATTTCTTTTGATCTTCCTGATGATATTCAAGTGGGCATTATTAATAAAATTTTATAGATGAAAAAACAGAAGCCCAGAGGGGTTAAGGGTCTTACCAAAGTCACACAGCAAGTAAAGGATGACCCAGGGGCTCCTCCTTTGGTCCAGTGCTCACTCCAACCCTCCAGGGCTGTGTCTTTAGTCTGTGAAGCTCATCCTCTAGTGGTTCCGTGTGTGATTTGCCCTGTTTTCCTGTCATTCTTTCACCACTGCCCTCAGGCAAACCAGACCCACTTTTCCTTTGCTTTATGCAGTTGGGGTGCTGCAAATGAGACAGGAACAAGGATGTCTTTCTTGGTCATTGTTAGACTTCCTGATACCTCTGCTCCCATCTCCCTGAGTCAGTCTGGGCATGGTGAGGCTCCCCTTCTCATCCTGGATGGCAGGGCAGGCTGCCACATTGTGCGTTGGTTGTGAATTTAGGGCTTGTTTGGGAAGGTTTGGGAAGCTATACAGACAAGGAACTAAGATCTCCAACATGCCTTCAATCCTGGCTTTGTTTCATGTCTGAGAAATGTATTGGTGGTAAATGTGCTTTTATATTAAGGAGAAACCAACACTCTAGAATTTTGTGGAAACTATTTCAATGCAATTCTAATGATGCTCAGAAACTGGACTTGCTTTGAAGGAAAGAGAATGAGTGAGAACTAAACAAGGGTCCACTTGCCCAACTAGCAGCAAAGCCAATTTATTGACACCAGGTTGCAGTGAAGGAGAGTACAGCATTTATTGTAGAGCCAAGCAAGGAGGACGGGCAGCTCATGCTCAAAAGACCAGAACTCCACGATGGCTTTTAGTGAAAGGGTTTTAAAGGCAAGCTTAGGGGTGTGGCTTGCAGGGTGTCTGATCAACTCATATACAGTTCTCTGATTGGTTGATGGTAACAAGGTGATGTTACAGGAATCTCAGTCATCAACCTTCTGGTTCCAACCCGTCTACATGCTGGTGGTCAGCATGTAGTTAACTTCCTCCACTGGGTGGGGGTTTTAGTATCTGTAAAACAACTCAAGGATATGGCTCAGGATATTATCTATAACCCTTGAGGAGAAACTAAAGGTCTTTGACTTTGTTTTATGGCTCAGCTATTATTATTTTGTCTTGTTTGACTGTGTTCCTTTGTTTTTGTTTTACTTCTCTGATTAAATTTGCTCTTTCGAACTCTCGGAAGGCCTAGGAGACTAAAGCTTTTATACGAGCAAGAGGCAGGGGACATGGGGGGTGGGGCTGTCCCCAGGAAGTCCTCACAGGGTATTGCTTGGTTTCAATGGCACTAGAAATTTAATTCCAAAATTTCTTGAGAGGCTATAAGGGGATTAATTTATATTTTGATGAACTTTTTAAAAAATCTAGCCATCACCTGGTCTGTCCCATCCCAGCCCCCACTACATGTATTCCCTAGGGCCTGGGCCCTTGGTGGTGATATGTTTCGTGTTCTGTTGCTTTGATCAGCTTGCCTGGGCCCAATGGCAGGGACCCCGGAACCTGAAGGTGCTGACAAAGATGACCTGCTGCTGTTGAGTGAAATCTTCAATGCTTCCTCCCTGGAAGAGGGCGAGTTCAGCAAAGAGTGGGCTGCTGTGTTTGGAGACGGTCAGCTGAAGGAGCCAGCACCCACTGCGGCCCCAGGAGAGCCAGACCCCAAGCCCCAGACAGGCTCAGGATTCCTTCCTTCACAGCTTCTAGATCAAAATATGAAAGACTTACAGGCCTCACTGGAAGGTATGTACCACAGGGATTGAAATGGGGTTTTTTGTTGGTTCATTTTTTGTTTTTTGTTTTTTGAAACCCAATGGCCGATTTTTCCTTATCTTTTTTAAATGTTTTCTGGGTTTTATCTTATAGCCGGTGTCTTTTTTTTTTTTTTTTGGTTTTTAAATTTTCCTTTTACAGTCAGTGACTCTTTAGCTCAAATTTCAGAATCACGTTCCAGCTTTAAGATATGTATTAGGGTTTAAAATCTATTTCTTCTCATAATTTTCTCCTCCTGTTCACATTTCCTGTTAATCAAAGGCTAGAGGGGTGGTTCTCAGTCTTACTGTCTTACTTTGATTTTAGACTTTTTCATGGCACACTTGAGGGATCAGATTGCCTTCATGGTTGTGGCTTGTTGACTTCGCCATCTCTTCCTGGCCATCACCCTAGCTAAGTTCTCCCACATACTCATGAGGCAACATTCTCCACGTTCCCATAGACATGGAGCTTTCTGGGTGCTTTTTACCTCTCCATCCGGCCTCACCAGTACCCTGAGTATGCCCTCAGCTCAGCTGTTCCTGTTCTGCCTGAAACACATGGCCCAACAGTCCCCGAAGCCCGACCGCAGCAGAAGTAGAGTTTTCACACTGATCAAAAGTGGTCGGCAGCATTGGTAAGGGTTTAAGGTACTCCGAGGCTCACCAGCAGCCCACGTGCTGGTTAAGAATTGCTGATGTGGAGAGCACATTGATTTTGAGTGCAAAAACTAACACTCAGGTTGAAATTTAAATTTTTAAGTTTGAGTTTCTAAGCACACAAACCTTGAGAAGGAAACCATTTTAGTATTTCAACACTGTTTTTCCTCCTTTCATGCTTTAATTGTAAGACAGGAATCACTGTTAAGAGATTCTCAAATTGTTTTGGTTTTTCCATGAATTCAGGCTATCTCCTTAATAAACAGCGTGTTTATCTGGCACTTAAAGCTGAGAACAAGTGGCAGAGCTGGAATGATTAAGTAATTATGGGCTATTAAATTAAAAAAAAAAACACCTCAGGTCTTTGGAGATGAGATCATGGACATGGCAAGAGTTGGTAGGCAAGACCAAAAGAAAAGTCTTCGCTCTTTTTTTATGAAATACATGATTCCTTTCACCTTCCTTTTTGAGTCCTATTTTGTAGTCATCTCATTTATTCTCAGTAATGGAGTTAGAGATAGGAGGGATAACTGCAATCCAAAACTACGTCTCTGCCCCGAGTTTCACCCCTGGGTTTCACCACCTCGTTTGCTGGGACCTCAGACGAGCAAGGCTGACAAAGACTGGCTTTCACCACCACCCACCTGTGGCAGAGGCACTAACAAGGCGTGGGAGAGTCGGGAGAGGCAGGGGCCGGAGCGGGATCCACAGCTCAGATCTGGGGGCTGCTGGAGACTCTCCAGCTGTGCTGGAGGATGAATCCCCCTGGGGCCCCCGGCTTTGGAGACACCAGGGCCCCTGCTGCTGCCCAGGAGCAGTGGTGGCAGTGCTCCTCCCTCGCTGGTGTGGCCAAGTGTCACTCTATTGTGAGCGGCCCAGGCTGACACTGAGAAGTCAGAGCCACACGCCCTCTTCCTGAGCAGGTGGAGCAAGAATATCTCAGCTCAGGCCCAGGGCGCTGTCCCCAGAACTCCGCCTGAGAGCTAGGACAAGTGTGGTGGCTGTGGGCTTTGCACTTCAGCCTTGCCCCATGTCCAGGAGAAATGCACACGACCACACTTGGGTCTAAGGAGGGAGGTGATCTGACGGCAAGAGAGATGCAAGCTCACACTATGGAAAGAGAAAGAGGTACTTCAAAGGGAGGCCATTTATTTCTCAGGCACACAGAGTCTCAGTGGAGGTTACCGCCCCAGTAGCACTTTAGCAAGTTTCTCATTTGTCCAACAAATATTTATCGAGTCCTCTGGGTGCCAGGCCCTGGTGATTCACCTGAGAACAAAACAGACAAGGCTTCTGCCTTCCTGGAACTCACATTCTAATGGAGAGGAGATAATGAACAGTAAACATAATAAAATTACATTGTAGCTTAGAAAGTGACCAACGATATGGAGAAAAGGAAAAAGTAGAGCCAGAGGTAGTGTTGGGGGAATGACGGGGTAGATCAGGTATGGTCGAGGGTCTGCAGGAGGAGCACTGGGGTTGGAGTGAGAGAGAGAGGCACTTGGAGAGGAGACAGGTAGGGCCACATAGGGCCTCATAGCCTTTGGAAGAACTCGGAACCATCACAGCATCTTGGACCAAGGATGGACATGATCTGATTTACCATAAAGGGACCATTCTGGCTGCTAAAAGTTTCCTTTCCTCTGCTGAGGTTCTATCAAGATCAATGTTGAGTTATTTTGTAACCTCTGAGTTATCCTGTTTCCTTTGCATGCCAACAGCCATAAATTGAATGTCTATGGAACTCAAAATGACAGAAAAAAAAGTGAACTTCAGTGTTTTAAAGAGGAAGCCCATTCAGCTTCTATACACCTACAGGTTCCCAGCAGGCACCCCCAACAATTCTGCCCCAGTGCTGCCCTCTGATTCAGGAAACCTTCAAAACACATGTACAGATAAAGAGTGGGCTCCCTGCTTTGATGATTGATCATGTAATCCAGTTCTAAACATATTCTGTGCTTTTGTCAGGACTCCCTCCAACCTCCTAAGAAAAGAGCAAAAGGTGGATGTTGGCTCTAGATTTTTTCCCATTGCATCCATGGTCTAGAAAATCCATCTATACACATGAATTGCAAAAGAATCTAAATAATCATTAAACTTTTGACGCCTCATATTGAAACTACTTCCCCTGATTATTCAGATCATCTCAAAAACTAAATCAAATAAACCACTGAAATAAGTAAGTAGTCAAACTAAACGTGGAGTAGAAAGGCTCATTGGCATATTGGCTCAGCGAGGCAAACAGTGGTAGGGAGTTCAGAGCCTGGGTTTTATTCTGTAAACTCCCTTCCCTGCACTCACTTTGCAGCAATTGGTCAGGCTACTCATTCCCTGGGCCTTTGCCTTCTCATCTGTAATACGAGGTATTAGACTCACTAAATAATCTATCAGGAGAGACCCAAGTCATCTGAAGGAGCTTTCTACTTTTCCACAAATGTCATCTTCTTATCCCCGGATTAACCCCTACTTCAGAGATGCTGAAGTCTAAAACTGTTTGCTTCTGTGACTTTGCCCTTTATCGTGGTAAAATAATAAGAACCAGCAGTCCCTATGGCATGCGCTGTGGGCCAAGCACTCCCATGTGCTTTACGTGTGTTAACTTACTTCATCCTCACCACACCCTTCCCAGGCAGGTACTGGCATCATCTCCAACTTACAGCCTGGGAAACCGAGGAACAGGGCAGTAAGTAATTTGCCCGAGATCATACCTCTGGTAGGAGGCAGGCCGGATTGTGGGCCTGAGTCACTGGACTCCGGAATCCATGCCTTTCCCCATTCTGTTCTGTTGCCTCCAAGTACCGTGTCTCTGACGGCAAACGCGATTCCTGGACGGGCTCCCTCAGGCCTTGCCTTGGGTGCTTCTGGAGGAGCAGGACTCGTAAAGACTGTTATCCTGGCTCTGGGCTTCCTGGGTGTGCACAGGGATGGGGGAAACCACGCAGTCGTGGAGGAGGCATGTGGGTGTGGGAAGGCAGGGTTGTGACAACCACAAAAGTTGGGTGACGTTCCAGAATAGAATATATGAAATCGAGATTGTCTGCAAAATCTTCGCCTGTGCTAGCCATCGCCCCCTCATTCACTGTACTGCTGTCTAGCTCAGTCTCCCCACCGCCTTTGTAGCTCTTTGTAAGGTCCAGGCAGAGCTGTAGCCTCAGGGGCAGTGTTCACAGGACAGAGGTGGGTGGCTCCAGGCCACAGCCGCAGATACCTCAGTGCCTTTCCACACTCCAAACCCTCCCCCTCCCTCCCCCTCTCTCCTCCACCTCTTCAGTCTTCTCGCCTCCTTATCTCTCTGTTCTCCTCTGCCTTCCTCTCTTTTTTGGCCTTTGTCCTCACTCTTCTCCTTTGCTCTGGGGAAGTAGAAAGGAAGGGGGATTTAGTAAGAGAACAATTGTATCTTCCTTCCCCCACCTACTTCAACCTCTAGGAGAGCAAAACAAAGGAACTTACATTTAGGATCAAGTTGTGCTAAAAAATTTGAAGGAGTTAATTTTAGCTAGACTTTCTAAGGGTTTCTGAAGTTGCCAGCATGATAGGGCCTGGGGTTTTCTGTGTCATACAGTGATGAGAAAATTGTACCTTCCTGAGGCCTCTTAAAGTGAGTAGGAAGAGGGCCAGCCAGAGGGGCTGCCTGAGGTAGAGACCCGGCAAGGCTGATGGGCCTCATTAAACATTCTTCTTAATTCCCCACCAACATCCAAAATTTAATTTAGAAACAGACGCTGATACTGAAAAGATAACCATCTCCTCAAAATAAGTGCACCAGGACATCTTTTAATTTAGGATTCTGGAAACCAAAGTGAGGAGTCTTGTTCCAGATTCTCACAAACATACAGCCCTTTGTTCCTTCTGGATATTCTTTTGTTTTACCTAATTCCGAGGTGCTCTTGCCATCTGGGTGGGTTTCCATTTAAAGCTAATGTAATGGAAAGCTTAGCGTGATCATTCTCTTAGATTTACCTTTCCTCAACCAGAGCTCTCCTCTTGCTGTTTCTGGCTTAGCCTTGCTCCAGGCTAACATATTTCCAGGACTCAAATGGAATAATGTGAAAGAAAAGGCTGCGGGCCCGCATTTAAAGATAACCTGAACACAGAGCGTGAGCCATTGGCGTTGTTTGTTCCATCAAAGAAGCACTTTCTAAGCCTGCTGGGCACGCCCCCAGCTCTTGGGTATCTGCAGAATTTAAGTGCCTCCGTTAGTCCATCAAAGGAACCTTGGTGACCATCTACTCTACCTTCACTTTATAGATGAGGAAATCAAGGGACCCCAGAAAGGTCTCATGACTTGCCAAGCTGTTGTGGTTTTATCCACCATTCACATAAGGTCTAAACTCCTCAGCTTGGCTTACAGAGTCCTTTAAGGCCTGACCCGGTCTCATCACTGCCCATACCCCCCACGCCTTTACTTAGCATGACTCAATGACCTTGTTCAGCTGGAGAACCATGTATTTATTACGTCTGTAAGCTGGACTCCAGGGAGTCTGACCCTCCCCTCCTCTCGGAGCACTCCACCCACCTGCATGGTCATGATGATTGTTCTGCTTGGCTAACTTCTCATCCTGCAGGTTCTCCTGTCCAGTGTCATTTCATCCAGGGACTCCCCCAGCAGTCAGTGTTAGGTGTTTCTGCTCTCCATTCCCTTTACACCCAGTACTTAATCATTCCTCTTATTTCACCTCATTGTAAAATTGATTTAATTTTTTGTCTGCTTTAAGGTTGTCATGGGCAGGGCCCATGTTTGTGTTGCTTACCATCATATTTCCCCGATCATAGCTCAGTGCCTAGAAAAGATGTTCGACAGAGACATCTGGATGGATGGGTAGATGGATGGATGGATGGATGTCAGGCAAGAAGGAAGGGAGAGATCAACTGACACTGAATCACTAATTAGAAAGAAAACAGTCCTAAGACAATCTCAGGGGTTGGTTCTCATGTCTGCTAACTTATACAGAAATCCAGATTCAGCTTAGATTTATTAAGGGCCTGTTCTTTACAGCCTCTGTATTCCCTCGTTTCACCACCAAGATCCCATTTCATCCATACAACAACCTAATGAGGCAGGAATTTTTATCCACCCTTTGCAGGTATGGAAAGTGGGGCTCAGAGAAGGTGTGGACAGCAGGCTGGTGCTTGGCCACCAAGACCATGGTCTTCCCACTTTCCCCTTCATGGCCAACCCCACCCCAGAGCGCCCTGGGCTGTGCTCATCAACCCAGCCTGGGCTTTTGCTTTCCCAGTTAGTGAAATATTGCATTCATGGTGAAGTGCTACTCTGGGTGGTATTATTTTGGCTTTACTTGCTGCTCTAGCTGGCCGGTGTTATTTCTGGCTGATTTATATTTTCCCTTATGTAAGTAAAGGGGGGCAGGATTGCTCCAATAAAATTTTATATGTGTTTCCTGCAAACGGGTAGCACGGTTGACATATCACAGGAACCGACAGCTAGGCTCGTCATCTTGCTCACAGAGCTCTCAGCTTCTCCTGCCTCCACTCTTCACCACCCATCTCCTGAAACAATTTCTCTGAGATGGGGAGACATCTTTCCAGCCACACCTTCCTGTTAAAAATGCCTCAGCCAACTAATTAATACCAACTTGAGAACAGTTGATGGCAATTACAGGAATATTAGCGACAGTAAGTTCTCGTTAAATAGCATTTTTTTCCTGATAGAAGCCAAGACATTTGAAGTCTGGCTTGGCCTTCCATCCATAATTACCCTAGTTGCACCCCTCCCCTAAATAATTCCCGAAGTGATATGAGTGGGGGTGAAACTGCAGCTCAGCTTAGTATTTGCTTAAAATGTATGTATATAGCTGGTGTCACAACTGTACCATTTTCTCCCCTCATGTGCATATAGTTGGATTGTTAGACTTATGCTTAATAGCTGTTCTGAGGAGAGATTGTGATTTGGCAAACTGGCTGCTGTTTCTGCTTCACGTTATGGGACAAGGGAACAGTGATGGGAAACTTGGAGGTATACTTTCCCCATCATCTTAGTCCCCGAAGGGGGATGTCTTTACGCTTATCCTTCTCCATGTCCTCTGCTGCAGAGAAGCCCCTAAACCCATAGATTCCACATGTCACACTCCAGATATCACTTCCACATGTTCATGAGCGTTTAGATGAGCAATATTCAAAAATCCATAGTTACAAAGGAATCCAATTAGAAGACACTGTCTTTTTAAAGGAGTCTGCCATTATAATCCTTTAAATTATAGGCTTAAAAATACGCCTTGTATTTCTGGTACTTTAAAAATATGACTTGATATACAGTCATTTTATTTGTTTATAGCCATTTGGGAACATGTCCATCACATAAAGTGAGGGGATCTCCGTTTTGGTATGTGGCTTTATTTCTGCCTCCTGTAGGAAAGTGTTCCACTTTATACTCTGAAAAAGACAATGGTTGAACCACCTCTTTTCCAGCATTCTCTGCCACCATTTTAAAGAACAAATGTTGTACATACTTTTGAAATGGGAAGAATTTTCTCGTGTTCCCACTGTATCCAATAGCATTCAGAGATCCTGGAGCAGTGGACTTCCATACCCCTCACCTGCCTTTTCTCTGCATCTGTTCAGGATCTTTCTGGAAGTGTGGGCCTCCCTGAACTCAGAGAGCTTGACAAGGTCAAGGAGCTTAAAGCTCCAGGACCTGGGAGGTGGGGTCCTGAAAGCAGACCTCTCTGTTTCTGAGGAGGGCCTCTCTCCTTGTCCCGGCTCTGGCTTCAACCAAGATGACCCTGATCCTAACAGAGATGGTGACCGTGGCAGTTCCTTGGGGACCATCTGTGGCAGGCCCTCTCACACTACACTGCATGACAGCTGCCAAGGGTTTGTGCTTCCCCGGGCTCCACCCCCAGCAATTCTGATTCAGCGGGTGATGCCCCTGCCAGTGGCACGGGCACCATACTCTGAGAACCACTGCCCTAAGAGATGGAGGCCAGGCTTCAGGCATTGACGAAAAGTTACACAGGCTCTGCAGAGCACAGGTGGGTCTTGACATTTGATGTCCAGAAGAGGATTGTAGGGAAAAAGGTAAAATTGACCCAGTTAGATGCTACCTCTTTGAGCTTTATTTGGCACCCGACAAAACTGCAATTTTAACTTTCTACATTTACCACTATTTATGTGATTTGGGTTTAGAAGGAAAATGCCCATGGGCCAATTTTCTAGGAAACAGGGAGGTTATGTTACTCCTGGATTACACCAAATACTGGTCATTTTTAAAAAATGCTTTATTGAACTATAATTTACATACCGTGAAATTCACCCATTGTAAGAGAACAGTTCAAGGATTTCTGGTAAATTTATATTGTGCAGCCATCACCACTGTCTAGTGTTAGAACATTTCCATCTTCCCAAAAAGTTCCTTTAAAATCTGGTGCTTTTTGTTGTTTGTGAATTATGTTAACAACATGTTCAAGTACCTTTCCAATGGATAACAATACTTTTTAAACCCTCTCTATGTTTTCATTATTTTAGACCCAATAAATAGGTCACAGGCCACCTGTTTCATTTGTCATTGGTTAGTCTTCATAGAGACGTTTGTGTTTACTTGCCTAAAATGAAATAATCAACCAGTGAGTATTATAGCATCTACTGCGCCAAGCACTGCTTTGCCATCTCTTAAAACAGAGCTTCATAAGTGTACTTCTCATGATTTAAAAGAGTTCTTCAGGGGCTTCCCTGGTGGCACAGTGGTTGGGAGTCTGCCTGCCAATGCAGGGGACACGGGTTCGAGCCCTGGTCTGGGAGGATCCCACATGCCGCGGAGCAGCTGGGCCCGTGAGCCACAATTACTGAGCCTGCGCGTCTGGAGCCTGTGCTCCGCAACAAGAGAGGCCGCGATAATGAGAGGCCCGCGCACCGCGATGAAGAGTGGCCCCCCGCCACTTGCCGCAACTAGAGAAAGCCCTCGCACAGAAACGAAGACCCAACACAGCCATAAATAAATAAATTAATTAATTTTAAAAAAAAGTTAAAAAAAAAAAAAAAGAGTTCTTCAATAGTTTATCTTAATTTCAACACCCATCGTGTGCCAGGTAGTGCACTAAAGGATGTAAAGATGAATAATACATGGTCCCTGCCTTCAAGGGGCTCAGAACTCTAGGAGATGAGACAAAAGTACAAGCTAATCAATGTAGTATGATTCTATAATTAGGTCCCTTATCACAAATCTTAGAATGGCAGGGTAAACAAACAGCATTACATCTTATCATTTTTGTGGCTTGCTTGCTCCAGAAATTGGTTTCACTGCCCCAGCTGAACTCTGCCATCTCAACGTGATGTCTCATGGGGGCCTTATCAGAGACAAAACCTTTTCTGTAGAAAACACTGCGACCAGAGCATCCCAGTGAAAGGATACAGTTTTAACCATTTGGACCCAACAGTGGTGCCTCATCTGATGGTCTACATTTCACAGTGAGAATCAACAATGGCCTTAACCCACACACACCTACCTGTACCACATTAGGTGTTATGGAGCACATTGAAGAAACAGTTCCCTGTCTCACTGAGAAGACAGGACTTACACATGAAGAATTAAAGCAGATGTGCAAAGAAGTATATGGTAAAGTTCTAAATTAAATGAGTCATGCTGAAACATCCAGCACAGACAGTAAATACTGGGGGGAAACTAGGCTTGCTTCCCCCAGAGCAGGACTGCTGAATGCCTCTTAATCATTAGGGGCAGGCAGAGCACAGGGGGCCTTTCAGAACAGTGGGTTAGACAAGATCAATGTCATTTGTAAGGGTACGACATCAAGTTAAGGGGATGTTCTTTCCCCTCATATATTTGGACTGGACTACCATTTACTTCTCTGTATTAACTAAACTTCCCAATTTAAATTAGCTCTATGGAAAATAAATGAACTGGATCATATTGGAAGTAGAGAAGACCAGCCATTCCCTAGTTCTGTTGCTACATTTAATGGTGTTCAATTTTTTAAGCTTTCCCCATTTGTGACAGGAAAACAAGGCACTTGATTTCTTTGCAACACTATTGATAATCTTTGGGGTGACCATGAAATGATGTCACTTGGTAAGAAAAATGGGTATAAAAGTGAAAGCAAAAATGCTTTAACCTTAGCAATTTCTCATTTGCTTTTCAAAATGCAATCTTTTCCCTAGTTTCCCATACTTTTAAGGTGGGCATGATTATACATATCCACTCTCCCCTAAAACATATTCCGGGTATGAGGAACATGGGAGAAGGGTCTTTGCACACCACCCTCCTCTTTCTCTTTGAAGGCCATCAGAGTTGAGAGCCATGTGTGTGCCCCAGGAGCTGATGGGGCAGTGTAACTGCCCTTCCCTAGATCTAACAACCTCTGGTTTTGAACATTAGGCTTGTCAGAGAGCAATGTCAATCCTACTTCTCCTCCATGGCCAGCACCAAAGGCAAGCAGTCCAAATGGCAGTAGCCCTGCAGTGAAAGGTAATACAGTGTTCTATCCCCCTTAAATGACAGTTGCCTTCATTTTCACTGGCCTAACACCCTTTTCTTTATTTCTTTACTAATTTCCATGTGAGCACCTTGGGTTCAAAGGAGGGGTTGCATGGGTGGAGAGTTTGGCATGATCCTAGGAACTAACATTCTAACTTTTTTCCTGGCTTAATGTCCTAATTCATAACTCCCTCTATCAAATCTAATGAGGAAGACTCAAACATCTATCTCCATGTGACCGGGTGCTTCCCAAGATTGGGTGACAACAGTAAGGGAGAAAAGGCCACTGAGGTTGGTGATCCTTAGCTGAAAATACCATTGCTTCCACCAGACAAGGCATTTGGTTAGTGCTTTTCAGGAAGAGCCAGGTGTCTTAGTTGTCAAAAGAGGGCCTTTGAAGCTTGTGAAATCTGTTCTTTTGAGACAAAACATCTGCCTGAGGAAGATCTCATCTGTATTTGCAGCTCTCTCTCTTTCTTTGGTCATCACCCACTTTCCCTGTGTTGACCACAGGAAGTTAAAGGAAGTGCCAATTTTATTATCATCAGAAAGCATTCCCTTGATGTTTTTTGGGTGTCGTGCAAATAGTTGCACCTGGTTTTCCCTCCGGCAGTGGAGGTCTGGGGAATGTGAGGACCCCCAAGCCCCTGAGGTATAGTTACCTGACTCCTCACAGCAGGGCCACACCCACCATCGGAAGGTGCTGGGAAGGGGAGGGGAGCTGTGGAGAGTGTTTTCGCTGGTGCTGTCTCTAAGATATCTTGATATTCTCTATCAAGAACACACTAATCCTCCTAAGTCAATCTTGCCCCATACAGTTTCCTTGTGTGACCTCCTACATGACTAAAGAAAGAGAAATTACTCCCTTTTTTTTAAAAAAAATGATATCTCCCCCGCTCCCATCAAGCTGTATTGAGATCTCTGAAGTCTCAGTTTATCATATCAAAATAAACCAAGTGTTTTGGGGGCTAACTGCACACAATGTGAAATTAATGTTACATAGTAATAACTTGCACAGTTATAACTAGTCTTGCTTGCAATAGCTTATCTCCATAATAGATGCATTGTTATCTCATTATAAAATAATATATCCACAGGAGACTTTGAACAACAAAGGGAGGAGAATCAGAAGTATAAAGTGATCAGTACACTGTCTTAATGTTTAAGTGCTTTTTAGCGAAAAGATTAAAAGCCCTGTGTATGTTGGTATAATCCCATCAATATTCTCTATCACTCTCATATAACCACTTTTAGCAACTTGTGCTACCAATATTTTTTTGAGACTCTTTTCAACCAGATGGCAAGCACATTCCTAGCTGCTCTCAGCTAGAAGGATAACCTGTCAGAGAGACATTTACTTCATGCTTTTGATACTCCCACCCGTTGGAGAAAGAAAAAAAGCATGGGTCATCCAAGCCAATGAACTTAGATTCTCATGTGGAATGATTTATATAGAGAAGAGCCCCCAACTTATTTGTAAATCACTTGCATCAGGTGCTCTTTTGAAAATGTTCTCCTCATCTGGAAAATAATTTGGCTCTGTAATTGTGGCACTCAAGAAGTTAGGGCAGGTGGTTTGGTGAAAGGACAGCTGAAGGCTGTTCCACTGAGGCTGGAGTGCAAGGGGTATCGGGGCAATTTAGAGCCCAGTGGGGAAGGGGAGGCCTGTCACAGGCCCCCTTCCTCTGATGGGAGAGGGTTAAAGAAGGCAGTGACCTTGAGAGAAGAGGGGCAGTCAGGCCTAGGTGCCATTCCCCCCCCTCCCCCCTTCTGGACCTGTTGCTTTGAAGGCTGAAAAGAGTAACCACGGTGTTTCTCTTAACCCAGCAGATTTGAAAAGATTCCTCCAGGAAGCACCTTGCTTCTTGAGACATTCAGTGTGATTTCTGAAATGACTGATATTTCCTGGTGGCGGTGAAGCATGGGGCCTGGGGTTTCAGGCAGCTCTGCGGGCTGTGGCCATCGCTGGGTGGAGGTGCAGGTGTGGGTTAACACAAAGGATCACTGTGCACTGAACTGTATAAAGACCATGGTTTAAAAATGTTACTCAGCCAGCCGGCCAACAGGGGGGCATGGAATACCCTAACAAGGCTTAGAGACAAAGAGCAATGGGGTTTGTCAGATTGAGCGTCCTGCCAATTCAAGATGCACCTGGACCCACCTGCCTGCAGCCTGGCAGAGGTGGGAGTTAGCAAGGTAGGTGTGCTCATGTTTGCTCTTTTCTCCCCAGAGCCTGCCAAGCCCTCCTCGGACCTGACCGCCTGGTTCAGCCTTTTCGCCGATCTCGACCCATTATCAAATCCTGATGCTGTTGGGAAAACCGACAAAGAACATGAATTGCTGAATGCATGAGTCTGCAGCCTCCAGGAAGGAGCCCACAGGCGGCTCCAAATCAGCACACCTGGGGGCTTGCAGATGTAGGAAGTGATCAGTACGCTGTTTTAATATGTACGTGCCATTTTAATAAAATGAAAGGGTCAAAGGCCCTGTTTATATTGGTATAATTATTTACTTTTATTTGGTATAAAGGGTTCCCGTGTGTTCTCTATGTGGACCTGACGATACAGGGTGGTCTGGGAGCGGTTTCCAGGCCCACCGTTTTCCTGCCCACAACTGCATCGTGCCGACGTGTCCCTGGGCTGCTACGAGGTCCAAGTTCAAATCATGAACCTACTTTTTGTTAGGTTTAAATAAGGTGTCCTACAGCCTCAGAGGCGGCGGGAGGCTAGGGAGGCTTAAATGCCTCCTCTCGTACCCCCTTGCCCGTGTCCCCCCTTAGAGGGGGGCTGTAGGGAGACTCCCTCTTCCTGCCGAGCCACCTTCGGAGAGCTCTGGGTGAAGCTCCCGCCAACCAAAGGCTCTGTCCCACAGCCCCTGCCTGCTGTGCGGTGGGTTCTCTCAAGGGCAGTGAGCTTGTCGGGGCTGCACAAATCCCTCCCCCTGCGGAAAACAGCCATATCTGCAGATCCCAGCTCTCCTTTAGTCCTCTCCATGGCTGGAATTCAAAAGCATGTATTTCTGGAGCCCCTTGTGACATTAACTGTTTTGTTTTTTTAATTAAACGGAACAGATATTTGACACGCAAAGTCAAGTTAATAAACGAGTCTGTCGTGTGGACTCAGTGGGGAGGTGCTGTGGGAGTAGAGGCTGGAGAGGGACGGGGGAGACGGACGGGTCCCACCTGCATGACGCTGCTGATGTGACCCAAGCATCCCCCAGGTACGGCAGTGGGGGAGGGGCGGGGACTCTTGCCAGCGCGGGCAGGGGTGAGGGCGGCAGTTCTGCGTGTGGGCACATAAGCGACTCAGATAATCCACCTTTGTCAGAGACCCCAGGGCTGGTGCCTCTCCTTCCCGCCCGTGTCACCGGTGAGGGCCTGAGAGGCCACACACGTCCGCAGAAGCCCGTGTTCCACGCCTTTCACTGAGTGGGGGCGGAGTCTACGACGGACTAGCCAGGCCTTGGTTCTACGAGCTCGGCTGGGCCGGGAGGTGTTAGGAGCGCAGCTGCGCTCCTGCAGCCTCAGTCCCCAGCCCCTAAAGGGTCTCCTGGGGCCACTTCTCCACGTGCACAGAGACGCTGGGCCTGCCCAGCCCAGGGGAGGCCCAGCCTGGCGCCCGGCCTGCGGAAGGCGCTCCTCCCTCTGCGCGGGAGGAGACGCAGGTAAGATGGCGCCGGGCCCCCGGCGGTGCGGATGTGGCTTGTTCAGCTCAGCTCACTTCCGGGCCGGAGCAGCGCGGCTCTCCACAGGGGTCTCTCTCGTTAGAATCTCATTTAGCAGATTCCTCAGCCCGGCATTCGTGGTCTTTGAGGAGATGGGTGTGCAGCCCCGGGGCCCCAGCTCACTACCCTGCCCCCACCCCTCAGGAGCCTCCTCAGACCCCCTCCCCCACAGGGACCTCTCAAAGTGTAGCCCGCAGTTTTCCGTCGGAGAAATGCTCCTCATCTCCCTCCCTCGTCCTCCCATCTCCTCAGAAGGCCTGTGCTGTGTGCATCTGCCTCTACCGCCGGGTGTTGCGATCCCAGAAAACAAGGCCTCTATTTCCCCAAATCTTCTCTGTCTCCCCAGTAATGAGCACCCTGGAGTCACCTTGTAAGCACTGGATTACTGATTGCTGAATGGAGCTGCCCTGTGTGGAATGTTGATTAAGGCCTCATAGTTTCATCCTGGGTCCCATTTGTTTGCAGCTGTAAAAACCCACAGCAGCCCCTGTAAGGAGGTGAAGCAGGAGGGCCTGACACTCTCTGTCCAGGCTGGAGGCCCAGGGAGCTTGGCTGGCGGAGGGCAAGGGGTGCGGGGTTCTTTTCTGTTGAATGGATCACTTTAAATACTAACAGGTTGCATTTTACAGTTGATCTGTGCGTGAAGGGGAGAAGAGGACTGTGGTCATTGGACAGCCTTTGCTACAATTAAAAAAAAAAAAAAAAAAAGAGGCATTTTTCTCCCTGGATTTTTACATTTTTGTTAAAAAAAAAAAAAAAAGATTCAATTCCCTGTCCCATCTGCAGTCCTCTCGGCCAGGCTCTTGATCCCTCTTGATAGGTGTTTCGATCGTGGCTCACACAAAGCCCCTTCGACCACCTCTCCAGTTTAAGGAGAAGCAGCTGCTGCCTGATTCTCTTTTAAGCGTCCTGTGTGCCGGCCCAGCCAGGGGGCTTCCTCTGGGACCCACCTCGGGGCCGGGCTGTCTTCGTCTAGAAATCGAAGGTGCCTCACCTCTTCGTGCCCTGTCTTGCTTCTGCTTAATTTTCATCCCATGTCGTGAGGCTGCTCTGAACTCTCAGGGACATTCAGAGAGCACCTGCTCCTTGAACACTTCCATCCCTTGGAGGTGCAAGTCTCCCTTCCCCACTCCCCCTGTCTCAGCTAATATAGAAAGAATATTCACATTTACGGGAGGGAGCCAGAATGTTTCTATTTGCACTTTATAGATTCATTGCCTTCAAAATGTAATTTTAGAAATGTCAAGTTGATTTTGAGTTCTGGGAGAGTGGGAAAAGCATCCGTCAGCTTCAGAATTAGAAATGTGCCAACTTAGAAAGAACCAGCACTTGTTGTTATCAGAGGTTTATGCCCAAGAAAATGTTACCTGCTCAGAACTGGCAGCCTTGGGAGCCCTGAGTTGCCAGTTGGCGTGTAGGTGGGGCTCACCATCATGTTGTGGCCAGTGTTGACATTGGGTGTGGGCCAAGGCTGAGGCCCCCCCCAAGGCTGCCATGTGAGGCTGCCTAGCCCTCTGGGTTAAGATGGCACCCACCAGACCTCTCCTGCCCAGGCTTCAGCTCCAGGGGCCAATTAACCAAACTCTATGCTTTTCTCTCTGAGACCCCTCCCCAAGGGCTGACCCTGGCAGTGGCTCAGGGCTAACTATTAGCACTGTTTGATTTTGCCAGTATATCATAGTTGCTTCTGTCTTTGTGATCAACTAGTGTCCTCCAGACAGGCCATGGTAGTTAATCCTCTGCTTTGCTTTAAACCATCTCCCAGTCCCAGTCCCAGTGTAATGATGTAGGTCTCTTTAGCTTTGTTGGAAAATAGATTTCAGGTTGGAGGCAACTCCAAATGATTGGCAATGGCTGCCAAGAATTCTGCATTGAGAAGAATTCTTATAAATGAGTGATATTTGTGATGGGTACAGGGCAGGGAGTGGTGGCAACAGTGCTATATAATTACCAGCACTACATTAGACCTTGCCTTTCATGCAGCTTTTAGATTTAACAACTTCTTCTTATCCTTCTCTTTCTTTCTCCTTTTCTTCTTCTTCTTTCTCCTCTTCCTCCCCTTCCTCTTCTTTTAATCAAAAATGGCTAGGATTTGGCAACATTGACAGAGGGGCATGCATGAATGAGAAAAGCAGAAAGTTCAAAGAACACATTACTGACACCTAATTCAACTCAAACTCACTTAAACAACAACAACAAAAAGTGGGGGTGGATTTATTTGCGCAGGTAACTAAAAAGTCCAGGTGTAGGCTTTCATGCATGGCTGGATCTAGGGGCTCAAATGATGTTCTCAACAATTATCCCCTCTTCAGCTCCCAGCTCTGATTCCCTCTGTGTTGCTTCATTCCAACAGACTCTTCTCATAAGGAGGCCAAAAGGCCACCAGCATCTCCAGCCAAAGTCTTGATTTGAGTCTGCCTTTTGTCCTTGGTCCAATCATCAGTCAACCACTGGGGTGAAAAATAGGCTATTTGCCCAGCTTTTCATGAGCCTATCCCTGGAGCTCAACCCTCAAGGACTGGCAGTAAAGAAAAGATAGTTCCTTAAGGGAAAACTAGGGTGCCATTACTAGAGGAAGAGGGAATGGACCTTGGGAAGGAGAACGCAATAGCGATCCACTCTAGTTTCCACTGGAAGGACTTTGAGGAGACACTGTGTAGTCTTTCCAGAGGGATATGGAGTGAGCTGTGTTAAAGAACTGGAATGTTTTCCAGGAACCCCACTGGGGTCCCTTTTGAGGTCACCCCCAGCACTGGGGCTGGAAGGCTTGGTGCTCTCAGTGGCCCAGGGAGGATCCCTACCTTGCAGCTGACCTATAGCTAACTTCAGGAAAGTCAGAAGGGATCACAGAACTCTTTGTATCCAATCTGCTCATATCCAGGTGATGAGACTGAGGGACCCAAGGGACATAAAAGACATATAAGTTAGTGGAAAACCAAGACTAGAGCCCGCATTGCCTGACTCCTGGGCCAAGGCTTCTTTTACTTCAAGGTGTTTGCTAGAAACTGAGAGCTGAGGTTTTAGACCAGTCATTAAATTACACCCTTTGGAATAGAATCTAGCACAGTAATATAGGGCAGTCATTAGAGTTTGGGTTCTGAAGCTGGACAAATCTGTAAATACCAAAATTAACAGAAGCAATGCACAGTTACTCTAAAGCAATGGGAGGCTTGTAATCAGAAACACCAAGCCAGCAGAAGCAGAGAGGTATAGACCAGACAGGGGGTGGAGCAGGGGAGAGGGCAGGTGGTGGCCAGACCTTAGAGACAGCCCGGGCTGCTCCAGTGCTCTCAGTTAGACTTCTTTGATCAACTGACGAACCTCTTTGAAAATAGGATCTTTGGCCTTAATACAAAATATACACCTATGTCCTGCCTTCTGATGATTAATCGGTAAGAGACTGACCTGAGGACTCTATTGCTCTCAACAGGCCCAAATGCTGGCTCTAGAGTTCTCAAGAGGAGCCACAGTCATTGTGTCCTCCTGGAGAAGACCATGATTATTCTCAATGGAATTCTGGGGCCCCTGAGGCTCTCTATCAAATCTCTTCCTTTCCCCGCTGGTCCAATGGCCTGACACTCTGGTGGCACTTCCAGTATGTTCAAGGGCACTGAGATGCTCCTCCTTCCACTGCTAGGAACCCTGCCCCACCCACCTCCCCCCCCCCCCAACTGGTGGGAACAGCAATCTCAGCGTTGGATAACTGCTGGCTCTGGCATTAGGGTGGTGATTTCATGACGTGGCCCAGCAGAGAGCTGATTGGAAGTGCCCAGGAAACCTCTAAAACCCGACAGAGGCCGCCTCTGCCAGTGAGGGAGGAGGCAATTGATTTTAGAAATGCCTCATCAGTAGAGGCTGGATTATATATCAGCTCTCTGGGGCTTCCTTCTCCAGCTACTACCCAGGGAGCTCTTTTATTGATTTTGATCCGAGGTGTCTCCTTGCTGTTTCTGGCCCTGAACTGTGGGCGCCCAAGGGTCTGTCTCACATTTAGAGTATCCCCCACTGTGCCCCTGTCCCCAGCACAGACAGAAGGCATTCTTAGGACGCAGCGCTGGACAGATCAACATCCTTGCTTCCATCCTTTTCCAGCACCTCATTGCTATTTCTGATGGCTGGGTTCTAAATTCTTTCTGCCTTACTGTAGAGTCTATTCTGGCCCAGGGATTTATGGACCTCTTAGCATCAAGAGTTCTGTACATCCTCTGAGATCATATGTAATTTTTTGTGAAGATGCACCTCTGTGGATTTTTTTTCCTGAGGAAATGGTCTAGAGCTCCCATAAATCCTCAAAGGGGTCGATGAACAATAAAAGTCAGAAACATTCACACTAATCATCAGCGGTTTCATGCTGATGCTGAGGGCACCGATGTGATTGGAACTTCCTATGAGCCCTGAAATCCCGCATCGTCCGTGTGTCAGCAAGCCGGAGGCTCCCTGGACTGCCTTTCCCTGCAGGGAAGTCACAGCCATTCTGTCCTGTTTCCTCTCTCCTTGCCCTTAATGGCTGAATTGGCCACACGTGGGGTGGGCTCAGTAGTCAAACTGAGGGGTATTTTTATCCTGCCAGTAGGAGCTGCCATCCTGGGTGAGCTGTGACTTTGGCTCCAGCTTGAAGGAAGAAGCTGGCAGGAGAGAACAAATCCTGACGACATACTAGCCTGAGCTCTTGCTACCTGCGGTCTGCCACCCATCTGTTAGCTGCCCTCAGAACCAGCCCTGGGGGAGCCCTTGCCTCTTTATCTTGGGCTTCAATGGGGAGTCTGTGGTGAGAGCAGCCCAGGGCCAAGCAGGTTTTTCTGCCCTAGAAACCAGGCCTATGGTTAAAGATGGAGCACCTGGAGAGGAGAGAGGGGTGGGTCCAGGGTGAAGCCGGAAGTGTCCTGGTCTCCTGGCCTGGTTTCCGGGGGTGGGCGGGGTGAGCAGAGCCGGGCTGCTTGTAGAGGCCTGAGCAGGGAGGACTAGGGGGTCTGCGGGAGGACAGGGTCGGAGGCGCACCCCTGGGCCTCTCGCCTGAGTAGCCTGGGTGGTGGGAGCCGGACAGACCGCCCAGCGGAGAGCGAGGAACGGTGCAAACGCCAGGCAGTGGACGGCAGAGAAGGAGGTAGGGCCCTGCAGTGAATGTCCCTGAGGACATCAGAGGCAGAGATGTTAGGCTAATGTGACCATGTTTATGGCTGTACTACCTTCACTCTTTCTGACCCTACATAGATTGTGGAAAATAAAAACAGCTGTTATCCATGAGGAACTCTGCTGGGCACTGTGCCACGTGCACGTAAGCCCACTCATCGTCTTAACTATCCTATGTGGTAGGATTTTATTTTTTGGTGTGTGTGTGTGTGCATTTAAAAAAAATTTTTTTAATTGAGTTACAATTCACATACCATAGAATTCACCCTTTTAAAGTGTATGATTCAGTGCTTTTTAGTGTACTCACAAGGTTATGCAACCATCACCATTATCTAATTCCAGAGCATGTTTTATTACCCCCAAAGGAAACTCTGTAACCTGTTATCAGTGACTCCCTATTCCACCCTACCCCAGACCCTGGCAACCACTAATCTGCTTTCTATCTCTATGAATTTACCTATAATGGACAGAATGGGATAATGTAGTCTTTTGTAACTGGCTTCTTTTGTTACTCAGCCCAACTTGGGTTGACTCGCCCGTGTGCAGCAAAGCCAATCTGTTGACACTGGGTTGCGGTGAAAGAAAGTGCAGCGTTTATTGCAGGGCATCAAGCAAGTAGTACCAGAAGCTAACTTCCAAAGGAAAAGGCCCAAACTCCCTGATGGCTTTCAGGGAACGGTTTTTAAAGCAGGGTGAGGGAGAAGGTTGTGGGATACGTGATCAGCTCGTGGACATTCTTCTGACTGGTTGGTGGTGAGGTAATCAGGAGTCAACATCATCAACCTTCTGGTTCTAATCAGTCTGGGGTCTACGTGCTTGTGGTCAGCATTCAATTAACTTCTTCCACCTGGTGGGGGTTTCAGTAGCTGCAAAACAGCTCAAGGATATGGCTCAGAATATTATCTATAGCCCTTGAGGAGGAGCTAAAGGTCCTTGACTTTGGCTAAACTACTATTATTTTGTCTTGCTTGACTGTTTTCCTTTGTTTCTGCATTTCCTTGCGTCTCTAATTAAATTGTTCTTTGGAACTCGGGGAAAGCCTAGGAGGCTAAAGTTTTTCTATAAACAAGAGGTAGATGGAGGATATGGAGGGGTCTGTCCAGGGAAGACCCCATAGCGTTCTACTTGATTACAATCCCTTCTTTTCTTTCATATTCCTCAAACTTGACGGGGAACCAGTGCAGGACAAGAAAGGGAATAAAGTTTTGGTTAGAGAAGTTAATCATTAACTCGGCAGAGGAACTCACTTTTCGGAGGACTTGGTTTTAGCCCCTACTCTGTTTCAACTTTCCCCAAATCTTTGAGGGAATGGGGCTCTGGATACTTCCTGCTGAAATGGGGTGTAGTCCTGCCTCAGTCTGGGGAATGGACACAGAGTTGGATATACTCCCCAGTTCCAAGCTTAGCATCAGCATTTCGTATTATGAAAACATTACCTCTCTCTTTGATTGCTTTGTCATAATACCTGTACAAAGGATGGAAAATTAGTAGACATATTACAATAAGGATAATGATTAAAATGCACCTTGTAGTATTCCCCAAAATGGTCCTCCTATTTTAGATGGCAACCAGGAAAATAAGTTTTGGAGTGGGTCCTCTTTACATACATCCAGTAAACAAGTAGCCTTTTGAATTATTCCATATTTGCGTTTCAGCTTTTCCAGGTTTTCTTTTTAATTGAAGTATAGTCAATTTACAGTTGTGTTAAGTTATAGTAATTTATAGTTATGTTAGTTTCTGGTATGTAGCAAAGTGATTCAGTTATACATATATAATATATATACATAAACATATATATGTATATATGTATGTAGGTATACACACATATATATTCTTTTTCATATTCTTTTCCATTATAGTTTATTATAAGATATTGAATATAGTTCCATGTACTATACAGTAGGAACTTGTGGTTTATCTATTTTATATATAGCAGTTTGTATCTGCTAATCCCAAACTCCTAATTTATCTCTTCTCTCCCTCTTTCCCCTTTGGTAACCATAGTTTGTTTTCTATGCCTTTGAGTCTGTTTCTGTTTTGTAAGCTCACTTGTATCATATTTTAGATTCCACATATAAGTGATATCATGATATTTGTCTTTCTCTGTCTGACTTACTTCACTTAGTATGATAATTTCTAGGTCCATCCATGTTGCTTCACATAGCATTATTTCATTCTTTTTTATGGCTGAGTAGTATTACATTGTACATATATACCACATCTTCTTCATCCATTTGTCTGTTGATGGACACTTAGGTTGCTTCCATGTCTTGACTATTGTAAATAGTGCTGCTATGAACATTGGGGTGCATGTATCTTTTCGAATTAGAGTTTTTGTCTTTTCTGGATATATACCCAGGAGTGGGATTGCTGGATCATATGGTAGCTCTATTTTTAGTTTTTTAAGGAACCTCCATACTATTCTCCATAGTGGCTGCACTAATTTACATTCCCACCAACAGTGTAGGAGGATTCCCTTTTCTCCATGCCCTCTCCAGCATTTATTATTTGTAGACTTTTTGATGACAGCCATACTGACTGGTGTGAGGTGATACCTCATTGTAGTTTTGATTTATTTGATTTGATTTATTTATTTGATTTATCCAATAATTAGTGATGTTGAGCATCTTTTGATGTGCCTCTTGGCCATCTGTTTGTCTTCTTTAGAGAAATATCTAACTCTTCTGCCCATTTTTTGATTGGGTTGTTTTTTGTTATTGAGTTGTATGAGTGTATATTTTGGAAATTAAGCCCTCGGTCGCATCATTTGCAAATATTTTCTCCCATTCCCTAGGTTGTCTTTTTATTTTGTTTATGGTTTCCTTTGCTGTGCAAAAGCTTAAAGTTTGATTAAGTCCCATTTGTTTATTTTTGCCTTTATTTCTATTGCCTTGGGAGACCTAAGAAAATATTGCTATGATTTATGTCAGAGAATGTTTTGCCTGTGTTCTCTTCTAGGAGTTTTATGGTGTCACATCTTATATTTAAGTCTTTAAGCCATTTTGAGTTTATTTTTGTGTATGGTATGAGGGAGTGTTCTAACTTCATTGATTTACATGTAGCTGTCCAGTCCAGAGATACAAATTATACATAACAGGAGCTATTGGTCAATACACATATGTTTCCTTTTTTGCCAAAATATAATATAAAGCAATTTTATTATCTAATACTATTCTGGCTAAAGAATCTAGGGCCTAGCTGGGAGGCTATAACTTGAGCTGCCTTGTTTGCCACTACTATTCCTGAAGTAAGAGAAAGGTTTCACAGTTACGAGAGGAGACCTTGAGACTGTAAGGTTGCGGTTGGCAGCTGCTAGCAGATATTGTTTTGAGAACATCTGGTGGTGTCCTTGAGTCTGATACTGTTTAGAAAACTCAAGTTCTCAGTAATATAGTAAAATAGTCTGAAACCACGTCCATAATGGCCATCCAGCTCTGTTTTGGATGCCTGAACCACAGTTATTCCATTTTTTAAAAAAGTAATTTTTTCTTCAGTGGTTAAAGCAGATGTACAATGTATGTTTAGTAGGCCACAAATGGGCTGTTTTGGTTAGCCTAAAGTTCAATTTAAGTCATGTATAAGCCAGAATTACTTTCCCAGACCTCAATATGTGAAAATTTCTTCCACATTTCCCACTTTTGATAGAAAGCATTAATAATCAAAATAATTGTCCCTTGTTGCCAGGATGGTTGCTGCCTGCCCTGGGTCCATGATGTCCCTCGGTGCTAGGCCTACTTTGTGTCTGTGTGTGTGTGTGTGTGTGTGTGTGTGTGTGTGTGTGTATATAATTTGCCTACTTATCCACATTAGGAGAAAATAATCAGACAAAATAAATAAGCACAGAAGTATGCTGATGGGGAAACACTTTGTAGGCTATACATTTTTATCAATTACACTGAATTGTCATGCAAAACATTGTACGTGTGCTTCAAGCAGTAGACCTAAAGCAAGGAGTGATATGTGTCATGAGTAGTTATACTCTGTGACAACTTCATTAGAGAATTTTCTTTCCATCTTAAACACTGGGGGCAAAATATGGTTAGAAGTAAAACAATAACTTTCAGTGTTGATAGGGAGACAAAGTTTTGGTAAAGAGTTCAATAAATTAGTATGATAGGGCTTATAAACCTGGTCTGGATTCTTGGGTTAGCTGCCTACCATTGCTGTCATCCTCTTTTTTTCCTGGTGTGGATATTATTTGGGA
This sequence comes from Balaenoptera borealis, assembly GCF_965194805.1. NCBI lineage: Eukaryota > Metazoa > Chordata > Mammalia > Artiodactyla > Balaenopteridae > Balaenoptera > Balaenoptera borealis. The sequence continues at coordinate 67,858,273 of NC_138864.1, forward strand.
TCAATAGACCTTTCTATAGACCAGTCCAATGCAGAGGTCTTTCCTAAGTGGGAAATATGAATTAAAGAGTTAACTCCCTTCAGTTTCATTGTGCATGAGGTATTTAAGAATACTTGATAAGGGTTCTTTAAATGATGCCTTTTCCAGTGTGCATAATCTCCTGGTTGCTGGTCATGGGGTATCTGATCTTCATCCAAAGATACAGTACTGTGATTGACTTCAGAAACAAGCTTAGAATATCCTCCTAATAACTCAGACTTTATAATAATGTAACATAGCAACAAGGAGCTACTTGGGAAGTGAGTCTTAAGCAGTAAATATTGACCTCAATTAACAAAACTAGAATTTAATATCCATTGAAACATAATCTTTTTCTTTCTAAAATTGCCCTCATTTTTACCAAATATAGCCAAATTAAAACTAATTTGTTTGCAAAGTAAGTCTGGTTAATTGATCACATAGGCTCTTTTAAATTGGTTTTGCTGGAACTTTTCATAAGGAACCTCAGATTGAACTTTTAAAAGGCCTCTGAGGACCAGGAAAGCCATACCATGGGCTTGTCGTCAGATTGTGCCTGCAATATCTATAGATTTGGGTGAATTTCTCTCTTCTTGAAGTCCCCCAAATATCTTGAGATTCCTGCACCTGTCAGGAGGTGACCTCTCTTATTCACCTGATAAGGCTGCTGGAAACCCAAGAATTTCCAATTTCTGGAAGGATCAGGTAGAGGGAAAAGATAAGTGTTTCAATTTTACATACAAAAGTGTAATTTACCAAGTTGTTATAAATTATAATTAGCTTAAGGGGAAAGGTTTCCTTATATCTGGAAAACAGATTAAAAGCCAATAATATTTTGGACAAAAACCATAAAATTATAACCATATTTATCAGTTCATTCAGTCCTATGTAACTAATCCTTATTGTTAACAGTTTTATGAAACCATCAGGGTTTCCATTACAATTCTTTAATTTTTTACTCAGTTCAGCAGTATTATCTGAAAGTTATCAGAAACCTGTACTTGTCAAAAAGTCCTTTCTTTGAATCTTCATGATGACGAAGCATTTTTGCAAAAGCATCAGAGTGAAACAATAACTGTTTATGAATGACAAAAGACATAAGAAGGCATGGTTAAAGATCTGATTGCAATGCAGTTGACAAACGGACTTAGCCAAGTTGCTGTGACATACATTTTAAGGTAATAACTAGAATTATGACTGATAACATTCTATCAAGGTATATTTAAATTTTAGGAACTTCCTATAATTTCTAGAACATTTATATTAATGACATCCATATAGTATAACTTAAGAAGGTTTATCCCTCGTGTGATAATGCTTCCCATGTAAGTTAACATACCAAATAATCCTAGTTGGTTTAATATTTCTCTCTCAGGTGCCTTAGGGGCCCTCTGAAGTATCCCAAAGTTAGCTGGAGGTCAAAAGAACTTTAATTAGAATTTGATATTGGGGAAGTTTGTCAAAAATATCAAAAAGTTTTCAAAACACTTGGTCAAGTAAGATCATAGGTCACTGTGAAACAATAGTTTTCACTTAACCAAAGTGACAAAATATTTTAAGAGCAAATACAGGTCATTTAAAGTCTGTCCCAGGAAGGTCCCATAGGCTTCTGCTTGGTTACACTTTCACTTTGCATAATATTTTAAAAGTTCATCCATGTTGTATCATATACCAGTACTTCATTCCTTTTTATTGCTGAATTAGTAGTTGTATGGATATGACACAATTTATTTTTCCAGTCAGCAATTGATGGGTATTTGAATGGTTTCTACTTTTTGGCTATTATGAATAATGCCACTGTGAACATTTGTGTGCAAGTTTTTGTGTAGACATATTTTTATTGTCTTGGGTATATACCTAGCAGTGGAATTTCTGGGTCATACGGCAACTCTATGCTTAATCTTTTGAGGAACTGTTAGGCTGTTTTCCAAAGTGGCTACATTATTTTACATTCCCACCAGTAGTGTATCAGAGTTCCAGTTTCTCTACATCCTCACCAAGACTTGTAATTATTTGTCTTTGTGGTTATGGCCATCCTAGCAGGTATAAAGTGGTATCTCATGGTTCTAATTTGCATTTTCCTAATGGAAGTAGGTATTTGCTTGCCCTGAATTGTGTCTCCCCAAAGATTCATATTTTGAAGGCCTGAACCCCCCAATGTGACTATATTGGAAATGCAGCCTTGGGAGGTAATTAAGGTAAATGAGATCATAAGGAAGGGCAGGGCCCTGACCTGATAGGATTAGCACCCTAGGAAGAGACACTGGTGCAGAGCAAAGGCCATGTGAGGGCAAACTAGCCATCTGCAAGCCAGAAAGAGTCTTTACTAGAAACTGAACCCTGCTGGACCTTGATCCAGGACTTCCAGTCTCCACAACTGTGAGAAGTAAGTTTCTGTTGTTTAATCCACCTATTCTGTGGTCTTTTGTTATGGCAGCCCAAGCAGATTAAGAATTATTATCTCTATTTTACAAACCAAGACACTTAGGGTCACAGGGTCATCACTCACTCTTGTGTGATGCCAAACCTGGACCATATGCCCCTATGCCACACTTCCTCTGGGTCCCAGGATGTGGGAGAGACATGGTTTTCTACCAGGCGTGGCCTGCCAGCTGACCAAAATCACAGATGGCAAAGTTCAGAGACTCAGTTTGGTGAATAAGGGGCAGAAACTTGCCAAAAAGGAGAAATAAGGAAATGTCCCAAGTTGCTTTCCACCCAGTTGGCTTATGCCAGCTACAGATTCAAAGACAAATAGGAGGGGCCTAGTCCTCCTACAGTGGTGATTCTCAAGCCAAGGACTTCACTGCAGCTTGTCTCGTGCTTTGATTCCCAATCGCCTCTAATCCAAATCCTGGTCGGAGTCCATCCCACATGTATCCACTTTAGGCAATCTGTAAAACTAGACTAAACAACCCTCAATAAAGAGTGTACTAAGAAACAGGAATCACACTGAAGAACAATCCCTTGGCCATTTTCAGGTTTCTATAGTTTGTTTGGGGCAGGACGTCCTTTTCAGTTTTCTAGATGAGGCAGTTCAAGAAATGTAAACAACAGGACAGACTGCTGGGCCCCTGGGTGCCCGCTTCACAAATCCGTCTCAGCTGAGTGGAGGGCTCTTAGTGTGCTCCACACTCCAGGGAATGCTCTGTCCTCAGAACTAAAGCTGCAGCCTTTCCCAGATGCACCTCCAACTCCAAGCCAGGCTTAAATCATTAAAAAAATTTTATTTTATATTGGAGTATAGTTGATTTACAATGTTGTGTTAGTTTCAGGTGTACAGCAAAGTGATTCAGTTTTTTTTTTAATTTTTTTTATTTTTTATTTTTTAAATTTATTTTATTTATTTTATTTTTGGCTGTGTTGGGTCTTCGTTTCTGTGCGAGGGCTTTCTCTAGTTGTGGCAAGCGGGGGCCACTCTTCATCACGGTGCGCGGGCCTCTCACTGTCGTGGCCTCTCTTGTTGCAGAGCACAGGCTCCAGACGCGCAGGCTCAGTAATTGTGGCTCACGGTCCCAGCTGCTCCGCGGCATGTGGGATCTTCCCAGATCAGGGCTCGAACCCGTGTCCCCTGCATTGGCAGGCAGATTCTCAACCACTGCACCACCAGGGAAGCTCGTGATTCAGTTTTATATATATATATATATATATATATATATATATATAATCTTTTTCAGTTTCTTTTCCCATTTAGGTTATTACAGTATATTGAGTGTAGTTCCCTGTGCTATACAGTAGGTCCTTGTTGATTATCTATTTTGTATACAATAGTGTGTATATGTCAATCCCAAACTCCCAATGTATACCCAGGCTTAAATCATTTAATCTTCTTTACCTGAGTATGAGTCTGTTGGGGCCATTTTTTTCTAAGAGGAAAACATCTGAAACTCTATGTCATTTTCGGATTCTCCTGCTGGACCAAAATTCGCTGTACCAAACCTTCTCTCAATCCACCTTGATTTTAAGAGATCTGCGGCTCATTTTCATTAAAACTAAATCTTTTGCTAGCATTTCCTTCCTTTCCTCCATACTTTTTTCCCTCCCTTAATATTTAGAAATTAACATGTATTTTCTCTCAAGTCATAAGGCTAATAGTTGCTACTAAAGAAAACATAGAAAAACAGAAATGCAAATGTTAAATACAAATTATCCGCAACCTAGATATAACCACTATTAATTTTTGTACCTTCTTCATGTCTTTTTTAAACTCACACATATATGTGTTTTTACAAAACTACGGGGTCACACTGGTTTATGTAAGTGCTGCCATGTTCTTATTCAGAAAGCTGTACCAATTTATTCTTCTAATGGCATATATGAGGGTGACCATATCCCCGCCACCCCCTTAAGCACTGAATATTATCCTTCTTATTAATCTTTGCTAGTTTAAAGGAAACAAGTTGTTTCAATCTGCATTGCTTTGATCATTAGTGAGGCTAAACATTTATTTTCATGTTGATCACTCCCCTTGAATTTCACCTTGTCTTTATATCAGGAGTATGTGAAGCAGTCCAGTCATATGCACCTGCTGCTGCAGGAATGATGAATGGATAGTAAGAAGGTGGTTGCAGGCAGAAGGAAGAGGACTGCCAACAGTTCTGCAAAAATGAAGGTCATGCTGCGTCCTTGTCTTCTTTTAGAAAACACTACTAAAGGAATACATGCTCATTGTAAGAAAAGAATCAAATATTTCCAAAGGACATATGAATATTGTGAAAGCTCACCTCAGCCCTCTCCTTGCCCCACCCACAGATGCTGTTCCCCGGGTGTAACCATCTTTGGCCTCCTCTTCCTACCTCTTTATTGTCTTCCTGCAGGACCTGAATTTAGCAGAGTGATCAGGAGAAAGGGGCAGGGGTTCAAAACGAAATAGGTTCTTCATACAAAGCTCCGTGGGGGGTCAACTGGGAAGGGAAGCAAGGGAGACCACACCAGGTGTTTGTCTGTAATCAAACGGGCAGATGAATGGAGAGTGAGTTAAGATTACCCTGTTTGCCTGGATTTCAGTCCATATGAAAAATGGCAGGCTGTTGATTGCAACACATGAGCAGTGGCCTTTGTTAACTTCTATCCCTTGAGTATAACCCTTTTCCTTTACAAAGTGGAATCGAAAACCTGAGAAATGGTTTGCCTTTCCCACATGAACCCTTCTCTCCGTCTGGCAGGTCCTTGTGGAGCCCTCCAACCACCTTTTATCCAGTCTGCTTCCCGACAGTGGTTTGAAATAACATCCATTGCCTGCAGGCCCACACCCAGATCTGGCTCAAGGGATGTCATCAAAGTCCTGCTTAAAACTGATGCCAAAACTTGAGTAGAATCTGTAGTGTGAAAGGCGACCCATTTCTTATTATCAGAAAATCTTTTGGAGGGAAAATGACCTAATTATTCAAATTCTTAGTCATTTTTAAGAAAATGGCTTTTTTGAATGAGAGGGGTCATCACCCAACTGATCTGGAACCTTTGAAAAAATTTTCCTCTCCTGAGAGATGCAAGTGCCTCTGGAATGGAATAGGCCATTAGAATCAATGGGTCACCAGCCTCCTGTTCACTAAAGGAAAAAAAAGATACTTGAGATGGAAATATTTCTCATTTTCTTTAGAGATTCTGCTTTTTCTTCTTTTCCAGCTTTTAAAACTGATCACCTGTCCTCCCTCTTTTTGCATTGTTTCCCACGGGGAATCCTTTCCTGTAAGGGTTTAATTTTTCCCTCCATTGGATTGTCTTAGGTAAGATGGTATAGTGTTAGACAACTTTTACGCACATCTAGTAGACTTACTATCATGTGAGTTGTTCAAATAACAAAATTTTATATGAGAAAGCTTTGTCTTGGACCTAGTCCAAATGGGCTTCATTCAAGAAGTGTCCATTCCAAAAAGGCAAGCCTCCTTTTCTGGACCCAGAGGACAGAATGATACAGTAAGACTCTAGGTCAGCGGTCCCCAACCTTTTTGGCACCAGGGACCAGTTTCATGGAAGACAATTTTTCCACAGAAGCTGGGGCGGGGGGTGGGGGGGTGGGGGGATGGTCCAGGCAGTAATTCGAGCGATGGGGGGGATGGTCCAGGCGATAATGTGAGTGATGGGGAGTAGCAGATGAAGCTCCGCTCACTCACCCACCACTCATCTCCTGCTGTGCTCCTAACAGGCCGCAGACTGGTACCGGTCCATGGCCTGGGGGTTGGGGACCCCTGCTCTAGGTGATATTGGTGGCAGTAATGCGTATTTGTGTTTGGGGGCAGGCACGGAGGGCAGCTGCTGTATTGTATCAGTTCTCTAACCCTATGTGACAAATTATCCCAAAACTTAGCACCTTAAAGCAGCAAACATTCTCTCACAGTTTCTGAGGGTCAGGAACCCAGGAGTGATTTAGTTAGTCTGGCTTGAGGCCTCTCATGAGATTCAGCAGTCAAGCTGTGGGCTGGGGCTGCAGGCATCTCAGGGCTTGACGGGCTGGAGGAGCTGCTTCCAAGCTCACTCACATGGTTGCTGGCAGGAGGCCTCAGTTCCCTGCTAGCTGGCGGCCAGAGGACTCTGCGGCTTGCCATGTGGGTCTCTCCATAGACTTCCTGAGTATCCTCTCAAATAGCTTCCCCATAGCAAGTGATCCAGGAGAGTGCACATGCAAGACAGCAGCCTGGCTTTCTATAACCTAAGCTCAAAAGTGACTTCTGCTGTATTCTATTCTAAAGCAAGTCCAGCCCACACTTAAGGGGAGGAAAATAAAGCTCTACCTCTGGAAGGGAGGAATATAAAAAAAGTTTGTGAAGATAGATATATATATATATATATAGTTGATTTACAATCTGTAAATTTCTGGTGTACAGCAAAGTGATATGTATATGTATATGTATATCAGATTCTTTTCCATTATAGTTTATTACAAGATATTGAATATAGTTCCCTGTGCTATACAGTAAGACCTTGTTGTTTATCTATTTTCTATATGTGTGTATCTATTAATCTCAAACTCCCAATTTATCCCTCCTTCCTCTTTCCCCATTGGTAACCATAAGTTTGTTTTCTATGTCTGTAAGTCTGTTTCTGTTTTGTAAATAAGTTCATTTGTATCATTTTTTTAGATTCCACATATAATATGAAATCCTATGATATTTGTCTTTCTCTGACTGACCTCATTTAGTATGATAATCTCTAGGTCCATCCATGTTGCTGCAAATGGCATTATTTCATTCTTTTTAATGGCTAATACATATACATACAATGGATATATACATACACACGCCACATCTTTATCCATTCATCTGCTGATGGACACTTAGGTTGCTTCCATGTCTTGGCTATTGTAAATAGTGCTGCTATGAACACTGGGATGCATATATCTTTTCAAATTAGAGTTTTTGTCCTTTCTGGATATATACCCAGGAGTGGGATTGCTGGATCATATGGTAGCTCTATTTTTAGTTTTTTAAGGAACCTCCATACTACTCTCCATAGTGGCTGCACCAATTTACATTCCCACCAACAGTGCAAGAGGGTTCCCTTTTCTCCACACCCTCTCCAGCATTTATTGTTTGTAGACTTTTTGATGATGGCCATTCTGACTGGTGTGAGGTGATACCTCATTGTAGTTTTGATTTGCATTTCTCTAATAATTAGCGATGTCGAGTATCTTTTCATATGCCCGTTTGCCATCTGTTTGTCTTCTTTGGAGAAATGTCTAGGTCTTCTGCCCATTTTTTGATTGGGTTGTTTGTTTTTCTGTTATTGAGTTGTATGAGCATTTGTATATTTTGGAAATTAAGCCCTTGTTGGTCTCATCGTTTGCAAATGTTTTCTCCCATTCCGTAGGCTGTCTTTTCATTTTGTTTTGTTTATTCTGTGCAAAAGCTTATAAGTTTTAAGTCCCATTTGTTTATTTTTGCTTTTATTTCTATTTCCTTGGGAGACTGACCTAAGAAAACATTGCTATGACTTATGTCAGAGAATGTTTTGCTTACCTTCTCTTCTAGGAGTTTATGATGTCATGTCTTATATTTTAAGTTTTTAAGCCAGTTTGAGTTTATTTTTGTATATGGTATGAGGGAATATTCTAACTTCATTGATTTACATGTGGCTGTCCGGCTTTACCAACACCACTTGCTGAAGAGACTGTGGCCATATTTTTAAAACCACCACATTTATGACACAAGTTACCTAATCCAGTTTACTCTTTAGTCTATGTCAGAGGTCAGTAAATGTTTTCTGTAAAGGACCAGATGGTAAATATTTTAGGCATTGTGGGCCAGACTGTCTCTGTGGTAACTACTTAATTCTGCCATTGTACAGCAAAATAGCCATAGGCAGTACATAAGCAAATGAGCATGGCTTTGTTCCAGTAACATTTATAAAAATAGGCATTGGGGTGGATTTGGCCCATGGGCTGTAGTTGGTTGATCCCTGGTCTACAGCTATAGAGGTTATTGGAAGTCCAGCAAACTTACTTTGTTTCCTTGCCATTAGAATCCTATTTCAAAAGAAATTTCATCCACATGGCATGGCTGTCTAATCTGCCACCATCATGTCTCTACAGCTTGATATTTAGTGGTGAGATAATAGGAAGACAGAAAGGCAACTCTGATTTAGGTGGAGAAAACTTCAGGACATAGAATTCCAGTCCTTGTCTTTTGGGAAATAGGAGGAATAGGAGAGTAAAGGAGAAGAGCTGATTTGGTGTGACAGGGACAAGAGAGTGTCTTCATTGCATTTAATCACTGCAGTTGAAATGAGGCAAGAAGTCTGAGAGAAGATGCTTTTCAGACAACTGGAACCGTGGGGCTAGACTATGGCATTTAGCTTTTGACTCAAGGTGTGAATTACAGGATCTATCTTCACAAAGCTCCTGCAGCTCTAAGGAGCCCTGAGGTCCCCAAAGGAGTGATTTTACAGGGAAGAAAGACTTGCGAGTACCAAAGATGGGGTAGAAGATGGAAGCTGCTCGTAGAGAGCAGGAGGGAATATGTTGGGGATAAATGAACTTGAAAGCTAGAAGGGACCTCATCTCACACTGTGGGGTGGGGGTGAATATTTATTTTGCGATATTCGTAAATAAACTCTAAGTGATTATTTCTAGCTAACATAGGGTTAAACATGTAAATTCTTATAACTGATTTCCCCTTCCTTGTTCCTTAGGTTTGATTTTGCAAATACTGACTTGTTTCTCAGGGCCATTTAATATTAAGCTTATTATCTGATCAAGTCAAGCAGAGATGGGGCTGAGAATTCCAGTTTTCCTTCATGTTCATTTGCAATGGAGTTTTTAACTTGTATAAGGTAGATAATTTCCTGCCTAAATCATATATTGTCCTGAAGAAGATCAAACTCCCTATTAAAAAGTTATATTTATTTTTTTAAGGCCCGGAACACAGCTACTAAGTCGTTATTTTTAAGTTCAATTTAAAAGTCAAATCTTATCAATCTCTTTAGTGAGATGTGCTTCAGAAATGAAGAATACTCTGCTGGTAAATTATTTCTCAAAGTGGTTTGTTTTTGCTTTCAAGCCACCACGTGGCCTATGATGACCCTATTTGGGTAACTGGGAAGAACATCAACACTCCTTTGTTCCGTAAAGCTTTTCTCCCTATTATCCTGAAAACATATATAAAAAGAGTGAAAAATTTGTTAATTTTGCTGCAACTTCCTTTGTTGCGATTTCACTGAACTTAAAAAACTTATTTTCATAAATAATTCTTAGGCATAAAATAATAACATGGGGACAATGTTTTCTCTTTTTAAGGTGCTCATAGCTGGGAGCAGTACAAAGACTTGGAACTTCAGACATCTGGCTTCTTACCTTGTGATGGAAAGTGTGTAAATTAAATGTCAAGAGGAAACCAGGCTGTGGAAATCTGATCCAGTCAGACTACCTACAACCCAGAGATGCAGGTCAGGAACTGAGTGAGTACTGAATACTGCCATTTCCCTGAGCTGAATTCATCCCTGTCAGGTAAGATGCTGAAAAGCTCGGTCTTTCCAAAAACATATGTGAACTATTCCAGTTTTACTAATAACTTTATTTAAATAAGAAGACACAGGAACTTCTATACTGAAAAAATACAAAACAAAAGCCACACATTTCCTTGTGTAAAGCCATATTGTATGGTAACTCGAATACTGTGTTCAGCGCAGTGGCTAGAATTAAACAGTACAACTATATACAAAATTTAAACAATTTCTGACAATTTTCTACAGCTGATGTAGGATACATTTGAGCTCAACAACTTCTGGGAAATTTACATGGCAAAGCATAAGCTTTAACACATTTGGTTCAAAACTTTAATATATGCTAAGAACAAATGTACAACACAATTAATATTTAGTTTTCTCATGAGAAAATAAAAGCACATGTCACTATAAGTATCGTACATCAGATTTCATTACCAAAAAAAGCATATTCAGTCCATCGTTCAGAAACTGATATTGATACTATTGCATCTTATTTGGACAAAAGCAGAGCATAAGATCAACACATTATGTAATGCTAAACCAGATATCAGAAGTTAATGGAGCTCATATTTATCTTACAGAACTAATATTTTCTCCCTTTAACCATAATCTACAAAATATAGTATTTTCATCAAGGCCTGAGATTATTAGGGTTAAAGGTGTCTTCTGCTGAATAGATTGTTTTAAAAGGTTCCCCTGTGAAAATGGCGAAAGTAAACTGAGTCCTTTCCCATGACAGTCTCCTACAATATAACACTGACTAATTTAAAGGAGCCAGAATGCACCTTCAGGAGAGAATATTACTGCAAACTTTGGTGGAAAGAAGATAATTGGGATCATGACAAAATAATACACAGAACACATACACACACAAACATATACACATATATATATATCATTTCTTTAAAAAAAAAAAAATCAATGGTGTTGCTTTCTTCTTTATCAACTCTTCCTTCCTCAACCTCCTTAGAAAATAAAACAAAGAAAAACCCAGGAATGACTGAAAGGAACTGAAACGTTCCTGTAACTGTAAGCACCTTGTTCCCCTAATTCTTAAGAAAACTGTGCCATACACTTCAGGTGCAGATGAAACAACTGTTTTATTGAACTGAAAGCAATGGAATAAAAATACAGAAACTTCCCTTTGCTTTTGAATACTCTCTTTGTGCTGCAGAAAACAATGTCTGAAGTTGGGCTCTTCCACTGACCAATCAGGAATATCTAGGGCTCTCTTCACACTTAGAGAAGTTAGGTTGAGTCTGCAAGTTCAGGGCTCTTTACTTGGGTTTATGCTCTACTTAGTGCATCCAAAATGTGAGCAGAACTGTTCATGGTATTATTATGAGAGGCTTGAATGAGACAGCTTCAAACTACTGCATTTGTAAGTCACCACATAACCTGCTTACTTATGTTGAATTCTGAGACTCACATATGCTCTCTCTGTGTGAATGCAACTCATGCACCTGAACTGCTTGAGGAAAACAATAACCAAAAGTGTGTCATTTCTTAACATGCAAATTAAAGAATTTCCAAAAGAGAAACCAAACATTAACATGCCTTTTGATAGAACAGTAGCATTTCATGACCCTGATGGCCAATATAAACAAAATAACCTCAGCCATCCCCCTGTGAAACTGCACTGGTCCTGAAATTAGACCTAGACATTCTTGTCTTTAAATTCCACACACACAAGGTGGAATGTTTTTGTACAGCCTAGTACTGGACATTTTATTTGCAACATTGTATCAGTCATTAACTGAGCAACACCTGAACTTGTTAAAAAAAAACAAAATAAAGCCACATTTACACATGTTGAAACAGTGAATGCAATAGTTGTTTTACGTGTAACCACATGACAAAAGTGATGTCAGACACCACAGATTTGCTGGTTCTCCTCATGTTCACCCATGTCCAGGATTTCTGTTCTCCTAGGGTTGAATGCACTTCTTATTCTAAGAATGTGGAATGTAATGAGGAAAAGGAAATGCATAAAATAAGAAAAGGCAAAAGAGTGATGTTCCCTCTTTAGCTTTTTAGCTGTGAAATAGTTAATATCCCAATATGATATACATTCCAAGTTACCTGAGTTTAGACTTCAACTGAAGTACCTGAAGCTAGGCCATAGGGTGGGCACTGTGCAACTGTTGTGGCCATTTATTTATTTATTTTTTTTGCATTGTATGTATTACAGAAGTTAGAAACAAACACCTGGATCAATTGTAAACATAATTCTGAAGTACAGTATTTTTCCATAGGACAAAACACAGCAAGACATTTTCTATTTAGACAGGCAACTTTCTGATATAGAGCTTATTTATACTGAAGAGTTTGGAACAAGACACAGGACACAGTACTAATCTGTCAAACATACTATGAAATGCATAGTCTCCACTTAAAATGCTGAATGATACACACATTTTTTGCAAGCATTCCTGCTTTCCACAAAAACTGCTGAATAGGAGTTCCGTCCCTGCCAAGATCAGTGTTAAGAGATACTTTGTGATGCTGATAAGTGTTCTGGTGGTGGTGGTGGTGTCAGGAAGTTTGTCACTCCATGCAGACAGATGTCTGAGATCTAGTTGCTAATCCAGGGAACACAGGGTAGAGGCCAGCTCCCCCTGCTTTAGATGATCACGTAGTTCTGAGCGGAGATGTGCTCCTCACCCTGCAGTTCCTGCAGGAGCTGCTGTGGCTGCGGGGATGGCTGTTGGACTGAGGTCTCTGTGGAGCTCGTCACGCTGGTGCCATCAGAAAGAGACGCAAAGGAAACCCGGGAGGAGAGCTGCTCGACGGTCAGGGTGGCCAGAGCTGAGCTCTGGCCAGAGTTAGGAGAGTTCTTGAGCATCAGGTCAGAGGCAGGTAGGAGAGGGCCTAGAAGTTTTACAGGACAGAAAGCTGATCCGGTTGGGATGAAATTAACCTTGTTTTTGTCAGGACATGAAAAGAGAGGGGCTGCGATAGGCTGGCGAGACCTAAAACCATAAAACAAAATTAGGTTTACAATCACTAAAACGTTAAGCACTTTTCTGAATTAATTGGAGTTCTCTAAAACAGCTAAAATGTGGATGGCAGGGAATGAATCAAGTGTACACAGAGGGGTAAACATCTTCCATAGCACAAGTCAGCTGGCATACTACTGATGTACACAGCACTGAGGTGACATTTAAAACAAAAGGATTTTCAAAAGGACTGGGCAGACAGAATTTTTCAGAGATTAGTTTGCTTTCATTCATTTAGAAACATGGATTATGCGGTGTTAAAATGACCTTTTCTGTTAAGTATATTGGGAGAGGGATTACCCAATCATATATTTGGCTTTAAGCATTTCCTCCTTTTTCTGTATCTCTAGACATACTTCTACTAACACAGATCAGGAAAAAAAGTTTCAGTAGTTTCTTGATGAGTCAGCCCAACAGAACAGCGTCCACAAGCCCTTCCTCTCCTCCCCTGCCCGGAAACTAAGCCATCAACTCCTGCAGGACCCGTCTCTGTCCCCTTCTAGGTTACAAGAGTCCAGCAGCCTCCACTAGGGCACCTGCACTGGGACAAAGGGATGAGTGAGTCCAAGAGCCACACACTCTTTTTTTGAGTTATTCTGCCGAGTATTTACAGCATGAACCTCTTTTCCCTTTAATTTCTATTTCATACATACCGAACTTTCAAAAAGAAAAAAAAAAATCTGTGAACAGAAAGTCTAATTTCAATGAATACACATGCTAGATGTGTCTACAGGGAAGGAGATGAGTTAGTGAGTTCCCTCTGGCTTGTGGTATCACTATCGTTAAGGCTAGCCACACATGGATATTCACTTTGCCGCTAAATGTCTTTATTTTTTTTTTTAGCCATCTAAATTAATAGAACTTTTGAAAGGAAAATTCTTAATGATTAAAAATAAATCTTTTAGGTAGTAAGGATGAATTTCCAAGCTTCTTTGTATTAGCATATTTCCAGCACACAAACTCTAATTCTCCTTCAATAAGATCTCTTTTGCCTATTCAACTCTCTTTTCATAATTTGCTTTTGAAACACATTATCAGCTGGATGGAGTAGTTGATTCATCTGTAATCAACTGGTCTCAGTAAAAAGCTTTACAGCTTTGCAGATCCCAGCTGACAGAAAAGACATTACTTACGCCATTTCCTCAAAGACCTTCACTCGCTCACATCCCTCTGGGGGCTCCCGTTTGAACATGTAGCTGTTGTTTGGTTTGGGAGATGAAGCATACTTGGGTAACGGTGAGCTACTCCCACTGTCTGTAAATTTAAAGCAGTTATATTAACTAGTGATTGAAAGCTCTTTTAAATTAAATTTGATTTCCAAACAAGCAGCCTCTTTTGCACAGTTTATCCACTATTGCCCCTTTGCTTCCACCACAGAGCTTCCTTTATTGCAAAGCTGTTTCTAACATCCTTGTGTAGTACATATCTTATGAATAAAAGCTTCAATGCAACAGTAATCTGCCATACCACAGAACATAAAAAGCAGGTATTTTGGTCCAGACAACTGCATTTGGAGTAAAGTAGAGCTGTAATCCTGAAAATAAATACATCATTATGTATATCAAAAAGGTAAATAAATGGGGTAATATGTATAGCCATGCAGAATTTTAAGAGATTAAATACAGCATTCTCTATATTTTCTCACTGTTCAACCAATTTAATTGAAAATTTTAACATGTGGAATAATCTTCATTATAAAAGTTCTTAGCAGAAACGTTAGTTTTACTAAACACTGTGAATAACATATATGCAGGGAAAAATAGGCTTATAACACAATATACTTTCCCTTGGCCCACAATGAAAAAGGTTAATGTTCAGAATTTTGCCTTTAAAATGTCTACATAAAAGAACTTTTTGAGCACTATTTGTATTTTCGCTGCTGGAAGCACGAGGAATCTAAAAGCATCTCTATCTAACATGTTTTCTTTGTATTTTTGACCAAAAAGAAATGGTCTATTCATGAAAAGCCATAAAACCTATATGCAGTTTCTCCCTTTCCTACCTGGCAAAGGATTTTGGAAATTCATATCCACCAAAATGTGTCATTATCTTTTTAAGATGCCAAGTTGTAAAGTCAGTAACATACCTTTATAAATACAATAGTCCTATTTAAACAAATTCTGACTTAATGCAAACCAATCCCCCATGCTAAAATACTAAGCACATGACCTATTGAGATGTAGTATTTTCGTATGTATTTTGAAAGATGGCATTAGTACCATAAATTTCACGTGTCACAATTTTGATAAGTTGCTTCAGTTAGGATACAGTACATGGCCCAACATTCAGAATCTGAGTAACAGGGAGGGTTTTTTTAATCATCATTAATGAAGTATAATACATGCTTAGAAAGTAGACCCTTGAGGCACACTTAGAGTGTATTTGGTGAATGATTCAAAGAGCATCTATGTAAGTCTTGGGCATGAAGATGTGTGCTTATATTTGAATATGGCTATATCTCTGGCTGGGAAATCATTGCCTGCAAAATAACAAGGCCACATTATTGGGAAACCTAGAAAACCACATAGTTTCTCCATCACTACTGTTACACATGTCCATACAGATTATGCATAGTCTCTTGGAAGGAATTAAGTCTTGGAGTTACGTTGGGTTTCTTCAGACTTGAGGATTTTCTTAGACTCAACATTTATCCTATATAGCTTAAACAGATGGGAGGGAGGAGAGGGAATATTATTTTTTCTCTTAGGTAGATGCAAAACATCATTAACCTGACTATAGAGTCCGAGTTTGCTGCTATTTGTGCTAGGCTAAACCAAAACGACTGGTCTACAATCAAAAACTGGTGGGAATGAGGCCTTGAACTCAGTATAATACCAAAAATACAGGTTGACCTTGCTTTATTATCCAAGCAACGACCAGCCATAAGGACATACATGAAAAAGTAGCTATGGCGTGTAGTGCCTCCATGGAGAGGACTGGTGGTAACAACACAGGCCTACTGAACGCAGGATCCGCCTAAAACCATGGGCTCGATGCCTTTAACAAGCCTTTTCTGCCATCAGCAGGGGTGTGACCATGTCAGTAGTTAAGAATCCACCCTATTATCATGTAAGAAAAGTCATCTTGGCCACTGTTACAGTCTCCTGTGTTCTATTTCTTGTTACATCATCAGACCTACCACATGATTTCTCTCATAACATTACTGATGGTTTCAAGGGAGCTTCCCAGAATTGAAAGCTAGATGTGAGTTGGATAATCTGCAAAACTAACTGTCTTCCTATAAACCATCTACAATGAATTACATATTAAATGGTTTTTCTCCTTGAAATTTTTCTAATTTCCGAGGCTTATATCTTTACAGAGTTTTACCCACTTAAACATTCTTTTATTGGGGGCGGGGAGGAGGGTGATAAATGTTTAAACAAACAAACACAATATATTGCTATCCCAGAAAGATAGTATTCAGTGCTATTATACTGCCTTGACTTTTCAATAAAAACTGTTTGTTGAGAATATATATATACATATATTTATATATATATGTGTGTGTGTGTGTGTATATATATATTACATTTAATGTTTGGTGGTCTGGAAAGACAAAGCTTGAAAGAAAAAAATTTGGAGCTGTAAACAGATTTCTTAAATCTGGGGTTTTTTCCCTCAGGTAAATATGCAATCTGATAGAGTGCAAAGAGGAACAGGGAATGGAGACAACTTTCTGGGGTTTTAGCTGTCATTAGCTGTATAGTTGTATAACCTTCAACACAGCTGCCTCTCTAAGTTTCTATATAACTAAAGGAACTGCCATTCCTAACTCTGAAATTCTGTGATTTTTAAAAAAGGTTCTAACATACAAAAAAGGAACAGTGTACCAAAATATTTTTTTTTGCTTTACAAATGGCATGCTTTAAAAACAACTCCCATGAACAAACTATTCTACCCATTCCAAGCTTGGCTGTCTAACTCCTGCATTTAGAACTCTGTGCTGAGTTTAATAACCACATTTCATTAACAGAACATTATAAGTGTGAGGTAAGCATGCTTGCTCAGGAGATTCAGGATGAAGTCTCATGGTAATCTTAATTTAATCCCTTCTGTTCACAAGCATGATACATTTTCTCATTATGTTATCCCACAACAGGATAATAACTAGACATGTAATTGAGATTAAGTTAAATGTTACTTTATGTTCTTATAACCTCATAACGAATGAAGTTAAATGTGATGAATATAATTATTTACACATCTGTCTGCATTCATAATAGTTTAATCTATATTTATAACAGAATCACCCAGATCTCAAAATTAAGAGTATGGAAACATTTTATTGACTATTTTATTATAAAAGATTATACTTATGCATGTGTACCGTATTTACAATTAAAATATAAGTAGTTTGACAAACATTTTAAAACACATCATAATGAACTAAAGCTTGGAAAAGTTAGAGATATTACTGAAGTCTGAAATTCCATATAGAAACAAGATTCATTGAACTATGTGTACATTTATAGTTTTAGAGTTTTCTGAATTTCTCCATATAAACGGCCTCCATTACTTCTGGTATGTTAAGTTGTATGGCCCATAATTCTAGTATAAAAAAAATCATATATATTAAGTTGCTTCATTTATGTAGGAAGGTATGTAAAATCTCTGCCATGGTTCTTTTCTAGCCCTAAGTCTTTATACGTGCTTTATCTCCTACTATCAGATTACTTTATCAAATTAAGTAAAATTAATTCTAAAGTAAGCAATATAATTACAGGGTGGTGGTTCTTAACCCTGGTTTCACATTAGACTCATCAAAGATGTTTTAACAATACTATTAAATGCCAATGTCGAAACCTCACCCCTCAAGAGGTTCTGATTTAATTAGTCTGGAGCCTATTCCCAGGCATGTGCTGGCTGTTGTTTTTTGGTAAAGCTCCCAAATGCTTTTGAAGTACAGCCAAATTTGAGAACCAATCATGAAAACGTTGAAACACTGGTATGGAGTCAAGCCACCTGGCTCCTATCTAGGCCTAATTGCATGGCCTAGGAAAAGTGTGATCCCCTTGTGTTTTGATCTATAAAATGGGAATAACTACTGATACGATGGCTGTGAAAAATGTGTACCTGAAACAGAATAAGCCCTCAATAAATACTGCTACAATAGTAGAAAGAACACATCATTCCTAATTCACAAATTAACAAAGGTGAACCATTCGGAAATTAAGTGCCTATTCCACTTTCTTGGTACAAGAGAGTAACAGAAATGTCATTTTTAATAGGTCTGCACACTAACTTTATTAAGGTATATAAAGGTAAGATTTTGTGTCTGGTGGGGAAGCCGAGTAACATTTGGAGTACCAGATTCTCCAGTTTATGACTGCCTAGTAGGAACTCTGCCAGTTCATGATGGCATCCTTTAGCATATGGAGATCTATCATTCTGAAATTTTAAAAGTAATGCCTAAAGTATACAGATTCTATAGATTCCTCTACATAGAAAATATTTTTATTACATGTGTAGCAAAAGCCAGTAGAATGTAATTATTATTCTATCTTTCAAAGCTAGAATAACAGGCTGAGAAAACGAGCATAGAGTTCAACCAACATTAAACTTAGTGACAAAGTTAGCCAATTTAGAATAAGATTATAAATATGATGAATAGGATCTAAACAGAATTGCTATTCTAGTATTAAAATTACTTCTTTTCCAGAAAATGCGGTATGTATACACAATGGAATACTACTCAGCCATAAAAAAGAACGAAATTTTGCTATTTGCAGCAACATGGATGGACTAGGAGGGCATTATGCTAAGTGAAATAAGTCAGACAGAGAAAGACAAATACTGTAGGATATCACTTACATGTGGAATTTAAAAAATACAACAAACTACTGAATGTAACAAAAAAGCAGATTCACAGATATAGAGAACAAACTAGTGGTTACCAGTGGAGAGGGAAGTGGGTAGGGGCAATACAGAGGTAGGGAAATAAGAGGTACAAACTATTAGATATAAAATAAGCTACAAGGATATACTGTACAACAGGGGGAATATAGTCAATATTTTATAATAACTATAAATGGAGTATAACCTTTAATAATTGTGAATCACTGTATTGTACTCCTGTAACTTATATAATAGTGTACAGCAACTATGCTTCAATTTAAAAAATACTTTTTTTGCATCAGGAAATGAAATTATCAGCTATAGTGTAATTTGATGGTCTAATGAAATCAGGAGAAACAACTGTATAGCGAGCGTTTCTTGACAACAAACTTTTGGAACCAGTTGGCATTACTGATTGTATTGAAAACCTGCATTTTCAGTGAAAAAAAAAAAAAAAACTGTGGAAGAGTAAGGAGAACATTTGACTTTTACAAATAGTCTCTAACGTTTCTCTACAATTTCAAAGTCAACCTTTTATGAGAAGGTTACAAAATTTTAATAAAACAATACATCAGCTATAGCTAAGATCTCCCTTACATCAGCATTCAGCAAAGGGTAAGGAGAGAAAATGTAACATAATCCTTAATCTCAAATAAGACTGTGTTTTGAATTAATGGGACTTAACTTACATTCCAAATGTTAGGCCCATTAATTAAATATTTGTCATATGTGGAAGGTGTTTTATATTTTAATCATTTATTCCATATTCACTGAATTGATATTAATTTACAAATTAAGCAAACAAATCATAGTTGCGCCTTTGTTTTTGTGTACTCACAATAAGTACAATGCTTCTTCTGCAAACATAATCCTGATATGCAGAACAACATTGCTTATTATTGTCTCCAAATCTGACTTGGCATCCTTGATATGCTAACTACTCACTCAGAATCTTACATGAATGCGAACAAATCACTCTGAATCTGACTATCCGACGTGGCAGTTAAAAAATGAAAGCAAATCACTCTGTTGAAGACAGTCTGCAAACCAATTTACAGACTAAAATCTTGTCTCTTATAAATCATAATGGTAAAACTAAACTGAAAATAAATTTCAGATTACCCAGAATATTTTATATCTTGAAAAGTAATGTAATTAAGTTTCTCAGCAAAATCAAAATCAGTCTGATGCAATCTTAGTTTTTTCATATTCTGGAGGTTTTTAAATGAAAAAATTTCTAGGGACATCAGTTTTCAAAACACTGAAACACACTGTTCATATTAAAGTGCTCCTAAAGTATCCTACAGGGGGATAAAATGAAAACTTCTAATAAAAGTTTCAATATAATTTTAAATGTACACTTATATATATTTACTGAGCACTTAATTATGTACAAAACAGAAGACAAAACAAAATGCTAGGTATCAGGTAAAACTTAGTATTTCTCTCTTTTTTTTTTTTCCCCCAATTCTTGCTAAAGGGAAATGGTATTATAACATCTTTTCGGCAGATAACCAAATGGAATCTTAAACTTATATAATAGTCATCTTAAAGCCTGTTCCTTCTCTGACAGTCACTGCCTTATTAATAGTGGTAATCGTTTTCTTATGTCCCAAGCCAGAATTTTGCCTTTATCCTCATTTTTCTAATCCCTCACCTTGTACATCTAATCAACCACCAAACGCTGCTGATTCTTCTTCAGTCTATTTCCTCCAATTCCTTTGCCCTACACCTGTGGTCTCCCAATTAAGGTGCACTAAACAATCTGCTGATATGCAGGAAGAAAACAACATTTATATGTATTTACTTTTTATCTCTAAAAATAAGAAACTAAGCTTTACCAGCAAATATTTCGTATATGGATTGAATTATGTACTTACATAACTTAGAAATATATAAATTTTATATTACGGGTACAAATTAAAAATTGCTGAAAAAAGTATATAATAAATCAAGTTTGGAGAGATGGGACTAGGCTATTAAAATAGCATCTTATCTTCCCCTCTGGCTGTCTCTCTCCACTTCTGTAGCTTTATCCTTAAAGCTGGTCACGTCCTTTAGCTCAGCGGTCCCCAACCTTTTTGGCACCAGGGGCCGGTTTCGTGGAAGACAATTTTTCCACAGACGGGGGGTGGGGTGGGGTGGGGTGAGGGGTGTGATGGTTCAGGTGGCAATGCGAGTGACGGGGAGCAGCAGATGAAGCTCTGTTTGCTCGCCCACCACTCACTGCCGGCTGTGCCGCCGGGTTCCTAACAGGCTGCGGACCCCTACGGGTCCACAGCCCGGGGGTTGGGGACCCCTGCTTTAGCTGACAAAAGATCTTTGCTTGGGTCTTCATTTCTTTCAGCAAGGCTACAAGGCCCTTATGAAACAGTGGCCTTTCTACCTACCTCTCCACTCTCACTGCTTTCTACTCCCTACCATTTACCCTTATGCTCCAGCCACACAATTTTTTTTTTTTTAACTGTTGTCCACACACCAGGCTCTTTCATAGCTGAATGACTGTGTAATGGCTATTCCTCCTGCAAAGGCAGCAAGCAGTAGTATGAAGTTCCTACAGAAGATCTTTGTTGGCATCTGGACTTCACAAAATTTAGGAAAGTTAACTTCATTTCTCTAAGCCTTAGGCTCCCCATTCTTAAAATAATGACAATGTCCCTACTCATAGGATTGTGATAATATTACAGGGGATAACAAAGGTAAAGTCACCTGGGCAAATTTAATCATCATAACAATCCTATGAGGCAGGTGCCATCATTTCCCTTAATTTACAGGTGAGAAAACAGATACAGAGAGGTTGACTAACTTGCCCAAGGACACATAATTAGTAAGTGGCAGAGCAGAGATTCAACCTGGCTGCACCAAAGTCAGAGTTCGTTACCATCATGCTATCTGCCTCACTGTTTTGATCTATCTCAACTCTAGTGTCCTCATTAGACTAGACGATCAAGTTCCAATCTAACATTCCATGCTTCTCCTCAGTAGAATCTTAGAGTTTAGGCAACAGCTTCACTGGGTCTGCCTTCTGTTAGTCTCACAAGGAGACACAGTGCAAGAAGTGGCTTCAGTGTGTCCATATTTCTTCTCAGAGGAACATAAAAGATAACAGGGAGAAAAAAATTCAACAGATCCCCTTTTCCTCTAGCCCATACCCTATTTTTCCCCCAGTCGTGATCAGAGTAGAAGACGAGATGGATTTTAGCAAAGTTACTTCCCTTCCCCTAATTTCAACAGGAAATTTGAACTTTATGGATTCTTTCTCACCAAAGGCCTATCATCACTAAGTCAGCATAATCTTAGAGTGGTGACTGTTTATTATCTTTTTTTGGTTGGTGGTAGCGGGGAGGATTATCATACTCTTCCTGAACATTCAAAAGCCTAACATATATAAGTTAACCACTTAAGGAAAAAGACACTAATGTTTTCAACAAAGCTATAAAAATATATTCTTAAAAAAATGGACATACCATGAAGAAGGAATACTCAAAAAATCTCGACTAAGCACTACTCCATGCTAATGCTAGGCACCACTCTAGTTGCTGAGGATAAAGTAATGAGCAAAATAAAGTTACCTGCTCTTGATGGAGCTTATAGTCTAGTAAATAGATAATAGAAGATTAAGTGAAATTATATATGCGGACATATTAATAAATTTTGGTTTGCTTTTGTTTTAGACTCTGAGTTGTAACTGCTAGAACTGAGTTGTATACTTACTACTAATTTTGAATTAAGAATAGTAACTCATCCATAGAAAGCCAGCACAGCAACTGTCATTAGTAAAATTGTAGACATTTTCCAAAAGAGGGGGAAAAGGCATTTATTGGATGCTTCTTATATGCATCAGATAATGGGAGTATATGTAATTTTAGATGTACTCTTGAAAAAGCAAAACAGGGAAGATGACCTTAGGGATGTAATTCTAGAAAAGTTCACTTTTTAACCTATGGAATAACTCCTTTGTTGGAATAATATTTCTACACTCTTTGTAATTTTACCAGCAAGAGGTTCTTCTAGGATAATAAGCATCCTAGAATTATGTGGGGAGAATCTTTTGATCGAGAAACAGATTCAGGCTCAAAAGCAGCAATTTGCAAGGTGTGGTAGCTAAAAGAAGTATATCCAACATATCTATTTTCACAATATAAACCACAAAAAGAAAAGTGCCACAAAATCTTGGCAGATTAGGATATCTAGAAGGTGGAGAGTTAAAGTATGGTAAGGGCAAAGGTCAAAGAATGTTAAGAAATAGAGCCCTAAAGATGAATGTAAATAGAGTTTAAAATGTATACAGAAAGGAATAAGATATCAAAAAGAGTCTGCCTGGGGTCAGCCCTAGATCCTGAAAAGATAATACTTTTTTTCTTTCCTGCAACTATGGGCTGCTCAGTCCTAATACCCAAAGTTGAGAAATATTAATATTTATGAGTTACATCATAGTATGAGTTAAATAGGCTTATATGCATTTTGCCCTGGAAACTCCATCTACATGATATACATTGTTCCTGTGGGAAAACATAGTTTAAGTTCCAAGTAATCAATTTATGGACTCTTGGAATACAACTCTTGGTAGTTGACCTGCGTAGAATGGTTCAGTTGACATCATGATTAGAATAATCAGTGTTTCCACAATATCTTGCAAAACTGCAGAATTTTATAACAACCTGCCTAAGTGAATTGTGCCAAAGATCAACTATAAGTGGCAGACTGAAGTCTAGATTTTGTGGCTTGCTACCTTATTAAGGAAAGCTGGCAGAGCTGCTAAAAGAACTAATATTTGACACTGCCATTTACATTATATAAATGACTGTTTTTCTCCCTTGCATTTTGGGCATGATAATGTAGAATAATTTAGGCTAACTCTTAGGATATATTCTGAAGATGTCAAGATAATAAGAGCTCTTATTCTCGATCCCTGAATTCTCCACACAGATCATAATGTAGGAACTGTGGCTGTTATTAGGTTAGTAAGCCTAGCAACTTTACACATGTTACCAGGCTGCCTTCAGTCTTTAGGTCACTGGAAAAATCTGTCAAAAAACCACCAAACCCAAAAAACTAACACCTGAAAATAGTCTCTTAAAGGCTGGACTTTTCTCAATAATGAGAGTGTTTTTGTCCTGGCATTGCAATTGAAACAGCCAAAGAACAACCACTATGCTAATCAACTAAAATTATTTTACAGGTCTCAAATTATATATGTGTCATGGAGAAAAACAGATGTTAGGAATAAGCAGAAATAATAAAGTCAGGAAAAGGATAAGGATATAACAGATGAGTACTAGAAAAATAATCAGCTAACTAGCACATCTCTCATTAGAGCTATATACTCACAATGCCTATCCCTCTCCCCACCTGTGCATGCCAATCCAGGCACCTAAGGATGTCTAAACTAGCTAGTCTACAACAGCAACTACAGAATAGGTAGGTACTCCAAATCAATTCTAGTTGACTACAAAATTACAGTATCAATTCTGTTTTCAGAGTTAATGATGCCCACCTATTAGAAATCTATAGCTTCCTTTTTTTTCCTCTTTACTGGAAATAAATGTAAAGAAACAAAAGACCAATTTAAGCTTCACTGTGGAAAAATGCAAATTGTAAGCTAGAATTAGTATCTTAAAAGAATTTGGACTGTCCATTCTGAAGTAGTGAGTCAGAGATTATTCTATAGTTTGAATGATTTAAATATGTAAGTTTCAGAAATTGCAAAACTGACAACTCCCTCTCCTTTGTACCTTTAGTTTTCTGAACATACTTGTATAATAGTGTATTACTTGCTAACATTACTATTACTCCCTATTAGACTACAGATTCCCTAAAAACAGATACCACATCTTACTCTTCTGTATTTCTCCACTCTCCAGTAGAGTGCCTGACATACAGCAGATGTTCAACAAATGTGTCTTGAATAAACCAGCAGCATAAACTCCGTTGAAATACATAAATCTCCACTCCCAATCCTAAAATACATGTATGTGTATGTATACATACACATATACATACATATATAAAAGAGATAGATACTATTTTAATTTTCTCTTCACAAAGAAAGTAGCTGATTTGAGAACTAGAAACTGCACATTGTAATAGGTCACACATTTTTTCCAGAGAACAGTAACATAAACTTGATCTTAATCACAAAGTAATGCCTCAAAGCTAAATATGGCAGATATATTAAGAAACTTATGTCATGAGGTCTTAATTCCCAAACTGAGGTAGTTTTGTAGAAAACAGAAAAGTGTCTTAAATGATTCTGTAGTCTTCTTAGTTTCTAAAGAAATTTTTTTAAAAATCACTCTTAGTCACACCCAGCACCATTTATTGAGTGTTTACTACATACCAAGAGTTGTGCTAAGCACTTTGTTCCAATATCTCATTTAACCCCAATAATGGTATGAGGTATGAAAACAAGTATTATCACCTTGTTTTACTAAGAAAAAAATTTGTTTTAACTATTAGGGGAAAAACTGTTGGCCTTAGAGATGATGTGGACCGACGTTCTCATTTTACATTAAACAAACAAGAGGAACAGAAGAAAGATAAGACACTTGTGTCATGCAGGCAGATATCTGGTATAAAAGAATAAAAGGGAATAGAGAAAAATATACAACCAAAAGCAAAGTCTTAGGAAAAAGTCTAACTTCTCTAAGAAACAGCCAGAATTCCGAATATTGTACTATCTAGAAGAGATACCTGCACTCCCATGTTCACTGCAGTATTATTCACAATAGCCAAAACTTGGGAACAACCTAAGTGTCCATGGACAGATGAATAGATAAAGAGAATGTGGTTCTAACTGGCTGTGAGATTGCCTCATAGAATATAGTCCCATAGAGGCCAAGAAGACAATCTCACAACCAGCTAACCAAAATGGAATTCATCTATCAACTTCCTAATACATCTCCCTTTGGGTTCAGCATCTCTCAACTATCCACAGTATTAAACTCAGAAGAAAACAAAACTTCTGAATTAACTGCCTAGCCTTATTATCACTGTTATTTTTACTTTTCATCTTAATCCAACTGTAAGTGCTAATAAGTAGCAAAAGTGGTCTGCACTTATCTTTTCTAGTGGTATAATAAAAAAATACGGGTTTTACAAGATCTGTTTCACCATATACCACCTCTGCAGCCTACAATAAATTAAGATTATTTAACATTTCCATTTACCTTCAAAACAAATACTCCTACTAGAAGCAAGGTGTTTTCTTGTTTGTTTTACTATGGAAACATCCATACTAAAAATGTGAGGAAGTGACTGAAGTGTTTGCTGTCGTAGGATGCCTCAGTGAAATGAAAGTTTCCTAGTCTGCATTCTACAAAATCGACATTCCACTTGAAGCAGAGAGATGCCTAACTAAGGTACTGCTTTCAGTACATCCTTAATGGAGGAAGAGAGTTCACAAGGCTTCCAATAAGGAAAAGGTGAAAAGGGGAGAACTGTTGAGATCCACCCACAGAAATAAAAGCAGAGGGCGAAGTCCAAAGTAGCTTCCATCTAACATCTCAGCAGAGAGTTAGGCGTAATGATGACTGAAAGAAGCCAGACCAAAAGAATACACACTGCATCCATCCATTTCTATGAAATCCAGTAACAGGGAAAAATTAGACTATGATGATGGAAGTCAACAGTGGTAACTTCTAGGTGGAGAGGAGAAGGATACTGTCTGTGAAGGGGGCTAGAGATCCTTCTGGGATGCGAAAAATGTTCTGTATCTTGATCCAGGTAGTGGTTTCATGAGTGCATACGTGTGTAAAAATTCAGGGGGCTTAGCACTTAATATTTGGGCACTTTAAATGTATTAATACCTCAAAATAAAACAAATTGAGGGGGTTGGGGGTCAAGTCAGGACAAGGCCCATAAAATCCTGTAAGATTCTATAAACTTTTAATTTTTTCATGTTTTAAAATTTGTGTTGCCTATGATCTTCTTCTCTGTGGTGAAAAGCAATAAATGTGTTACAAAGGAAGTTCAGTGTTTCTTTGTAAGTAGCTAGGAAGGTGGAAGCTGGGCAGTCTTCGGTACCTTCGGTGTCTTGAGTCTGAGAGGGCTAGAAACTGAAAGAAGAGAGTGAACAGTGGTAGCCAAGTGCCTGACACGAGGACAGGAGGACATGGACAGACAGGGCTTGACAGGCAATTAGAAACCCCACGGGTTCTGCACGCTTATTGGTGTTCGTTAATAACTCACCTACATACTATAATATATTCCCTGATGTGCTGCAGGTACTTTTTAAACTTTATCCCACTTGGTTAAAAATATACTCATTCTTCCAACAGATTTTTTTAGAAATTATTTCCTCCCAAATTAATCTGAATACGAAATCTAACCTCAGGCACGAGGAACATAAACTCTACCAATAACCATCCTTAACTCTGGACAATACCAAGGAAAAAACTGTGTGTTATATGATGTGAAGCTGTACACACTCATTTTATAGCTTTCATTAGCTGGTATAACCATGCGCTGTGCTCCTCTGACACATTTATGGAAGATGTTTGCGAAAGTCACAAAGAAGGGGGTACATGAAACCAATGAACAAACCAACCTAGATCAACCAATCCTTTACAATCCCACCATTCAATGAAAGAAAAAAGGTGATGTAATGGTCTAAGACAAAGAAAGTAGAATGACCAAGGCCTTATAACAAACCCTCTAAATGGATGATTTCATTCTCACCTTTATCACGATCATAGAGTAAATCCTCTGTTGAGCAAGGGCTACCATCCTGGGATTCCGGGGGGCAGAAGGGGGAGACACAGGGTGAGTGACTGCTGCAACTGCTGCTGCGCTCCTGCACAGAGGGGGTCTGCGTGTCGATGCTGCGCGTGCTGCTGCTCCGGTAGTGAGCAGGGAGCGGGGCTCTCCGACCATCCGGGATATCCACAGGCTGGAAGAGCAACAACCATCACACCGTCAGTGACAGTTCATATACTCCATCCATATAGAAAGCTCTGGTGTTTCTTTTGATTTCATTTTGCAGTATTATCGCCACCACAGTTGATTCTTCAGAGAATAAAGATACCAATCTTGTGTCTTAATTTCTGCCAGTCACTTTTAGGTCAGCACTCCCAGTAATACTCTTCAAGGACAGGGGCTTCTTTTAATACTGTATCCCTAGCACTGTGCCTGGCACACAGCAGACATTCAATAAACATTTGCTTTAAGAATTAGTCAAACCGCTCAAGAAGTCACTTTGACTTGATAATAAAAAAAGAGAAATCTCATATTCACAGGTATGGATTTCCGTTTGTTCATTCTTTATTATTATTTTTTTTACAAGCCAGGAACAGATTTTGCAGTTTACCCAAAATTTATAATAAAAGGTTTATGCTATTAGTACTCAAGGGAGGATATTAAGATAACTCAGAACATTTCTTCTAATTTGGTATCCAACCGAGTAGGACTACTAATGAATTTTGCTTAGTTCTAATGCATTGTTCTGAGTGGCAAAAATAAACAATAGAAATTAAGTTATAATCATAGAATCATATATGAATCATATATTTTTGACCCGAGAAGACCCTAGACCTCATAAGTACAATGTTTTTACCAATAAAGAACCTATAGTTTATTTTATTTTATTTTTTAAATAAATGTATTTATTTTATTTATTTTTGGCAGCATTGGGTCGTCTTTGCTGAGCGCGGGCTTTCTCTAGTTGCGGCGAGCGAGGGCTACTCTTCGTTGCAGTGGCTTCTCTTGTTGCGGAGCACAGGCTCTAGAGCACAGACTCAGTAGTTGTGGCGCACGGGCTTAGTTGATCCGCAGCATGTGGGATCTTCCCAGACCAGGGCTCGAACCCGTGTCCCCTGCATTGGCAGGCGGATTCTTAACCACTGCACCACCAGGGAAACCCCAAGAACTTAAAGTTTAGAGCTCCTGGTGACATGGTCAATTAAATGGCATCAGAGCTTCAGCTGCAGTGGACTCTTTCTAACTCTGCTTCTGCTGTAAAGATATATCTTGCTCATCAGCATGCTAACAAAGTGAGGTCAACAAATACAATTGTATATATTTACAGTATTTTTGTCATTACATAGACAAGATTGAAATGCTAGGAAAAAAGAACCAATATATTCTTAGTTTATTTACAACTTATTTTCACTGTTTACTGCTATTACTCTGAGCTTTGTCATTTCAGAGATTTTAGAAACACTGTCAGAGGGAAAATGAAGTAAGATAAAATTAGGCAAGACTCAAAATATATCAATGTTTTTCTACAACAAATTAAGTGAAGGTCAAAACCTAAAATAAAAACTTCATCTATCTATGCAGAGTTGCTAAACCAAAGCTATACCATTTTCACAACCTGACGATGACCAAGCTACTGTAAAGAGAATATTCAATTATGGAATATTAGTTAATTTTGTCAACAAACAAAAAAAGTAAAATTTTCCAATTTAGTAAAGAAATATTCCCAAAGGAATATTAAGTTACTTGGTCAAACGCTAAGAAAATTATTTATTATTTAAAATTTTTCTTTTACTTAACTAAATTTAGATTTTAATTACAACACTGCACTAAATTTTAGAATGAACAATTCTAAGAATAAATCATTGGTGCAGGTTTTTGGGGTTTTTTTTGGACAAAATTATGTGATAGGTGTGTGAGATTTTCAGAACAACCCATAAAGAAAGTTCATTTTGGAAAATATATGAGGGTTTCATGACAGAGGTCTTTCTTAAAACTTAGATATTTAAGTCAAGGAAAATGCTGCTTTAATAAAATGTCAATATTGGTAATTAGTAAAAGAATAATGTATCAATTTGTAACTAAAAAAAGTTTAAGAATTTGAGTTATCTTTTATTCATGTCCTATTTGATACAATCATTTTGTATTCCCATTTCTGAATCTTTAACTGGATAATATATATCAATTTCCTTAACCAACTTCTGTTTTGTTGAAGAGGGGGTTCAGAAGAATTAGAATAACAAAACAGATTTTAGAAGTTTACACATTTACACAAAATAATGATGGGAAATATAAAGGCTTAGGAAGCTACTGACAGGTTCACTGATGGTGACATTTTGATTTATTAAAACTTTGAGGCACACTTAATCATAAATCTAAAAATTCTTAAAATTAATATTTTAGCTATAACTGTGTAGGTTACCCCAGAGTAATTCTGAAGTGGCTACTGTGAAATTAGAATATGACTTACTTAAAAGCAGAACTATGTTATTTTTTTTTTAATTGGAGTAAAATTGCTTTACAATGTTGTGTTAGTTTCTGCTGTACAATGAAGTGAATCAGCTATATGTATACCTATATCTCCTCCCTCTTGGACCTCCCTCCCGCCCCCCTGCCCCATCCCATCCGTCTAGGTCGTCACAGAGCACCAAGCTGAGCTCCCTGTGCTATACAGCAGGTTCCCACTAGCTATCTATTTTACACATGGTAGTGTATTTATGTCAAACCTAATCTCCCAATTTGTCCCACCTTCCCCTTCCCCCCGTGTTCACATGTCCATTCTCTACATCTGCGTCTCTATTCCTACCCTACAAATAGGTTCATCTGTAACATTTTTCTAGATTGCACAGATATGTCTTAATATACTATATTTGTTTTTCTCTTTCTGGCTTACTTCACTCTGTATGACAGACTCTAGGCCCATCCACATCTCTAGGTCCATCCACATCCCAATTTCGTTCCTTTTTATGGCTGAGTGATATTCCATTGTATATATGTACCACATCTTTATCCATTCATCTATCATTGGACATTTAGGTTGTTTCCATGTCCTGGCTATTGTAAATAGTGCTGCAATGAACATTGGGGTACATGTGTCCTTTTGAATTATGGTTTTCTCAGGGTATATTCCCAGTAGTGGGATTGCTGGGTCATATGGTAGTTCTATTTTTAGTTTTTTAAGGAACCTCCATACTGTTCTCCCTAGTGGCTGTATCAATATACATTCCCACCAACAGTGTAGGAGGGTTCCCTTTTCTCCACACCCTCTCCAGCATTTACTGTTCATAGATTTTTTGATGGCCGTTCTGACCGGTGTGAGATGATACCTCACTGTAGTTTTGATTTGCATTTCTCTAATAATTAGTGATGTTGAGCATCTTTTCACGTGCTTCTTAGCCATCTGTATGTCTTCTTTGGTGAAATGACTATTTAGGTCTTCTGCCCATTTTTTAATTGGGTTGTTTGTTTTTTTGATATTGAGCTCCATGAGCTGTTTGTATATTTTAGAGATTAATTCTTTGACCGTTGCTTTATTTGCAAATATTTTCTCCCATTCTGAGAGCTGTTTCTTTGTCTTGTGTATGGTTTCCTTTGCTGTGCAAAAGCTTTTAAGTTTCATTAGATCCCATTTGTTAATTTTTGGTTTCATTTTCATTACTCTAGGAGGTGGGTCAAAAAGATGTGTTTTTCCTATGTTTTCCTCTAAGAGTTTTATAGTGTCTGGTCCTACATTTAGGTCTTTAATCCTTTTGGAGTTTATTTTTGTGTATGGTGTTAGGGAGTGTTCTAATTTCATTCTTTTACATGTAGCTGTCCAGTTTTCTCATCACCACTTACTGAAGAGGCTGTCTTTTCTCCATTGTATGTTCTTGCCTCCTTTGTCATAAATTAGGTGACCATATGTGTGTGGGTTTATCTCTGGGCTTTCTATCCTGTTCCATTGATCTACATTTCTGTTTTTGTGCCAGTACCATACTGTCTTGATTACTGTAGCTTTGTAGTAGAGTTTGAAGTCAGGGATTCCTCCAGCTCCGTTTTTGTTTCTCAAGATTGCTTTGGCTATTCGGGGTCTTTTGCATTTCCACACAAATTGTAAAATTTTTTGTTCTAATTCTGTGAAGAATGCCATTGGTAGTTTGATAGGGATTGCACTGAATCTGTAGATTGCTTTGGGTAGTATAGTCATTTCACAATATTGATTCTTCCAATCCAAGAACATGGTACATTTCTCCATCTGTTTATGTCATTTTTCATTTCTTTCATCAGTGTTTTATAGTTTTCTGAGTACAGGTTTTCTGCCTCCTTAGGTAGGTTTATTCCTAGGTATTTTGTTCTTTTTGTTGCGATAGTAAATGGGATTGTTTCCTTAATTTCTCTTTCTGATTTTTCATTGTTAGTGTATAGGAATGCAAGAGATTTCTGTGCATTAATTTTGTATCCTGCAACTTTACTAAATTCAGTGATTAGTTCTGGTAGTTTTCTGGTGGCATCTTTAGGATTTTCTATGTATAGTATCATATCATCTGCAAACAGTGACAGTTTTACTTCGTCTTTTCCAATTTGTATTCCTTTTATTTTTCTTCTCTGATTGCCATGGCTAGGACTTCCAAAACCATATTGAATAAGAGTGGCAAGAGTGGACATCCTTGTCTTGTTCCTGATCTTAGTGGAAATGCTTTCAATTTTTTACCATTGAGTATGATGTTTGCTGTGGGTTTATCATATATGGCCTTTATTATGTTGAGGTAAGTTCCCTCTACGCCCATTTTCTGGAGAGTTTTTATCATAAATGGTGTTGAATTTTGTCAAAAGTTTTTTCTGAGTCTATTGAGATGATCATATGGTTTTTATTCCTTAATTTGTTAATATGGTGTATCACATTGATTGATTTGCATATACTGAAGAATCCTTGCATTCCTGGGATAAATCCCACTTGATCATGGTGTATGATCCTTTTAATGTGATGTTGGATTCTGTTTGCTAGTATTTTTTTGAGGATTTTTGCATCTATGTTCATCAGTGATATTGGCCTGTAGTTTTCTTTCTTTGTGACATCTTTGTCTGGTTTTGGTATCAGGGTGATGGTGGCTTTGTAGAATGAATTTGGGAGTGTTCCTCCCTCTGCAATTTTTTGGAAGAGTTTGAGAAGGATCAGCGTTAGCTCTTCTCTAAATGTTTCATAGAATTTGCCTAAGAAGCCATCCGGTCCTGTACTTTTGTTTGTTGGAAGATTTTTAATTACAGTTTCAATTTCATTACTTGTTTATATTTTCTAATTCTTCCTGGTTCAGTCTTGGAAAATTGTACCTTTCCAAGAATTTGTCCATTTCTTCCAGGTTGTCCATTTTATTGGCATATAATTGTTTGTAGTATTGTTTGTAGTAGTCTCTTATAATCCTTTGTATTTCTGCAGTGTCAGTTGAGATTTCTCCTTTTTCATTTCTAATTTTATTGATCTGTGTCCTTTCCCTTTTTTTCTTGATGAGTCTTGGCTAAAGGTTTATCAATTTTGGTTATCTTTTCAAAGAACCAACTTTTAGTTTCATTGATCTTTGCTATTGTTTTCATCATTTCTATTTCATTTATTTCTTCTCTGATCTTTATGATTTCTTTCCTTCTACTGACTCTGGGTTTTCTTTGTTCTTGTTTCTCTAGTTGCTTTAGGTGTAAGGTTAGATTGTTTATTTGAGATTTTTCTTGGTTCTTGAGGTGAGATTGAATTGCTATAAACTTGCCTCTTAGAAGTGCTTTTGTTGCATCCCACAGATTTTGGATCACAGATTTTGTGTTTTCGTTGTCATTTGTTTCTATGTATTTTTTAATTTTATATTTTAATAAATTTTTTATTTTTAATGTATTTTTAAATTTAATTTAATTTTTAATTTAATTTAATTTTTTAAATTTCTTCTTTGATTTCTTCAGTGATCTCTTGGTTATTTAGTAGCGTACTGTTTAGCCTCCATGTATTTGTGTTTTTTACAGTTTTTTTCCTGGAACTGATTTTCAGTCTCATAGTGTTGTAGTCAGAAAAGATGCTTGATATGATTTCAATTTTCTTAAATTTTCTGAGGCTTGTGACCCAAGACATGATCTATCCTGGAGAATGTTCTGTGTGCATGTGAGAAGAAAGTGTATTCAAGCAGAACTATGTTACTAAGTTTCATCTTCTAGTATAGTTTTGCTTAGCAGTTCTTAAAGAATTAGCAAATATGTGTCTGATTATCTCATCCTCAAAAAATTAGACCAATTCTACTTCCTTACATTACTGTTCTTAAATGTTAACTTAATGTATAAAGGAAACATTTTAATGGTATACACAGCTAAGCTAAGAGCACAATTTCCAAAGGGTTCCTTTTTGGCCTAATGAATATAACATAAAAATTTAACTCTAGGGAGAGTAAACTGGCACAACCTTTTGGGATGGTAATTTTAGCAATATTCATCAAAATTTAAAACGTGCAAATGCTTTGACCCAGCAGTTTCACAGCCAGGGAATTGTCTGCCAAGAGTACACTATGTTTTCTAAAGCACTGCTTATGATGACAAAAACTGAAAACAATCTAAATGCCCATCAGTAGGGGACTTTTAAATTATGGTACATTCATACAGTGATTCAATATATATTAGCATACATACACATATTTGGAAGCATATACAATAAACTGTGATTAATGCTTATATCTGCTAAGCAATATTCAGAGTTGGAAAAAGTTTCTTTTTCAGTTTTATAAATATAATATTGAACTGTGTGAATTTTGAGATGAACTCTAAATCAGTTTTAAAACCTACACATTATTTGAAGGAATTAGATACACATTTGACATAAATTAAATCATATTTTAGTTCTAAAAAACCATCAGATAGATAATTAAGCCAAATGCTACTTGATGTTTTCTTTTGTTGAGTATATCTTTAAAATGTGGTCAAATATAGGTTCATATGCAGGAGTGTCCAGATTTCCTTTCTGGGACAGAGGTAATTTATAAAGTATTTTTGATTAATTCAAATAGATCAGAGACCTAAATATAAGAGAAAGCTAAAACCATAAAACTCTTAGAAGAAAACACAAGAATAAATCATTGTGACCTTAGATTAGGCAATCTTTTAGATATGACCCAAAAGAAAATGAAAAGTGAAAAGACAACCCACAGAATAGGAGATATTTTCAAACCATATATCTAATAAGGGATTTTTATCTAGAAGGTAAGAACTTTATAAAGACCTTTTACCAAGCAATAGTAAAAAGACAACCTAATTTTGAAATGGGAAAAGGATCTAAATAGACAGTTTTCCAGATAAGATATACAAATGGTCAACACCATGATGAGATACCACTTCACATCCACTAGAATGGCTACAATAAAAAAGACACATAATTACAAGTGTTGCTGAAGATGGAGAAATTGGAACCTTCAGACACAGCTGGTGGGGATGTAAAATGGTGCAGTGCAGCCACTTTGGAAAGTAGTCTGGCAGCTTCTCAAAAGGTTAAACAAAGAGTTACCATACAAGCAATTCCACTCATGGGTATATACTCAACAGAAATGAAAACATCATGTTCACACAAAAACTTGTATATAAACTTCATAGCAGCATTACTCATAATAGCCAAAAAGTAGAAACAATGGAAATGTTTATCAATTAATGACTGGATAATAAAATCTGTATGATTGAATATTATTTGGCAATAAAAAGGAATGAAGTACTGATACATATTACACTATAGGTGAACCTTAAAAACATTATGCTCAGTGAAAAACATCTGTTACAAAGGCCATATATTGCATGACTGCATTTATATGAAATATCTAGAACAGGCCAATTCATAGACATAGACAGTAGATTAGTTGTTGCCTCACTGGAGGAAAATAAGAGATGACTGCTAAAGGGTATGGAGTTTCTTTTTGGGGTGATGAAAAAGCTGTAAAGTTGACTGCGGTATTGGTTGCACAACTCTGTGAATATGCTAAAAACCACTGACTTGTACACTTTAATTGGGTAAACTGTATGGTATGTGAATTATATCTAATAAAGCTGTAACCCCCCAAAAAAAACTTTTGAGACAGTCCACAATATTAAAGAAAGAAGTGATTCAAACATTCCATGTAACCTTACCTTGGACACTTCCTCTTTCCCGTTATTTTCTTTAATGAATACCTTTTCTAATTCAGGACTTATTCCTTCTACATTGCAGGGCACACGTGAAACAGATGATTTTGGCACTGATACATTTGACAGTGGCATAGGGACTGATCTTGATCCAGTAGCCTACAAAACAGAAGATAAGGTGTTACCAAATTATTTGTGGCCAAAGAAATCAAGAACTAAAGAGCATGGTAAATCTTAAAAGAGAAACTCAATGAGCAGAGTTATTTTGAAATTTCAAATACAATATAAATACAGATACACATACAGCAGTTTAGGTTCCAAAGTAAGGAAGTAAGGTAAAAATTACAGAGTCAAAATAATCCTTTATGTAAGTATAATAATCCTTTATAAATCCTTTATGTAACTAAGTAGGATTGTAAACTGTATACACTTTTCCAGTAGAATGGCAGAAATCGAGTGTCCTCTGTGCTGTTTAATTTTTTTTCTTTTTTTTTACTGGAAAAGCATAGTTGAAATCATGTAAGTTGAGTGTATCATGTGAAACTTCAGCTGTGCTCTTTGCTTGTGTATGTGTTTAAAAGATTTGTTCCCTGCCCTGTGACAATTACCTTCTAATATTTTTCATTTCCATTTTATCAACCATTTAAGAAAGCCTTTTGGATTACTAAGTAGTGTGGCAACAACATCATGTTAAGTTCAGTAACACTCACTTAACTATAAGGTTGCTTTCAAAAGTCCTTTGGAGGAGAGGAACCAAGATGGCGGAGTAGAAGGACGTGCTCTCACTCCCTCTTACGAGAACACCAGAATCACAACTAGCTGCTGGACAATCATCGACAGGAAGACACTGGAACTCACCAAAAAAGATACCCCACATCCAAAGACAAAGGAGAAGCCACAATGAGACGGTAGGAGGGGCACAGTCACAGTAAAATCATATCCCATAACTGGTGCGTGGGTGACTCACAGACTGGAGAACACTTATACCACAGAAGTCCACCCACTGGAGTGAAGGTTCTGAGCCCCACGTCAGGCTTCCCAACCTGGGGGTCCGGCAACGGGAGGAGGAATTCATAGAGAATCAGACTTTGAAGCCTAGTGGGAATTGATTGCAGGACTTCAACAGGACTGGGGGCAACAGAGACCCCACTCTTGGAGGATGCACATAGAACAGTGTGCGCATCGGGACCCAGGGGAAGGAGCAGTGACCCCGGGAGAGACTGAACCAGACCTACCTGCTAGTATTGGAAGGTCTCCTGCAGAGGCGGGGGGTGGCTCTGTTTCACCGTGGGGACAAGGACACTGGCAGCAGAAGTTCTGGGAAGTACTCCTTGGCGTGAGCCCTCCCAGAGTCTGCCATTAAGCCCACCAAAGAGCCCAGGTAGGCTCCAGTGTTGGGTTGCCTCAGGCCAAACAACCAACAGGGAGGGAACCCAGCCCCACCCATCAACAGTCAAGTGGATTAAAGTTTTACTGAGCTCTGACCACCACAGCAACAGTCAGATCTACCCACCACCAGAGCCTCCCATCAAGCCTCTTAGATAGCCTCAACCACCAGAGGGCAGGCAGCAGAATCAAGAAAAACTACAGTCCTGCAGCCTGTGGAACAAAAACCACATTCACAGAAAGATAGACAAGATGAAAAGGCAGAAAGCTATGTACTAGATAAAGGAACAAGATAAAACCCCAGAAAAGCAACTAAATGAAGTGGAGATAGGCAACCTTCCAGAAAAAGAATTCAGAATAATGATAGTGAAGGTGATCCAGGACCTCGGAAAAAGAATGGAGGCAAAGATCAAGACGATGCAAGAAGTGTTTAACAAAGACCTAGAAGAATTAAAGAACAAACAAACAGAGATGAACAATACAATAACTGAAATGAAAACTACACTAAAAGGAATCAATAGCAGAATAACTGAGGCAGAAGAACGGATAAGTGACCTGGAAGACAGAATGGTGGAATTCACTGCTGCAGAACAGACTAAAGAAAAAAGAATGAAAAGAAATGAAGACAGCCTAAGAGACCTCTGGGACAACGTTAAACGCAACAACATTCGCATTATAGGGGTCCCAGAAGGAGAAGAGAGAGAGAAAGGACCAGAGAAAATATTTGAAGAGATTATAGTCGAAAACTTCCCTAACATGGGAAAGGAAATAGCCACCCAAGTCCAGGAAGCGCAGCAAGTCCCATACAGGATAAACCCAAGGAGAAACACGCCGAGACATACAGTAATCAAAACTGGCAAAAATTAAAGACATAGAAAAATTATTGAAAGCAGCAAGGGAAAAAAGACAAATAACATAAAAGGGAACCCCCATAAGGTTAACAGCTGATTTCTCAGCAGAAACTCTACAAGACAGAAGGGAGTGGCATGATATACTTAAAGTGATGAAAGGGAAGAACCTACAACCAAGATTACTCTACCCGCAAGGACCTCATTTAGATTTGATGGAGAAATCAAAAGCTTTACAGACAAGCAAAAGCTAAGAGAATTCAGCACCACCAAACCTGCTCTACAACAAAGGCTAAAGGAACTTCTCTAAGTGGGAAACACAAGAGAAGAAAAGGACCTACAAAAACAAACCCAAAACAATTAAGAAAATGGTCATAGGAACATACATATCAGTAATTACCTTAAACGTGAATGGATTAAATGCTCCAACCAAAAGACACAGGCTTGCTGAATGGATACAAATACAAGACCCATATATATGCTTCTACAAGAGACCCACTTCAGACCTAGGGACACATCCAGATTGAAAGTGAGGGGATGGAAAAAGATATTCCATGCAAATGGAAATCAAAAGAAAGGTGGAGTAGCTATACTCATATCAGATAAAATAGACATTAAAATAAAGAATGTTACAAGAGACAAGGAAGGACACTACGTAATGATCAAGGGATCAATCCAAGAAGAAGATATAACAATTATAAATATATATGCACCCAACATAGGAGCACCTCAATACATAAGGCAACTGCTAACAGCTATAAAAGAGGAAATCGACAGTAACACACTAATAGTGGGGGAATTTAACACCTCACTTACACCAAAGGACAGATCATCCAAAATGAAAATAAATAAGAAAACAGAAGCTTTAAATGACACAATAGACCAGATTTAATTGATATTTACAGGACATTCCATCCAAAAACAGCAGATTACACTTTCTTCTCAAGTGCGCACGGAACATTCTCCAGGATAGATCACATCTTGGGTCACAAATCAAGCCACAGTAAATTTAAGACAACTGAAATCATATGCAGCCTCTTTTCTAACCACAATGCTATGAGATTAGAAATGAATTACAGGGAAAAAACCGTAAAAAACATAAACACATGGAGGCTAAACAATACGTTACTAAATAACCAAGACATCACTGAAGAAATCAAAGAGAAAATCAAAAAATACCTAGAGACAAATGACAATGAAAACACGACGATCCAAAACCTGTGGGATGCAGCAAAACCAGTTCTAAGACGGAAGTTTATAGGTATACAAGCCTACCTAAAGAAACAATAAAAATCTCAAGTAAACAATCTAACCTTACACCTAAAGGAACTAGAGAAAGAAGAACAAACAAAACCCAAAGTTAGCAGAAGGAAAGAAATCATAAAGATCAGAGCAGAAATAAATGAAATAGAAACAAAGAAAACAATAGCAAAGATCAATAAAACTAAAAGCTGGTTCTTTGAGAAGATAAACAAAATTGATAAACCATTAGCCAGACTCATCAAGAAAAAGAGGGAGAGGACTCAAATCAATAAAATTAGAAATGAAAAAGGAGAAGTTACAACAGACACTGCAGAAATACAAAGCATCCTAAGAGACTACTACAAGCAACTCTATGCCAATAAAATGGACAACCTGGAAGAAATGGACAAATTCTTAGAAAGGTATAATCTTCCAAGACTGAACCAGGAAGAAACAGAAAATATGAACAGACCAATCACAAGTAATGAAATTGAAACTGTGATTAAAAATCTTCCAACAAACAAAAGTCCAGGACCAGATGGCTTCACAGGTGAATTCTATCAAACATTTAGAGAAGAGCTAACACCCATCCTTCTCAAACTCTTCCAAAAAATTACAGAGGAAGTAACACTCCCAAACTCATTCTATGAGGCCACCATCACCTTGATACCAGAACCAGACAAAGATAGTACAAAAAAAGAAAATTACAGACCAATATCACTGATGAATATAGATGCAAAAATCCTCAACAAAATACTAGCAAACAGAATCCAACAACACATTAAAAGGATCATACACCACAATCAAGTGGGATTTATCCCAGGGATGCAAGGATTCTTCAATATATGCAAATCAATCAATGTGATACACCATATTAACAAATTGAAGAATAAAAACCATATGATCATCTAATAGATGCAGAAAAAGCTTTTGACAAAATTCAACACCCATTTATGACAAAAACTCTCCAGAAAGTGGGCATAGAGGGAACCTACCTCAACATAATAAAGGCCATATACGACAAACCCACAGCAAACATCATTCTCAATGGTGAAAAACTGAAAGCATTTCCTCTAAGATCAGGAACGAGATAAGGATGTCCACTCTCACCACTATTATTCAACATAGTTTTGGAAGTCCTAGCCACGGCAATCAGAGAAGAAAAAGAAATAAAAGGAATCCAAATAGGAAAAGAAGTAAAACTGTCACTGTTTGCAGATGACATGATACTGTACAGAGAGAATCCTAAAGATGCTACCAGAAAACTACTGGAGCTAATCAATGAATTTTGTAAAGTAGCAGGATACAAAGTTAATGCACAGAAATCTCTTGCATTCCTATACACTAATGATGAAAAATCTGAAAGAGAAATTAAGGAACCACTCCCATTTACCATTGCAACAAAAAGAATAAAATTCCTAGGAATAAACCTACCTAAGGAGACAAAAGACCTGTATGCAGAAAACTATAAGACACTGATGAAAGAAATTAAAGATGATACCAACAGATGGAGAGATATACCATGTTCTTGGACTGGAAGAATCAATATTGTGAAAATGACTATACTACCCAAAGCAATCTACAGATTCAATGCAATCCCTATCAAATTACTAATGACATTTTTTACAGAACTAGAACAAATCATCTTATAATTTGTATGGAGACACAAAAGACCCCGAATAGCCAAAGCAGTCTTAAGGGAAAAAAACGAAGCTGGAGGAATCAGACTCCCTGACTTCAGACTATACTACAAAGCTACAGTAATCAAGACAGTATGGTACTGGCATAAAAACAGAAACATAGATCAATGGAACAAGATAGAAAGCCCAGAGATAAACCCACGCACCTATGGTCAATTAATCTATGACAAAGGAGGCAAAGATATACAATGGAGAAAAGACAGTCTCTTCAATAAGTGGTGCTGGGAAAAATGGACAGCTACATGTAAAAGAATGAAATTAAAATACTTCCTACACCATACACAAAAATAAACTCAAAATGGATTCAAGACCTAAATGTAAGACCGGACACTATAAAACTCTTAGAGGAAAACATAGGAAGAACACTCTTTGACATAAATCACAGCAAGATCTTTTTTGATCCACCTCCTAGAGTAATGGAAATAAAAACAAAAATAAACAAATGGGACCTAATGAAACTTCAAAGCTTTTGCACGCAAAGGAAACCATGAACAAGACGAAAAGACAACCCTCAGAATGGGAGAAAATATTTGCAAACGAATCAACGGACAAAGGATTAATCTCCAAAATATATAAACAGCTCATTCCGCTCACTAGTAAAGAAACAAACAACCCAATCCAAAAATGGGCAGAAGACCTAAATAGACATTTCTCCAAAGAAGACATACAGATGGCCAAGAAGCACATGAAAAGATGCTCAACATCACTAATTATTAGAGAAATGCAAATCAAAAGTACAATGAGGTATCACTTCACACCAGTTAGAATGGGCATCATCAGAAAATCTACAAACAACAAATGCTGGAGAGGGTGTGGAGAAAAGGGAACCCTCTTGCAATGTTGGTGGGAATGTAAATTGATACAGCCACTATGGAAAACAATATGGAGGTTCCTTAAAAACTAAAAATAGAATTACCATATGATCCAGCAATCCCACTACTGGGCATATACCCAGAGAAAACCATAATTCAAAAAGACACATGCACTGCAATGTTCACTGCAGCACTATTTACAATAGCCAGGTCATGGAAACAACCTAAGTGCCCATCGACAGACGAATGGATAAAGAAGATGTGGTACATATATACAATGGAATATTACTCAGCCATAAAAAGGAACGAAATTGGGTCATTTGTAGAGATGTGGATGGACCTAGAGACTGTCATACAGAGTGAAGTAAGTCAGAAAGAGAAAAACAAATATCGTATATTAACGCATGTATGTGGAACGTAGAAAAATGGTACAGATGAACTGGTTTGCAGGGCAGAAGTTGAGACACAGATGTAGACAACAAATGTATGGACACCAAGGGGGGAAAACCGCGGTGGGGTGGGCATGGTGGTGTGCTGAATTGGGCGATTGGGATTGACATGTATACACTGATGTGTACAAAGTTGATGACTGATTAAAAAAAAAAAGAAAATGGGAAAAAAAAAAAAGTCCTTTGGAGGAGTTGTCAAAAATTAACGACCTCTCATAGCTGTCCTGCAGGAGGTACGACAAAGTGTTAAGACAAGCCTTTTGATGCTCAAGGAACTTAAAGAACAGAAAGGAAATAAGAAAATTAAAGATGATCAAGGTAAAAAAGAAGAACAGTATATGATCTCTACCTTATTCTGAATGATTAACGTTGATATATATGATTCATAATGAGGTAGACAGCTAGTCATTGATTAAATGAATAATATATTTCCCACACTCAGTGCTGTGCTCCTGCCATCTGTAAACTGGTGCCCACGAATGTCCTTTGTCTCATTATTAATGCATGAGCTTTTTTCATATTAAAGTTGTAACTCTTTGTCATACATTTACTGTTTACTTTAGTATGAAGTATCTTTCAGTACTTTTACGGTTTTTCATATTTAAATATTTAACCTACCATGATTTATTTTTTTGTATGTTATGAAGTAGTATTTTTTTCCCACATAGTAATCAAACTGCCCCAACATTTCTTTATGGATTCTGTATTTGATTTCCTTGAGTTGTTACTTGATAATCCCTATACAGAGCTCCACTTTAACTGCTATAACTTTATAGCAGTTACATTTTGCATTTTGGTATCCTATAGGGAAAGCCTTTTCAAATTTTCTTTTTAACTGGCATTACTTTTCCATATTACCTTTGAAAATAACTTTTAAAGTAATAAAACAATTCCTTTTACATTTCCATTGGCACTCAATTTGTACGTTAATTTTGGGCAAATTACTATTTGAAAAATATTGTCTTCCCATGCATGAATGACTTCCCATTTGTCTCTATTTTATATTTCATATCCTCAATAAAGTCTTATAGTTTGCATATTGCTTTTAAGCCTAGGCATTTTATATTTTTCATTATATATATACTAACATGTTATTGCTAGTTGTAACATAATAAGAAATATGTACTTGGTTTCTACCCCTGGTTCGTGACACAGAGTTCCTAAAATCTTGTAATTTCCTGAGGGACAGGGGCACTAGGAGCATCTTTTGTTCCAATATTTGGTTTTTGACACCAGTCCTGACACATAGCTCCTAAATCCCTTGGAATTTCCTGGGAGATAGGACCAAGAGTTTTTTGTTCTAATGAGGTGACTCTTGGTGGGTTCCTGAATAGGTTCTGAATGGGGGGGCTGGTCACTAGAAAGAAGCCATGATTAGAAGCCTGGAACTTCCAGTCCAGCCCCCATCCCCCTCATCCTCTGGTGAGGAGAGGGGCTGGAGACTGAGTTAATAATTAATCATGCCTATGTGATGAAGCCTCCAAAAACATCCCTACACTACGGGTTCAGAGAGCTTCCAGGTTGGTGAACACACATCCATGTACCAGAAGGGTGGCACACCCCAACTCCATGCGAGCAGAAGCTCTTGCACGTGAGTTACTTACAGACCTTGCCCTGTGCACCTCTTCATCCTGCTGTTCCTCTGTATATATCCTTTACTATATCCTTTGTAATAAACAAGGAAATGTGTTTCCCTGAGTTCTTTCAGCCGTTACAGCAAGTTACTGAACCTGAAGAAGGGGCTGTGGGAATCCCTTCTTTATAGCCAGTAGGTCAAAAGTACAGTGACAATCTGGACCTTTCAACTGGCATC
Organism: Balaenoptera borealis; assembly: GCF_965194805.1. Taxonomy (NCBI): domain Eukaryota; kingdom Metazoa; phylum Chordata; class Mammalia; order Artiodactyla; family Balaenopteridae; genus Balaenoptera; species Balaenoptera borealis. The sequence continues at coordinate 67,902,120 of NC_138864.1, forward strand.
TGAAGAGGGGCAGTTTTGTGGGGCGGAGTCCTTCATCTGTGAGGTCTGTGCTAACTCCACGTAGTTAGTGTTATAACTGAATTGTAGGACACTTGGTTGGTGTCTGGCGAGTCGGAGAACTGGTTGGTGTGGGAGAAAAATCTCACGCATTTGGTGTCAGGAATGTTATAAGCAGAGGGAAACAGTAGTTTACCTTTACTAGTATAGGAGAAAACAACTGATTTTTATATGTTTACATTTTATCTGATCATTAAGTTCTCAGTTTTTCTCCTTTTTATTGTGAAAATTATAATCATAAACATAATTAAACAGAATAGTATAATGAACACTCAGGTGCACGTCATCCAGTTCCAAAACTTATCAACATTTCTAACTTTATTTCACCTAAACATCCACTTGTTTTTGTTCTTTGAGTATATTAAAGCACATTCTAGACTTCATATTTCATCTACAACTATTTCAGTATGTATAGCAAAAGATAATTATTTTTAAACATAACTACAATGCCAAAAAATTCAATGTAAATTGGGAACAAGTGTATAAATTTTTTCTGTTAAATCAATATGTCAATAGATATACTATAAATGCATTGGGCTCTTACAGAAAAGGTGCTTGAAATAAACAGAATTAATTCTACCAGATTAAGAAGAAAAAGTAAGGCATATGTGAATTTTCTCTTGAAATGTCTGAGGCTTGCTTGCCAACTACATGTTTGTTTTACAGCTTTGATGAGGTATAACTGACATACAATAAAATCCTCCCATTTTAAGTATGTAGCTCATTGAGCTTTGTAAATATATAGTCATCCAATTATCAGTATAATCACATTTTAGAAACTTCTATCATCCAAAAAATTTCTCTAAGGCTTTTCTACAGTCAATTCCCACCCCTAATACTTTGCATCATTTTGCTCTTTTGAGGATTTAATGTAATGAATCATATAGTATGTAGCCTTTTGCTTCTGACTTCTTTCACTTGGCATGATGTTTCTGAGATTCAACCATGTTGTTGTAAGTACCAGTAGTTCCTTCCTTTTTACTGCCGAATAGTATTACACTATATGGATGTATGAAGTGTTGTTTATCCATTTACCAGTTCATGGATATTTGTTGGGTTCCATTTTTTGACTCTTATAGATACTGCTGCCATGAACAATGATATAGAAGTCACTGTGTAGACATATGTTTTTATTTCTTGTGGACAGATACCAAAGAGTGGAATTCCTGGGCTATATGGTCAGTGTATGTTTAACTTCTTAAGAAAATGCCAAACTTCTTTCCAAAGTAGCTGTACCATTTTGTGTTGCCACCAGCAATGTGTGGCTGTTCTGGTTGCTTCACATCCTTATCAATACTTGGTATTGTCAATATCTTCCATTTTAGCCATCCTATCATTAGTTTTAATAGTTTAGTAAATTCACTTTGATTTTCTAAATATACAACAATATCGTATGCACATAGTGATAACATTTCTTACTGCTCTGTCTAGAACCTCTAAACTACTAGCAAATAACATCAATAATAACAGACATCTATGACTTCATTTTTATTTTAACAGAAATACTTCCAGTATTTTATTGTTAGGATCTAACTACATTTGCAGTTAGTCCCATTAGGAAGTGTCCTATTTTAGGATAAGTTTTTATCACATATGGATACTGAATTTTTATCAAGTGTTATTATGTTTTTCAGCATCTACTTTGACTTTCTGATGCAATGAACTAACCTAATACATTTCCTAATGTTGAATTATCCTTACATTTGTGAAACAACCCCTAATTAGATTTTTTTGATACACTACTTGGGTTTCTCCTGCTATACGACTATATTTGATTTACTAAAATTTACGTTAACATTTGTAAGTAAATTTGGTCTAGAATAGCATTTCCCGAAGTTTGTTCCATGGGGTATGTGAGTACATGTTTGGGGTAGGGTCGGGAGGACAAAAAAATGAATTCGCCATTTCTTCCTAAGTCAGATAGGGGTAAAATACATCAAGAGACACAGAGAGAGATGGGTTAAGGTACTATTAGGAAGATTAAATAAGATTATGCCCAGAGTTGCTTAGTAAGTGAATGAGCTAGGATTTCAGCCCAGGCCAGTAACAGTCATCCTTGTGACCACTACACTCTGTTATGTCTGTTATTAAAAGATTACACATAGGGCTAAAACAAAAACAAAAACTTCTTAAAACAAACATTGTAATGTAACAGAGCTAGAGATTTACATTAATTTTTTTTTAATCCTAAAATGATGGGTTCTCCTTTATAATGAACCCTTTAAAAGGAATTATTCCAATCTGGACAAGAAGTTAGCCTACCTGAGTATGATTGATTGCTATGTGGTTGCCATGGAGAGGTGACTGACGATCCTTCTCCTTACTGTGCCGACTGCTCTGCTTACTACGTTGTAGTTGCTGCCTCAGTTTGGCAATCTGCTTTGGGGAGAAGGGAGGAGAAGCAAGGAGAGAACAGAAGTGAATACCAAGCTTTAAGTATTTATTTCTTTAATTTTAGATGTTAAAAAATAAAATTTTTATCAAAGATTTCAAGAAGAGGCAATATTTCACTACAATGATTTATTCTCCAAGTTTTAATAATTAAAACTATTGAAAATAAGAAATAAATATATGCTACAAATGCTTCACTTACACGATTCAAATATTGTTGGTAAATACATAGACTAAATTTCCACAGATTATTTCATATTTTACCTTTGTAACACCAGCAACATCTTCCCCTTTAAACACTTTTTCTAAGGTGAAAAACTAGTATTTCACATGCCTATTGATTCAAGTCAAACCCAATCTCTTAATGTAGGGACCTCATTAAGTTTTTAAGTTCCCATCTTATATAAACAAAAATGGATCTGGTAGACCAATTACTAAACACTTTAAAATTGTAAATCCCATGGTGTAAATCGTATGGCATTTAGCATTAGTTACTTGTTAGTATTTAATATCTTACTATTATATTACTCTTAGTCACAAAATCTTTATTTTCCAGCTTTATTGAAACATAAATGACATATAACATTGTGTAAGTTTAAGGTGTACAACTTTTTTTTTTTAAATAAATTTATTTATTTATTTTTGGCTTCATTGGGTCTTCATTGCTGCAGGCGGGCTTTCTCTAGTTGCAGCGAGCAGGGGCTACTCTTCATTGCAGTGCGCGCAGGCTGTCATTGCAGTGGCTTCCCCTGTTGCCGCGCATGGGCTCTAGGGTGCACAGGCTTCAGTAGTTGTGGCATGTGGGCTCAGTAGTTGTGGCTCACGGGCTCTGGCAGGCTCAGTAGTTGTGGCGCACGGGCTTAGTTGCTCTACTGCATGTGGGATCTTCCCAGACCAGGGACTGAACCTGTGTCCCCTGCACTGGCAGGCGGATTCTTAACCACTGCACCACCGGGTAAGTCCCTGTACAACATGTTGATTTGATGCTATTATAAATTGCAAAATGACACCACTGTAGCATAAGTTAATACCTCCATCCCAGTACATAATTATCATTTCTTTTTGGGGGTGAGAACATTTGAGATTTACTCTTTTAGCAACTTCCAAGTATATATAATACAGTATTATTAACTATAATCAAAATTCTGTACATTAGATCCCCAGAACTTACTCGTCTTATAATTGGAAGTATGTACCCTTTGGCCACTCCCCTTTTCCTCTACCCTCCAGTCTAGCAACCACCACTCTACTCTCAGTTTCTATGAGTTTAGCTTTTCTTAGATCCCACAAACAAGTGATACCATACAGTATTTGTCTTTCTTTGTCTGACTTATTTCACTTAGCATAATGCCCTCAAGGTTCATCAATGTTGTTTACAAATGGCAGGATTTCCTTCTTCCTCATTGCTGAATATATGTACCACATCTTCTTTATCCACTTCTCCATTGACAGATACTTGGCAACAGTGACACAACTTTTCAAAACAAATATAACTCAGGAGTGTATTCTCCTAAATGGAACAGTAAAACTCCCAGACTTAAGGCTTAAGAGAAAAGTCATTTCTACAATATGGCTTGGAATTCATTAAACTATTAACATATTTTAGGTGCTGTATAATCTTCTTAAACTGTGCTAGACTGAAGTAAAATATACCTGAGCATTTTCAAAGGGAATCATTAGCAATTTGGGGGACGTTACTTAATATTGGTATTACTTTCCTTGTAGAAAAGATGACATTAATCAATAGGTACTCCTTGAACACATACAGTGAGCTCAGTTTTATGTTACCTACTAGGCAAAGTGCAAATACAAAGTAAAGTGTGTAAAATATATTGATTTCCTCAAAGAGATGTTAGCAAAATGCTTACTTGGAATAACCATGGCAATAAAAACCAAAATAGTTGCTATTAAAGCCTGTTAATGGTCAAGGGGAAATGTATATAGGTTGCTGGGAAAACTTACAAACAGAAGAGAAGCAGCATGGAAGAAAATAAAGCACCTAAAAGAATAATCTATATCCTTTCTTTTAAGTAAGATCCTCTAGTTTTTTGAAACTCTTTGTAGCTTATGGACATCCCATACAATTTCCTTGCAAAGATATATAAATAAGATTATCTATGTTAATATTTGTGTTCCTTGCTCTCTGTTGAAATGACATCGTTTTCTTCTAGAGAACATTAATTTTCATGAGAAAAGGAATCAAAATTAGTAGGTAATCATTATAAATCAAGAGAGATTATACTCTATGATAAAAATAAATAGAATTTCAAATTGTACAAGTTATTTAATTAGGATGGGGTATAAAATTAAGTGTTTTCTGAATATTAATGATGTTTCAGTGGTTTTTCAAAACTGGCAAGAGCTTGTAGAGAAGAGCCCATAATGCTTACAGATTAATCAAAGCAATTTGTACTTTTTCATTTTTAAAAATAATCTTTAAAAATAAACAAACAAAAATAATCTGAAAATTGATCAATCCTAATCACTCTCTTTTTAAAGGCCTTTGAGATATCATATTAAGCCAGAAAAGTTTTTGTTCTAAATAACTTTACCAAACCCCTGAAAACAAAAAGTATACATAATGGTACACACCTTACTTTGCTTGGAATATCAACTTAAACTATGCAACCTTATAGTTTCCACACAATACTGTTTATCTTTGGATTATAACATAGTTCTGCTTTTGTTTACAACTTAGAAGAGATCAGAGTAAAAAGGAAGCCCATCTTACTAAATATATATACTCAAAAACATTACAACTCTTACTCAAGAACCACGTAAAATGAAAACAAGATACAATAAATCCTCCTTTGCTTCAGAATATAGGAGGTTCCTGTGTTATTTATACCACATTCAGAAGAGGGGCTGACCTATATAACAACTGCAAATATTCTCACCTCCCACAGCTTTTACTTAGAATTTCCCTTCTCTTTTCCCTTTGATGCTCAAGAGCCCATGGTCATCCGAAGCCGTCTCTTCTCCCTAAGTTCAGTACCAGTAGACAGTAGACACAAAGGTATCTCTGGGAGGAAGGGGCATAGGGAGTTGTAATTTCCACCCTACACTCACACACCCCTCCCATCTCATCCGTAGTTCCAAACCTCTGCCTAAGACAACCTCTCTAATCAGTCCCATGTTCCAATGCATCACACAAAGCTCTTGGTCCTCACTTTGGTGGGCCTACCCACCCTAGTTACTACAATGAAATGCCCATACAACCTTCCTTTACAAAGGGAACCCTAAGTAATACTGACTGGATTTCTTAAACTATAGATGAATCTTACTTGTGTTTCTAAATATTCATTAGCAATGCTGTGGCCTTAAGGAAAAAATTAAGAATGGACCTTGAGGGTATTATACTAAGTGAAATAAGTCAGACAAAGAAAGCCAAATACTGTATGATCTCACTCATATATGGAATCTGAAAAAACAAAAACAAAAACAAAACAACTCACAGAACCAGAGAACAGGGTCTGGTGGGGGGCAGAAAATGGGTGAGGGTGGTTAAAAGGGAACAAGCATCTGGTTATAAGATGAGTAAGTTCTGGGGATGTAATGTAAAGCATAGTGACTCTAGATAATAATACTCTATAGTATATTTGACAGTTGCTATGAGAATAGATCTTAAAAGTTCTCACTCCACATACACAAAAATTATAAAAATGTGGAGGTGATGGATGTGTTAACCTTCTCGTGGTAATAACTTTACAATATATACATATATCAAATCATTACGTTGTATATACCTTAAACTTATATAATGTTATATGTCAATTATATCTCAATGAAGCTTAAAGAAAAAAAATTAAGAGGGAAGTAGATAGGAGCATTCTTTAAACATGAAAGGGGTCCTAGGCACGTGAGCTCCAAAGTTTAAAAAAGTTAGGGACTAAGTAAGCCTGGGTCACAAAGAAGAAATAATATTGTAGAGAGAAGAATTAACATAAATACAAAGAAATGACTAAAATGTCTGTGAGATTAGATGAGGAAAAATTAGAGACTGGCCCCACTTAAAATCTAAGAACTAGGAACACATTTCACTGTAAATTTTTGGAAACCTGATAACATCACCCTTGTTTATTTGCTATATTTGTCCTGTTAGTTTCCCCCACTATTGTTAACATTTAAAAACAGGAAAAAAGGGCTTCCCTGGTAGGGCAGTGGTTAAGAATCTGCCTGCCAATGCAGGAGACACGGGTTCAAGCCCTGGTCCGGGAAGATCTCACATGCCGTGGAGCAACTAAGCCCGTGCACCACGAGTACTGAGCCTGTGCTCTAGAGCCCCCGAGCCACAACTACTGAAGCCCGTGTGCCGCAACTACTGAAGCCCGCGCGCCTAGAGCCTGTGCTCCGCAACAAGAGAAGCCACCGTAATGAGAAGCCTGCACACTGCAACGAAGAGTAGCCGCTGCTCGTCGCAACCAGAGAAAGCCTGCGTGCAGCAACAAAGACCCAATGCAGCCAAAAATAAGTAAATAAATAAATTTTTAAAAATAATGATAATAAAAATAAAAACAGAAAAAAACTAAACTCTGAGCCTCAAAAGACTGGTTGAGTACTTTTGCCTCAGGTAGTGAAAGGGAGGGAGGGTAATATTTCTCAGAATGGATTCTATAGTAGGCCAAGGAACTGAGACATCTTAAACAGACTAAGTGGCTGCAGTAGGAAGGGAAGCAAGATCCTGGGGCTTTTGAAAGAGGAAAAAAAAAGTGAGAAGAGAGCTAGACTAACGCCAGGAATGGCACTTTGTCACTTGCATTTATATGAATTCTCTCATTCATTTCTCAATAAAAACATATGTACTATTATTATCCCCACTTTATAGGTGAGGAAACTGAGAGGTAGGAAGGTTAGCTTGTTGAAAGCCACAAAGTGGTGAAACAAGTATATGAACTTAGGAAGTGGAATTCCAGAGTCTGCTCTCTTAATCACTATTCTGTATTGCCTAAAGGATCAAGTTAATAACTCATAAGGAGATAAAGAAATCTTATAAAAAGTGAGGACAGACATACAAATGGGAACAACATACAAATGACAATAGTTGAACTGTTAAGAAAAAAAGGCCCCCCAAAAATTACTAAAGATATTAACCCAACAAATTTTTCTGAAAATATAGTTTCAGAAGTTATGAATCTCAAGCTGTTATTCTCTTTTATATGAAAAAAAGAGAATATGTGACAAACTTTAGTGCTTGTAAAGATCAGTGTCTCAAAAGAAAGGTTCTGCAGTCTAAAAACAAATTTTACACATTATATCCTTTGACAGTGTTCAAAGGAATTTAAAATGCAACACTACCTATTCTAATACTAAAAATAAAAATTTAAAACTTCTTTTTGTTTAAATATGAATAATTCATGCTGTTTTCCTGTTTTTCTAATGAAACCCTAATGAAATAAATGCTGTTCATTCAGCCCTCTGATATCCAAATGCACAAACATAGGCATACGTATGCACAAACGTGCATATATAAAGAACACATATATGTAAGCACATACACATGCACAGGGAGTTGTCACCTGCATGCACATCACCTTTACACATGCCCACGGACAGACATGCTTGCCCACATGCAGACTCACACAAACCCCCACCCCAGTAACAAAGAGAGATTTACAGAGATCCATCCCCACAAATATAGCTAGCTTTGGGACAATTGTTATACACATAAAATAGTTTTTAATATAGACATGTATCTACCAATGAGGCATACTTGTCAACAGAGGAATGTTGACAACAAAATCAGACTAACATTTAAAGAACACTTGGTTCATAAACCCACTAGATTCCACAGATACATTGTAACTGTTTTACAGATGAGGAAACACTTTGAAAAATGAAGTACCTTTCCCAAGGTAACACAGCTAATAAATGGCAGACCCAGTCCTTTAGCCTTTAGTTTGTAACCCCTTTCTATTACCTATCAGTGCTGCTGAAAGTAATACTGTGTTAACGTTCGCAAATAACTACCAGTCACTATGTATTGGCTCATAATCTCAACCACTTCGCAAAGTAACTTCCTTTCTTAATGCTGGAGATATTGCAAGATGTGAAACTGCAATAAAGGTGAAAAAAATTTGATGAAGCAATTAACTGACTACATACTAACTTACTGATATATTTCTTTTTCGATAAGCAGTTTCATAACCTTAAATATTGTTCATGTTGGATCCAGTTTTAAACAATGAAAATATTATAAAACATCTTTACAATTCAATTTAATATGGACTCAGAATTTATTGGATAAATATTTGTATTTTTAAAAGACTTTACCACATAACTAAATAAGAATTCTTCAGACTGTTGTTTTTTAGGTCCAGAGAAAATATTACTGCAATTTTCCCCTAGTATAGTATGATAAAACAATTTTTTTTCATTAGGGAAGAATGTATACTCTTACTAAAACTATAAGGAAACTTTTATTTTTCTTACTTAAAAACGAAAGACCACAACAATATTTATTAATCACTATTTGATCAGAAGCAAGAAACTTCCCTAATCATTTTACTTAGAGAAAAACTATCCCAGTAATGAGAAGAGGGCTTATTGGTGAGATAAAGAAGCAATCCATGATTCTTCCTTTTATCCACTGAAGGACTTAAGAATAGTAAACTCACCTTTTGCAACTTATCTTTATCAAAATCAGAAATAGTATAAAGTCAAAACAACAATACAGTCATATTTATATTCTCTCTGGGAAGGTCACCCTCTGGGATAAAGAGTAGGTTTACTTACTGCTTACTATAAAAACAGTGGATTCTCCAAGTTCTGTTTCTCTTCTACAACGTGATCTACTATATGTGTAGGCATCCATTTAGGCCCTCCCCATCACCCCCACTGGACTTGGGGTTCAGGGGAACTAATGCAAACTCGATAGTCTTGATACCTGCTGTGCGGTGAATAATAAAGTCCATTGTCTCTAAACCACGACCCTCATGACTTCTGCCAGCATCCATGAAATAGTAAAAAGCTAACTTATTAGGTTATAAGTAGGAAAAAATCAAATCCGAGACGTGGAGGGTATACTTCCTCTTTCGCCTCAAATGAAGAGAAAGGAGTTTTAATGGAACAACTTGAAAGGACTGATTGTTCCTCACAGATAAGAAGACCGGATGGACTGGAACATGACTCCACCCCAGATACTGAAAATGTTGAGCTAGGATGATGGAGATTTACTCTTGCTTTAGAATCAGCCTAAACTCCCAGATATTAACCAGATTTTTTTTAATGTGCAAGCTTCCCAGTAACCATTTGGGCAATTTGAAAGTGAGAGTCGTAGTGGAGGGTTGTCTTAGGTCCTACTTAAGAGGACCACCTAAAAGGGTAAACAGAGCTCAGCAGCTGAGAAACTGAATGTTATTTCTAGAATTCTAGAGGCTAAGGAGAGAGTAAGATAGAAGTGTAGGTAAGAGATGTGCAGCAACAAGTAAACAGAGCTCAGCAGCTGAGAAACTGAATGTTATTTCTAGAATTCTAGAGGCTAAGGAGAGAGTAAGATAGAAGTGTAGGTAAGAGATGTGCAGCAACAAGGGATGTCCAAAGAACCCAAGAAATTACTCTACAAAAGAAGGTCAGTTTTAAAAATCTGTCAAGCCCAGCTAATTGACAGCCATCTGATAACAGTACCAGTCAAGTAGGAACATTTCTATTCCCCTTACCTCTCCCTCTCTCCCCCAAGCTCCAACTTCAGAGGGGTCAGAAATCGTAGCTATGGAGTTAGGAAAGAGGTAAGCAAGAAAGACAAAAGGAGCCTCTGGGATCCCTTCACCCATGAAGTCATTCACCTGCAGTAGGCCCTAGCTAGAAGAGGAGTAGCTGCAACCATGAAATAAGTAGGAAGCTTTAACTATTACGAGAGATTGGAAAGCATGTTCACTTGAAGGAATCATAGGTGTGTAAGAGCTTCTAGTTTTGCACCATACACAAGAGATGAACTTCTCTCACTGAATAAGGATAGTGGGAGTTAATATAAAGTCCTTTTGTGATTATCTCTTAGTTGATTTTGCTAATATGTAATTAAGCTCTTTAAAAAGTAGATTGTATCTACTCTTTCTTTTGAAATTCTAGATGCTTTTACACAATATTGAGCATACAGTCTTATTCATTTGATGCTATTCCATGAACAAATGCAGTGCCACTACAGGCTGATGATGTATGCTAAAAAATATATTTAAAATTTACCTTTCTTCTCTTTTACCTCTATTAAATGTATACAAATCAAGTACCATAAAAACAGAAATAGAGTCAGATGTAGAAAACAAACTTATGGTTACCAGGGGAGAAAGCAGTGGCAGGGGGGAAGCGTGGAGGGAGAGATAAATTGGGAGACTGGCATTGACATATACACTCTACTATATGAAATAGATAAATACTCTGTAATGACTTATGGGAAAAGAATCTGAAAAAGAGTGAATATATGCATATGTATAACTAATTCACTTTGCTGTACAGCAGAAACTAACACAACATTGTAAAATCAAGTATCCTCCAATAAAAATTAAAAATAAAAATAAAAGCACCATCAACAATAAAAAAGTGATAAGTACTAATTAAATCCTTATAATTTGCTTAGCAGACTTCTTAAACTGTAGTTATGCTTTATAAATTAATTTTAAATTGTGTTATGTAAACAGGGAACCACATATCTAACCAATGGAAAAGCACACTTAAACATTTGTTTGGTTTGTAAAATATAAATAAAGGTTGGGTTAACGTCCCTACAGTAAACATAATTCAAAGGAGGAAAAGTAATCTTTTCATAAAAGAAAATGACGTCTCACTTGGATTCATTTCCTTAACATGGACACAACCCATAACTTCACTGTATACTGGTATCAATTAGTTTCTGACAAATGTGTTGACAATCTGTTTCCCATTTTTTTGTAGGTAATCTTTTTTCTAATTGCAAGAATGAGTGAGTAAGTGTGTGTGTGTGTGTGTGTGTCCTTGATCTACAACTCAGTTTACCTAGGGTGGAAATTTTTTCTTTGTCCTGTTTATCCTTCGTGGAATTGATGGGCTTTTTCAATATGAAGACACATCACTCTCCAAATCTAGCATATTTTCAACCTTTAAGAAATATCTCTTCCCTGATGCCTACTATTCTTACCTTCTGGAACTCCTTAGTCTATTTTCCTGTTTCTTAACTCCTCTTTCATATTTTCAACCTCTATCTTTTTAAAAATTATTTTTAATTTTTTAAATTGAAGTACAGTTGATTTACAATGTTGTGTTAGTTTCTGGTGTACAGCAAAGTGATTCAGTTATATATCTATATATTCTTTTTCATATTCTTTTCCATTATGGTTTATTACAGGATATCGAATATAGTTCCCTGTGCTATACAGTAGGCCTTTGTTGCTTATCTACTTTATATATTAATAGTTTGTATCTGCTAAACCCAAACTCCTAGTTTATCTTCCCCTGCTCTCTTTCCCCTTTGGTAACCATAAGTTTGTTTTCTATGTCTGTGAGTCTGTTTCTGTTTTGTAAATAAGTTCATTTGTATCATATTTTAGATGCCACATATAAGTGATAGCATATGATATCTGTCTTTGACTTACTTCACTTAGTATGATATCCCTAGGTCCATCCATGTTGCTGTAAATGGCATTATTTCATTCTTTTTATGATTGAATAGTATTCCATTGTATATATGTATACAACATCTTCTTTATCCACTCACCTGTCGATGGACATTTAGGTTGCTTCCATGTTTTGGCTATCGTAAATAGTGCTGCTATGAACACTAGGGTGCATGTATCTTTTCGCATTAGAGTTTTCTCTGGATATATGCCCAGGAGTGGGATTGCTGGATCATATGGTAGTTCTATTTTTAGTTTTTTAAGGAACCTCCATACTGTTTTCCATAGTGGCTGCACCAATTTACAATCCCACCAACAGTGCAGGAGGGTTCCCTTTTCTCCACACCCTCGCCAGCATTTATTGTTTGTAGACTTTTTAATGCTGGCCATTCTGTCAACCTCTATCTTTTTATTCTGTATTCTAGATGATTTGCTCATCCAGACTTTCTCAGTTGAGACTTTTGATTCACTAATTCTCTCTTCTGCTGTGTCAATTTAAGCCATCAAAGAGTTTATTTTTAATTTCCCCAACTTTTATTATATATAAGACTTAGAAAGGATCCTTTCTCATTCTGCCTGTTCTTATTTACTTCTGTTCTCATTGTGAGCTACTGTTTCATTTGAAATTCTTAAACATTCTTATTTCTGAATTCTTTTTTGGGATTGTGTTCTTATTCTTAGTTACTCAGATATGACTCTGTTTAATGTATCTGCTGTCTCTTATGGCAATAGATTTCCTTACATACCCTAAAATACTTACTTGCAAGTTCTCTGTATGTGGGAGTTTTATACTTAGTGAACTCTTTACTGCCATTTTGTTTCATGGTTGCTCAGACTAGTGCTTCAGAGTTGCATAGCTTCAGAGCAAAAGTCTTAAATCAGGAAGATTGGGGCTTTGCTCCCGCATGGGTAGAGCTCTATTCCAGACGCCATATCCACACACAACATATTTTGGTTACTATTTCCATTTTTGTATAGAGGCTTGTCTGGCCCACAGGAACACCAACAGTGTCAGGTGGAGTTTTTTCAGGTCTAGTTTTACTACCTGGAAACATGGTCCCAGTTCCCTGCTTTATGCAGACAGCCCGGTTCCAATCTCCCATTTGCAAGATATATTTGACTCTCTTAAAATGTGTAGTCTCTTAAATTTGGCTTAACTCACAGAAACCTGGCCAACACGATCCAGATTTCTGTGAGTCAGATAACATCAACATCCACTCATCACTAAGGATTTCCCTTCTATTCATGGTCTGCAGGGGTTTTCCTTGTCTTAAATGTACCTAAAATATATTTACTTATGTATTTCTTTGAAAAATTTTCACATTGTAGTTTAAAAGCTTGGAGCAAAGTGGAAGCAGACTATTCAGGTGCTTTCACTGACACTTAAATCAGAAATCCAGATGCAAACTATCTGAGGGGGAGAGCATGTATGTGACTCAGGAAGAATGGATGTGATACAGCTGAATTTGGTGCCGAGACAAGGAAGCAGGTCAAAAGTTGTTTGTTAAAAAAAAAACACTGAACTTTAGTAGCATATAACTGAAAACAAATATTACTATTTCAATAATAGTTTTGGCTTTCATAATTTCCTCAGATTCCAATTCTGTCATATTTTATAACTATTCTTATTTTTACTTTTAGTCTTTACCCATGTACTCATTTTTCCAGCCTCAGTTATATATCATTTAAAATTTAATATCTACCATGGACATAACATGGAAAACCTACTAGTCTTTTATGTTTATTCCTTTTTTTTCATCTTTATTGAAATATAATTTACATTCCCTTAACTTCATCCATTGTAAGGGTAAAATTCAATAAGTTGTAATCACTTTGTAGTGTTGTACAAAATAATCACAATTCAGTTTTAGGACTTTTTCATCACCCCCAAAATTTGCTTTGAGTCTATTTGTAGCCAATCACCCCTACCCCCACCCCGTTCCAACCACATGCAACCACTAATGGGCTTTTTTTCCCTCTATAGATTTGCCTTTTCTGGCATTTCAATATAAATGAAACCATACAATATGTAATCTTATTCATCTGGCTTCTTTCACTTAGCAGGGATTGGCAAGCTACAGTCTGAAAGCCAAATCTAGCAGGCCACATGTTTTTGTAAATAAAATTTATTGGAACATAACCATGTCCACTCCATATTGTCTATGGTCGCTTTCACACTACAATAGTGGAGTTGAGTAGTTGCAACACAGGCTCTGTGGCCCACAAACCATAAAATATTTACTATCTGGCTTTTTACAGAAAAAAATTTGCTGACCCTTGACTTAGTAAAATGTTTTTGAAGTTCATTCCCATTGTAGCATGTATCAGTATTCAGTATAGTGTTCCTTTTCATTGCTGGACAGTATGCTATTGCATGAACACATGACATTTTGTTTATCCATTTACCAAACAGTGGATATTTCAATATTTTTTAGTTTTTAGCTATTATGAATAATTCTGCTATAAATGTTTGTGTAAATGTTTCAGTGTAAACATGTGTTTTCATTTTTCTTATACAGACTCCTAGGAATAGAATTGCTAGGTTATATGCAAAGTTTCTGATTAACTTTTAAAGAAACTGTCAAACTGTTTTCCAAAGTTGGCTGTATCATTTTATATTCCCAACAATGTCTGAGGGTTCCAGATGCTCTTCATTCTTGCTAACACTCGGCATTTTCTGTCATTTAAATTACAGTCATTGTAGTAGGTGTGTAGTTGTATCTCATGGTTTAAATCTGCATTTGCCTAATGTCTAATGAGGTTGAACACCTTTTCATGTGGTCATTTTCCATCCATACAACTTTGATGAAATACTTCTATCAAAGTGTCTTCCCCTTTTAAGTGCATTGTCTTCTTATTGATTTTTAAGAGTTCTTTATATATTCCAGATATAAGTCCTATATCAGATATGATTTGCTAATATTTCTGTCTGGGGCTTGTCTTATCATTCCTTTAGTCATGTAGTGTAAATGTTCATTTAAATGAAGTTCAGCTTTTTTTCTTTTATGGCCTTACTCCTGGTGTTGTATCTAAAAATGCCTTGCCTAATCCAAGGTCTTCTAGAAGATCTAAAATTTTAGAGCTTATATTTAGGACTATGATCCATTTTGAGTTCATTTATCTCTACAGTGAGCGTCAAGGACCTAACTATTTTTCCTATATATGAATATGTAATTATTCCAGTATCAGTTATCAGAAACACTGTCCTTTTCAACTGAATTGCGTTGGCAGCTTTGTCAAACATTAACTGACCATAAAATATAAGGGTTTATTCACTGATTCACAATTTTGAATCATTTATCTATATTTCTTTCTTCTTTATGCTAATATTTTGCCAAATTTATTAATATAGATCTATATGAAAGTATTGTAATTGTACCACGCAAGTCCTCCAAATTTTTCCTCTTTTCAAAATTACTTTTGCCCAATCTAGGCCCTTCACATTTCCACGAATATTTTAGTATTAGCTTGTCAATTTTTACCAAAAACAAAAACCCTGGGAAGAAAACAGGGATTATACTGAATCAATTTGGGGAGAATTACCATTTTAATAATAATACTGAGTCTTCCAATCCATGAACAAACTGTCTATCCATTTATTTAAATCTTTTAAAATTTTGTCCAGCAGTGTTTTGTTTTCAGTGTATAAATCTTGAACTGCTGTTGTTTAATTTATTCCTAAATATTATAATATTTTTGATGCAACTGTAGTTGTTTTCTGCTTTAGGGGATTGTTCATATCTAATATCTAGACAAATACTTCATTTCTTTCTTTTTTTTATTATCTATTTTACACATATTAGTGTATATATATCAATCCCAATCTTCCAATTCATCCCACCACCAGGCCTTCCCGCGCTTACCCCCCTTTGTGTCCATATGTTTGTTCTCTACATCTGTGTCTCTATTTGGGCCTTGCACACCAGTTCATCTGTACCATTTTTCTACATTCCACATATATGTATTAATATACAATATTTGTTTTTCTGACTTACTTCACTCTGTATGACAGTCTCTCGGTCCATCCCCATCTCTACAAATGACCCAATTTCGTTCCTTTTTATGGCAGAGTAATATTCCACTGTATATATGAACCACATCTGCTTTATCCATTCATCTGTTGATGGGCATTTAGGTTGCTTCCATGACCTAGCTATTGTAAACAGTGCTGCAATGAACATTGGCGTGCATGTGTCTTTTTGAATTATGGTTTTCTCTGGGTATATGCCCAGGAGTGGGATTGCTGGGTCATATGGTAATTCTATTTTTAGTTTTTTAAGGAACCTCCATACTGTTCTGCATAGTGGCTGTATCAATTTACATTCCCACCAACAGTGCAAGAGGAGAAGATAGCGCAGTAGAAGGACGTGCGCTCACTCCCTCTTGCGAGAGCACGGGAATCACAAGTAACTGCTGAACAATCATCGACAGGAAGACACTGGAACTCAGCAAAAAAGATACCCCACATCCAAAGACAAACAAGAAACCACAATGAGACGGTAGGAGGGGTGCAATCACAATAAAATCAATTCCCATAACTGCTGGGTGGCTGACTCACAAACTGGAGAACACTTATACCATAGAAGTCCACCCACTGGAGTGAAGGCTCTGAGCCTCATGTCAGGCTTCCCAACCTGGGGGTCTGGCAAAGGAGGAGGAATTCCTAGAGAATCACACTTTGAAGGCTAGCGGGATTTGACTGCAGGACTTCAACAGGACTGGGGGAAACAGAGACTCCACTCTTGGAGGGCACACACAAAGTAGTGTGCACATTGGGACCCAGGGGAAGGAGCACTGACGCCACAGGAGACTGAACCAGACCTACCTGCTAGTGTTGGAGGGTCTCCTGCAGAGGTGGGGGGTGGCTGTAGCTCACCGTGGGGACATGGACACTGGCAGCAGAAGTTCTGGGAAGTATTCCTTGGCGTGAGCCCTCCCAGAGTCCGCCATTAGCCCCACCAAAGAGCCAGGTAGGCTCCAGTGTTGGGTCGCCTCAGGCAAAACAACCAACAGGTAAGGAACCCAGCCCCACCAATCATCAGACAAGCGGATTAAAGTTTTACTGAGCTCTGCCCACCAGAGCAACACCCAGCTGTATCCACCGCTCCCATCAGGAAACTTGCACAAGCCTCTTAGATAGCCTCATCCCCCAGAGGGCAGACAGCAGAAGCAAGAAGAACTACAATCCTGCAGCCTGTGGAACAAAAACCACATTCACAGAAAGATAGACAAGATGAAAAGGCAGAAAGCTATGTACTAGATAAAGGAACAAGATAAAACCCCAGAAAAACAACTAAATAAAGTGGAGATAGGCAACCTTCCAGAAAAAGAATTCAGAATAATGATAGTGAAGGTGATCCAGGACCTCAGAAAAAGAATGGAGGCAAAGATCAAGATGATGCAAGACATGTTTAACACAGACCTAGAAGAACTAAACAACAAACACCTACAAGAATTAAAAAACAGGGCTTCCCTGGTGGCGCAATGGTTGAGAATCTGCCTGCCAATGCAGGGGACACAGGTTCGAGCCCTGGTCTGGGAGGATCCCACGTGCCGCGGAGCGGCTGGGCCCGTGAGCCACAATTACTGAGCCTGCGCGTCTGGAGCCTGTGCTCCGCAACGGGAGAGGCGGCGATAGTGAGAGGCCCGCGCACCGCGATGAAGAGTGGCCCCCACTTGCCGCAGCTGGAGAGAGCCCTCGCACAGAAACGGAGACCCAACACAGCCATAAATAAATAAATAAATAAATTAAAAAAAAAAAAAGAATTAAAAAACAAACAAACAGAGATGAACAATATCACAACTGAAATGAAAGTACACTAGAAGGAATCAAGAGCAGAATAACTGAGGCAGCAGAACGGATAAGTGACCTGAAAGACAGAATGGTGGAATTCACTGCTGCGGAACAGGATAAAGAAAAAAGAATGAAAAGAAATGAAGACAGCCTAAGAGACCTCTGGGACAACATTAAACGCAACAGCATTCGCATTATAGGGGTCCCAGAAGGCGAAGAGAGAGAGGAAGGACCAGAGAAAATATTTGAAGAGATTATAGTCGAAAACTTTCCTAATATGGGAAAGGAAATAGCCACCCAAGTACAGAAAGCGCAGAGAGTCCCAGGCAGGATAAACCCAAGGAGAAACACACTGAGACACATAGTAATCAAATTGACAACAATTATAGACAAAGAAAAATTACTGAAAGCAACAAGGGAAAAATGAGAAATAACATACGAGGGAACTCCCATAACGTTAACCGCTGATTTCTCAGCAGAAACTCTACAAACCAGAAGAGACTGGCATGATATATTTAAAGTGATGAAAGGAAAAAACCTACAACCAAGATTATTCTACCCAGCAAGGATCTCATTCAGATTCGATGGAGAAATCAAAAGCTTCACAGACAAGCAAAAGCTAAGAGAATTCAGCACCACCAAACCAGCTCTACAACAAAGGCTATAGGAACTTCTCTAAGTGGAAAACACAACAGAAGAAAAGGACCTACAAAAACAAACCCATAACAACTAAGAAAATGGTAATAGGAATATACATATTGATAATTACCTTAAACGTAATTTATGGATTAAATGCTCCAACCAAAAGACACGGGCTTGCTGAATGGATACAAAAACAAGACCCATATATATGCCATCTACAAGGGACCCACTTCAGACCTAGGGACACATACAGACTGAAAGTGAGGGGATGGAAAAAGATATTCCATGCAAATGGAAATCACAAGAAAGCTGGAGTAGCAATACTCATATCAAATAAAATAGACTTTAAAAGAAAGAATGTAACAAGAGACAAGGAAGGACACTACATAATGATCAAGGGATCAATCCAAGAAGATGATATAACAATTATAAATATATATGCACCCAACATAGGAGCACCTCAACACATAAGGCAAATGCTAACAGCTATAAAAGAGGAAATTGACAGTAACACAATAATAGTGGGGGACTTTGACACCTCACTTACACCAATGGACTGATCATCCAGACAGAAAATTAACAAGGAAGCACAAGCTTTAAATGACACAACAGACCAGATACATGTAATTGATATTTATAGGACATTCCATCGAAAAACAGCAGATTACACTTTCTTCTCAAGTGCACATGGAAAATTCTCCAGCATAGATCACATCTTGGGTCACAAAGCAAGCCACAGTAAATTTAAGAAAATTGAAATCATATCAAGCATCTTATCTGACCACAACGCTATGAGATTAGAAATGAATTACAGGGAAAAAGCATAAAAAACACAAACAAATGGAGGCTAAACAATACGTTACTAAATAACCAAGAGATCACTGAAGAAATCAAAGAGGAAATCAAAACTACAATCCTACCTCAAGAATCAAGAAAAATCTCAAATAAACAACCTAACCTTACACCTAAAGCAATTAGAGAAAGAACAAAAAAAATATGGACACCAAGGGGGGAAAGTGGCGGGGGGCAGTGGTGGTGGTGGTGTGATGAATTGGGCAATTGGGATTGACATATATACACTAATATGTATAAAATGGATAACTAATAAGAACCTGCTGTATAAAAATATAAATTTTAAAAAGTCTATGTGTTTCAAAAAAAAAACAAAACAAAACAGTTCAAGAGGGTTCCCTTTCTCCACACCCTCTCCAGCACTTATTGTTTGTAGATTTTCTGATGATGCCCATTCTAAACAGTGTGAGGTGATACCTTCATTGTAGTTTTGATTTGCATTTCTCTAATAATTAGTGATGTTGACCATCTTTTCATGTGCTTCTTGGCCATCTGTATGTCTTCTTTGGAGAAATGTCTATTTAGGTCTCTGCCCATTTTTTAACTGGGTTGTTTATTAATATTGAGCTGCACGAGCTATTTATATATTGTGAAGATTAATCCTTTGTCCGCTGATTCCTTTGCAAATGTTTTCTCCCATTGTGAGGGTTGTCTTTTCGTCTTGTTTATAGTTTCCTTTGCTGTGCAAAAGTTTTTAAGTTTCATTAGGTCCCATTTGTTTATTTCTCTTTTTATTTCCATTACTCTATGAGGTGGGTCAAAAAAGATCCTGCTGTGATTTATGTCAAAGAGTGTTCTTCCTATGTTTTCCTCCAAGAGTTTTATAGTGTCTGGTCTTACATTTAGGTCTTTAATCCATTTTGAGTTTTGGGTTTTTTTTAATTTATTAATTTATTTTGTTTATTTATTTTTGGCTACATTGGGCCTTCGTTGCTGCGTGTGGGCTTTCTCTAGTTGCGGGGAGCGGGGCTACTCTTCATTGTGGTGCACATGCTTCTCACTGCGGTGGCTTCTCTTGTTGCAGAGCACGGGCTCTAGGCACGCGGCCTTCAGTAGTTGTGGCTCGCGGGCTCTAAAGTGCAGGCTCAGTAGTTGTGGCACACCGGCTTAGCTGTTCCACAGCATGTGGGATCTTCCCGGACCAGGGCTTGAACCCGTGTCCCCTGTATTGGCAGGCAGATGTTTAACCGCTGCACCACCAGGGAAGCCCTTGAGTTTATTTTTGTGTATGGTGTTAGGGAGTGTTCTAATTTCATTCTTTTACACATAGCTGCCCAGTTTTCCTAGCACCACTTATTGAAGAGTCTGTCTTTTCTCCATTGTATATTCTTGCCTCCTTTGTCAAAGATAAGGTAACCATATGTGCATGGGTTTATCTCTGGGCTTTTAATCTTATTCCATTGATCTATATTTCTGTTTTTGTGCCAGTACCATAGTATCTTGATTACTGTAGCATTGTAGTATAGTTTAAAGTCAGGGAGTGTGATTCCTCCAGTTCCGTTTTTTCCCCTCAAGATTGCTTTGGCTACTCGGGGTCTTTTGTGTCTCCATACAGATTTGAAGATTTTTTGTTCTAGTTCTGTAAAAAATGCCATTGGCAATTTGATAGGGATTGCACTGAATCTGTAGATTGCTTTGTGTAGTATAGTCATTTTCACAATATTGATTCTTCCAATCCAAGAACATGGTATATCTCTCCATTTGTGTCACCTTTGATTTCTTTTACCAGTGTCTTATAGTTTTCTGAGTACAGGTCTTTTACCTCCTTAGGCAGGTTTATTCCTAGGTATTTTATTCTTTTTGCTGCAATGGTGTATGGGATTGTTTCCCTAATTTCTCTTTCTGATCTTTCATTGTTAGTGTATAGGAATGCAAGAGATTTCTGTGCATTAATTTTGTATCCTGCAACTTTACCAAATTCATTGAATAGCTCTAGTAGTTTTCTGGTGGCATCTTTAGGATTCTCTATGTATAGTGTCATGTCATCTGCAAACAGTGACAGTTTAACTTCTTCTTTTCCAATTTGTATTCCTTTTATTTCTTTTTCTTCCCTGATTGCTGTAGATAGGACTTCCAAAACTATGTTGAATAACAGTGGTGAGAGTGAACATCCTTGTTTTGTTCCTGATCTTAGAGGAAATGCTTTCAGTTTTTCATCATTGAGAATGATGTTTGCTGTGGGTTTGTCGTATATGGCCTTTATTATGTTGAGGTAGGTTCCCTCTATGCCCACTTTCTGGAGAGTTTTTGTCATAAATGGGTGTTGAATTTTGTCAAAAGCTTTTTCTGCGTCTATTGAGATGATCATATGGTTTTTATTCTTCAGTTTGTTAATGTGGTGTATCACATTGATTGATTTGTGTATATTGAAGAATCCTTGGATCCCTGGGATAACTCCCACTTGATCATGGTGTATGATCCTTTTAATGTGTTGTTGGATTCTGTTTGCTAGTATTTTGTTGAGGATTTTTCCATCTATATTCATCAGTGATATTGGTAATTTTCTTTTTCTGTAGTATTTTTATCTGGTTTTGGTATCAGGGTGATGGTGGCCTCATAGAATGAATTTGAGTGTTCCTTCCTCTGCAATTTTGGAAGAGTTTGAGAAGGACGGATGTTAGCTCTTCTCTAAATGTTTGATACAATTCACCTGTGAAGCCATCTGGTCCTGGACTTTTGTTTGTTGGAAGATTTTTTATCACAGTTTCAATTTCATTACTTGTGATTGGTCTGTTCATATTTTCTGTTTCTTCCTGGTTCAGTCTTGGAAGGTTATACCTTTCCAAGAATTTGTCCATTTCTTTCAGGTTGTCCATTTTATTGGCATACAGTTGCTTGTAGTAGTCTCTTAGGATGCTCTGCATTTCTGCGGTGTCTGTTGTAATTTCTCCTTTTTCATTTCTCAGTTTATTGATTTGAGTCCTCTCCCTGTTTTTCTTGATGAGTCTGGCTAAAGTTTTATCACTTTTGTTTATCTTCTCAAAGAATCAGCTTTTTTAAAAACATTTTTATTGGAGTATAATTGCTTTACAATGGTGTGTTAGTTTCTGCTGTATAACATAGTGAATTAGCCATACATATACATACATCCCTGCTTCTCCTCCCTCTTGCATCTCCTTCCTACCCTCCCTATCCCACCCCTCTAGGTGGACACAAAGCACTTAGCTGATCTCCCTGTGCTATGTGGCTGCTTTCCACTAGCTCTCTGTTTTACATTTGGTAGTGTATATATGTCCATGTCACTCTCTCACTTCGTCCCAGCTTACCCTTCCCCCTCCCTGTATCCTCAAGTCCATTCTGTATATCTGAGTCTTTATTCCTGTCCTACCCCTTGGTTCTTCAGAATCAATCTTTAATTTTTTTTGTTAGATTCCATTTATATGTTCAAAGAACTAGCTTTTAGTTTTCCTGATCTTTGCTATTGTTTTGTTTCTATTTCATTTATTTCTGCTCTGATATTTATGATTTCTTTCCTTCTACTAACTTTGGGTTTTGTTCATTCTTCTTTCTCTAGTTTCTTTAGGTGTAAGTTTAGATTGAGATTTATCTTTTTTCTTTAGGTAGGATTGTATTGCTATAAACTTCCCTCTTAGAACTGCTTTTGCTGCATCCATAGGTTTTGGATCATCGTGTTTTCATTGTAATTTGTCTAGGTATTTTTTGATTTCCTCTTTGATTTCTTCAGTGATCTCTTGGTTAATTAGTAACGTATTGTTTATCCTCCATGTGTTTGTGTTTTTTACCTTTTTTTCCTGTAATTTATTTCTAATCTCATAGCATTGTGGTCAGAAAAGATGCTTGATATGATTTCAGTTTTCTTAAATTTACCAAGGCTCGATTTGTGACCCAAGATGTGATCTATCCTGGAGATTGTTCCATGTGCACTTGAGAAGAAAGTGTAATCTGCTGTTTTTCGATGGAATGTCCTATAAATATCAACTAAATCTATCTGGTCTATTGTGTCATTTAAAGCTTGTGTTTTCTTATTAATTTTCTGTCTGGATGATCTGTCCATTGGTGTAAGTGAGGTGTCAAAGTCCCGCACTATTATTGTGGTACTGTCGATTTCCTCTTTTATAGCTGTTAGCATTTGCCTTATGTATTGAGATGTTCCTATGTTGGGTGCATATATATTTATAATTGTTATATCGTCTTCTTGGATTGATCCCTTGATCATTATGTAGTGTCCTTCCTTGTCTCTTGTTACATTCTTTCTTTTAAAGTCTATTTTATTTGATATGAGTATTGCTGCTCCAGCTTTCTTGTGATTTCCATTTGCATGGAATATCTTTTTCCATCCCCTCACTTTCAGTCTGTATGTGTCCCTAGGTCTGAAGTGGGTCCCTTGTAGATGGCATATATATGGGTATTGTTTTTGTATCCATTCAGCGAGCCTGTGTCTTTTGGTTGGAGCATTTAATCCATACACATTTAAGGTGATTATCGATATGTATGTTCCTGTTACTATTTTCTTAATTGTTTTGGGTTTGTTTTTGTAGGTCCTTTTCTTCTCTTGTGTTTCCCACTAAGAGAAGTTCCTTTAGCATTTGTTGTAGAGCTGGTTTGGTGGTGCTGAATTCTCTTTCCTTTTGCTTATGTGTAAAGTTTTTGGTTTTTCCGTCGAATCTGAATGAGATCATTGCTGGGTAGAGTAATCTTGGTTGTAGATTCTTCCCTTTCACCACTTTAAATATATCATGCCAGTCTCTTCTGGTTTGTAGAGTTTCTGCTGAGAAATCAGCTGTTAACCTTATGGGAGTTCCCTTGTATGTTATTTGTTGTTTTTCCCTTGTTGCTTTTAATAATTTTTGTTTGTCTTTAATTTTTGTCAGTTTGATTACTATGTGTGTCAGCGTGTTTCTCCTTGGGTTTATCTTGCCTGGGAGTCTCTGTGCTTCCTGAACTTGGGTGGCTATTTCCTTTCCCCTGTTAGGGACGTTTTTGACTATAATCTCTTCAAATATTTTCTCAGGTCCTTTCTCTCTCTCTTCTCCTTCTGGGGCCCCTATAATGTGAATGTTGTTGCATTTAATGTTGTCCCAGAGGTCTCTTAGGCTGTCTTCATTTCTTTTCATTCTTTTTTCTTTATTCTGTTCTACGGCAGTGATTTTCACCATTCTGTCTTCCAGGTCAGTTATCTGTTCTTCTGCCTGAGTTATTCTGCTATTGATTCCTTCTAGTGTATTTTTCATTTCAGTTATTGTATTGTTCATCTCTGTTTGTTTGTTCTTTAATTTTTCTAGGTCTTTGTTAAACATTTCTTGCATCTTCTCGATCTTTGCCTTCAATCTTTTTCCAAGGTCCTGTATCATCTTCACTATCATCATTCTGAGTTATTTTTCTGGAATGTTGCCTATCTCCACTGCATTTAGTTGGTTTTCTAGTGTTTTATCTTGTTCCTTCATCTGGTACATAGTACTCCGCCTTTTCCTTTTGTCGATCTTTCTGTGAATGTGGTTTTCATTCCACAGGCTGCAGAATTGTAGTTCTTTTTGCTTCTGCTGTCTGCCCTCTGGTCGCATAGACTCTACCTTTAATCAGTTTTCACAACTGTGACAGCACATTAGATTCTCCTGCTAGCATTGGAAGTTCGGCTGCAGAGGCAGGGGGCAGCTATGGCTCACCGCGAGGACAAGGACACTGGCAGCAGAAGTTCTGGGGAGTACTCCTTGGCGTGAACCCCCCCAGAGTCCGCCATTCACCCCACGAAAGTGCCTGTAAGCTCCAGTGGTGGGTCGCCTCAGACCAAACAACCAAACACTTGATTTCTGTAGGTTGATATTTTTTTCTGCAACCTTGCTGAACTTGTATTAGTTCTAGTAATATATTTGTATGTTCCCTATAATTTCTACATATAGGATCATGTATCTGTGAATGAAGGCAGTTTTACCACTTCCTTAACAATCTGGATTTCTTTTATTCATTTTTCTTGCCTGACTAGAACCTCCTGTGCAAGTGAATAGAAGTGGTGACAAGGTGACAGTGGACATCACTACCTTATTTTCTTATCTTAGGAGGAAAGCATTCTGGCTTTCACCGTTGAATATGATATTCGCTGTATGTTTTTCATAAATGCTCTTTAACAGGCAGAGAAAATTCTTTTTTATTCCTGGTTTGTTTAGAGATTTTTATCATGAATGGAGGCTGCACTTTGGCAAATGCTTTCTGTGACTCTACTGAGATAATTATGCAGTTTTGTTCTTTATTTTATTAATATAGTGTTTATTACATTAATTGAATTTTGGATCTTAAAAGAACTTTGCATTTCTGGACCAAGTCGCACTTGCTTTTGGTGTATAATCCTTTATATAAGTTACTGGATTTGGTTTGCTAATATTTTGTTAAGGATTTTTGCATCTACGTTCAAGAGAGATATTGATCTGAAATGTTAATGTCTTTGCCTGCCTTTGAAATCAGATAACTCTGGACTTATAAAATGAATTGGTAAGTGCTCCCTTCTCTTTTATTTTCTGAAAGAGTTTGTGAACGATTAACATTGTTTCTTCTTTGAATATTTGATAGAATTCACCAAATCCAATCCTGGGATTTTCTTTGTGGGAAGATTTTAAATTCCTCATTCAATTTAGTTACTTGTTACAAGTCTACTCATATTTTCTATTTGTTCTTAAATCAGTCTTGGTAATTTGTTTCTTTCTAGTAATTTGTGTCTTGCTAGAATTTTATCCATTTCATCTTATTTTCTAAATTGATGACATAAATTTGATTATAATATTCCATTATAATACTTTTAAGTTATGTAAGGTTGGTAGTAATGTCACCCCTTTCACTGCTGATTTTAGTAATTTGTGTCTTTTTTTTTTCTTGGTCAGTCTAGCTAAAGGTTTGTACACCTTGTTGATCTTTTCAAAGAACCAACGTTTAGTTTCATTGGCTTTTTTCCAGTATTTTTCTGTTTCATTGCTTTTTGCTATATTCTTTATCATTTCCTTCCTCTGCTTGCTTTTGCTCTGCTTTGCTCTTCTTTGTCTGGTTTCTTAAGATGGAAGCTTAAAGTACTGATTTGAGAATTTTCTCTTTTTCTTATATACACACTTAAGGTATAAGTTTTCCTTGAAGCAGTGCTTTACCTGTACACACAAATTCTAAGTTGTCTTTTTGCTTTAATTTATTTAAGTATTTAAAATTTCCCTTGTATTAGGTAAGTGTTCTTTAATTCACAAATATTTGGGTTTGTTAAAGATTTCTTTCTGTTATATGACTTCGATCCTTTGTAACCTACTGAGAGTTGTTTTATGGCCCAGTATATAGTCTCACCCAGAAAATGTTTCACACATGTTTGAAAAGAATGTGTATTCTGCAGTCAATGGGTAGAGTTTTCTATGTATGTCAGTTAGGTCAAACGGACTGATGATATTGTTGAACTCCTCTATCTCCTTGCTGATTTCTACCTACTTAGTAGTTCTTTCAAGTATTGAGAGTGGGGTATTGAAATCCCCAATTAGGGAAACTGAATTTCTCCTTCCACAGTTTTGCTTCATGCATTTTGAGACTGTTGTTAGATGTACATACAATTTTTGACTGCTATATCTTCCTGAATGTATTGACCTTTTAATCATTATGAAATGTCTCTATTTGTCTTCAGTAATACTTCTTGTCTTAAAGTCTATTTTGTCTTGATGTTTCCTTATCACTACTGTTTTCATCCCCATCTTTTTACTTTCAACCTACTTGTGTCTTTGAATCTAACATGTGTTTCTTATAGACAACATATAGCTGAGTGTTGCTTTTTTATTGTTTGACAATCTCTGCCTTTTGAATAGAATGTTCACTCCATTCACATTTAATGTAATTATTTAAATAGTTGGATTTATTCTGCCATTTTGCTATTTTTCTATTTGTCACATCTTTTTTATTTCTCTCTTCCTCCTATACTGCATTCTTTTGTGATAAATATTTTTTATTGTATCTTTTTAATCCATTTCTGATACTTTTTATTTTCTATTCTTATAGAGTTATTTTGTTAGCAACTGCTGTAGGGATTATAACGTGAATTCTTTATAAATTCTTTATGAATTTATTATAATCTACTTCAAAATAATATTTAATTCCAGTAAAAGAGAAACTATATTCCAAAATATGTCTTTTCCCTTGTTCTCTTTTGTGTTACTATTGTCATATATATTAAATGTATATGTTATAAACCCAACACAACAGTGTTAGAATTATTGTTTTATATATATAATCTTAGAAAAATGAGAAAAATCTATCTATAGACTGTTTTATATTTACCCACATATTTGCCAACACTCTTCAATTCTTCCTATTGATTTGAATTAAACTGGAGTCAATACCTTCAGTATTTCTTGTAAGACAGTCTAGTAGCAGGAAAGTCTCTCAATCTTTGTTTATCTAGGAATACTTTATTTCACCTTTATTTTAAAAGACTGGGTTTTCTGAATATAGAATCCTTGGTTGATATTTTTCTTTTAGCACTTTGAATATGTCATGCTTTATGGTTTCCACTGTTTCTGACGAAAAATACCAGTTGTTAAAGGTATTATTGGTCCCCTATGTGTAATGAGTCATTTTCTTCTTCCAGCTTCAAGATTTTCTCTTTTCCTTTAGCTTTCAACAGTTTAACTATGATGTGTCTATGTGCAGCTCTGTGTGTTTTCCTACTTGGGGTTTGTTGAGCTTCTTGAATCTATATAGATTGTGTTTCATCAGATCTGGAAAGTTTTCTGCCATTATCTCTTCAAATATTTTTTAACTCCCCTCTCCTCCCCTCAGTCTCCCATTATGTGTATATGTATGAACTTAATGTTTCCCCACAGGCCTCTGAGGCTTGACTTTTCTTCAATCTTTTTCCCTCTGCTCTTTCAGAGTATATAAATTCTCTTGACCTATATTCAAATTCACTGATTCTTCTGCCATCTTAAATCTTCTATCAAGCTCATCTAGTGACTTTTTTTTAATTACTATACTTTTTAATGCTACAGATTCTGTTTGTATATTTTTTATAATAATTACATCTATGTGGAAATTCTTTATTCATTGCGTCACTGTGGTCCTACTTCCCTTTGATGCTTTAAACATGGTTTTCTTTAGTTCTTTGAACATACTTATAATAGCTGCTTTGATGTTTTAGTCTGCTAAATCCAACATATGGAGACACTTAGATACAGTTTCTATTGACTTTTTTTTTCTTAACTATGGGTCATCCTTTCTTGTTTCTTTGCATATCTCTAAATTTTTTGTTGAATGTTGGACATTTTAGATAATATATTGGAGCAACTCTAGATTCTGATTTTCTCTGAGGGTGGCTGATGGACTGAAAGTCTGTTTTCCCCACAAGGTGTGGTTGCTGATATCTCTACTCCATTTTCCCTCCCTCATTTTTCCTTCTACGACTGGCTTTTTAAGACCTTTTTAAGCTGGTCTCCAGTGTCACCTTAGTGTTTAGCCAAAAACTATTCAGAGATTTTACTCAAACATCTCAATCCAGTAAAGCTTCCACTCTCAGGATGTGTGTGTATTTGAATGAGGATTTGTGTGTGAAATGAGGAGTGCATTCAGAGTTTGGGCCTTTTAAAAGTTGGCCTCAGATTTTATTACCACTAGGCCTGTTTGATCTCCTTTCCAGATATTCTTAGGCTCCACTAACCAGTGATACGTGGGTGACTGGGCCCACTTGATATTCTGCTGTGCCTGTCTACAGCCTCCAATCAACCTGTGATATGTGGTGAACTTATCAAGCCCCCAAGATTGTCTTACCTCCTAGAACTCTCTATAAAATCCTGCTACTCCATGAGTCTGTTGCTTGTCACAAATGAGACCACAATCTCAGACTAGCAGAGCCATTGGTCCTCCCTATTCGTTTGCAGCTAAGATTCTTACCCTGAGTTCAGTACTTTTCATGAATAAAGTTTCTCAATTTATTTGGTTGATTTCCAGAGTGCTGAATTTGTTTTGACAGTTTTGTCCAGCTTTAGGATTGCTTTGTGAGGGAAGTAATTAAATCTCTCACTCAGTCATGTCAGCCATTCCTTTTTTAATAGTGTATATCATGTATTGCTGTAGTCCAAAGTTCAACTATACCTAATCTTGGCTATAACTTTGAGATTGTATTTACCTCTAAGATAAAAGAGCAAATTTACTTTTTATTCAATATTACTCAATATTCTATGCATAGATATGTACCTATTTTAGACTAGATATATTAGACTCAGCTTCCTTTGTTTTTTGTTGCTGTTGGGAAAAACTGATTTTGCGCATATGTGTTTGTGTGCGTAGATAGGAGCTGAGGATTTCTGTACATCAGTAATATAAAGAAGTTCCTAAAAATGTAATACAATCACAGGCAAAATCATGCTAATAGACTACTATATCTATTCAGTCCAGACACCACAGTATATGAGAAATACTGATAACCTATAGTATATGAAAATGATACTAAGAGGTATGGAAACTATGGCATATGAAATATATTTGAGAGAAATGTCAGTGTTTACCCTGGAGGAAAATGACATATTGCAAGCCTTTCAAATATTTAAATTAGACTTATTCAATATTGATACAGAGGGCAGAATCAAAACTTAGGGGTATAATTTTGAGTTCAATATAGTACAAAATAAACTAACAACTTAAGCGGCAACAAACAGAACTGGTTTGGTTTTCTTGCAAAGTGATAAGCTTTTCTCACTGAGAATGACTCTAATAGACTAGATGAACGTTTTCTAAGGAGTGTTTATATAGGAGATGGACTAGATGACCTTCCAACTCTAAGTTTCTGTAATTTTATAAAAGCAAATAAATAAGAATTTAGATGGATAAAAGATAACACTACAGGAAAATAATCAAAAAATATATTAATACATAAAATTATCATAATTTGGGTTATTCATAATAAGGGAATGGGTTATAATAACTGTTTCACAAAGACATGGATTCCACTGTACTATCAGGTCTCAAAGGGTGACAATATGCTGGATATCATTAAAAAATTATAAGAAGCAGAAAACACTATCCTACCTTTGTAAAAATTGTAATTTATAGCTCTAGTTGCGGTAACTCGAATAAGAAAGCTGAAGTGGAAACAAAATATAACTAAAATGAATAAGACAAAATTACATAAAATCAGACTTCATTCTGGAAAGGCAAAAGCTGAGTGGGTACATAAGAAATATATATAAAGAATATGAAGGGCACAAATAATGTAAACTCAGAATTGTTCACCAAAATGTGGAAGGCAACCCTTAAAACTCTGAGAGAGGTAAGTTTGTCACAAATATAGGAAGTATCATTATATTCAGGAAATAGTTAAGATAATTTGCTAGGACCAAAGCAGAACATACACTGAAAACAGAAGTGACTTACCTCTTTTAGTTGATCAGCACTCCCCCATGATGCAGAACGCTGATGTGATCTCTTTTCTGTGCCTTCTTCTACCCAACAGCTAGGTGTCTTTAAAAAAATAAGTAAGTAAAATAAAAAATAAAGAATTTTGCCTCTATCCTTAATCTCACAGCAAATCAAACATATTTCAAAATCTTAGCACATACCAATTAAAGGGTTATACTGAATACTAGAATCCCTTAAAAGCTAGGACTTTCATGACCCTGTGAAATGTTTATTATTCTGAATTAGATATGATCAATCTAAGATGTCTCTGAGTAATGTTACTCAAAACATTTGGTGTTTTACATCAACATTAAATTTATCAAATTCAAAGAGAACTGTGAAATATGCATATTGGTGTTTTTAAAGAGAATAGGCAAACTAATTATGAAATGTTATGTTTACTAAAGAGAAGTAAGATTAACAGAACGTGCTTAGAAGCAGTGGGGTTACAGATGACCTACATGCCAAATATTTAGTTAGGTAAAGGGTTGAATGTACTACTCTTTCTATACTCAGGAAAGAGTGTGTTAATAATAGTATCCTTTTTTGAAAAACATCAAGCATCTTTATAGAAAAATATAAAGTTACTATAAAAATAGAAAAAGTTATTATAAAAATAAACAAGATTAAGCTAAACTGACTATAATTTAAAACAATGCATCTTAAAGAAAACCTGAGCTACATGGCAGAAAACAGAATTGCTTTAACCTAAAACTTCATTTTCAGTGATTTAACCCATAACAGACACTACATCCAAACATAACACAAATCACTAAATGCCAAATAGTAAGATCATTTAGTAGTTGTATTAAAAATTCAAAAATATTGAACTACCATCCTTAATATATGAGAAGACTCTTAGTGTAATGCAACTTAGGGAAAGTTAAAACCACTATTTTAAGACAGATATAGGGTAATGATTATCATATATAAATATTGGGTTGGCCAAAAAGTTCATTGGGGATTTTCTGTAACATCTTAGGGAAAAAACCCGAACAAACTTTTTGGCCAACCCAATATAAATATATATTGCTTCAAAAATTATTTTTTATTACATACAGAAAAGTTCATCATTCATATTGAGGCTGCACCTGTGACTTTACATAATACACAACTTATGAAGAAGCCATCAGTTCTATACAATTCAAAATGCTTGTGGACAAAGTTTTAAATAATTACCACCTCTTTAAAGTAATGATGCTGCAAAATAAAACCAATAACAATTGAATGCTAGTTGAATGAAAATACACATAAACTGCTTAAACAGTTCAAATACTAAAGTGAAACTATTTAGTCATAATACTGAGTAAAATATTTTATTCAGTTGGTAATTGCAAAGATAAGAGGTACTAATATATTAAATAAACTGCTTGCAAATAATTATTTAGTTATTAAATTTTCCTAATCTCAGTCCTAGACAAGAAAAACTACTCTGAAAATAATCCCCCCAAGTAGTCATATCTTTAATAATTTATGCTAAAATTATTAAATTATGACTTTGTTTTAGTCAAACTTTTATTTCGAGAATTTATATCCCTTAATACTTTTACCTTTCTACCAAGCAGAGGCATTGCTCTCATCAAAAATCAAATGATTAAGGATCACAATGTTTAAAACTCAAAAGCATATTCACAGAAAATGAGTAAAATTTCTGGCATGTTCCATAACTAACGAAAACATTTATAACACTATTTTCATTTTGTATGGCTCTAACTTTTTCAAAGGAAATTTACATAAACTGTATCTCCAACTTAGAGTT
This sequence comes from Balaenoptera borealis, assembly GCF_965194805.1. Lineage (NCBI taxonomy): Eukaryota > Metazoa > Chordata > Mammalia > Artiodactyla > Balaenopteridae > Balaenoptera > Balaenoptera borealis. The sequence goes on from NC_138864.1 coordinate 67,934,557, forward strand.
AAATCAGTAGCCACAAAAATTCTGCAAATGCCTTAATACTGCCAAGCACACCAATGGCAAATGAAACTAAATCTGAGGTCTCTCATCTCAGAGTATCTTCTTTCTTCCTATTGTCATTCTTTTCTTAAAATTGAATGTGAAAACCTATTTATTTCAGAATGTAGTATTGGTTATATAAAAGAAATACATAAAAACTAACTACAAAAGAATATTTATGTTCCTGAAATCTATCTAGTAAAATATATAGTTTTTTAAAAAGTACAAAACCACTGGAAGAATCCTTTCAGTCATGTGGCTATAAAATTACATGCATATAAATTGTTGAAGTATATTCATCATAGTTTCAACTTTTCCAAAAAATACTCCCCAAAGAAAATTTTCATTTTAATTGCACATATATACAATTATATTCTAAAGACTGCATTGTCCAAAACAAAAGCTACTAGCCACATGTAATAATTTAAATTTAAATTAATGAAAATAAAATAACACAAAAAATTCGGTTCTTTAATCTCACTAGCACGTTTCAAATACTCAATAACCACATGTGGCTAGAGGCTACGGGCTGCCATATAGAACAGCACAGCTGGTTTGATGGTGCTGAATTCTCTTAGCTTTTGCTTGTCTGTAAAGCTTTTGATTTCTCCATCAAATCTAAATGAGATCCTTGCTGGGTAGAGTAATCTTGGTTGTATGTTCTTCCCTTTAAGTATATCTTGCCACTCCCTTCTGGCTTGTAGAGTTTCTGCTGAGAAATCAGCTGTTAACCTTATGGGAGTTCCCTTGTATGTTATTTGTCATTTTTCCCTTGCTGCTTTCAATAATTTTTCTTTGTCTTTAATTTTTGCCAATTTGATTACTATGTGTCTCGGCGTGTTTCTCCTTGGGTTTATCCTGTATGGGACTCTCTGCGCTTCCTGGACTTGGGTGGCTATTTCCTTCCCCATGTTAGGGAAATTTTTTACTATAATCTCTTCAAATATTTTCTCTGGTCCTTTCTCTCTCTCTTCTCCTTCTGGGACCCCTATAATGAGAATGTTGTTGCAGTTAATGTTGTCCCAGAGGTCTCTTAGGCTGTCTTCATTTCTTTTCATTCTTTTTTCTTTATTCTGTTCCGCAGGAGTGAATTCCACCATTCTGTCTTCCAGGTCACTTATCCGTTCTTCTGCCTCAGTTATTCTGCTATTGATTCCTTCTAGTGTAGTTTTCATTTCAGTTAATGTATTGTTCATCTCTGTTTGTTTGTTCTTTAATTCTTCTAGGTCTTTGTTAAACAGTTCTTGCACCTTCTCGATCTTGCCTCGATTCTTTTTCTGAGGTCCTGAATCATCTCCACTATCATTATTCTGAATTCTTTTTCTGGAAGGTTGCTTATGTCCACTTCATTTAGTTGTTTTTCTGGGGTTTTATCTTGTTCCCTCATCTGGTACATAGCGCTCTACCTTTTCATCTTGTCTGTCTTTCTGTGAATGTGGTTTTTGTTCCACAGGCTGCAGGATTGTAGTTCTTCTTGCTTCTGCTCTCTGCCCTCTGGTGGATGAGGCTAAGAGGCTTGATCTAATCATTGATTTTAAACAAATTATTTTAGTCAAAGGAAAACCAAAGATGGCTACTTGGTCTTCAAATCTATTTAAAGCTCATGCTTGTGAAGTTACAGAGGATGAATTAATTTGTATCCAATTTGTTAAATCTGAGTATTTGAGAAATGCTTTACCATTTAAATTAGGAAAACACCACCACAAAGTAGCAAAAGTTCTATGCTTTCATATCAGCAAGTGATTCCTTCCAACTGGCCTGTTATTCCGTCCATTAATCTAGAGTAGAATTTTATGAATGGTGCTACTTATAACACTGTTCCTGGGTGTTAGTAAAAAATATATGAAAAAGAATTCCATGGTCAAATAAATTTGGAAAATATTACATACTACTTTACTCAATGTACAATGCAATTAGCATTTCAAAACTCAAATATACAAATACACACACAAATACTTTTTTAAAAACCTGCTTTACTTTTTCTTACTGATATGACCCCAGAACACTCATTTTATGCATATTAACATCCTCCACAGACAGCATGGAAAGAAGTATATAATCTTCAGTAATTGGTATTACATAAAATAGCTTGCTCTTCAGCCACCATACTTAATGGGATTCTTCCTTTCTAGCTGCCTGAACCTCTCATACACTTGAGTAATGCAGAACCAAAGTCTATCTCTAAGACTGCTGACAAAAAGGTGTTTGAGTAAAAAAAGTCCCCTCTATACGAAAAGCATACCTACAGGTGGAAGAAGCCATTTTTTAATTTTCACCTCTCAGAATCATCCAAAGTCCAGCCCATGAAGCTTCTTCTCCAACCCCCAGGCCCATCCTCCTAGCTCTGGTTTCCTGTGTGACGAATGCTTCTTCTCTGAGTGAAATAAACAGAAAACAGTCCTACTGCACAGGACTACACACTTGTTTTTACGACTCTTTTTAAATAGAGCAGTTTTAGGTTCATAGCCAAACTGAGAGGACATTACAGAGATTTCCCATATACCCCTCACCCTGACACATGCACAGCCATCCCCCACCACAGTGGTACGTTTGTTACAACTGATGAACCTACACTGACACATCATTATCACCAGAGTCCATAGTTTACATTAGGGTTCACTCTTGGTGTTGTGCATTCTATGGGTTTGGACAAATGTATAATGACATATATCCATCACTATAGTACCATACATAGTATTTTCACTGACCTAAAAATCCTCTGTGCTCTGCCTATTCATTCCTCACCATCTCCAAACCCCTGACAAGCACTGATCTTTTTACTCTTTCCATAGTTTTGCCTTTTCCAGAATGTCAGGTAGTTGGAACCATCCAGTAGGTTGCCTTTTCAGAGTCACTTCTTTCACTTAGTAATATACATTTAAGGTTCCTCCATGTCTTCTTAGTGCTGAATAATATACTGCTGTCTGGAGGTACCACACTTTATTCATCCATTCACCTACTGAAGGACACCTTGGTTGCTTGCAAGTTTGTCAATTATGAATAAAGCTGCTATAAATATCTGTATGCAGGTTTCTGTGTGAACATAATTTTCAACTCCTTTGGGTAACCAAGGAACATGAATGCTGGACTGTAAGGTAAGAGTATGTTTAGTTTTATAAGAAACTGCCAAACCGTCTTCCAAAGTGGCAGTACCACTTCCTGTTCCCACTAGCAACACACAGCAGTTCCTGTTGCTCTGCATTCTGGTCAGCATCTGGCATTGCCAGTGTACTGGATTTTGGCCATTCTAACAGATGTATAGAGGTATCTCGTTGTTTTAACTGGCATTTCCCTGATGACATATAACGTGGAACATCTTTTCATATGCTTGTTTGCAATGTGTATATCGTCTTTAGTGATGTGCCTGTTAGGAGGTCTTTGGCCCATTTTTTAATCAGGTTGTTTGTTTTCTTATTGTTGAGTTTTAAGAGTTGTTTACATATTTTGGATAAGAGTCCTTTATCAGATGTGAACAATGGGTGCTTTTGTTGTTTATATCTTTATTCACAGACTAGCAAGGGCAAATATGCTTTCCTGCTTTATCAATTTTAGAACAGGTCAAACTAACCCCTACCAAGAAAATATTCTTTTTCTACATGCAAGAGCCTAGACTCAGTTCCAAAAAACCCCACAAAACAAAAAAAACTAATCACGTCACAAAATTCTCTTAATCTTATTTAAAACTTACTTAAATCCTATGTAAAACTTTAAAATCTATTTTTTGTATGGTTCACCCTTTGCCTTGAAACTTATTATAGTTTATAATCTATTATGGAAATATGATTACTGACTGTGAATTATTTTACTGTACTTACATAGATGATCCTTAATATTAAGGTACTCATAAAGCTGGCAAGAAATGAAACAGAATTACTTGAAAAATCAATGATAATTAAATTAATAATTAAGATTAGAGTCTGATTTTAAGTTACAGAAAAGTTTTAAAAATAGATAATGACAAACCCTTCATTGTTTACAACTATGTCTTTTAGAGTTTACAACTATGTCTTTTAGAGATTTGATTTTCTTTTGACTAATAAAATTTTTTTTAACTTTTTAAAAACTTTTAACTTAAAAGATAGTCTTGAAAAGACTATCCTGATTAAAAAAGAGTACAGAAAACTGGGATTCTTTTTTTTTTTTTTAAAGACTTTGATGTGGACCATTTTTTTTTTTTAAAGTCTTTATTGAATTTGTTACAGTATTGCTCCTGTTTTATGTTTTGGTTTTTTGGCCCTGAGGCATGTGGGATCTTACCTCCCCGACCAGGGATCAAACTGACACCCCCTGCATTGGAAGGCAAAGTCTTAACCACTGGACTGCCAGGGAACTCCCTGTGATTCTAATATTATGCTTTGCTTTTCTGGTAACAGTATATAAGTATATATAGTTTTATAACCAGATATAAACATAAATAGCCTCTTCACTAGTTGACAAGGAGTAAAGAAAAGGAAGAGTTCAGCTGAAAAAAGCTTTAGGAATGCAGTGATAGCAGTTACACACTCAAATTTTTCCATCATGCTTCAGCTATCTACTAACTTATGTGCTCATTTTGTTAGATCGCTTTCAGAGTGCAGCCCCTGGATGAGCAGCATCAGCACCATCTGAGAACATGTTAGAAATGCAAATTCTCAGGCTCAATAGCAGAATTACCAAATCTGGAATTCTTAGATAAGCCCAGCACAATCTGTGTTCTAAGAAGCTGACCATATACTCACTCATTTTTCTTATAGGCTAATAACCATTTACAAGTATAATATCAATTTGCATATAATTACATCTTTGGAAATTAACATAAACTAATGTAAATATTGTTTGGAGCCATGTAGAAAGTTATATTGCTAGAGAGAAATTTCTCTTTACCAAGGAACATTAAACAGTAGTCTCCAGCAAGGACTAAGGTAGGCCTGAATATTTAAGTAAAATTTATAAAATCCATGTCTGTTTAGGCCTCAAAAGTGTTCAACACACAACTGAATGGAAGTCTATGAAGTAATGGTTTGTGAATTTCTAGATTATTAATGAGGGAGCTTATTCAGAAGAGTTAAGAAGCTATATTTCTGTTTCCAGATCTCAAGGTGAGGGGAAGGGAGGGTGTTGGTGATAAATCTCTGGATTGCAATTTTTAAAAATAAGAAATACCACAGAAATCAACTATTGCATCTGTGCTAGACATGATAAAAGTATTTGCCTTACTCTATAAGAAATGTTAATTTGAGAAAAAGCAATCATAAACGTGCCCCAAATCTTAAGAATATTCATAGTAAATCTATTTCTAAGAATTAACCTAAGATGTACACCAAGAGAAGCACTGGAAATAAATGTCTATCAATAGAGAAAAGAAAAATTGTGGCACATTCTTATAATACAAAAAACCACACTACATGGACTGTAATCCCACTTTAGTAAGCAAGTACACACAAACAGAAAAAGACTTTAAAGAGATATTTCAAAACATAAATGGTGGTAAGAATTCTAGATAATTCTACAGTAAATCCTTTTTTTTTTTCCAGCTGAGAAAAATCAAGATTAATAAAAAGACTTAAAGTCATGTTTAGGACTACTTAATGGCATGAGTAAATGTTATAATTTATTAAAATCATAAAAAATAAATTATAAAATCATATTTACTACCTGCAGTATCATCTGAACTCTATTTTTAAAATAGTCTGTAATTTTAAAATTTTTATTTTTTAAATGCAAATAATCAAAATATAAGAGGATATGCATCAAAATGTTAAAAATGGCTGTCTGGATATTAGAATTAAATGCAACTTATTTTGAGATTTTTGGTATTTTCCAAATCTTCTGCAGTGACTCCTGTTTCAAATTTAGAAGCAGGATTTTAAAAAAATGAGAAAGATAGCTATGTAACAGAATCAGTAAGTGGGGATGTATATCTACTCTGAGAAAGCCCAACACAGAATTACAAAAATTCTAACTTTAGATGCAAACTTCAAATCTATCTTGGAAGACAGGTTACACGTAAGCCAAGATGTTAGTATACATCACATAAAATATTTTTCCCTAGTCAGCGTTTCCTTTGACTAGGGGTTGGGGTTCTCTCACAACTGCAAATGCCTGTATGTAGTTTATCACTGGCTATGGGAATGGAATTGGAGACTTTAGAAAAGCTGAAATATTTAAGTGTTTAGAGTAACTGAAAACTGAAGGTAACTGAAATATCCAACACCTAGAAATATTAGTGGAAAGATATTGATGAGAATATTGACAGGAAATTATAATTCAGTTTGGATATGTCTTTCATGTTGTACTTTAATTCTATGGAGGAAAAAATATCTATAAAAATGTTTTCCTGAAAAAGTTAAACATAGAGCTACCATATGATCCAGCAATTCCTAGAGAAATGAAAACATACGTAAACACAAAAACTTGTGTGCAAAGGTTCATAGCAGTTCACCAACTCATGAATGTACAAATAAACTGTAGTATGTCCATACCATGAAATATTACTTGGCATTACAAAGGAATGAAGTACTGATACCATGCTACCACATGGATGAAACTTAAGAATACTATACTAAATGAAAAAAGGCAGAAACGAAAGGCTACAAATTGTATGAGTCCATTGATATGAAATGTTCAGAAAATGCAAATGTAGAGCGGCAGAAAGTAGACTACTGGGTGCCTATGGCTGAGGAAAAGAAGACTGGGGGGAAGTAGTGAGTGACTGCTAATGGTTTCTTTTCGTAGAAACAGAAATATTCTAAAATTGATTATGGCAATGGTTGCACAATTATGAACATATTAAGAACCATGAATTGTACACTCTAAATAGATGAACTGTATGCTATATAAATTATATCTCAATAAAACTGTTATTAAAAATATTTATGTCAAAGAGGAAATTACAAATCAATCTTATTTTTCAATTAAAAAAAGCCACATATTGCTGAGCCTGAAAATCCCAAGCATTGTTTGTATTTTCTCAAAAATAATTGATATTTTCTGTCATGCTTTTCTTGCCAAGTTTCAAATCACACAGCAGCACTAGTTGAGTAGTTGAGTAATATAACAGAAAAGAGTAGGAGGCACTGTACATTAATAATCTACCCAGTCAGGTTTCTCAAGTCATTGTGAGAACATTTAACAAAGGAACTAATGTAACATAAAATAAACTGTATATCAGAAATACTATTCTCTGGCTTCTTACAGAAACAGTTATTAAATTGACTCTTGACAGTTTCTGCTTTAACCAAAAGGAGATGGTACTATGAGGAATTAAAAGTATAAACAATATTTAAATTTATTATTCAGTATTTACACTTAATAATACCCAGTCTGACAAGTTCTCTCACTATTGTTGTGGATAAATTTAAAACCAAATGATGAGATCCAATTTTCAGTTTTTAGAGAGCATTAAAACATATTGATTCTTTTGTGCTATAATTTTTAAAATTACAATTTGCTTTGGTGGCTGTGTTTCAGAAAACTGATTCCACTTGTAAAAAAAATGAGAGCAATTTTACTTTTTCAAAAGTGATATTTCCAAACACTTTAAAAAAATACATTTAACAATTGCACTGGATTATAGCTGCCTCAGTATTATCCAATAAATTACTTTTTATTGTTTCTTAATAGCTTTTAATGTTTCTTTAATCTCTCACACCTGACAGAAAATCAGCAACATAGGTGACTACTAGATATCTACCAAAAATGTTTCCATACCATTCTGAAGTCATAACAACCAGTAGTGTTCAACTGATGATAGCATGAATGTCATCAATGGGATACCTAAGTAATGAGAAAGGGAGTAGGAGTTTCTGTAGCAATGTAAGTCCACTGTCCCATACTTGGACCTATAAATCTAAGGTACCATTTCTTACTTGTAAGAATGTACAGTGGAAAACAATAGCTACTTCTGACTGAATGAACCCTGACCCACCAGAAATTGTTTAACCGTGTTTCAGAGCCCTATCATGCCCTGGAGTTAGTTGCATCATTTCTATGCCATTTCTTACCAATCCAGATTTAATGTTCATAATTGCATAATCAATTACTGATAACAGTAATACTGTCCACTCAATTCAGTATTATTATATTTAAACCTGCTGACAGTAAAATACTATAGACTCCAATACAAAGCAGGTAACATTTTTCAACATCTACTATGTCCTATTTACTGTGCTAGAAGCTTAACAGGGATTATTTTATGTGATCCTCATTTTAATAGGTACTAGTGTTATCTCCCAGAAGCTTTAAGAATTTCAACAGCACAAAAAAGCTGTTTTCACTTGGTTTGTACTAATGTTTCCTACCAATATGATGTATTCTATGCCAATCATTTATTAAAAAATCTATACCAAGTTACTGACAACTTGAAAGGCATACTGCTTTCTCATACTGCACCCACCCTTAACTATGATATGATTCTATCTGACTCTTAAATTCTTAAAGCTTAATGTCTCTAATAAATGTCTTTCTAAGTAAATGCTGTTTATTATTATCACAGGATTTTTGATAGAAAATGGATGGATTTTAAGATATAAAAGGTTGAGAACCAATGTACCAAACAACAAAGGTCAAGAAGATAGAGTGAGAGGGTTGTTCCAAATAAATACAACGTATTTCACAACTTTACCTAGAGCTAGTTTAGGGGTAAAGGTGAGGGAGGAGATAAAGGAAAACAGGCTGTTTTTGTTACCTGTAAAATATTTCTGGTAATGGGAAGAAAACTGGGGGTATGGGCAACAGGAGTATGGGGAAGGCTCTTTGCTATTTACCTTCTACTTTTGATTTAAATCAATACATTAACTATTAAAAATTAATATGTAGAATTTTGAGTTTCTGCTAGTTTTAAAGACACTATTTGAAACTGATGAGTAAAACAGTAAATATTTTAGCCATGGATTTAAATTTTTCATCAGTACAGCTGAGTATATTCCTTTGGCAACCAAAAATATTACTCCCTAAACTAGGAACATGACTACTATCATGTGGATTGTTCAACTCTAGAATTATACAATCCTGTCTTTTAATTAGCTAATGGCTGAAAAAAAAAGAAAGGAGATCCTGTACAAGATAGAATCTTTATAAACTTACTCAAGAGCCAGTTGGAGACCAGCTCCATAAAAATAACAATTTAGGTCCCTGGAATGCAATCTAGGAGGCCAAGATGACCAAATCTTTAGACTTGCTTTCATTTCAAGAAAAGCTTCCCACCACCGTCCAAAATTGTTCCAGCAACTACCAGTTCTTAAGCAAACTTTAACAGCAAGCTCTTCAACAAGGGCACAGGAAACCCAAACAGCTGTATCAAGAATGACTTTTGATCAGGAAATGAGTTTCTGATCAGAGTGGTAAAACTGAAAGTTCTCTCTCTCTTTTTTTTTTTTTTTTAATTTTATTTATTTATTTATTTATTTATTTATTTTTGGCTGTGTTGGGTCTTCGTTTCTGTGCGAGGGCTTTCTCTAGTTGTGGCAAGTGGGGCCACTCTTCATCGCGGTGCACGGGCCTCTCACTATCGCGGCCTCTCTTGTTGCGGAGCACAAGCTCCAGACGCGCAGGCTCAGTAGTTGTGGCTCACGGGCCTAGTTGCTCCGCGGCATGTGGGATCTTCCCAGACCAGGGCTCGAACCCGTGTCCCCTGCATTGGCAGGCAGATTCTCAACCACTGCGCCACCAGGGAAGCCCTGAAAGTTCTCTTTTATACCTATTACTAATTTGAGATATACCATTTACTCCTTTGATGAAAGTCCTCCCCAACCAAGCTCCTTTCATGAAGGCAAGAAAAGAATAGAGTATTTAAATGTGTAATTTCAATAGCAAAGAATTTATATATTTTAGTTTGGAGTTGTTAATTTTATCGAATGTTGGCTAAAGTCAAACGCTAAGTACTTATTCCAGATCTGTTTCTTAAATATAAAAAAGATTTCTAGGGAAAAATGCTGGCATAGAGATAGGATCACAAAACTCCATACACTCAAACTTAATGAAATGAAGAAAAATAAAAGGTTACTTTATGTACTTTCTGGCATGTTTAAATGTTTCATACTGTAAAATTTGAAAATTAATTAAAAACAATAAAATATCAAAGAAAAATATCATCTGGAGAAAAGAAAGCAGAAGTATACAGAATTTCATTTAAAAATCTAACCATTCCATTTCTTACCCTTCAAAAAATACAGGAGGTAAATGAAAAGTTCTGAAATCTTTCTCTGATACCAACTTTTCAGAGAAGGTGAATGAGGGGGATAGACAAGCAGTCAAAGTGGAAGGACTCATATAGAGTAGTAATAGCTATTCTCACCTCAACTGGCCATCAGACATTTTTAAAAAACTGTCAGGTTTACCATGTCTTTTTTCCCTAACAAGGAGAAGTATGGCAGATGACTCAAAAATACATATAAATGGCTCAAAGCTAATTATTTCCAGCAATAAGCAAGATTTATCAGAACAGAAAGACAAAAGACAAAAACACTAAGAAGTAAAAACCATGGGAAACAGGTGGGAAGAAAGAAGGAAGAAATTTCTATTTGAAGTTCCCCTTCTCAGCTGTGAATTAAGAGTGCCATGGCCAATACCCAGATGTCCACCTATCTTTAACCCTCTGCTAGTAAATGTAAATAATTAATAGTAATTACTTATTGACAATGTTTCAGTCATTATTCTTAGCATTTCAAATGCATTACCCCAATTTAACCCTTACAACAATCCTATGAGGTATAATATCCCATTAACAAATGAGGAAACTGAGGCAAAGAGGTAACTTGCCCAAAATTACAAAGCTAAAAAATTCTGGAGATTCAAAACCAAGCCATCTGATTCAAAACCAGAGCTCTTGGCCAGTGAAAAGAAAAGAGAGTTTACAATATTAATTTATATCATGAAAAGGTTCAGTTCAGGGAAAAAAATATTAAGACATTGAGAATTCTGTAACAATAAACAGTGTCAACCATAAGAAAGACATAATGAACATACATCTTTAAAACATCTGTATTATCGTCAAAATATAAGGCAAACGACTACTGGAAACAAAAATCAACAGAAATTTTAACTCAAGAACATCCAGCTCATGACAGAACAGACAAACATAAATAAAGGGGTCTATATGGAAACTGAATAATATAATTAATAAGGCAGAATTAATACGTAATGAATTCTTTATTTAAAGTAAAGACTGTACCTCATTTTCAAATACAGAGAATTAAGAAAAAAACAAATCAAAGGCTACAACGAAAATTTCAATGAAGTTTCCAAAAACCTATTCGTCTATACTATAATGCAATAAAACTAGAAATTAAAGTTTTACTAGGAAAAGAAATTTTAACCATTTAGAAGTTAAAAACAAAACAAAATACTCTCATATGCTAAACAGGATATCAAAACTGAAATTGAATATCTTGAAAATACAAATAATGGAAACATATACTAGCCAAAGCTGAGCTCAGAAGATAAATCTTGGCATAAAACACTTACTAAACAGTAAATATCACAAATACAAAATTAAGCATTCATCTTCAGAATCCAGAAAAAGAACAATACACATGCCAGGAAGGCAGAAGAAAGGCAAAGAGAGAGCAAAGTCAGAGAGCAATGAACTAGAAAAAAAAAACCCACAGTAAAATTAATTCAACACCATAAAAATTTTAATATACTATATAACCTAATAAATTTAATCACTCAAACACAAATATACAATATTAAAAATAAGAATAGAGGGCTTCCCTGGTGGCACAGTGGTTAAGAATCCTCCTGCCAATGCAGGGGACATAGGTTCAAGCACTGGTCCGGGAAAATCCCACATGCCACAGAACAACTAAGCCCGTGTACCACAACTACTGAGCCTGTGCTCTAGAGCCCGTGAGCCACAACTACTAAGTCCGTGTGCCACAACTAATGAAGCTCGTGTGCCTAGAGCCCGTGCTCCGCAACAAGAGAAGCCACCACAATGAGAAGCCCGTGCACCGCAACGAAGAGTAGCCCCTGCTCACCACAACTAGAGAAAGCCTGCACACAGCAACGAAGACCCAACACAGCCAAAAATAAATAAATTAAATTAAATAAATAAAAACGAGAATAGAAAAACAACTGCAGATATACAGAAAATTAAAAGAATTATAGAAGAGTACTTTGTGAAACTACGAAAATACACTTGAAAATTTGGATGAAGTGGATTATATTCTAGAAAACAAAAAACTGAACAAAAGAAACAAATTGGGGCTTCCCTGGTGGCGCAGTGGTTGAGAATCTGCCTGCTAATGCAGGAGACACGGGTTCGAGCCCTGGTCTGGGAAGATCCCACATGCCGCAGAGCAACTAGGCCCGTGAGCCACAACTACTGAGCCTGCGCGTCTGGAGCCTGTGCTCCGCAACAAGAGAGGCCGCGATAGTGAGAGCCCCGTGCACCGCGATGAAGAGTGGCCCCCGCTTGCCACAACTAGAGAAAGCCCTCGCACAGAAACGAAGACCCAACACAGCCAAAAATAAATAAATTAATTAATTAATTAAAGAAATAAAAATCAAAAAAGACCAAGAACCATGGAATAAACTGAGATTTACTAAAAAGCTATAATCCAAAATCATACTAGTCAGCTTCACAGGGAAAATTCTTTCAGACTGAAGTAACAGATAATAGAGATGATATTTATACCATGCCAGAGCAGAGGAAGGAAATCTTGCAAAATCTTTTTATGAAGCAAATATAACACAGAAATCTAAGGATTACCTTATGAGAAAGAAAAAATTTCAGACCTCATTTCTGAATATTGAAACAAATATAATAAATTTTAAACACTTCAACTGCCACTGTATGTTTTAAAAAAGAACTCCATAAATGAATAGTGTTCATTCCAGAAATGTAATTATGACCAATTATTAAGTAATCTACTAAAAAATTCACCAAATTATAGGTTATGAGTCAAAACAACCTTCATTTCAAAGATGAAATGGCATTTCAAACAATGAATCACTCTTCATTTTAAAAAAAAAGAAAAACAATTGATAAAATATGCACGTATGCTTGATGCTACCCTTCTCAGAGTGAACGCAGTACCTTTTTTTAAAATGAGGTATAACTGACATACAATATTATATTAGTTTTGGGTGTACAACATAATTCAATATTTGTGTATACTGCCAAATGATCACCACAGTAAGTCTAGTGAACATCTGTCACCGTACATACTTACAGAAAGTTTTTTCCTTGTGATGAGAACTTTTAAGATTTTCTTTCTTAGCAACTTTCGAATATGCAATACAATATTATCAAGTATAGGTGCCATGCTGTACATTACATCCCCATGACTTTAGTACTGGAAGTTTGTACTTTTTGACTGCCTTCACCCATTTCAACTACTCTCAACCCCCCTCCATCCCTGGAAACCACCAATCTGTTCTCTGCATCTATGAGAGTGGGTTTTTTGTTTTGTTTTATATTCCACATGTAAGTGATATAATACCGATTTTTTATCTGACTTATTTCACTTAGCATAATACCTTCAAGATCCATCCATGTTGTCACAGATGGCAAGATTTCCTCCTTTTTTATGGTTGAATAATATTTTTTATCTATCCATTTTTTTGATCCATTCATGCATCAGTGGACACTTAGGTTGTACCCCTATCTTGGTTATTTTAAATTCCACAGTGAACATGAGGGTATATATATCTTTTTGAGCTACTGTTTTCATTTCTTTTGGATAGATGCTCAGAAGTGCAACTGCTAAATCATATGGTAGTTCTATTTTTAACTTTTTGAGGAACCGCCATACTGTTTTCTGTAGTAGCTGCACCAATTTACATTCCCACAAACAGTGCACATCCTCATCAATACTTGTTACCTCTTGTGCTTTTTATAACAGCCTTTCTACAGGTATGAGGTGATAGCTCATTGTGGTTTTGATTTGCATTTCCCTGATGATTGGTGATGTTGAACACATTTTCATGCGTCTGCTAGCCATCTGTACATCTTTGGAAGAATGTCTATTGAGATCCTCTGCCTGTTTTTTAATTAGATTGTTTGTTTTTTTTGCTGTTGAGTTCTGTGAGTTCTTTATGTATCTTGTATATAAACCCCTTAAAGGATATATAATCTGCAAGTATTTTTTTCACATTTAGTAGGTTGCCTTACATTTTGTCAATGGTTTCCTTTCATGTGCAGAAGCTTTTTAGTTTGATGTAGTCCCACCTGTTTATTTTTTCTCTTGTTGTCTTTGCTTTAAGGTTCAAATCAAAAAATCATCACCCAGACTCATGTCAAGGAGTCTTACCGCCTATGTTTTCTTTTAGGATTTCAATGGCTTCAGATCTTACATTCAAGTCCTTTTTTTTTTTTTTTTTTTTTTTGCCTTTTTGGAATATCACCAATTATTGGTTCTTTTATTTTCTTGAATTAGTTGGTTGATGTTGAATCTAATACATAGAGGAAAAAAACGCCAAGCCATGCTTTTGAAAAATGGGTCTTACATTGTTTTTTTTTAAACTGAAGTATAGTTGATTTATAATATTGCATTATTTTCAGGTGTACAGCAAAGTGATTCATAAACACGTATATATATATATATTCTTTTTCAGATACTTTTCCATTATAAGTTATTACAAGATATTGAATATAGTTCCCTGTGCTATACAGTAAGACTTTGTTGTTTATCTATTTTATATATATATATATATATATATATATATATATATATATATATAGTAGTTTGTATCTGCTAATCCCAAACTCCTAATCTATTCCTTCATCTATCCCTTCCCCCTTTCCTCTTTTGTAATCCTAAGTTTGCTTTCAGTGTCTTTGAGTCACTTTCTGTTTTGTAAATAAGTTCATTTGTATCATTTTTTAGATTCCACATAAGTGATATCATAATATTTGTCTTTCACTGTCAGGCTTACTTTACTTAGTATGATAATTTCTACGTATATCCATGTTGCTGCAAATGGCAATATTTCATTCTTCCTTATGGCTAAGTAATATTCCATTATATAATATATACCACATCTTCTTTATCCATTCATCTGTTGATGTACACTTAGGTTGCTTCCATGTCTTGACTATTGTAAATAGTGCTGCTATGAACATTGGGGTACATGTATCTTTTCGAATTAGAGTTTCTGTCTTTTCTGGATATATACCCAGGAGTGGGATTGCTGGATCATATGGTAGCTCTATTTTTAGTTTTTTAAGGAACCTCCATACTGTTCTCCATAATGGCTGTACCAATTTACATTCCCACCAACAGTGTAGGAGGGTTCCCTTTTCTCCACACCCTCTCCTGCATTTATTATTTGTAGACTTTTTGATGATGGCCATTCTGACTGGTGTGAGGTGATACCTCATCGTAATTTTGATTTGCATTTCTCTAATAATTAGGCATGTTGAGCATCTTTTCATGTGCCTCTTGGCCATCTGTATGTCTTCTTCGGAGAAATGTCTATTTAGGTCTTCTGCCCATTTTTTGATTGGCTTGTTTGTTTTTTTGTTATTGAGTTGTATGAGTGCCTGTATATTTTGGAAATTAAGCCTCTGTTGGTCATATCATTTGCAAATATTTTCTCCCATTCCATAGGTTGTCTTTTCATTTTCCTTATTGTTTCTTTTGCTGTGCAAAGCTTTTAAGTTTCATTAGGTCCCATTTGTTTATTTTTGCTTTTATTTCTTTTGCCTTGAGAGAGACTGACCTAAGAAAACATTGGTATGATTTATGTCAGAGAATGTTTTGCCTATATTCTCTTCTAGGAGTTTTATGGCGTCACATCTTATATTTAAGTCTTTAAGCCATTTCAAATTTATTTTTGTGTATGGTGTGAGGGAGTGTTCTAACTTCATTGATTTACATGTGGCTCTCCAAGTTTCCCAACACCACTTGCGGAAGAGAACTGTCTTTTCTCCATTGTATATTCTTGCCTCCTTTGTCAAAGATATAATTGACCGTAGGTGTGTGGGTTTATTTCTGGGCTCTCTATTCTGCTCTCTATTGATTCATATGCCTGTTTGTGTGCCAGTACCAAACTTTTTTGATTACTGTAGCACTGCAGTATTGTGTGAAGTCTGGGAGGGTTACGCCTACACCTTTGTTCTTTTTCCTCAGGATTGCTTTGGCAATTCTGGGTCCTTTGTGGTTCCATATAAATTTTAGTATTATTTGTTATAATTCTGTGAAAAATGTCATGGGTAATATGACAGGGATCACATTAAATCTGTAGATTGCTCTGGGTAGTATGGACATTTTAATGATATTAATTCTTCCAATACAAGAGCCTGGGACACCTTTCCATTTCTTTGAATCACCTTCAGTTTCCTTAATCAATGTTTTATTGTTCTCAGCACATAAGTCTTTCACCTCCTTGGTCAGGTTTATTCCTAGGTATTTTTTTTTCTTTTTTGGATGCGATCTTAAATGGAATTTTTCTTTTACTTTCCCTTTCTGATATTTCACTGTTAATGTAAAGAAATGCAATGGATTTCTGTATGTTAATCTTGTACCCTGCTACCCTGCTTATTTGGTTTATCAGTTCTAATAGTTTTTGTGTGGAATCTTTAGGGTTTTCTACATAAAGTATCATGTCATTTGCACATAATGACAATTTTACCTCTTCCCTTCCAATTTGGATACCTTTTATTTCTTTTTCTTGTCTGAATGGTGTGGCCAGGACTTCCGATATTGCATTGACTAGAAGTGGTGGCAGTGGGCATCCTTGTGCCAGATTTTACAGGGAAGGCTTTCAGCTTTTCACTGTTGAGTATTATATTGGCTGTGGGTTTGTCATAAATAGCTTTTATTATGTTGAGATATATTCCCCCTATACCCTCTTTGGTGAGTTGGTTTTTTTTTTTACCATGAACGAATGTTGAATTTTATCAAATGCTTTTTCGGCATCCATTGAGATGAACATGTGATTTCTGTCTTCTCTTTTGTTGCTGTGATGTTATCACAATGATTTGCGTATGTTGAACATCCTGAATCCGTTTTGAGTTAATTTTTGTGTATGGTGTAAGACAGTGGCTCAGTTTCATTCTTTTGCATGTGGTTGTCCAGTTTTCCCAACACCATTTACTGAAGAGACTATCCTTTTCCCATTGTATATTCTTGGCTCCTTTGTCATAAATTAATTGACCATATATACGTGGGTTTATTTCTGGGCTCTCTATTCTGTTCCATTGATCTATGTGTCTGTTTTTATGCCTATACGGTTTTGATTACTACAGCTTTGTAACATAATTTCAGATCAGGGAGTACGATGCCTCCAGCTTTGTTCTTTCTCAAGATTGCTTTGGCTATGGATCTTCTGTGGTTCCATACAAATTTCAGAATTGTGTGAGTTCTGTGAAAATGCCATTGGAATTTTGATAGGGATTGCACTGAATCTGTAGATTGCTTTGAATAGTATGGACATTTTAACAATATTAATACTTCCAATCCATGAGCATGAAATATCTTTCCACTTATTTGTTTCTTTAATTTATTTCATCAATGTCTTATAGTTTTCAGCATACAGGTCTTTCACCTTCTTGGTTAAATTTATTCCTAGATATTTTATTATTTTTGATGCAACTGTAAATGAATTGTTTTCTTAATTTCTCTGATAGTTTGATATTAGTGTATAGAAATGCAACAGATTTCTGTATCTTGATTTTGTATCCTGCAACTTTACCAAATTCATTTATTAATTCTAACAGTTTTCTGGTGGAGTCTTTAGGGTTTTCTATATATAGTAAATTATCATTTGCAAATAGTGACAGTTTTAATTCTTCCTTTCCAATTTGGATGCCTTTTATTTATTTTTCTTCCCTAATTGCTCTGGGTGAGACTTCCAATACTATGTCAAATAAAAGTGGCAAGATTCGGCATCCCTGTCTTGTTCCTGATCTTAGAGGAAATGCTTTCAATTCTTCATCATTGAGTATGATGTTAGCTGTGGTCTTATCATATACGGCCTATATTCTGTTGAGGTATGTTCTCTTTATACACATTTTATTGAGAGATGTTGAATTTTGTCAAATGCTTTTTCTGCATCTATTGAGATGATTGTATAATTTTTATCCTTCATTTTGTTAATGTAGTGTACCATAATGACTGATTTGCAGATGTTGGACCATCCTTGCATCCCTGGAATAAATCCCACTTGATCATGGTGTATGATCCTTTTACTGTATTGTTGAACTTGATTTGCTAATATTACACTGAGGATTTTTACATTGATGTTCATCAGGGATACTGGCCTGTAATTTTCTTTCTTGTGGTGTTGCTTGTCTAGTTTTGCTGCACCAGCTCTTTAAAGCTTCTTCCCAAAGCAAGTCTCATGGCCACACTTAACTTCAAGTGGGCAGAGAAGTATAATCTTATCATATGCCAAGGAGAGAGGATGAGAATATTTGTTAACAGCTCTAATCATTACTATACCTGGGAAGTCAGAGGAAACACCTCTGATTATTACTCTATATTACTTTTATTGTTTGACCACTTTACAAAGAGCATATGTTACCTCATCATTTAAAAACACATTCACATGTAGATTTCATATCTGTCCATAGATGAAGATTTATACTTTGGACTGTGGGGTGAAAACTGAGGAAATGCTACTGTCTGATTATAGTAACCTTAACTACAAGTTCAATTTTAAGTGTCGGTAATAAACTTGTTTAAAAAAGGTTGTATCAGCAGGGTTAATGTAATAAAGTAACATCAAATTCTACAAATGGTTTTTAGTTTTTCTATTAAGCTACACAGATTAGTCTAATAAACTGGCAATTATCCATCTCCCCACTGGCCTCAAAAATGTGAAGCTGTCTCTTTTAGTCCTCAGAATAAATATGTGTATGTGCAACCTGGGTATTATTAACTGCAATTTGTAAAAAAGGAAACTGAAGTGTGAGACACATAGCAGTTAATTCAATGGGCCATGATTCTCCCCCAACACTTTATTTTAAAAATTCAAACAAATAGAATAGTTGAAAAAACTTCTCAGGGCATACTCAGAAAGCCAACACTTAGAATCTATATTTAACATTTTGCTACGTTTGCTTCATCACATATATATTCATCTATCATCTATTGATCTTATTTTTTATTCATTTCAAAGTAAGTTGCAGACAGCAGTATCCTTCACCTCTAAACATCTTAATTAGATTTCAGTATTTATATTCTATATTTTAAAAGTTAAGTTATATATTAGAATGCACAAGTGTATACTTGCGTAAGTTCTAATAAATAATCCACCCATGTGACCAAAATCTCTATCAAGATATACAACAATTCCATTATCCCAGAAAGTTCCCTCACATTGGGCCTTGATTTGAACACAAGATCTGTCTCTAAAGTCCACAGTCTTTCCCACAACACTATGCTACTTCTTTTAAAAAGGCCCAATGTATAAATACATTAAGCAATAAGAATTCTATTTCTAACCCTCAATAATTAAGGTAGCTGAAGTATGGAAATATGAAAGGTAGAAAATACTAGAGATTCCCTCCACTAAAGCCAGACAGCCTAGGTATTTAATATCTGTAGCACAATGACTGTACCACTTTCTGTTTACTGATTTCCACTGAATAAATAAAAAAAAAAAATCTACTTCCTTCCCCAAGAGTTAAAGAATTAATCAAGGAGGTATGGACATGACAATAACAACCATCTCATATGTTCATCTCTTATACCTTCAATTAAACTAATAATGCTTCGGGGCAAGACCATTTCTTAGGCTTGTAAGGCAAGCACTAGGTCAAGTGCTATACACTTTAGTGATTACTATGAGAGGCAGTGAGGAACTGGAGAAAACACAAAACCTTTGGAATCAGCCAAATCTGGATTCAGATCTCTTCATATTTATTTAGCTATATAACCATGTACAGGTTAAACTTCTCTAAGCCTCAGTATATCATATGTAAAATGAGGCCTATATTTGGCCTTCCTATCAATGTCAGGTTTCTCAAATAGACGATCTACATGCAGACCCAGGCAAGAGAAGCCCCTACCCTGGACCTCAGGCTTTTGGGGGAATTTTATGTAACAGTTTGTTAATTTAACTTAGTATGTATATGGTATGTAGGTCTACATTTATATTTGCTCCAGATCCTGCAGATGTTACAAATGGGCCTGTCTGTATCTACTACTAATAACCTAACATGGGTATTGCCATATTCACTTTCAAATATTACCCTATTTAGTCATACAACATTACCATGAGTTAGGTTTCATTAATCCCATTGTGCAGATGAAGAAACAGATGTGGTTAAGAAACCTACCCAGCGCCCTTATCTTCTATCCCCATATCACTCTCTTCTTAACTCCCAAATATCTGAGCTTCCTTCTCTAACATATTATCAATATTTCACTCTCCAAGACAATATGCCCCTAATCCCTAAATCTAGTCCCTATTTTCCATGACCTGTCGGTAGCACCTGATACTGTTAATAATTTTTCCTTTCTTAAAACAACTTTCCCTTTGGTTTCTAAGGCTAGACTATTTCATTTCTTCTCTTAGCTTTTGCTCTTTTTCTGTCTCCTCTTGTTAGAGTTTTGGTGAAGAATGAATAAGATAATGTTTTTGGAGAGTGTCAGCATAAAGCATATATTCAATAAGAGGTAGGGTTTCTTCTTAACCTAAAAAGAATAGCTACCATTTTTAAGAATGGTGTCAATTACTCTACTAGGTGATACACACACATGCACACACACTATTCCATTTATCCTAAAAGCACCATAAAATTGAAGTTCAGATTGGCTGACAAATTAACCTGTATTAGAAACCTGGCTCCAACAATTCCTAGGTTTATGATACTAAGTCACTTAACTTCCCTGAGCTTCTGCTTCCCCATCGTGTAATTTTATAATGTTCTTGTGAGAATTAAATGAAACACAGGATATAAAAACACAAAGTACATGGTACACAGTCAGTAAATGTTAAACTCCTTTCTCTTCTTGTTGCTACCAGGTGAATACATTAATTTTTTATCCTTCCCTTGTGTGCATTTCTAAAAACTAAGTTCTTGATCTCTTGACCTTCTTTCTTTACTCTATACCTACACTCTGTCACACTTGGGAGTCCAACTCCTCCAGAAAGATAGTTTTGAATTATCTGTGACCATTTCTAAGTGTGCAGGCCCACATCTCTAAGTTTTGCTAGTACTTCCTACTTGAGAATCCCACTGCATACCATCTCAAAGTCCTCCTTTCCCTCACAAAGAATGGAAAGCAAAAGACTGGGAGTGGGTTACATAAAATGTTACTCGGACAAAATTGATAGGATGCATGATAAAGAAGCTAATTTTATGGTTTCAAGCTTGCCTGAGAAAATTACAAAACTGGAGAAGATTCTCATAGATCATGTCCAAAATTTTCTCCCCTTTTCCTCATTCTTCAGACATGAAACTCTAATCCTTCTATTGCTCTAACCCACAAAGCCAAAAATGTTCCCATTCCATTGAATTCCCTTACATTTAAATGCTCCATTCATCTAACACCTAATAATACTCTATCTTCTATTACCAATTTTCTTACATTTACATCTTATCTTCCTAACTATGCTGTAAGTTCTTTAAGGCCAATAACCATCTCTTATACTTTTAGTATTCTTCATAATGCTAATAGACTACTGCTATAAAGATATGGTCAAGAATTCAGAAATTATAAATTAAGATGTTCTCAGATCTTTTTCTGACATGGAGGGAAAACTTTTCAAGTCAAAAGCTGTGATCCACAAATAGAGAAGGTGTGACAAAGAGGAAATTTTCTATTTCTCTCTCAAGGATTTTAGTTTTGGCTTTAAACAGAAAAAAATTCCTTTAACATATATTTCCTTAGCCATGTGTTAATACTTTATAAATTATTTCCAGGAACTGTACAAGCTTTTCTTCAAAAATTACTTATACCAGCATACCTTGGCGATACTGCAGGTTCAGTTCCAGACCACCACAATAAAGCAAATATCGCAATAAAGAGAGTCACACAAATTTTTGGTTTCCCAGTGCATATAAAATTTATGTTTATACTATTACTGTAGTCTATTAAAGTGTTCAAAGGCATTACATCCTAAAAAAACAATATACATACCTTAATTAAAAATACTTTATTGCTAAAAAATGCTAACCATCATCTGAGCCTTCAGGAAGTCATAATCTTTTTACAATAGTAACAACAAAGATCACTGATGACGGATCACCATAACAAATATAATAATAATGAAAAAGTTTGAAATATTTAAAGAATTGCCAGAATGTGACAGAGAGACATAAATTGAGCAAATGCTGTTGGAAAAAAGACGCCGATAGACTTGCTCCACGCAAGATTGCCAAAAACCTTCAATTTGTAAAAAAAACACAATATCTGAGAAGCATAGTAAAGCAAAGCACAGTAAAACGATATATGCCTGTATTTTCTAATACAGTTACTAGTCATTAATTTCTGTAGGAAAATAATTCCTAAAACTATAAGTCTCAAAAACCACATAATGTAGACTGATGTGCTATTTATTAAATATTAAATAATTTTAAAACTTTCAAAACTGAGATGATAAAAATACTTAGTCTAAAGTTTATTAAAAGAAATGGCTTTCTTCTTTGGTTGAATACATTTAATAACTGGGAAAATCTGATTAAATTAATTTTCTTTACTGTGATCAAAACAGAAGAACTGCAGGATAATAAAACTGATTTTGATTTGCTTATTTTACCTGAGTAGCTTTATCTTTCATGCATGAAGGGTAATGAACATGAGGATCTCGTGGCCACTGTCCTGTGAGATAAGGTCCTGTTATCGTATCCAAAGAAGAGGTTCGCCGTATTGTACCAGAGGTTCGAACTTGATGAGATTTTGGCCTGTCCACTATAAAAAAGTGAAAAGAGATTAGATTAGTCACTAATGAATAAAGTAAAACTTAAAATTATTTAACCTTCATAGTTTGTAAAATATCACTCTGTCAATTTTCCCTGCAATATATATTTACCCTAATAGCCCTCCTGCATGATGTGATGAAATTTATAGACCCTCTCCCAGAGGAAAATACATTCACATATTAAATTTTGCACACACTTCCAGGGCTGTCACACCCTACAAAGCCCATCCATTTTAGAGACCTATTCTAAAACCTGTATATCATCTCCACTGCCATTACTTTAATTAAGACTTCATCATGTCTCAACTGCCAGTTTCCTAAATGCTATCTCTGCATCCACCCTAACTAAATCTTACAGTGCCACCTCCCTCCACTGCTTAAAAAAATTTCCATGGTTATTCACTGTCTTTAACTTAAAGCCCATTATTTTTCACAATTCAGCTCCCATATACATCAATACTTGATGTCTTGCTACTCCTCCATAAACCCATGTTAACTACTAAATGCCACACAAACTAACTGCAATTTCCCAAATGTAAAACACTCACTTCTCTGCCTCTATACCTTCTATTATCTCTTGCACCTAAAATGTTCTCCTTCCCTGTTCACTTGACAAAAACTTATCTTCAAGATCAGCTCAGGTGTCACACTGCCTCTGTGAAGCCTTTCCCAATGCTCTTCTTTTCTCCATCTCTGTCCTTTTAAAAGATATATGCACTCTCCTCTGCTTGCGTGGAGCCCTAAATTTGTCTTTCTTCCCCAACTAGAGCATCAGTTTGGTCCCTACAGATTGAAAAGAAGTTGATGCTCAATACTTATGAATTTATTCACAGCTACACAAAAATAACATGTATAAAGAATCTTATATTTTAATTCAGCTTCCTCATTTATGGATGAAGAATTTGAAGCCCAGAGGGATAAAATTAAATTGTCCAGTGAAACAGAACTGCTAACAGGTGATAGAGGTGAAAAGGAACCAAGATCTCCAGACATTCTACACAGTTCAATCAATCTACTATAATAATCTACTTCTCCTCTCCATATAGGTACCATAGGTACCTCTGCTGAAAATTAAAATGATCATACTGAACTCTATAGTTTCTTTACAAAGAAATATAAAGGATTTTTCATATATGCATCTCAAATAAGTTACTACTAATGTACATTGAATAATAAAATCCAGTGGATTACAAGCACCAAGGCTCAGTCTTACTCAGAGTTATATCTCACATCAAACAAAATGTCTTGCACATTACAGAGGGCCAAGAAACATTTGTTATTGAATACTGTCCTTTAACTACCCTTCTGAAACCAAAATACAAAATTGGGTTTTTTTAATCGGAAAACAAAAGAAAATGCAGCATACTCTGAACTATCATATTATTTACATACAGTCGTCCTCAGTTCTGTGGGGGACTGGTTCTAGGACCCTCACGGATATCAGAATCTAAGGAAGCTCAAGTCCCTTACATTTGGCCATCCACCTCTCCAGGTTCCACATCCTTGGACACAGAGGGCTGGAGGGCCAATTTTATCTGACAACTGCAGTTCTGATTTCTTCTTTGACCCAAGAGTGTTAGAGAAGATCTGAAAATTACAAAATTTCCTTCCTATCTTTATTACTTAGCTCTAATTTTATTTTGCCATAGGCAGAGAGTCTAGGACAATGTATTTCTACTCTTTGGAATCACGTGAAATTTTATTTGTGACCAAAAATCATGGTCAATTTTTATAAATATTTCATGAGTCATGGAGAACATCTATTTTCTGTTTTCAGAATAGTTATTTTTCTTGTATATCAGCTGAAATAAAAATATAGAATATAGTAATAATAAAATTATTAGCTTTATCTGTCACAGACTTAGAGAACTACTCAAGTTTCTAAACTACTCTTGAAATGTAACAATTCTCTTTATCTCTTGCAATTTTTATCATTTAAATTTAGTTCTGGGGAATTCCCTGGCAGTCCAGTGGTTAGGACTCTGCACTTCCACTACAGGGGGCATGGGTTCAATCCCTGGTCATTGGGGAACTAAGATCCCTCAAGCTGCGCCGTGTGGCCAAAAACAAGAAACAAACAAAAAAAAAGTTTATAGAAATTTAGTTCTGTATAATTTGGTTACATATTGATTCATGACATCATCATTATGGCTTACATGCTTCACCATTGTAGTCTGTTCCATTTATTACTTTTAAGCTCTGTCAAATTGAACATTATCACCCCTTTATGCTTTCCTTCTATTATAATGTATCTTGTTTGCCTATTCTTTTATTTTCAATTTCTTTCAATCATGTTGTTTAGGTGCGACTCTTGTATACTGTATGTGATTAGGCTTTTTGAAAAAACTTTAGAGTATGTCTTCTCCTTACAAAAGGTATGTTCATCCCACTTATATTTATTGTTATAACAAACTTGATTAAACCTGTCATAACTTTTTTCTTCCTCTTATAAATGCTTCCTTGCTACTTGTTTTCTATGTTTTACTGTTTACTTCTTTTTCTCCTTCTTACCTTTTCCCCTACCATAGGTAATTTAGAAGATATGCAGATTGTTTTTAGTTCTATTACTAGGAGTTATTTCTATTAATTCTTTTAAATATTTTTTCTGGCTATAAAAGCAATATGCACAAATTTTAGCAACTTTAGGAAACACAGAAAATTAACATGTCTCTCATAATCTGATTTATAATAATTTGTTTAAAACTTTTTAAAGTTACTTTACATTCCCTCCACCAAGAAAAAAAAGACAAAAACAGTTTATCCCTTGAAAAAGAACATTTATAGCAATAAAAAAGGCCTACATAAAGGTCAGCCACAACCAGAAAATGAAAAGCCACTATATGCAAAAAACCTGTGCCTGAACTTTAAACTGCTCCAAACTATTATGAAAGTTGTATGTAGTCTACTTATAGTTATTAAAACTCCTGTTAACTTGGTGAACAATAGGGATCATTTTTATGTTTTATAATAAGTATATAAAGAATCTATAAACAAATCCCTTGATACACATAATATTCTAATCTATACTTTTTTATTATATTGTTAATCACTGGACCTTTGTCTATCCCTTTCAAAGGATCCCATTTCTCCCCTTAGTGTCCATTCTCTCTGATTAGCTACTGTCAGAACTGTGGTCTTCAAGTTATTTTGACTGAGTACTCCTAATAGTAAATATCTAAGTATGCAGCAATATGTGCAGTTATTTATTTATAAATGAGGTATATATTATATGACTAATATGTTATATATAGTGTAAACCTAAGTAGAAATTTACACATGATATAAAAAATAAAAATATGTGTGAAAAAAATGGAAGTTACATTTTCTTCCTGTATCTCATAAGTGGGTGGCCTTACTTCAGTGTGAAGACCACTGGGATAAGGGACTTTAAATTGGGTGCTCCCAAGTCCCAAGGACTAGTGGTGGCCATCAGCTTGGACTCTGAAAACCTAGGCTCCAACATTTGGTGTAGAAACACTCACCTTGTGCTGAGTATCAGAGGGGGACATTCTTACCAACGAGAGAGCCAAGAAACAGATTTGGCAACCTTTTTCTGGGACAGCGCGGACCGGCACTTCTGGTGTCATTAAATTCATGAGTTTTCTTGTATTGTCCCTTAACCAAAAGGAGCTTTTGTACTTTTAAATGTTGTATAAATGTGTTATATTGGGTGAGAGCCTAAGGTTTTTGAACTGGAAACTTCCTGAAATTTATATCTCCATGTGGTTACCATAAACATAATGTAATAAAAGGGAAACATATGAATTGGGTGCTAAATTCAATCTACAGATTGGCCAGTTAGCTCTAATTCTGTGATATAACGCTATTGCTTAATTGTGTTAAGAATGTGTAAACAAGCATCACACATTACCAATACCAAAAAAACAAAAACGGTCTGCCTTAAATATAAGGAATAAGGTAGGACAACATGGTATCGATATCCTGTTATAAAATTCGCTCTACCAGGGACTTCCCTGGTGGCCTAGTGGGGGGGGGACTCTGCGCTCCCAATGTGGGGGGCCTGGGTTCGATCCCTGGTCGGGGAACTAGATCCCACATGCATGCCGCAACTAAGAGTCCGCATGCCACAAATGGGAGCCCACATACCGCAATGAGGATCCCGTGTGCCGCAACTAAGACCCAGCACAGCCAAGATAAATAATAAATAAATAAATAAATATTAAAAAAAAATTCGCTCTACCGTCATGATTTTTTAAAAAATTATAGTATATGAAGTAAATATACTTGAAAGGTTATATTTCAAACATGTGCTTTAAAAGATTCTCACCATTGCTCACACAAGGAAAATTTCAAAGATATGTAGTTGTTAGTAATTTCCATGTAAATTATTTGAAGGGTAAAAATTCAAAATAAGTTTAAAAATTGGCAGGGATAGTACTCTTCCAAGATATGATTAGCCATAATAACCCCACTTAACCAAATATCAGTAGGGCCTTATTTACCAACAGATTCATCATAAGCAGTGCGATTCTACTTTAACTTATTAAGTAAGTTATTAAATAAGATGACTTATTCCTATTATCCAAACTATCATGGCAATGAGTTAGATTTTAACTGCCGCAACATCTAAGCCTTGATTCTCCCAAATTTTTATTTATTTAATTTGCGGTATTATTGCCTACCAGTTCAGGTCTTACAATTTAGTGCAACAATAAAAATCAACACTGGTTTTGCATCATAGTAGTCCCCTCTTATCCTCAGTTTCACTTTCCACAGTCAACCATGGTCTGAAAATATTAAATGGAAAATTCCAGAAATAATTCATAAGTTTAAGATTGGGGGGCAGAGTCAAGATGGCAGACTAGGAGGACATAGAATTCACGTCTCCACACAACTAGGGCACCTACCAGGCACCGGTGAGGGACCACAGACACCTAAGGGGATGGGAGAAACCCCCAGCGACCAGGTAGGACGTGGGGCATGGGGGGAGTGAGAGGGGGAGAAGTGGAGGTGGGATGGGACTGGCGCCCCTGAGGGGTGGCTGGGGGAGGGGAAGGGATCCCACCCCCAAAGGGGGAAATTGGGGGACCACTGGGAGGGCAGAGGATCAAAAGGGAGCATGGCCAGGTCTCCCCTGCCCACTTGGGCCCCCGGGAGCCTGCTGAGATCCCGGTCCTGATCCTCTGCCCACGAAGGTCCCCTCCAGCTGCATGGGTCCTGAGGGAGTGGGAGGGAGGGAAGGGAAAGCAAAAGTAAAGGCTGGACCTACTGGACTGGAAACCCTGAGGGGTGGCTGGGGGAGGGGAGGAGTTCCTACACCCAGCAGGACACACCCATGGTTAGGGGTCCAGCGGGACAGGGGAGACCCCGGGGGAGATGGGGAGTGGGGGCGTGGAGGAATGGAAGGGAACGCGGCCAGTGCTTTCCCTGTCCACTTAGGCAACAGAGAGCCTGTTGGGCTCCTGGGCCTAATTCTCTGCCCTCAGAGCCTCCCTCCTGCTGTGCAGAGACCAAGCCCCACCCCTACACCCCCACCCAGGGTCCTACCTCTACACTCAGAGAACCCCTCCAATGAGCTGGGCCTAAACTGCACCCACACACCCTCACCCACGGCCTTGCCTCCAAACCCCAGAACTCCACACTCTGAAGGCCCTCCTTTGGACGTGCTGCCTCTCCCCTTCTGTAGGTCCTAAGTAGAGGCCCTGCCCGACACTTGAACATCACCCGCCCAGGCCCTGCCCCCAAGACCTTTTCTGGCTGCATGGGTCCTAAGCCTAGGCCCTGCCCCACCGTAACCCCCACCCCTGCCTAAGTTCCAACCCTGCCTAAACTCCGCCCCCCATAGCCAAGGCTTTTTTTTTTCCTTTTTTCCTCTTTTAGATTGGGGTTCTGTTTTACCTTGTTGATTAATTGTTCTTCATTCACTTATATGTTTATTTTTTCTAATAAATCTTCTATTTTTCTAATTTTATTTTATTCTTTATACTTTGTTATTGTTCTGCTCCTTTTGGCTTGTTCCCCCATCCCACTTTTTTCTTTTTCTTTTTTCTGTTACAGTTTTATTTTACCTTGTTGCAGTTGCTTCAATTATATTATTAATTTTCCTAATATATTTTTTATCTTTCTAATTTTATTTTGTTTTTTATTCTTTGTTATTGTATTGCTCCTTTTCTTCTTTTTTTTTTTTTTTTGCTGCGCCACATACCTTACGGGATCTGGTTCTCAGGCCACAGGTTGAGCCCAAGCTCCTGTGGTGGCAGCTCTGAGTCCAAACCGCTGGACTAACAGAGAACCTCAGATCCCAGGGAATATAAACTGGAGTGAGGCCTCCCAGAGGTCCTCATCTCAGCACCAAGACCCGGCTTTATCCAACTGCCTGCAAACTCCAGTGCTGGATGCCTCAGGCCAAATAATCAGTAAGACAGGAATACAGCCCCACCCATCAAAAAAAAAAAAATGAAATGACAAAAAATGTTACAAATGAAGCAGCAAGGTAAAAACCTACAAGACCAAATAAATGAAGGTGAAATAGGCAACCTACCTGAAAAAGAATTCAGAGTAATGATAGTAAAGACGACCCAAAATCTCGGAAACAATGGAGAAAATAAAAGAAACATTTAACAAGGATCTAGAAGAACTAAAGAGCAAACAAACAGTGATGAATAATACAATAACTGAAATTAAAAATACTCTAGAAGAAATCAATATCAGAATAACTAAGGCAGAAGAACGGATAAGTGAGCTGGAAGATAAAATGGTGGAAATAACTGCCAGGGAGCAGAATAAAGAAAAAAGAATGAAAGAATTGAGGACAGTCTCAGAGACCCCTGGGACAATATTAAACGTACCAATATTCGAATTATAGGGGTCCCAGGAGAAGAAGAGAAAAAGAAAGGGTTTGAGAAAATATTTGAAGAGATTATAGTTGAAAACTTCCCTAACATGGGAAAGGAAATAATCAAGTCCAGGAAGCGCAGAGAGTCCCATACAGGATAAACCCAAAGAGAAACATGCTGAGACACATATTAATCAAACTATCAAAAATTACATACAAAGAAAAAATATTAAAAGCAGCAAGGGAAAGGCAACAAATAACATAAAAGGGAATCCCCATAAGGTTAACAGCTGATCTTTCAGCAGAAACTCTGCAAGCCAGAAGGGAGTGGCAGGACATATTTAAAGTGATGAAGGGGAAAAAACCTACAACCAAGATTACTCTACCCAGCAAGGATCTCATATTCAATGGAGAAATCAAAAGCTTTACAGACAAGCAAAAGCTAAGAGAATTCAGCACCACCAAACTAGCTTTACAACAAATGCTAAAGGAACTTTCTCTAGGATGGAAACACAAGAGAATAAAAAGACCCACAAAAACAAACCCAAATCAATTAAGAAAATGGTAATAGGAACATACATATCAATAATCACCTTGAATGTAAATGGATTAAATGCTCCAACCAAAAGACACAGACTGGCTGAATGGATACAAAAACAAGACTGTCTATATGCTGTCTACAAGAAACCCACTTCAGACCTAGGGACACATACAGACTGAAAGTGAGGGGATGGAAAAAGATATTCCATGCAAATGGAAATCACAAGAAAGCTGGAGCAGCAATACTCATATCAGATAAAATAGACTTTAAAATAAAGACTGTTGCAAGAGACAAGAAAGGACACTACATAATGATCAATGGATCAATCCAAGAAGCAAACAAAACAATTATAAATATTTATGCACCCAACATAGGAGCACCTCAATACATAAGGTAAATGCAAACGGCTTTAAAAGGAGAAATCGACAGTAACACAATAATAGGGGACTTTAACACCCCACTTACAACAATAGATCATCCAGACGGAAAATAAATAAGGAAACAGAAGCTTTAAATGACACAGGAGACCAGACAGACTTAATTAATATTGTTGGGACATTCCATGCCAAAGCAGAAGAATACACTTTCTTCTCAAATGCACACGGAACGGTCTCCAGAATAGATCACATTTGGGGTCACAAATCAAACCTTGGAAAATTTAAGAAAACTGAAATTGTATCAAGCATCTTTTCTGACCACAACTAAGAATAGAGATCTATTACAGGAAAAAAACAGTAAAAAAAAACACAAATACATGGAGGCTAAACAGTGCGCTGCTAAATAACCAAGAAATCACTGAAGAAATCAAAGAGGGAATCAAAAAATATCTAGAAACAAATGACAACAAAAACATGACGATCCAAAACCTATGGGATGCAGCAAAAGCAGTTCTAAGAGGGAAGTTCATAGCAATTCAAGCTCACCTCCAGAAACAAGAAAAATCTCAAATAAACATTCTAACCTTACACCTAAAGCAACTAGAAAAAGAAGAACAAAGAAAACCCAAAATTAGTAGAAGGAAAGAAATCATAAAGATCCGAGCAGAAATAAGTGAAATTGAAACAAACCAAACAATAGCAAAGATCAATAAAACTAAAAGCTGTTGCTTTGAGAAGATAAACAAAATTGGTAAACCTTTAGCCAGACTCATCAAGAAAAAGAGGGAGAGTACTCAAATCAATAAAATTAGAATTGAAAAAGGAGAGATTACAACTGACACTGCAGAAATACAAAAGATCATAAGAGACTACTACAAGCAACTATATGCCAATAAAATGGACAACCTGAAAGAAATGGACAAATTCTTGGAAAAGTACAACCTTCCAAGATTGAACCAGGAAGAATTAGAAAATATAAACAGACCAATCACAGGTAATGAAATTGAAACTGTAATTAAAACTCTTCCAACAAACAAAAATCCAGGACCAGATGGCTTCACAGGTGAATTCTATCAAACATTTAGAGAAGAGTTAACACCTCTCCTCCTCAAACTCTTCCAAAAAACGGTGGAGGGAGGAACACTCCCAAACTCATTCTACGAGGCCACCATCACCCTGATACCAAAACCAGAAAAAGATATCACAAAAAAAGAAAATTATAGACCAATACCACTGATGAACATAGATGCAAAAATCCTCAACAAAATACTAGCAAACATAACCCAACAACACATTAAAAGGATCATACACTATGATAAAGTGGGATTTATCCCAGGGATGCAAGGATTCGTCAATAAACGCAAATCAATGTGATACACCATATTAACAAATTGAAGAATAAAAACCATATGATCATCTCAATAGATGCAGAAGAATCTTTTGACAAAATCCAACACCCATTTATGATAAAAACTCTCCAGAAGGTGGGCATAAAGGGAACCTACCTCAACATAATAAAGGCCATATATGACAAACCCACAGCAAACATCATTCTCAGTGGTGATAAACTGAAAGCATTTCCTCTAAGATCAGGAACAAGACAAGGATGTCCACTCTCGCCACTCTTACTCAACATAATTTTGGAAGTCCTAGCCACGGCAATCAGAGAAGAAAAAGAAATAAAAGGAATACAAATTGGAAAAGAAGAAGTAAAACTGTCACTGTTTGCAGATGACATGATACTATACATAGAAAACCCTAAAGGTGCCACCAGGAAACTATTAGAACTAATCAATGAATCTGGTAAGGCTGCAGGATACAAAATCAATGCACAGAAATCTCTTGCATTCCTATACACTAACAACGAAAAATCAGAAAGAGAAATTAAGGAAACAGTCCCACTGACCAGTGCAACAAAAAGAATAAAATACCTAGGAATAAACCTACCTAAGGAGGCAAAAGACCTATACTCAGAAAACTATAAAACATTGATGAAAGAAATCAAAGATAACATAAACAGATGGAGAGATATACCATTCTACTGAATTGGAAGAATCAATATTGTGAAAATGACTATACTACCCAAAGCAATCTACAGGTTCAGTGCAATCCCTATCAAATTACCACTGGCATTTTTCACAGAACTAGATCAAGAAATTTTACAATTTGTATGGAAATGCAAAAGACCCCGAATAGCCAAAGCAATCTTGAGAAAGAAAAATGAAGCTGGAGCAATCAGGCTTCCTGACTTCAGACTATACTACAAAGCTACAGTAATCAAGACAGTATGGTACTGGCACAAAAACAGAAATATAGATCAGTGGAACAAGATAAAAAGCCCAGAGATAAACCCACGCACATATGGTCACCTTATCTTTGACAAAGGAGGCAAGAATATAAAATGGAGAAAAGACAGCCTCTTCAATAAGTGGTGCTGGGAAAAATGGACAGCTACACGTAGAAGAATGAAATTAGAACACACCCTAACACCATACACAAAAGTAAACTCAAAATGGATTAAAGACCTAAATGTAAAGCCAGACAGTATAAAACTCTTAGAGAAAAACATAGGCAGAACACTCTGTGATATAAATCATAGGAGGATCCTTTTTGACCCACCTCCTAGAGTAAGGGAAACAAAAACAAAAATAAACAAATGGGATCTAATGAAACTTAAAAGCTTTTGCACAGCAAAGGAAACCATAAACAAGACCAAAAGACAACCCTCAGAATGGGAGAAAATATTTGCAAATGAAGCAACTGACAAAGAATTAATCTCCAAAGCATACAAGCAGCTCATGCAGCTCGGTATCATAAAAACAAACAAGCCAGTCCAAAAATGGGCAGAAGACCTAAACAGACATTTCTCCGAAGAAGGCATACAGATGGCCAACAAATGCATGAAAAGATGCTCAACATCACTAATCATTAGAGAAATGCAAATCAAAACCACAGTGAGGTATCACCTCACACCTGTCAGAATGGCCATCAAAAAATCTACAAACAATAAATGCTGGAGAGGGTGTGGAGAAAAGGGAACCCTCCTGCACTGTTGGTGGGAATGTAAATTGATACAGCCACTATGGAGAGCAGTATGGAGGTTCCTTAAAAAACTAAAAATAGAACTACCATATGACCCAGCAATCCCACTACTGGGCATATGCCCTGAGAAAACCATAATTCAAAAAGATACACGTACCACAATGTTCACTGCAGCACTATTTACAATAGCCAAGACATGGAAGCAACCTAAATGTCCATCAACAGATGACTGGATAAAGAAGATATGGCACATATATACAACGGAATATTAGCCATAAAAAGGAACGAAACTGAGTTATTTGTAGTGAGGTGGATGGACCTAGAATCTGTCATACAGAGTGAAGTAAGTCAGAAAGAGAAAAACAAATACCGCATGCTAACGTGTATGTATGGAATTTATAAAAGCAGTACTGATGAACCTAGTGGCAGGGCAGGAATAAAGACGCAGATGTAGAGAATGGACTTGAGGACACAGGGAGGAGGAAGGGTAAGCTGGGATGAAGTGAGAGAGTAGCATTGACGAATATACACTACCAAATGTAAAATAGATAGCTAGTGGGAAGCTGCTACATAGCACAGGGAGATCAGCTCAGTGCTTTGTGATCACCTAGAGGGATGGGATAGGGAGGGTGGCTCAAGAGGGAGGGGATATGGGGATATATGTATACATATAGCTGATTCAGTTTGTGGTACAGCATAAACTAACACAACATTGTAAAGCATTTATACTCCAATAAAGATGTTAAAAAATAATAAGTTTAAAATTGTGCACCATTCTGAGTAGTGTGATGAGAACCATCCTGCTCCATCCAGCCCGGGACGTGAATCATCCCTTTCTCCAGCATATCCCACCTGTTAAGTCACTTAACTAGCTGTCTGTTATTAAATTGACTGTCTTCGTATCATAGTGTTTGTGTGTAAATAACAACTATTTTACTTAATAATGGCCCAAAGCACCAGACTAATGATGCTGGCAATCTGGATATGCCAAAGCGAAGCTGTAAAGCGTTCCCTTGAAGAGAAAATGTCAAAGTTCTCAACTTAATAAAGGAAGAGAAAAAATTAAATGCTCTGGTTGCTAAGATCTATGGTAAGAACAAATCTTTTATCTGTGAAATTGTGAAGAAGGAAAAAGAAATTTGGCTTGCTTTGCTGTTGCACCTCAAACTGCAAAAGTTAGGGCCACAGTGTGTGATAAGTACTAAGTTAAAATGGAAAAGGCATTATATTTGTATAAGATATTTTGAAAGAGACCATGTTCACATAACTTATAACTTTTATTTTGTTATTAATCTCTTAATGTGCCTAATTTACAAAATAAACTTCATTGTAAGTATGTATGTGTAAGAAAAACATAGGATACACAGGGTATAATACTATCTGCAGGTTTAGGCATTCAACTGGAGGTCTTGAAACATATCCCTGTGGATAAGGGAGGTCTATACTATTTATATATTCAACACAATAAATTGTTTCTTATTTCATGATTACAGTTGTGATTAGAATATGTATTTAGTTTTTAACTGATCACAGTATTTCTCTACTAATTATTACAAAATTACCTCAATTCAAGTAGATCAAACAAGTGGATACCTTATTAATTAGAAACATACATTAGTATACTCAAACAATCTTTGAATTTACAAGAGCTTAAATAATAAAATTTAATAAAAAATTAATAGTAGCAATAAAATTGCTAAAATAAATATTCTAAAGTATGAAAGAAAATCAAATAAATACTTATCATCATTACTTAAGCTAAACAGGCATCAGGAAAATAGTAATTTCATATGTAGTGAAACCAGGTAACCACTACCACTAAATAGAACTTGCTGAATGTCTACTACTATATATGAAAAGCACTGTTCCGTGTACCAAGAGGAATTACAAAATAAGTTTCAGACTCTCCTCAAGGAATTTACATTCTGGTTGAGGGAGATACAATATGTATAATTAAACTATAATATAAAGTGGTATATTATGGCACATGCACACCAATGAAGGACAGGAAGCAAACAATGCAAAAAATAAATTAGGCAGCAGATAGCTAGAGTCATGTACTCTAACTGCATCAAGGGAAACTTTCAAGTAGTAAGACTCTTACCATGCCACTTATAATCCTGTTGCTAACATTGCCTACTTAAATATTTGAGGATAAAATAGAGAATAACTAAATTCAGCAATAAAATATGATGGTTAGAAAAAAATCACATCTATTTCCAGTACTATCATCATTGTTAGGACCAGAAAATGACTCCTCATGTAGCATTCTGTAAAAAGACTTGCTCATTATATCCATCTACAGGTTGTACTTTCCCCCTCCAATTCCCCTCCCTGATGTGGTAGGCCTGGGGTTCCTCTGGGGTTCCTACTGAGGACTATACAAAATAATTATTGCTTTCTAACAGCCAATTGGAAATTTAACTTTAAAGTGATAATAGTATAATAGGTTTAAAAACAAGGAGCTGTATTAGATAACTCTGCATCTGAATAGCATACAAGGCATTATTCTAAATAGGCAAAACTGCTTAATATCTAACTGCCAGAGCACTGTAATAAGATGTTAAACTAATTGTTCCCAACAATTTTTACTTTAGTAGCAGTGACTGAAGATTGACTGGTTAGTGAGTTTGGAAATCTGATGTATTAAGAAGCTAACCTGAAGGAGAAAATTAACAAAGTTAAGTGGAAGTTCTGCAAATTAAAAAAAAGTTATTATTAGAAACTTTAAGAACTTTAGCTACAGAGAAATATGAAACAAGCCACTACACCTTCTAAACCAACCTTACCAGGTGGTAAAGAGGATGCAATATTTTTGAGTGACATAATGTAGCCATACAGAATGTAAACTAACACACATAATAAAAAGTGCTCACATTCTTTTCTTGGACTTTAACACACTCCAACCTTTTTCATAGGTTCAGTGTGCATAAGTAACCAAAAAATAAAAATTGTTGATTCTCTGTGTTTAGCTCTCAAGAAAGATTATTCACCAAAGCTTTCCATTAAACACTGATTATACAAGCAAAGCACATCTAAACTTAAGAAAGCATTTAAACCTTTTGAAAAAGAGCTATTATTCCTTCAACTACTGTGTAAAGACTATAACTGCATGAAACTTAGCCATTGTAACACCACCACCAAGAATAAACTGCTTCTTACTTTATTCAAAGTTTACTACCACTCTGAAGAATCCTCAAGCCATACATTTATTACAACTCTAAAGAATCCTCAAGCCATACAATTCAGCAAAATGCTTAAGATAACTAAGTAACAAATACCAATTTTTCCAGACCTTTCTACATAGAACTCACATTAAATAACTAGTTTTACATAAAAATATCACATTAACAATGTTAGTCAGTAGTATCAAAACACACATATATAATAATATTTTGTCTTGAATTTAAGTTCCTAAAGTGTGTAAAATCTTTTTATGTTTTAACAATTATGTTCAAAAAGAAGCAGCCATTAAATCCCATAATGTGTACGTGTGTGTGTATGCCTTAAATCACCTAGTATTGATTAGAAAAATGTTAAAGAATGGTTAAAAAAAAAAAAAAAAGGCAATACGTTTTAGTCAGTACAGTGTCAACATCTGGGCATGTCTGAGAAGTAATAGCAAAAGCTTTCTAATACAGTGTATCACCCAGAAATTAGATCTTGGGAGATCCTAGAACAAAAAGGCTCAAGGCCCTCAGGCATAGGTAGAACTAAAAGCAATGGATCTCAAAGATGGGATCCTGAGATGTGGCTCTCTGTATAAGCATCACCAGGCAACTTGTTAAAAATGCACGTTACTGGGCCACACTCCCAGAGATTCTAATTTAGTAGCTATAGGGTGGAACCAGGTATCAACATATTTTTTTTTAATTTTTCTTTTCTCTTTTTTTAAAATATTTATTTATTTATTTTTGGCTGCGTTGGGTCTTCGTTGTTGCACGCGGGCTTTCTCTAGCTGCAGAGAGCGGGGGATACTCTTTGTTGCAGTGCGCGGGCTTCTCATTGCGGTAGCTTCTCTTGTTCGGGAGCACGGGGCTCTAGGCGCACGGGCTTCACAAGTTGTGGCTCGCGGGCTCTAGAGCACAGGCTCAGCAGTTGTGGCGTGCGGGCTTTGTTGCTCCACGTCATGTGGGATCCTCCTGGATCAGGGCTCGAACCCATGCCCCCTGCACTGGCAGGCGGATTCCCAACCACTGCGCCACCAGGGAAGCCCTCAACATATTTTTTAAACCAGACCAAATTGATTCAGATGCATCATCAGCCTTGGGAACCACTGAGGTCCTAAAGAAATGTTTCTCAAAGTGTTAGACATTTGTTAAATATGCTCAATACTGGGCCCAATTTCTCATCAACAATGTGAGACTCTCTGCTAGTGGAACCAAACAATGTGAATTTTAAATACGTATCTCAAGTGAATCTACTGGTACTAAAAGCTTAAGAACCTGTGTCTAAAGGATTGGGACTAGATCCTTTAGAGCTGCAGATGCTCAAAAATAAAATCATTTTGTTGATTATAATCTACTCCATTTAGAGGCACTGAAAGTTTGAATATAAATCCAAGAAAATATCCTGCTGCAAAAAAGTCAAACAATTCTTCGAAATCTGCACTTAGCAGCTAACCTTCTAGAATCTAGTAAATTTAAACTTCTAGTCATCTCCTTCAAAAGGTCACTTTCTAAACTGAGTGCCAGCCATGACAATAAGAACCTTCAAACCTAAATACGAAGCACTCTAGACAGAATGCTTAGGAATGCTTTCTTAGAAAGATGAGATAACAGACAAAAAGTTCAATACAGCTTCTTTGGAAAGATTCCCTCCCACCCAAACAGGGCATTTTGCACACAAAAGTTAACTACAATAAAATTTGCTTCCTAAAAAAATACAAGAAATTCTGAAAAAATACATTAAGTAGGTTCCTTTTTATAAAATCAAAGTGTCAAAGAAAAATTAAATAAAATATATAAGCAAAGTAAAATCTAGATTTTAATAATTAATTTGGTTAAAGAATTTAAGCCTGAGTCTCCAAATATTACAGTATTTTATAGCCTGTTTATTTAAAACCTTTATCTTTTAAGAGAAAATAAGTGTTTCATGATGTCTGAATTTGCTCCTTCATATTATAATTTCAATCCTTATCACTGAAATCAAAATAACAAATTCATGGAGCAGAGACGGAATATAAGACATTAAGTTGCTTTTCTTCAACTTCAAAAAAACCTGAAATGATATAGTTCCTAATTTAGTGATCAAAAATAACGAAAAGTAAATACGGGTAGAGAATATCTTGCTGTTGGTTCACTGAGGTTAAGCATGAACTTAACTAAAGTTCTGTTTTGTTTTGTATTTTTATAAATCTATTTATTTTTTATTTTTATTTTGGCTGCGTTGGGTCTTTGTTGCTGTGTGCAGGCTTTCTCTGGTTGCGGTGAGCGGGGGCTACTCTTCATTGCAGTGCATGGGCTTCTCACTGCATTCTCTTCTCTTGTTGAAGAGCGCGGGCTTCAGTAGTTGTGGCACGTGGGATCAGTAGTTGTGGCTCGCGGGCTCTAGAGCGCAGGCTCAGTAGTTGGCAGCGCACGGGCTTAGTTGCTCCGCAGCACGTGGGATCTTCCCGTGCCAGGGCTCGAACCCGTGTCCCCTGCATTGGCAGGTGGATTCTTAACCACTATGCCACCAGGGAAGCTCCTAAAGGTCTGTTTTGTTAATAGAGATTTGCTTCAGTATTTCTGTATTGAGAATTACTTCCTTGAAAGTTATAGTTTTAAATTTATTATCACTGTTGAAGAGTCTCTCCTTGACCAAACTTTAGTCAGGCTCCTCTGAACTCTTTCCAATTAGACCCTAACTTTTGGGCTTCTGTGTTCATCTCTGCATTGTCCAATTTTAGCAAGAATCCTACTATGTGAGTTTAACCAGAATCCCCCACCCTCAGTATTGATCATGCTGGATATCTGATTAGGTTCCTCATCTCTACCATCCCCCATGTAATATCTGACCACCTGGCCTGCCTTCATCAACAATCCTGTTTAGGTCTGTTTAGCCAGAATCCCCCTTATTTTGATGTTTCTTTCCTCTTAGTAATTTTTACCCCGCCCTTCTACTTGGCTATACATCCCCAGTTCTCCTAGTTGTATTCCAAGTTTGAGCCCAATCTCTCTCCCCCACTGCAAAACCACATTGCAGTGGTCCCTACAACTATCGTGATAGTCTCCCTGAATAAAGTCTGCTTTACTAATCTTTATAAGTGTCATGAACAATTTTTTCTTAAACATCACTACCAACATTATGAGTAATTTTCTCCTTGCCTCACGGTTACAGAGAGAAATTTTCAAAATAAATCCCTCCCCCCCCAACCAGGAAAAAAAAACAAATTTAAAGAACTATGTAACTAAGAATAAAAAAAGTAGAAAGGAGGAGACTGGTATTCCTCTCTAGCCAATCTAATGCACATTAATACTGATCATCTAATAGAATTATTGTTACATTCAGTTTTCCAAAATCAGCACAGTCTAGGCACCTCACCAACGGCCTTTATGGGCCTTTCTTGCTTAAAATATAAGAAGATAAAAAGTTAGCCAAATACATGGGCCACGTAAAATAAAATCATCAAAATCAAATGAACTTCAGATGAGACAGGAAGGACACCAGATCTGAATATGCTATCTGAAATAAAACTAAAGGGCAAAAACTAAAGCCCTCTCAGTGTGAGCAGATTCTGAAGCACTAATCAAGACCTGGAATCCTGCCACAGAAGCAATCTAGAAAACATGCCGAAATGACCATATGGCTGCCCTGCAGAAATCTGGAAAGGAACCAGTCAAGAAGCTGACAAGAGAAACAAACATGCTTCTCACCAAATGAGGCCTGACACAGCCTGGAACCTGAGGTCTGTCAAGAAAAACAAACAGAAAAATGTAGTCAAGCAGCCATTTAGGAATGATTCTTCTCTAGGTTATAGCTCACTCAAATTTGTGTCAAATGATACATAAATTGAGATACGACATTTGGAGGAAGGCCTTCAGCCTGTTTTCAAAGAAAACCCAAGAGAGTATCTTCTTGTATCAAGGTTGTAAAAGAAAACTTCACCAAGATGGCCATGAAGGCTGGTGACAAGCACTGGAGGAATACACAACAAATTAAGATGGAGTTCTGACATCTGGAATATATCTATAAAGAAATTACATATATGGCAGCTGAGATGCTAAAGATTTTTAAGTTCATTTTTTTTCTGGTGGAAAATGGTATTTAAGGAACCCTGGCAAAGTCATAATTAGTAGAAGAACATTCTATAAACTTTATGAACTTCCAATGAATTTGATTAATAGAGCTTCCAAACATCTAAAATCTTACCTAACTAATGGTCTCAAATGTTAAAGAAATAATCACAAAGTATTAGCAACTATAAAACAACCAAAATAAGATGACCAAAAATGGATATTAATACAGTAAGTGAAAGGAAAGCAAATATTCCTTAACCAGAAGACAAAATGTTTAACAAAATTTTGTTTCAAAGCACTTAACTTCCAGTTAAAGCAGTGGTAGAGCTTAGAAAATTTTTAACCAAATGAGACAGATCCACTATTATAAAGAATAAAGAATAAAGAATAATGACTTAATATGGCAGAGAAAGCACAACAGTCTCCTAGACAAGTAAATATCTCTTCTTAAATCTATACTGAAAATTTGTAGAATTCTAAATCCAAATACATTTTAACAACATACAATTTATAATGAAAATAAGATTCAAGCATTTAAGTCTAAGTTATAAACATTTTGTTTAGGTAATAAAACCTACAGATTAGCTCATAATAGCATAATAATAGGGTAAAGAGTTAACTCCATGGTTAAGTAGAAAAGATTAAGGAGAAAGGCTTAGGAAAAGAGTAACTGCTTAACCTCAATAAGATATGACTGCTAGTCAGGCTTATTTACTGATGGTAGGCAAAAGATAAACAGAACTCTGAACTGAAAATACATCTGGATACCACGGATTTGCTTCATGCAAAAGAAGCTAGTTAATTAAATCTAGCCAGCTAGCTGTATTTTCCCCCACATTGTGTCCCCAAATCCAGCAATGGTGAATATGTTGTTGACTGGGAAATATATAACTACGCTTCTGTAGAATAAACCCAAAATCAATAGGCTCAACAGAATGAAGGCTTCAGAAATAAGGAAACACAGATGTTTATTCTAGCATTTACTTTCATAAATATTGACATCAAAGAATCAAATATGTAGCTGTGAAGCAGTAATTTATCCAAAATTGGATGCTTCATTAAAGCTGGATATGGCCCAAAGCGGCAGGAAACATCCTGAAGGAAAAGGTCTTATACAAATGATACCTTTGTAGAGGCCATGGAGTAAAACAGAACATGGTAAAAACCAGTTCCGTGTTAGCATACACAGGACACCTTCCACCTCAACAATTCTACAAATATTGTGCATAAAAGGTTGCCAGGAAACACTGCCAAGGACTGGGATCAACTTCAGAAAAAATAAAATAAAACTACTAGTGGCATGACTAAGTGTAGGGGAAAAGTGTCATAAAATATTTTAGAAGAGCATCGTATTTTATTCCTCCAGAACAGGCATAGAACTGGCCATTATAATCTTAGCCAAAAATAGTCTATTGATATTACTGATTGAACTGTACTTCAATCAAAATGGCACTGCCCAGGAGCTACAAACGGACTGAAGCCACAAAGTTCCAGAGTTTGTTATTAGCATCTAAGTTAATTTTTTCCCTTAAATGATGAAAGAACATTGTTCAATCCAAGAGCCCAAGAAATGAGTGAACAAATATCAGACTACGCTTTTGGATATAGCTTGAATCATTAACAATACCTACAATAGCTAGGGCATTTGTAATAAAAACCTGAACAACACTTCCAGATGTACTAAAAAGACTCATCTCAACATGGGAAGAAAACAAAACCACACTATAGAAAAGAGATGGGTCAACTAGATTTTTGTCTGCCTTTTTTCTCCATTCTTTCCTTCTTCACCTCTGACCAGAATTTTTTAAATCCTTTCTATGTAGTGTTTGAGACAGGACAAGTACGAACAGTATATATTCAAACATTATGAATAATACAGTTAACTTCTTTTTCATGGATATGTCAAATCACTCATGTATCTGTCTCTTCCCCCGCCCCATATTTTAGCTATTTTACTTTCATTTACGAATGAAATAAGAAAGTGAAACCTAATATGATTCACTATTTTGTTTATACTTAAATGATAAATGTAAAACTTATCTACCAGAGGGTAGGCTCCTTCCTAAAAGTAAAGCTCTTGTCTTTTTCTGTTTGTTTCTCTAACACCTAGCACAACTACTCAAGTTTTGTTGAACCTGTGGATATCAGTTATCCATCCTTTCCTTACTTTTAAATAAATTAATACTCAAAAACTAGAAATCACCTGGCATATATTATGGAACTCATTAGCAAAGGAGGCTTTCTGGAAGAGCCTCAAATACAATGGCTCCACGTTTCTTTTTAATATTCTGTATGTGAGGCTCATCTAAAATCATTGTGAACAAAGTGCAAGACAGTGACAAAAATAACTTGAATTCAGATCTCTATCATCCCATTTTCCACATTTACATAAAAGACTATGATTTCCATGCTTAGGTATTTCACAAACAGCTCATTAAGATAGGTTCATATAATAAATAACTCTTCATATAGTGCATATCCAAGAAAAATAACATATTTATATAAAATAACAAGACCACTTAATAAGACCACTAAACTTCGTGTCCTGCCAGGCACTCTGGGAGACAATGGATTTATTTCCACATGGCTATCAATTCATATAACGTCTCCAAATTTTTTTGAAAATAGTCTCTTAAATTATTAATCAAAGAGTAGTTATAGCATCTTCAGTTAATGAAATAGCAAATTATATAAAACTAAGTACATTCCACCAAGATCACACAATCGAACTTGATGAAGCATCTCTTGCATACTGACAGAAGCACGGATAACAATGAACCACACTTGCCTATGTGATGGATCACACGAGGTAAGAGTGAGACTCCCAAGGTGAATTTTCAAACTGGCTCCAGTAGTAGCAGCTGGTAGACCACCTTTCTTTAAACTGTGAGGTGCAGTAAAGTTGCTAATGCTAACAGCTACAATTTTTTAAAATTCGTGGCTTATCACAATAAAAACACAAGGTGTATCTTCCTGGCTGACAGATGGCCTTCTATATGATCATTCAGGGATTCAGACTTCCTTCATCTTATGGCTCCACCATTCCCCCAGGGCCTTGGTTGGAGTCCTCTGCTAGATTCTCTGCTTCCAGCTGGCAGATGAGGGAAGAGAATGAATGACGAGGATCAAACTAGTGCTTTTTTATTGAACACAGATGAAAATGTTGTATATCACAAAGCCTTATGTAATTGTAAGGAGGGGTAGGAAAAAGAGTCTTGATGTGGGCCAAGAGGGAGACAAAACAGGGTTTGGTGAATACTTAGAAGTCTCTACTATAGAAGGGCTTAACTCCCTTTGTCTGAATTACCTTGGAGATGGTTTGAGCCAAATTTTAGAGTAAGTCTTGCTAAATTATTACAATTGTCACCATAAATAGAATGATCTAACTTAATCTAATTTACAGTAATCAGTAGATTACCTTACACTGACATGGAGTCCTTGCCTGACAAGGAACAAGTATGGAGCTATTGAAAGATAATAGCATTTTCAATACAAAGTGAGTTCAGTTTACAAAGAACTTGAGGTACACAATCGAGGATGCTGAGATGAGTCTTTTATGTCAAGCAAAGGATTGTGAACTTCAGAATTTTTTATTTTTTTTAAAGAAAGACTATGTTTA
Source organism: Balaenoptera borealis (assembly GCF_965194805.1). NCBI lineage: Eukaryota > Metazoa > Chordata > Mammalia > Artiodactyla > Balaenopteridae > Balaenoptera > Balaenoptera borealis. Next base: position 67,978,985 of record NC_138864.1, read on the forward strand.
TAAAGAAAGACTGTGCAATGGGTAAATTAGAGAGGGGAGACTAATGGTGGGGGAACCACTTAAGAGGCAGCAGTTCTAACAAATCAAGCAATAAGTAATAACGGAGCCGTGAGGGGATGGAAAGAAGCTACCAGATTCAGGACATAATTCTAAGGAGATGGGATAAGATACAGTGATCAGTAGGATGAGAGAAATGAGGGAGGAGGAAAAGTTAATAATTATGCTGCAAGGAAGTTAAGAACCCAACCCAATGATGCTCTGGGTCTGAAAGTCTTATTAATAAATTATTGATTTTCTGTTAGTAGCATAGAAAAATACACTAGGCCACTTTTTCAAAGCATGTTACCTAAGGGAGTATGATATATTCTCGTGAAACATCGGTGGAATATACTTTAAATTAAAACTTTTTATACAGATGGTAACAAGATCAGCAAGAAGGTAAAAAGCATGAGCAAAACATCCAAAGACAATTATAATGATATTTTAAAATATTTGGATATGTAGACTTGCAGGATGTAAGCATGATGTCTGTTTTAATTTGCTATATACAGTTACCACCTATAAGAATACCCACTCCAGTCAGTAGAAATGCAGTAATGACAGCTTTCAACACTTCTTTCAACTTTGAATTTAAATACCAACATAATATTCTGCGCAAAAATCACAAAGCCAACTCCAGCAGAGAAAATGATCATACACTTACTAAGAAAATTAAACTGTAGATAACTGGATTGTCATTCTAAATTATGTTAGATGATTCAGAAAAGGGAATTTATATGTAAACTGATTAATTTGTTTCTCCAAACCCATCCAACAACTTTTTACCAAATAATCCTTAAGTAAATACTTCAAAGAGTTCAGCATTGAAGACATGCCTCCCGAAGGAAATATAATTGTATTATAAATAGCAAATTTCCCCATAACCACAAGGAAGATGTTCAGAATTCTCATCTAGTTAGTTGTCCATTGGTTTTATCTTACATGAGATAAGTAAAGTCCCTAAGTCACTACCACTTAGTATATTAAAATTACTTATAGCATTATGAAAAGATGACCATGAATTTCTACTCTATATGGAGAAAGTATCAGGAGCCAGTGATTATCCAGTGATTGCTGAGAAAGGAATGCAAACCTTACAGCATTCTCTCTTTTATACACATACATACACACCACACACACACACACACACACACATTGTGTAGCCCTTAGGTATAATCAAATTAGGTGACCAATTAATTTTTTTTTAATCTGTACACAAATTTTTTTAACATTTTTATTTGTAACAGACCCAACCTTAACCAAAATGTCCTCCAATAAGTGATGGGTAAGGAAACTGTGGTACATCCATACTGTGCAATATTGCTCAGCAATAAAGGGTAACAGACTATTGATACTCTGAACAACTGTGATAGATCTCAAGGGCATTATGTTGAGTGAAAAAGAGCCAAGCTCAAAAGGTCACCTAGTGTATGATTCCTTTTATTGAACATTCTCAACAAAATTATAGAGATGGCGAACAGATCAGTGATTGCCAGGGGTCAGGGTGGTAGGGGGAGGGAGTGGTGTGACTACAACGGGCAGCACGAGGGAGATCTGAGTGGCATCTGACATCTGTGATAGAACAGGTCTGTATCTTGATTATACTGGTGGTTACACAGATCTACACGTGATAAAATGACACACACACACACACACACACACAGTCACACACACCAATATAAAAATCCTGGTTTGATGTCATACTATAATTTTGTAAAATATAACCGTTTAAAGGAAAAGTGGGTGAAGGATACGTGGGAGCTCTCTGTATTGTCTTTGCAATTTCCTGTGAATGTATACTTATTTACTTTTAAATTTTTATTGGGGTAGAGTTTATTTACAATGTTGTGTTAGTTTCAGATGTACAGCAAAGTGAATCTGTTATACATATACATATATCTACTCTTTTTTAGATTCTTTTCCCATATAGGCCATTACAGAGTACTGAGTAGAGTTCCCTGTGCTATACAGTAGGTCTTTATTAGTCATCTATTTTATATACAGTAGTGTGTATATGGGTGACCAATTAATTTCTTTGTCCTTAAGTATATACAGAAACTTTAAGTTAAAATCAGACTGTAGGATTATACAATTATAAATAAAATCATAATCCACAGTACTAATCATATTTCTAGTCTAATTATGCTTACTTATTGCCTTGTCCTCCTGACACTGATAACAGTAGAAGGTTTGGTGAAAGTTTTTCATGAAGGAAGAAATATTTCCTCCATTAAGCTGGTTAGGAACAGTTTGGTAGGAAATTATAATTCAAGTAATAACTTTTTTTTTATAAGGACAAAATAATCCAGAAAAAAACTTGGAATATTTATCTAATTTAAAAGCATACCTTTCCACAGAGAAATGTGAGAAATAAAATCATTAGTACATATGAATTCTTTCCCTTTTAGGGGTTAACTGAATACAAAATTTCTTAGAATTTTAAAACTCAGACTAGTAAAGGAAATGGAAAAGATCTATTCATGTTCATTTATAACAACTTCTTAGGATATTAGTTAATCCTGCTAAATGTCAGTAGAACATTTTATGTAGCAATGAGAAATTACACTATTCTGTAATATATTTTTACAACCTCAGATGAACCTCAATCTTGTGTAACTGACTTCCTAAAAAGTGTGTGTAAATAACACTTTGCTAAATTGAATAATTTTACTTGCACGTAAATTAGATATTCTCTAAAGCAAACAACGACCCCAAAATCTGCTCTATACTTTAAAATTTTTACATTGCAATAAAGAACAAATTAATATGTAATTTATATTCTCATTGTTTGCTTAGTATAATCATGATCTTTATGACAGATCTAAAAACATTTAGATTTTTAATTGAAAATGCCCAACAAATTTTTGGCATGATGGTTTTTTGAATTTCTCCAAATATAACAGCTTCAGAAGCTGATTCCATGTTAATCCCACCATGCTAGGCCAAACTTTAGCAGAATATTATAATATGTCCAGGCAGCAATATAGCTTAGACCTAGATATAATATAGAAGCCACAAGATAATGCTCTCCTAAGCTTCATCTAATAAGGGAAAAACACATATAAACAAGTATTTGGTATTCAAAAAAGAATACCAAGAAGTGCAACCTAATCTTGAAAGATAAGCATAGAACATAATAATTACCATATGAAGTCCAAACCTCAGAGAATATAGTGGGTCAAATTCTTGGCAGATTATAAATGACTTGACCTTGTTGAGAAAAATGAATGTGAGCACCCCAGTTGCACCTAGAATACGTATTCTGTGAGGGTTAAACAGAACTCCTCAGACATAGCGGGGACTCAATAAATATTTATTGTGTAAAACAGGGAGAAAATGCATTAGTTTTACTCATCAACATACTGCCAACAACTACAATACCTGAAAACAAAAATTTCTTGAATGAACAGTTATCACTGAAATTACATTAAAGCTACACTCATCTTTGGCCATGTGTTAACCAAAAAGACAAAGAGTGGGCAAATGCAATCAACTGACCAGGTATTTTTCAATAACAGGTCACTTAAATATGCAAAGAAAGAACAGAATTTTAAAGTAAGTTTTTTAAAGCTATCTGATCAAAATATTGCAGAATACTGTAGCTTTTTTCCAAAACCTGATTTCTGAGCACAGTCTAACTCCCTAATTTACAATGCTAATGAAACTGCATTTAGCAATGTTTGCTAATCCCTGTTTAGTAAGTATTAGACACTTAAATGCAATAACCTGACTTTAAGCAGGAAAAGGACAGTTGATTCTTTTCAGGGAGATGCACCAGAGTACCTCCAAAACACTTTGGAAGAAAGAAAATGACACTGTCACAGAACACTCAAAACTATCATAATTTGTTTATAGACTACCAGCTAATATATAAACAAGTCTGTATTTTACTATGATCCCTTTTACACATTCGTGGGAAGATCATTTCACAGGTTTACATAAGTATAGCAAAGTTCTTTAAGGTAACTGAGCAACTGAGCTCTACTAGTTTTTGTTATCTTCTAAGATACAAATATTACTTCATTAATCCAACTTATAAACTGATGTATTTAACTAGTAAAGTAATTACACAAGAAAAGTCATGAGAAACTTCATCACATAGACTCTATATAACACTTTCAGTATCATAACAATAACAATAAAAATACCATTTCTAATGTTACTTATGAAAGGATTCATGTTCCACACTGACTATCAAAGAGGGCTTAGAGTAAGCACAAGTGACACTGAAAAACGCCACAACATCCCGCAAGAAATTGTTAAAATGGAGACTGAAATATCTTTTCTATTATACATCACATCAGCAAACCTAGAAAATGGAAAAGAGCCCAAGGAGGCATAAATTGAGAAGATAATGCACCTTGCTGCTTTGCCATGAGAGTGAAATATAAAAAGATACTATTTTGAATGCTGCTAAATTATCAAAGAATGGTAAAAGTTATGAATCACAATATTATGGCTGAATGGAGCCTTATGATGCTTTATTATAAATGTAAAGCTTACGTTATCAAATAGGAAAATGCAAAAGACTCATTCTACCCAGATTTTAAGATTTCATGTGAAAGGCAATTTTAAAAATTAAATCTAAACTCTGTCTTAACAAAGTGGTAAGTACTTTCAGGACCAAGGGGAAGGCTTACTAATGACATAATAAGGTTTTGAAGTGCTATGACATATTTATATACATATCTGAGGCCTGAATCACTGGGAATACTTGCAGCTATTTTAAGTTCTATGGACCCTAGAGTTTAGTTCCATTTAGCTTTCTCTTCACAGCCCACCAAAGCTATTTTTGGCCTTTCTGTGACTTAACTGTATAAGCAATGGGATAACCCATTGTGCATGCTTTCCTGCCCCATAATTAACTGGGTTCCAAAAGCAACTTTCACCTGACCTGAAGTCGGGACTTAGAGAGTTACACGGCCCTTTGGGCCTTCTGTGCATGCCACCTGATCTTGGGCAGATTACTTAACTTCTCAAGAGAGAAAGAGAAATTATAAAAGGGTTCTATATTGAGTTCCGGTGAAGACTAGTTGCTGACATAAAAGCTCAGTAAATAACTAATTTTACTAAGAATCATCTAGTCTACACAATGCTATAGAAACAATATGGTACTGGCAATAGAAACAGACACACAGACCAATGGAACAAAGGACCCAGAAATAAATCCACGCATATATGGTCAACTAATCTTTGACAAGGGTGCCAAGAATATACAATGGGAAAAGGACAGTCTCTTCTATACATGGTGCTGGGAAAACTGGATATCCACATGCAAAAGAATGAAACTGGACCCTTATCTTACATCATGCACAAAGTTAACTTGAAATGGATTAAAGACTTAAATTTAAGACCTGGAAATATAAAACTCCTAGAAGAAAACATAGGGAAAAAGCTCCTTGACATCAGTCTTGGCAATGATATTTTGGATATGACACCAAAAGCACAAGCAACAAAAGCAAAAATAAACAAGCAACTAAAAAGCATCTGCACAGTAAAGGAAACAATCAACAAAATAAAAAGGCAAGTTATGGAGTGGGAGAAAATATCTGCAAACCATACATCTGATAAGCGTATGGTGTTTTGGATATACACATTTGCTATGTCCAAAATATATATGGAATTCATATAACTCAATAGCAAAAAACACAAATAACCTTATTAAGAAATAGGCAAAGGATCTGAATAGACACTTTCCAAAGATGACATATAAATGGCTAATAAGGGTACACGAAAAAGTGCTCAACATCACTAATCACCAGTGAAATGCAAATTAAAACCACAATGAGATACCACCTCACACTTGTTAGAATGGCTATTGTCAAAAAGACAAGAAAATAAGAAGTGTTGGTGAGGATGTGGAGAAAAGAGAACCCTTGTATAACACTGGTGGGAATATAATTGGTGGGAATGGAAAACAGTATGGAGGTTCCTCAAAAACTTAAAAATAGACCTATCATATGATCCAGCAATCTCACTTCTGAGTATATACCCACAGGAAGTAAAATCAGTATCTTGAAAAGATATCTGCCCTCCCATGTTCTTTGCAGCATTATCCACGATAGCTAAGATGTGGAGAACCTATGTGTCCACTCACGGAGGAATGGATAAAGAAAATGTGGTATATATATAAAATGGAATATTATACAGTCTTTTAAAGAAGGAAATCCTGCCATCCACAACAACATAGATGAACCTGGAGAACATTTTGCTGAGTGAAATAAGCCAGACAGAAAAACAAATACACAGGGAAAAACAAAAACAAATATGATCTCACTTATGTGCATAATCTAAAAAAGTCTAATTCATAGAAGCAGAGAGTAGAATGATGGTTGCCAGGGACTGGCAAGTGGGAAAAGTGGGGAGGTCAAAGGGTACAAACTTTCAGTTATGAGTAAGTTCTGGGAATCTAATGTACAGATGGTGACTACAGTCGATAATACTGTACTGTATACTTGGAATTTGCTAAGAATAGATCTTAAGTGTTCTCGTCACACATCAAAAAAAAAAGGCATCTATGTGAGGTGATGGATATGTTAATTATCTTGATTGTGGTAATCATCTCACATTGTAAATGTGTACCAAATCATCACACTGTATACCTTAAAATATATAGAACTTTTATTTGTCAGTTATACCTCAGTAAATAATAAACTTACTTTTCCTTTAATAAACTTACTTTTCCTTTCCATAGCGGAATCTTTTCCCTACCCAACCAAACTCTTAAAAAGCCCACCTATATCATTTTAAAGATAGAGAAAATAAGATGCAAAGAGTTAAGAACTTACTATAAGTCAAATGTTAGAAGTGGAAATATAACCCAAGTCTCTTGACTCCAAATCTAATATTTTTCAGTATACCTTTCTGTTTCTAAGTCTCTTTTATGGAACCATTTGGAAAATCATTTCTTTGGTCTTTAACTTGATAATTAATTCTAGAGAAAAAAGCCAGGTTATTCCATTAAGGAATAAATGTAGCCACACACTGCTTCATTCCACCTTTACCAGAAATAAGACAATCCCCAAAGCAAATTTATAGAATCAGTTATAGGGCAACTCTAGTTGTCAGTCAGTGCTCATTCAATCCTATATTCAATAGTATCAACAGCAATCATTTTATTAGGTATATCATAGGTATTAACAAAGCTAATTAAGCCACAAAGAGTTCATTCATGTCTTGTTTGTTCTGCTCAAGAAAACAACTGTATAATAATTTTAGAAAATGTTTCACTAAATAATTGATATTTTAGTAATATAAAAGTTAGAATTAGCTATAGGGACTACTAACAGAAGTTCACCCTGTGGCCATACTGGCTAAATAAGGGGATATTACTGTCAGTAGTGGATAGGTATTTTATCTTTAGACACTAGGCAGCAAGTTTTAGCAGTTTTTGCCTCCTTGTTATGAAACATCCAAAAGTTTAATGGATTTCTGAATTCTAATAACTTGGAAGACGATTTTGGACATCAACCTTCCCACACAATAATGGATCTCACTAGTTTCTTTAACTCATCCTTATTTTTGGTGAGCCATTATTAAGGTGCACCATAGTTGCATTTCATTAAGTTATAAATATACAGAGTTCAAACCCACAAACTGCAGTGATAACTATTAGCTCTTGGTGGGGCTAAATTAACCTAGTACCAGTTGCCAGGACAATCACTTGAGACCAGAATCTCTGCTTAGTAATTCCTGAAGCATTTACCAGTTTACCACCATGTATAACTAACTTTTAATAATCATGGAGAAACATACTTCTCACTATAATACGATTCAAGAACAGCACAGATTCTAGAAGTACACAGGGCCAGGTACAACCAAGTCCGTATCCTTGACCCCTCAGGAACCAGGATTTCTCTCTCACACACTGTTGCTCATACCCCCCTCTCCGTCTCTCTCCCTCTCTCTCTCTGACACAGTTTTAGACATTCTGAAAATGTCAAAGCATACCCCAGCACAGTGTAATAGTGCTGTGGAACCAATAGAAAACCTATTCTTCAGTAATTCTTAGAGCTCAGAAATCACAGCTGATGACCAATATCAGTCTCTTTTTAATTAGGAGAAATAGGATAATCCTGTGGAATGAACGCGGTATCTGGAATCGGAAGATATGATTTGAAATCCACTTTCTTGATGAATGAAAGTATATATTGCCTTATATAGAGTAAAGCACTCAGATGTTTTCTTCCTTTGTACCTACAACAATTAGAGATACAACATAATATTGGGGAGGTTATTCAGGTATTCATGAACTTGCCTCGTCCTGCAAGCTGCCACAATAACATTCACCTGAGGTAAACAACACTGCTTAAAGGTATCTGCCATGTTTGTTCCTACAAAAATGAAATACTAGGAAAGTATTTTTCCACAATTTGTTCATAATTAAGTATAATCCTGTTTTCTTTAGAATTACTATAAATCCATTATAATTTGTTTTGCAGAATAAGCACAAGTATTATCTTTCTAGAATCAACTGGATGATCCATGGAGTCATGGTCAGTTCTAGGGGTTCAGATGAGAGGTAGAAAGGGAAAGAGATTGGCTTCTGGCTCTTCCATCAGCTTCTCACTCAGGTTTTTCACATCAATAGGTGAGTAGTGTTCTCTCTTTCCTCCACTGACTTTTGGCAAACCCAGTTAGAGACCATCATCAGATAAGCTCAACCTCTTGTTAAAATAAATAGAATATAGGACAGAAACAGCATCAGTGATTTGGTTTCTTTGACATTTAATGAGAGAACAAAATTATATATTGAAGACAAAAGACAACAGTGCCAGGCACAGACCCAGGACAGGTGCTGTGAAAAAGCCTATCGTGGTGGTGTCTGGGGATTTAAACTCTGGAGAAAAGACTAAACTAAAATTAAGAATAACAAAGTCATTAGTATATACTTCTTGGCAGATTATTAGCTGTATGTGGAAGCTTTGATAAAACAGGCTTTTAGCAATGTTTTAAATTTCAGATTTAAGAAAAATCCTCCCCTACTCGCCATTTGTTGAACACTGCCGTTTATTTCCATTGTTATTCATTGCCATGGAGCCCAATTACTCCTTTGTTTTCTTATTCACATTTAGTCCACATTATCACAAATAAAAATCACAAGGATACCATTACCCTTCAACACTTCCCCAATGTATAAATCCTAATTTGCATTAAATCCTTGAAGCAACATACATTGCAGTGAATGAAATGTCCTTCTGTAAAAAGTACTGTAAATCATGAAAGAATTTTTAGCTCAATATATATACACGACTTTACATACAGTTAAACTGACCAAGGTGCTTTTATACACCCTAGGTATACAATATTCAATATGCTTAGAATAATAGTTATTTGAAAGGAATATAATCTTTGAACATAAAACAGTTTAAGAATAAAAAAACTTCTATAAATTCACTTATCTATTTTGCTATTGACCCACTGATGTAGAAATTTTACGTACCATAATTAATGGGAAAATTTAGTTAATGAACGCTGCTGATACTCAGTGTAGTTCTCAAAGGCTGAAAACCTTTCCCAAAAATCAGTATCTGAAACCTGTCTCTTTAGGAAAAACAGTCAAAGCTTTAACTGTTTTCAGTCTAGTATAAGAAAGCTTTGAAACAAGTTAACTCTAAGCACTCAAGGAAAACTATTTTTAAAAGTGGGGGGACAAGAGGAGGACCTTAATTTTCAACAATATCGGCCTGAGAAGTAACTTTATAAGAGAATGTCTGAGTATCTTTAAAAAGAGAGAGAAAAAAAGTAATTTAAAATGTTGGAAGTCCACAAACTGAGCATAGCAGTAAAAAGGACTCGAGGGAAAATTTAATGAAAAATAAAAAACTGAAAGCAAATTAATTGATCAAAACACAGACACACACACACACACACACATACATGCACACACACTGCAGGCAGTCATTCAGCATTATATGCTAGCTGGCTTTGTATTTTCTTTTAAAATATAATCATAACATCTTAATGTATAAAACAATAAGGCTCTCAAGGTACTCATGAAAAATTCTTATCAAATTTCACTCTAGAGTTAATGATATTAGGCATGTTAAATCAGGAATCAACACATGCTATTCTCCATAGCAGGAACTATATAAATTACAAGCTCTTCCATGTTTTTGTTATTAGGTTTGATACACTTAAAAATAAGCGGTATTCTACATCGAGTGCTCTAACGCAACTGTTTTTATATCTTTTAGAATTTATAATTCATCTCAGTGCTCAATCCTTACAAAAAAACCACAAAAGGACCTGCAATTGCTATTTACTGTCTTGCACAATAAAATTGTATTTGTTCTGTTTTTGAATTCATAGGTTTTGCTTTATGAAGTTTTCAGACAGAAGCAACTTTATATTTTCATTGTTACTCATGATTTTAGCTTAAAGATCATTAATTTTAACACAGCATCCTGCTATATTCTCATTTGGGTTGTTCCATTTATCTCAAAGGTAGACTTATGTATTACCATTACAAAAAAATAACTATTTGCATAATACTTTATGATTTTACATCTATTAAAAACACATCACAGGGAGCCTGAGGATGCATTCAGTAGCTTGTCATTCACCACTTCAAGACCCTTCAGAACTAAACAAGGGGGAGGGTGACATTTTGCTAAAGGCAGAAGAAATGAATATAAATAACAAACTTTGAAGTTTTAAAAATACAAAAGAAAATTTAAAAAATGCAAACAAAAATATGATCATATGCATAAACAAGATAATTTCAATTTTTAAAACTCCATGTTCTCTATACAGAGCAAGGTGTTTGGAGATTTATGTATCTTCTATTATGATACCCATTGAAATTATCTAAAACTGTGCCACAAAAATAAAGAAAATTACCATCTTCTTGCTAGATTTTATAAATATCATATTAAAATTGTGCCTATTTACATAATTCAGCTTTTCCTCAGCCTTGTGAAATAATCTGAGTATCATTTCTTTATTATTCTAGACTTAACCCTATAAATGTGCATATTAAGAATGTTTCAGAGGGAGACAATAATGATCTAACATGTTAAGAAATTACACTGTCTCCTAACTTCTTCTTGGTAAAGCAATTACAAAGAAAATTGTTTACATCTTCTGTATTTTCTTCCATAACCACCAGTCCAGATAAAAAAAAATACTGAATGCTGTTATGTCACCTCTAGTCCAAATGCTCATAGCCCTTGAAGCTTTTTGTAAGCAATATGCTTCTATACTAAACACATATCCCTGAGCCACCACCTACCTAATTTAACAGTTTTAAATGTAGTTTCAAATGCAGCGTAATACCATCTTAAACACACACACACACACAGAGTGTGCAGAAAAGGAAGGAGGTGGAGAGCCAGAAATGGAGCACGTTGTTGTTTTTCATTCATGCAGTATAGTGATGTCAGTGTCTGCAGCAGCAGCGGCGGCAGGAGCCTTGACCTGTGGAGGCTACAATCCACTGAAGTCAGAACCTTGCAGAATTCAAAAGAAACTGAGTAGATAATTGTTTGAAAAATTGTTCAACTGTTCATAGCATGAATTTTAAATAGATGAGTAAAAAGAATAGATTAGTTGTATAGTTTTAACTTGGGTAGAGAGGAGCAAGGTGGGATGTGGAGAAGTAACAGAAAGGTAATATCATCAGGGAACTGGGGGCAGAAGAGCCTACATTCAAAATCATTTCAATGTAAGAAACTGACAAAACCACCTGGTGTTAAAAACAGCAGAAAGGCCTCTTCTATTCCCAATACAAGCTCTCTGATGCAAATCTGTCTCCTGAACAACCAGACTCAGAGAAGCGTTTTCATCATGATTGCGTTAAAATTGCATTAAACTCAGATGTGACATACTACAACAAAGAGGACAGTTTAAGCCTGGTCACAAATTTCATTAAAACTACTTGATGATGGACCTTGTAATTCCTAAGCAATTAAGACTTTTGAAGGATGCAGAAAAACAAGTTGTACTACGATCTGTTGTAAGATGTGTTTATCAACAAAAAGGGAGGAGGTACTAGATGACCAATATATTGTTGCAGCAATTGCTGAAACTACTCACTATGCCCACAAAACCCTCTGAACACAGTCTTTCTGCAGTGCTTATTTTATGGCTCTTAAATTAGTCCCTAAAAGAAAATCCCAAAACTCAATCTATGTACTGTTGAAACTAAATCACTCAAAAATTTATGTAACTGCTGCCTTCTTTTCATTCTGTTACCTCTCATTTCATACAGTTCTAGAAAATGTGCAAAGGAGTTGCATATGGCATTAATCTGTTAGAAAATGGTGGCCTTTTCTATAAAATACAGCCAAAGATGTGTGTTCAGTTGTGGTCATTATTAGGGCGATCACGTTGTTTTCATTCATTCATTCAGGATTTGCTGGAGGATGTCAGTTTCTGCAGCTGGCTTGACCTGGGGGAGGAGTGGGGGAGCAAATTCCTTCTGGTGCATACTGATTACAGGATGCATTTCTCGGTGCTCCTGGACACATACCACTGCACTACATCCTACCCTGCCTCACCATCAAGTGGTCTGAAAACAAGGGCCTTAGCAACATGCTAATTACAGCTCAGAAATATTAAAACAAAACACCAAAACTGCAATCTATCTTAACACAATCACTTTCTCCAAGTCTAAGACCTTCATCAAGAAAACTCCATTAAAAAAATTACACATACCCCATAAACATTGCACAGGCTCCACAGTGATTCCCTTCCAAGCAGAGATTTTCCCCCTCGGTATGATCCGTTCTCTCCACAATGCAGCAGCAGCATCTGTAGCCCTAACGTGGTATCTAATAACATGAGCTACTCCTCCCTCCCTGATGAGCTTTACATCCCTGTTTTGGCTAAACTTCCTTTTCTCCCCCAGGACTAAACTAGATCATTCACCGTGTCCCTAAACATAAACCAAACCACACCAAAACACAAAACATTAAGGGAAGCCGACAGCATCCACCAGCTCACCATTACCTTTGACACCTAAGAAAAACGAAACTTGAGATCCTTTAACAGCTCAACTGAACTGTTAAGTGTACTTAAAAATAGAAGGAAAAAAGTGAGCACACTGCACAAATAGGTCCTTAGAAATTTACCATGAAAGTCTTGAGTTGGGCATAAACTGTTTCCAGTGTAGTACCGCCCTGATGCATATGACTATATAAAGTAGAGAAAAGAGGGAGCCCAAAAAAAAAAAAAAAAAAAAAAAAGCCAAACCAAACACTATACACTTCAATTGCACATCCAAAACTGTCCCCTCTACACACCCAACAGGATATCCTTACATCATAACTGGTGCCTCCACCTCCCCACCCCCAAAAAAGAAAAAAAATTATCCCGGTAGGCACAGACACATTATAGGAACTTTGTAGGAAAGCACAAAGAGGCTGTAGAGATTACAACCACCACCTTATCTACTGCCGGAGAGTTTGTGTGCGTGTTTTTTTAAGTGTTTCGCCCAGCTCCTCCTTCCCCCACTACAAACAGCAAACACATGAGTGAGCTAATCAGCTCTTAAACTGAAAAACCTTTCGATACAGGCGAGTGATGGAAGATAAAAGCTGAGGGGCGGTAGGAGGGTCAAATAAAAGTTGCTCCGCAGTTCGCTCATCCAAGCCCCGCAGCGACCGCAGGGGGGTGAGGTTCCCAAAGCCACTTTCACACCTTCGATAATGCACTAGCAAAGAGAAGCCCGGAGAGGCTGAAGTTTCCACGGAGGGCACCGTCGGGGAGACGCAGCCCGGGAGGACGGAAGGGTTGGGCTCGCTACCTCTGCACACGGGCGAGCCGGGGCTCCGTCGCTCAGGTGAGTTGCTCCTCCGGTGGCTCTCTGGGGACCGTCTCGGGCGGCCCTTGGCCCGCGGCGCCTGCTCGGTCGGGGCCGCGGTCGGCGGCGGCGTCGGGCTGGGCGGGCTGGGGCCGCGGGCCGCGCCGGGCCCCGGGAGGCTGCCCAGCGAGGCGGCGGCGGCGGGCGGGCGCGTGGGACTGTGTTGGCTGCCCCGCAGGAGCTGGTAGGGCACCGTGGCGCGGATGGGCTGCAGCAGCCGGCCGGCTCCCGCAACCGGGGCGCAGCTCACGCCGCCGCCGCCGCCGCCGCCCGCACCGTTCCCGCTCCCGGTGGCGGGGGTGGCGGGCGGGGAACCCGCGGCGCTGCGCCGCATCCTCTGCGGCGGGGGATGAGGAGTCTGAGAGGAACTGGAAGAGGAGGAGGCAGTGGACATGGTGGCTCCGCGGGCCCTGGACGATGCCGGCCAACACCGAGGCGCGGAGCGGGAGGCGCGCGAGCGTGTGGGAGCCAGCGCGATAGTGCGTGCGAGTGTGTAAGGGGGAGGGGCGGGGGTATCGTGGAGGGGGAGGAGTCTCTCGGCTCCCCCTTCGCAACGCGCACCCCCGCCGCCTCAGCGAGGGGGGGAGGGGAAGGCTGCGAAAACAAACGTCCAACGGCCCCAACCGCCCGACCGGGCTCGGTGTGGCGGTTACGGCCGGGGCCGCGAGGAGCCCGGAGCCGCCGCCGCCGCCGCCCCGGGCATCGCGCTGACAGGGGGAAGGGGCAGCCGCCGGGATCACGCAGATTCGCGGGGCTGCACGCGCAGGAGAGCCCGGCAGCTGCAGGGAGGGCCGGGATCCCTGCTTCTGGGGACCTGGTATGGGGAAAGGGCCTCGAGGTGCCTGGCTGAACGCGTAGCCGCGCCACCGCAAACGCCGCCGCCGCCGCCGCCTCTGCCCGCTCTTCACTCCATAAGGCACCTAACCCCCCAACCCGTACCCCGCCCCCTGCACCGCCTCCCGGCGCTCGGGGCCGGCAGCTGCCGCAACGAGAATTCCCATTGTCTCCGTCGTTCTCCACCAGAACGCGAGTGATTGGTTTCAGGGTAGGAGTGAGAGGAGCAACTGCCAATGAAAGTGGGCATCCTACTTTGGAGGCGGGATACGAAGGAGCGAAGAGGGAGAAAGGGGCTGTGCGTTCAAGGAGGGGCGTGAGAGTTGACAGGCTTTGAGGTGAGAGGGGGACCGTGATTGGGCTGCCCTGGGAGAGTGGGTCCGTGTGTGTCCTGCGCGTACCCCGACACCCACAGACGCGCACGCCCAGGGAAGCAGGTTGTGAGGGCTCCACCCTGCAGGGCCGTTTGTACCACTTGAGACAGAGGATACGTCAGGCAAACTTTACTTTGCAAGTACACCTGTTCTGGTGGTGGGATGGTTTAGAAGAATCCATCCCTTCCCCACTAATTTTAGTAATCTGAGTTTTTGTGGTGAGTAGACTAATCAAAAGAATTGAAGGCCATCAGAAGCAATGTCTGGGGGTTGGATTGAACACTGGGTGGATACTTTTACAGTTATCCTATGGAGTGAAAAGAGATCATCAAATCTTATGTTCCAAGACAATAACTCTGAATTGCAGGGGTCAACAAGGAATTGTACATCATTGCACCGTCAGTTAAATGGAGGTGTAATGGAGGGCACACCCTGTTGTCTTTTCCCAGAAGCAGATGGCCTCTTGGGAGAAATAATACCAGACTTGATGTAACAATCCACTGGGGTAAATTTAGTTTTTATTCTGCAGTGGAACTGAAGAGAAACTAAGATTTTGGATGACTGTCAGGAACCGAAGTTACCCCACAGTAAACCAAGGTTTTAAACATTAAGCCGGAACAATTGATTGAAGGGTCCACATCAGATACCCTCCATTCGTTTCCATGAGATAAAAAAGAAGTGGGAGATCAGATTGGTCTACTCTTGGTGTCTGCCCACACTGACAAGCTTCCTCTGATTTCAGGCACTAAATGCAGGGGTCAGTTTCACTTAGAGGAGCCATCCCTCTCAGCTTCATTGTGCCCTCAGCACAGAAAGCATACTAGGTTCTGTAAAAAGTGGATGAAACCACTTTTTCTGTAAAATGCAAGAATTGCACCCATGAATACTAGTGACAGTTCCTCACTTTATCACATAGTAGAATAACAGCTAACATTTACTGAGCATTTCATGTGTCAGCCACTGTTCTAAGACTGTTTTATGTGTTAATTCCTTCAATCCTCCTATAATCCACAAGGTACGATACTACTATTATCCCCATTGTGTTCACATGTATTTGCTTTCCAGAATAACGTATATTAAATATAAATGTAGTAAAAACTTTACTCTTTTAAATTTAGTATAATTGACCTATTGTATTATTTTTTCCATCTAAAATGAAAGATTTCCTCATTCATTAGGAAATTGCCTTCCTTCATGGGTAAAAAGAATGATAAATGGCTTCTTTCTGATGACTTTTTCAGAATATCAAGAACAAAAATTGACGGATTAAAATATGTGAAGTTTTTAAAAATGCTGGAAAATTTCCAAGTTGTCGATTTGATTACAGCATTGTTTCGTAATAGAAATGTTATCTCTGGCCACTCCTAAATATAAGTATGTAATGACCCCAACACTTTAGATTACAGTAATTCTAAATTTATACCAAGCCACAGTCCTAATGATCAATACCTGATTTGGATCTAAAACAACCTACCTAGCCATATGTTAAAGCCTTTCTGTGTTTGTTCAAAACTGCCAATGCCAACTTAAATCAGACAACCAAAACAAATCTAAATGACGCACACAGAGACGCACACCTTCTCTTCACTAAATATATCTTGGTTGCCTCTTAAACCTTTGTTCTCATGAAATAAATACTGATCTTTATGTGTAAGGAATTCAGTCTCCAAACAAATCAAAGGTGGGCTAAAATAAACTAAACCCAGTATTGGCTTTCAAATGTCCATTTGTTGAGTTCTTAACAGTATTTTATTCTTAGTGAGTTTGGGAGTGGGCTCCAAGGGTATGAAAAGAAGCTTTAGGAAAACATACCCCTCAGTAAATTGGGACCCCCCTTAGAAGGAAGTGTGGATCGCTGGGCGAGAAGAGCATTGTTCCCCGACTGTGCTAGCTATGGGATGGTTAGGTCCCTTGCAGATTATCTCTATTTGTTGAATATAAGTGTAACAGTCCCTGGAAATTCTATATATGTTAATGTTGGTGATGACCTCTTTACTATGTTGACCTACCTAGAAGAAGACAACACTGAAAGCGCAATTTGGTGGCATGGGAAATACCTTTGTTCTCAGTAACCCGTGTCTTGGCTGTTCGTGGAACAAGATTCCACCGTTAGCTAATCTGAAGTAGAACTATTACACTTACTTCTTGGTTCATATATGGTAATGGACTATAGGTTACATTAAAACTTGGAATCATTGGCTACATCTGATTAATATTTAGCCCCATGTGAAGAGAGAATGAGATAACTAACGGGCCTACAGAGCTACCAAAACCTCCCTCTTCTAGTTTCATCCAGGTTTGCCAGGGGATGCATCCAAGCCCCAACCAAATCTAAGAGGCAGTCCAGGCTGTCAGTATCAGAAATGAGGTCACGGCTGAGAGAGAACACTAAACAGATCTGCACTGATGTTCATCTTAAGCTGATTAAACTCTCTTGTAGGTGGATTCTTTATAGCAGCAACAAAAAGAGCCTTGCCTGAATTTTTGTCCCTGGCAGATGCTTACAGTAAAACTCCTTACTGCTTGTGACAGGCTACGTGCACCTTTGCACTAGGTGTTCCCTCTGCCTGAGCAGTTCCTACCCCAGTTACCCACATGGCTTGCTCCCTCATTTCCTCCAGGTCTTCACTCAGATGTCATCACCTTCACAATGAAAGCTTTTCTGAAAACTCTTTTTTAAAATGGCAAGCACCCCCTAGATGTTCCCTACTCTCTTACTTTTTTTTTCCCCAGAGCACACACCACCCACCTATTGTATATTTTCATTATTTTTTGTTCTGTCCGTGTAGAATATAAGAGCCATGAAGGCAAGATTTTTATCTGTTTTATTACTGCTGAATCTCCACAATAGTGCTTGGTACCTGGTAGACAATATTTGCTCAATATTGTTGAAAAGAGTAGCAAATTTTAACCAGTGCTTGTCCCATGAACTAAACTGTGCCTTTCATCAGAAAAAAAAAATTGATAATAAGAAGTATATCACTATTGCAAAGACATAGCCACAAAGTAGAAAAATGTTCCATGTGGCTTTTGTAAACTATACAGATATTCGCACTGGGGCCAGCATTCAAAAGGAAAGCATATCTTGTATTATGATCCTTATACAGGCAAAGTGAAAAATACTAGTCCTAAGAGGGGTGGGATAGGGAGGGTGGGAGGGAGGGTGACGCGAGAGGGAAGAGATATGGGAACACATGTATACGTATAACTGATTCACTTTGTTATAAAGCAGAAACTAACACACCATTGTAAAGCAATTATACTCCAATAAAGATGTTTAAAAAAAAAAAAATACTGGTCCTAGTGGCTCTTGGAGGCTCATCAGATGTTGAAAATGGAAACTGAAATTGGTAATGGAGAAAAGGCAGTTGAAATTTGCAGGAAAAAAAAATAACCAACTGAAACTGACAGAGAAGGACAGTTGAGGAGGATCACTTAGAGAGTGACATCTGCTGATATGTAGTTAGTTCTATCTCTCTGTTAGGAGCAATTCTCAAGAGGCCTGTGTAAGGAAACTGAAAAAAATATATATTTAATTCAGTAGAAAGGAACATTTCATGTAAATAATAAATATTTTACCTTGTTTCTTCCCCCCCAGCTTTATTGAGATATAATTGACATAAAAGATTGTGTAAGTTTAATTGTGTAATGTAATGATTTGATATGGGTATTTAGTGCAAAATGATTAACACGATAAGGTTACTTAACACATCCATCACCTCACATAGTTATAAACCTTTTTTATGATGAGAACTTATAAAATCTATTCTCTTAGTAGCTTTTAAATATACAATATAGTATTGTTAACTATAGTCACCATGCTGTACATTACGTCCCCGGAACTTATTCATCTTATAACTTGAAGTTTGTACCATTGACCACCCTCACCCATTTCCCCCACTCCCCAGCCCCTGCCCCTATTCTCTGTTTATATGAGTTTGGATTTTTTTAGATTCCACATGTAAGTGAGATCATATAGTGTTTGTCTTTCTCCATCTGACTTACTTCACGTATCATAATGCCCTCAAGGTTCATCCATGTCATCACAAATGGCAGGATTTCATTCTTTTTATGGCTGAATAATATTCCATTGTGTATATATACCACAATTTTTTTCCATTCATCCATCAGTGGACACTTGGGGTTATTTTCATATCTTGGCTGTTGTGAATAGTGCTGCAATGAACATGGGAATGCACATATCTCTTTGAGATATTGATTTCATTTCCTTCAGATATATACCCAGAAGTGGGATTGCTGGATCATATGGTAGTTCTATTTTTAAGTTTTTGAGGAACCTCCATAATGTTCTACATAGTGGCTGCACCAGTTTACAATCCCATCAACAGTGCACAAGGGTTCCCATGTCTCTATATCCTCACCAGTACTTATTATTGCTTAACTTTTTGATAATAGCCATTCTAACAAGTGTGAGGTGGTATCTCATTTCAGTTTTAATTTGTATTTCTCTGATGATTAGTGCTGTTGAGCACCTTTTCATATACCTGTTGACCGTTTGAATATCTTCTTTGGAAAAAATGTCTATTCAGATCCTTTGCCCATTTTTAATTGGATTGTTTGGGTTTTTTGCTATTGCATGAGTTGCTTATATATTTTGGATATGAACCCCTTATCAAATATGTTGTTTGCAAATATTTCTCCCATTCTGTGTGTTGTCTTTTCGTTTTTGTTGATTGTTTCTTTTGCTGTGCAGAAGGCTTTTTAGTTTGATGTAGTTTCACTTGTTGATTTTTGCTTTTGTTGTGATGCTTTGGGTGTCATAATCATAAAATCCTTGATAAGACTAATGTCAAGGAGCTTTTCCCTATGCTTTTTTTTTTTTTTTTAAAGATTTAACTTTATTTATTTTTGGCTGCGCTGGGTCTTCGTTGCTGTGCACGGGCTTTCTCTAGCTGTGGCGAGCAGGGACTGTTCCTCATTGCGGTGCACGGGCTTCTCCTTGTGGTGGCTTCTCTTGTTGAGGAGCACAGGCTCTAGGCGTGTGGGCTTCAGTAGTTGTGGCGCGTGGGCTCAGTAGTTGTGGCACACAGGCTCTACAGCGCAGGCTCAGTAGTTGTGTTGCACGGGCTTAGTTGCTCCTCAGCACGTGGGATCTTCCCGGACCAGGAATCGAACCCGTGTCCCCTGTATTGACAGGCAGATTCTTATCCACTGCGACACCAGGGAAGTCCCTATGCTTTGTTTTTAAAAGAAGTTCAGAAGAAGCAAGAGAAAGAGGGGGTATCTTGTTTTTTAACTGATAAATATCAAAAGAGTAAGTATGCAATTATTCCTACCTGGATAGAAAATAGTGATGAGGACCACCAATTTTTCAGCTTTCATCTCCACAGCAATTCCTATCGCCAGCTATGATGCCAGGGGCACATCCCCTAAGCTGATACATAAGTAGAGTTTTATCATTTAACTAAAAGACTATATTGTACAAAGCCAACACATTCAGAGGCTAAATAAAGATTTGGGGACCAGAAAACTGCAAATATTCTCTCTTTGCTGTGACATTTCATTTGTTTTAGTTCCAAACATGGTGTCAACAGTACATGAGAGCAGTAGTGGTCCTATGAAGAGACTGTGCTTGATTATCATAATACTATTTTTTTTAAGTGAGAGTTTAGAGTGATTAACATGTGTCGATTAATTTCCTCCTCTGTGACTGAATTTTACTTTTTACTACATAAGTGTGCTGAGTGACTGTTGTTAAGGTGCAATCAACTCATCAGCAGCGCTTGACTAGAGAAGTTATTAAAGTTATTTTAAACTTTTTATAGCACAGTGTCCTACCAAGCATCCTATTGAAAAGGTTTCCAGTGTCCTACCAAGCATCCTATTGAAAAGGTTCATGTTAATATATTTAATAGGCCTACATGAGGATTTAATAGCAATAATACTAGCATCAGGCCTTAGTAACTCCTCATCAAGTCACTTATTAAATGCCTTCAAAGTGCGACGCTCTTGTATACTCTGTAAGGGATCCTTGTTTTCACACTTTGGTAAATTGTAATCTCTCAGAGGTAAAAGGTAATTTCTACAGATAAAGGTAGAAACCATGTCTAAACACAGGTCTTCCATAAGAGAGATGCAAATAAAGCCAATGGAAGCAATGGGAGGGAAAGATCACTTTTGAGGAAAGGCTTCAGGAAAGAAGAGTATGAGGAAATCTTGTCACTAGGGATACACCGGATGTGTTAGGAGACGATCGAGCAGTCTGCCTCGACTGATGGTGAACGGAAGATAAGTCTTGGTCTGTTGATGACATGTCATGGAGGTTGCCAGGCAAGGCTTGCCCTTTATCGAGTCTGCAGGGAGGAGCTGTTGAAGATTCTTGAGCGGGTGGGGAGAACATGAATGGAGCTGGGCTTTTTGAATATTAATGCAAGAATAGTTTACAACCTGGATGGAGACTGTAAACTGGAAGATGATTTAGTAGACTTTGAGAATAGTCCATGGGAGTTTAGGCAATGAGAGTTAGGAGAATGATAGGGGACATGGAGGGGAGGAAAAGATGCAGGTGATATTCCTTCTTAGCTGATGGACCTTGAAAGTAGGACGTCAGACAACTCTGAAGCTTCAGGCTTGGATGCCTAAGAGGATAGTGGTGGCTTTAACAGGAATAGGGAGCCAAGAGAAGGAGTAGGTTTGGGAGAAGATAATGAGCTCATCTATAAATAAGAGAACCAGAGGATACTCAAGTGGAGACAGTTTTTTCCTTTGTTTTATTGAGATATAATTGATATATAGCACTGTATAAGTTTAAGGTTTACAGCGTAAAGACTTGACTTACCTATATTATGAAATGTTTACCGTAACTAGTTAACATTCATCATCTGATTTTGATACAAGGGGAAAAAAGAGAAAAAAAATCGTTTGGAGTTTTTAAGAGCAGTTTTTAAATGATAGTTGAGAAGAGCATAGGTATGGTTTGGGGGGTTATCCATGTACATATGATAGTTGAAGCCATGGGCACAAATGAAGTTGACGACGGAGAAAAATATAGAAATAAAGAAAAACAGGATCAAGGACAAAATTTTGAGAAATTATACATTAGTGGAGGAGGAAAAGTAAGCAAATAAACAAACAATCCAAAGAAAACAAAACTAGGAAAGAAGACAGAAGGGAAGAACTTCTTAATTAAAGAATTTGGTGCCTCAGAGGATGTTTGGCAGATGTCTGTGGGACATCTGGGAGCTCACGTCCCCTTCTCTAAGAACTAATCCTCCGCCAGCACACAGAGGGTTTGGGCCTGACAGCTATGTTTGTACAATTTGACCTTGTTCTTCTGACCATGGTTGGTTTGACCTGAGTTCGATAACTGACCAAAGCTGCACCAGTCAGGTTTTCTCCCTTGGGAATTTGGAATTAAGAAATACAATATTATTCTATTAAGGGCATGAACTGGGTGATCACAGAAACCTGTGCATGGGGTGGCCATCTTCTGTCACAGAAACAGAAAAGTGGAGGAAACCTGCCTTCTGAAAGAAACGAATGAAGTGACTTGCAGAAAATCAAAATGAGAACAGACGACCTGAGAGAGAGAGAGAGAAACTGAGAGTATGTTTATTTTCCCATGACGACTATTTTCTGTCTTATCCCTTTTCTTCAATCTTCTAAAACCATCCCCACACCTGCCTACCCTGATGCGACTCCAGTATATTCCTACCATCAAATCTACAAATCTTTTGGCATTTGGACCCATCTCTCCTTTCTTTCTTCCTCTCCTATCAAAAGCTATTCCTCTACTTATGATTTAAATTCCTTCCCCTCTTCTTAGGGGTTTCATTTCTTCAGTTATTCCCTTCCTCTTGTTCATCATCAAATTCTTGATTATCCCCAATATGTATAAACATGCTCCATCCTAACATTTAGAAAAAAACAAAGATTCTTATGCTATCCCTTTCCATCTGTAATACTAGTTCTCTGATCCATTCACAGCAAACCTTCTTGAGAGAGATGTCTACAGGTTAACTCTGATTTCCTATTCAATCTACTCGAATCTGACTTCCACCCCCACCACGCCAATGAAAACTGCTAATCCATGTTGTCAACAGCCTCCGTATTGCTGAACCCAATGGATGTTCCTTGGACCTCATCCTACTCCAACTTTTCACAGTTTTCAACACAGTTGGTCAGGCTCAACTTCTTGAAAACAAAATCTCTTCTATTGGCTGGTCTGTCTCCTAATTCTCTAACCACTGCTGTTCAGTGACCTTCAGGGGTTTTTCCTCCTCTAATGCCCTCTAAAAACTGGGCTCTATTCTCTGCTTTCTTCTCTGTGAACTCACCTTCTTGGTAATCTCAGTCATTCCCATAGCTTTAAATACTAAAAATGGTAACAGATTCCCAAATTAATCTCTTTAGCCTAGACATATCCTCCAAAATCTGTATTCAGATATTCATTTGTCTGTATGACATGTCAAGTCTCCGTGAATATCTGAAATTAATGTATCTGAAATAGAACTAAACTCTCAATTTCTATAAACCTGCTTTCCTCCCCTCACTATTAAAAAGAAATTCTATCTTTACTTTTTCCCACTTCAGTAAATGTTATCACTATTCACCCAGTTATTGTAAACAAGACAACCCAGGCAATATTCTTGATTTTTCCCTCTCCTTCCCTCCCCAACTCTAACCTATCAGCTGGTCCTCTTATTTGCTCCTCATGAATAGATGTGTAGTCCATCCACTTCTCTCCATCTCCTCTGCTACTACATTAAACCAAACTGCCATCATCTCTTACCTGAGCTATTGCTATAGCTGCCAACTGGTCTTCTACCTTCTACTCTTGCCTCCTTTCATCTATTTTCTGCTCATCAGTCAGGGTAAACCTGGAAATACATTGGACCCTGTTGTTTCCTGCTTAAATCAGTTCAATGTTTTCCAATTAGTTTGCAATGAGATCCAAATTCCTTTAAATACTTAAAAGGCCTGGCCTGCTCTGGCTTCTGCCTCCTCCTCCAACCTTACCTTACCTCCCTCTATTCTCCCCCTCACCCTTTAAGTTCCAGCCACAGTGGCCTCCTTTCACTTCCCCCGAAACACCACTGCAGGGCCTGCACACAGGTGTATCCTCAGCCTAAAACACTCCTTCCACAGCCCCAATCCTCAGTTGCCCTGAGTGGCTCCCTCCCATTCTTCAGATCTCAGTTTAAATGCCTTGTCTTCAGAGTATCCTTTCTGAGTCCTTGCCTATCACTAATAACCTATAACAATGTATCATTAGGTCAGTTTGTTTCATCTGTAGTGCTCATTATACGGTGTAAATACACATTTGTTTACCTGTTTATGTAAGCCTTCCCCACTAGATTATAAAGTCTCTCAAGGCAGGGACCTTGTCTCTTCTGTTTACTACTTGGTCACTGAACACCTAGGAGTGCCTGGAATATAGCAGGTGCCTGAGAATTATTTGTTAAAACTTTATTGGTTACTGATAGCTTCCTAGTTCCTGATGCTAATCCTTGTGCAGCCCTATTATACTTTCTGTGAGAGAGTTTCTTTGGTCTTATATTACCCTCCCCCTTGCTGTTTCAATCATTTGAATAGGTTTCTGTTCTTATAGTTAAATGATCACTAATTGATAAAGTTTTTAAAAGGATGTGGTGATCAGCAATGTCAAAAGCTGTTAGATGGGGAAGAAGGTTAAGGGCTAAGCAAAGTCATTGGATCTCATCACTGGAAATCTTCACACCAATAGTGTCCATAAAACGTGGCTCTGTGGAAGCCAGGGTACAGTTGGGTTGATGAGAAGGGTGAGAAGATGAATGCAAGTAATGTAGAATTCTCTTTTTGAGAAATTTGACAGTAAACATAAGGCATGAAGTAAAATGGGATCTTGGGGTTCATCAGAGTCCAAGAAAGTATATGTTGCTTTAGTTTAAAAAGAATAGGGAAGAAATGTCTACTGATATGCCAATAGAAGCCAAAAGAGAAAAAAATGAAGTTGGAATGAGGAGGATTAATAGATTTAGTTTCCATGAGGCAGTAGAGGATTTGATCAAGAGCACAAGTTTGACAAAACGGGACAATGTTTCCCCCTCCATTTACAGGAGGAAGGGACGTTAAGAGAGTGAAGGTAAAGAAAAAATTTATGTAGAGCAAAGGAAGTTGAGCATGGCCATTTGAGGAGGTAACAATGTCATCTACAACTGGTTGTCAAGGGGAATCTCTGGAAAGACTTTTCCAGACCACACCTCCATCCCTTTACTCCATGACCTCCCTACCCAAGATGGTAGGTGCTCTCCACTGCAACTGCCGCAGATACTCACTGCTGCTGAGGGCCACAGTGGTTGGTGGGAATGTGCCTTATTTCTTAGGTGGGGTGGAACAGAAACAAAGCCTGCAATCACTGAGGAGAGGGGTAGTCAGAAGGGAATATTGGGGTTTGAAGAGCTCTGACATCATGAGGAATACGACAAGGACATAGAATTGTTTTCCAAACATATATCTCATCAGGCATTCCTGGGGCCCTTCTAAAAATACAGATTTCAGCCTCATTCCCTAGAGAGTCTAATTCAGCAGATCTGGGAGCCGGAGGGGTAGGCTTGTATAATTTTTAACAAGTTCCCCAGGTGATGTTTATGATTTGGCAAATTTGGGAAACAGTGGATTAGAAATGAATAAAAGTTCACTAAATTTAATTGCAGGCCCCACATATTTTCTCAGTGTTTAGCCAGGTACAAAGAGATGTTGATAACTGACGTCAATTCGTGGAAACTACCCAAAGAAAACAGTTTTCAGTGGATTGGTATCTAATTCTATGGTTCCAAATAATCTGCAGCGATATTTAAAATGTAAGACTAGTTTATGGATATTTCTTTATAGAGAATTTCATTGAGGAAAAGGTAAATGGAATGGACCAGCTAACAGTTATTATTCATACTATAATAACAAAGTCAGATGTTTTAAAGCCTGTTCTGCTTCTAGTTTGCTTACCTCCCAAATTAATAAGCTAAACATAATAAAAATCTAAGAATGTAACTTGATCTTACCCATTCCTAACATTCTTAAAGGAGATCTTTAGCCCAATAGCACTAGAGCTTCTGAGAGCAGATTCAGATCCATTTAAAATATTTTTTCCATTCCTTCCCAGAAAGAGTTATTTGTATTGATATACAACAGTTGGGCCCCAGACCACTTACTGGGACCACAGGGCCTCACTAATTTGTACCAGTTTTCCTCTATTCTAGTTGGTCCTGACCATCAGGTATAAATTAGTGCTAAATCAATATTAGCTGATACTTCCCCAGGTGTGGGAAGTATGGAAACCCTATCACATGAGCAAACACAGCCCTTCTTGGCTACATTTAAAATAAGGTGGTTATTATTACACTGTATGGGGAAAAGGCTTTTTTTTTTTTTGAAAGAAGTCTCATGCCACCTTAATTTGCATTAACTTGATAGACTGATATCAATAGTCGGAATCAATATTCAATTCTTATAGTTTCCCTACCACCCTTCACACTTCCTTCATTCTTTCAGGGAGGCTTCTTCTGCCTTCCTATTTCTTCCCACCTCCAGCCATGCCATATACCCCTCACCATTTTTCCTTTCTAGTACTACTTACTCATCCGGTTGAGTAGAGAAGCCAAAGGTGACTTAGTTTACATACCTGCTTTAATTGCTCACCTTGGGTGGAGCAGTGTCTTAAATAAACTTCAGTTTTGCCACAGCACCATTACTCAGTAAGGTATTTATACAAGTGTCATTTAATCACATGAAAATAAACAAGGCACTTAAACTTGTTATTGAGAAAGAAGCTTTAGGCTTTAGCTGCCCACTCTCCTTACTCAAGGGCCAATCTCACCTCACTTATTCTTAGAAAACTTTTAAGCAGTTTTCCTTAAAGAAAATCAGGCAGAGCAAAGTACTGTGAGTCAGGTTTAAGCTACCCTTACCTTTGAAAGAAATGGTTCCTTTGTTAATTATCAATAACAAGGAATCTTGTCATTTCTCCCAATATTTCCAAGTCATAGCTACTCATAGCGGAGCTATGCATTTAATGCATTCATAAATATTGAAAGCATATATGTTCAGTATTTAACCGTAGATGAAAACAGAAACAAATATTTAACATTCCAAAGAAATGGTGTAACTCTACATGATTTTTTATTTTCTATATCCTGAATTGTATAGAAATTTCATAGTATTTTTAAAGCACTTTCATAAATATGACCTTTTTGCTTGTAATAATTCTGTGAGGTAGTTATACTATTTCCATTTTACAGATGGGAAAATTGAGGCTTGAAGCTTTGGCCAGGGTCACAGCACATGAGGGATTCAGAGCTGGGAATCAGCTCTCCTGACTCCAGGCCCAGTGTTTTTCCCTCTATAAAAATTGCCTTTATAGCAGGAGAGTGTATGTGAGAGAGGACACTTCCTGCCTGAAAGATCGATTACTTACATTCAGAGCAACCTGATGTCGCACTCCGATAGGAGAAGGACCTGTCTAAAAGGTCCTAATTGCTTAAAACATCCAGAGTTCCCAATAGGAAGACAGGGTGTGGTAATTATATATCTTGCTTTTGGCTTATCTTCTCCATATCCTCACCCTCACAGATGTCTTTCAAACATTGGTAATTACAGCTTTCAGAGCCAAAGCCTACAAACTCATAATCCACACAGATGACATACTAAAATCTACTCAAATATGTAAGGCTGAAGAAAGTTTCAGTGCTACTGGACTCACATTAAAAAAAACTGCTTACAAAAGAGGTAGCCTTTATTTCTCTGTCACTACTGCATAGATGTGTAATGGTTTCTTGTTGATCTGTGAGGGTGCATATTAACTCATTTGCCTCTAAATGTAATCAGTAACTTAAGAATAAAGTACACATGCAGATGACAAGACCATATGATTAAAAGCAAATAGTCTGACATTGGAAAACGGATCCAAATTAATGAAACTAACTTGAAACGATGAAGGAACTGCTTCTAAGCAAGAGGAAGAATCAGTATCAAGAAATAAATGCAACACAGGAAAGCAGTTGTCCTTGTCATGCTGGCCTATAAATGGAACCTGAGTTAATAACATCATAATCTCTAAAGAATTCAGCAAGTTCTTGCTATAGTGGCAGTGAGATAATATATAAAGTATGGTGGAATTTCCCACCATCTGTATCACTGGCGAGACCAATGGTAATATATCCTGTGTAATTTGGTGTCCCACAATTTAGGAGGGTCTGAATGTTTAAAGAATTATGAAAGTAGACTCTAGAAAAAGTCAAACTAGTTCAGAGGACTTAATAGTGATCTTCAGGTTTATTTAGTGCCATAAATATGGTATGTGCATTTTCTTTTTTTAATTGTAGAAAGAATGCAAGGAAATCTTACAGATTTGAGAAAGACAGGGTAAGTAAAAAGAACTAGCATATGTTCAACATCTACACTGTGCAGGGCACTCTATGTACATCATCTCATGGAATCTTCCAGAAACCCTGCAGTGGAATCCTCATAGAAACTGAGAATAAGAGAGAGTAATAAACTCAAAGATCAGAGGCCTTTATCTGGTATTTGGTCCTAGGGTCTATGTACCTTCAAAGCCTGTACTCCTGACACCAAGTCTCTGTAATACTACAGTGGGTAAGGTTATGGATCTTCTTCCCTCATTAAATTCAAGATAGTTTCTAGAAAGATATATCTGGGACAGTGATATATTCCTATCTAGAAATAGGAAAATGGACTAAATTCTTCTGAGGTTGCCTTTAGCCCTGTAATTTTAGATTAAAATTCAGATCAATAGAGATTTAGTCCAAGGCTTTTATTGAGCACATTATTATAATTTTTTAATCATTAAAGATCTAAAACCTATAACATGAGTAAGACTTTAGGAATTTATATTTAAAGTTTTTTCCACCTACTTACATGTCCAACAATAAGGAATTGGTCCAATAATTAAGAGTATAACCATACAATGGAATTCTATGTTAGAATTATGTAGAGGAAATTTTAATGGTTATAAGAAAATGTTTTGATATACGATTATCAAAAGAATTTAAAAAAATCAGAAAAACCAAACCAAGCTATAAAGTATGTTTCCAATTGAATTTAAATATATCTTTACATATGCATGGATAAAAGCAACTGGGAGAATATATACCAAAATATTAACAGTGGTTCCTGTGGGCACTGGCATAACCAATGGCTTTTATTTTCATATCTGGGCTTCTCTACATTTTTCTAAATGTAGAAAAAAATAGGTCTTACACATATTACTAGAAAGAATGCTTTACACACCACACGTGTGCCTGTGCACACACACCCGCAAACACAATTTTCTGCAAACGTTTTAAAACTTAGAAATAAAATAACAATATATTATGAACGCAATTATGTATAGGATAAGGGAAATGTATTAAATAGCATCAAGCCCATTGGTGGCAGCAAACTGTCTGTGTACCCATTACTGAAAATAAAATCGGCCCTTCAAGTAATTTCTTATTATGCTAAAATTATTCTATAGGACTACCAGAGTTTAGTTCCCTGCTTAAAATCCTCTACTCAGAAGGCACACAGAAAACACACAGCTAAGCATATGGTACCGTGTGTGTAAAATGGAGATAATAATCACACCTAGCTCACAGAGTTCTCAAAAGAGTTCAATAAAATAATACTTTTAAAGCTCCTAGCACAGCGCCTGGCACATAGTAAGCACTCAATAAATGCTGGCTATCTTGGTTATTGTGTTCTACTGAGAAGCTGAAGAACAGAAGAATTCTACAGAGGAAGACGGTTGTTGATCTAAGAAGTTCATATCTGTCAGCTGGCACACATACTTCATTTAAAAATAACCTTACAATTAATGTAGGTTGTGTCCAAAGGAACCTCTGGCACATTGTAATTGCGTAGTACATTTCATTCACCACACTTATCAAAGCTTTCATGAGTAATGAAAACAGGAAATGAAGCCATGAGATAATTTCATTTTTCCTTAATCATTCCGCTTATGTTTATATTACCGAAAATGACTGAAATATAAAGAAAATATTAGCACTTTATAACTATACTGTTATTTGAATCTGCATTTACAATTTTTATTTGTCATTAAAAACAGCTTTCAATTTAGATACGTCCTTTATTATATAATACAAACAAAAAGACATCTAAAATTCTTTTTTGAAAATATCATCGTCCATTTGGAAACTATCTTAGTTCAGGCTGCTGTAACAAAAATACCATAGACTGGGTGGCTTAAAAAAACAAACATTTATTTCTCATAGTTCTGGAGGCAGGGAAGTCCAAGATCAAGGTGCCGGCAGATTTGGTGTCTTGGTGAGGCCCTGCTTCCTGGTTTGCAGAGAGCCGTCTTCTCACTGTTTCCTCACAGTGTGAAAGGGCCCAGAAATCTCCCTGGGGTCCCTTTTACAAGGGCACTATGGCCATTCTTGAGAGCTTCACCCTCATGACCTAATCACCTCCCAAAGGTCCTAGCCCCTAATACTAACACATTGGGGGTTAGGATTTCAACATGTGAATTTTGCCAAGACGCAAACATTCAGTCTGTAGCAGACACACACACACTTGCTTAAATGTGTTTTAATCATCTGTGTTAGATAAAATTGGAATGGTTAAATGTCCCACAGTTTTTAAGGGAAATCGTTTTAGGAGGAGTCACATTTCTAGATGAAGACACATGAACCCAATGATTTCAAAGAATATGGCTTGGGTCTGGTATCACGTTTCAAGACCAAGAATTAGAACCTCAGTTACTTACTAAGTGAAAGATACTCCAATGATAATTGATAAGAAAACGGCTCAGAAATATGAGTGGGATTTTAAACAACTAAATTTGTTTGTCTCCCACTCTGATTGAATCCAGAAGTATTTATTTAGGGGAGCAAAAAATCCAGATGACTTGGAGGCAAATGTTTCTGTTCATTGAAGAATAAGGATGTCTTTTGCCAAATGCAGCCATTTCCAAAACGCAATGCAGGACTATGACCCACATATCAATCCTGCCCCTTCCTAGCTTGGCCCTCATTCTCTGACCATCTCCGAACTCCCTTGCAGGATTCCCTTCAGGACCATTGCTAATTCATGCCTTCTGGAATCCACCTTCCTCATAGCTATTGAGGCTTTTCCCACCTTTTCAGAAAAAAGTTTGCCCTGGGTGATATACATAAATCTTTGCTCAGCCTCAAGCAGCTTGTTTTCTAGCTAACAGGTTTATCTGTGGCCCCAGAGGGCAGGGTAGTGTGCGAGAGGGGGCTCAAAAGACCATTACCTTTCAGTACACAGCTAGGTAAACTAATTCCACCAAAGATCACAGGTATCTATATTTCCTGGAATATGCTTTTTTTTAAAACGTCATCAAAATTTCACGTTTTAAATATTTTTATTATTTCTATTTCTCTCGTGCTTGAAAGATAATCATTTTAAAGTAAGAAAAAGAGCAGACAAGGTAAAACTCAAAGAGGAAAGGCTGGGAACTGATACAAAGTTGTAAGACAGTTCCCTCACTGTCTCCCACTCAGCACGAATTCATATTTGGCTGGCTAGTGGCTCTACATTTATATTCCAGGTAGCAAATTACTTTTGTGCATAAATAGGGACTGCTGCTTTCTCTCCCCAAGGGGAAACTACATGGTTCTAGATTTGGATACTGGAAAGCAGCTGCCAATATGGGGCAGAACAATTTAAAAGATGATGGAAATATGGACTTTGATTTTAGAAGGTGTAGAAGAGAATAGATATCTTAGGCAACTGAAAGAACATATTTGGATCTGTAAGATTAAAAGAGCCTTGAACGAGACTGTACTTTGTGTTGGACAGACTTCCTTAGACAAGAAAGAACCCACCTGAATGCTGAGGGGCAAATCGGTTAAGTGGCCTAAGTTTCACTGTCTTTAACTATAAAATCTGGTGATTAAACTGGCCAAGCAGAAGATATGATAAACACAGATGGGAATAAATCTGCATTTTCCAAGCCTGATGAATTTTAAAGAACTAAGTGACTAACTGAAATCTTGAAGATGAAAGAACCCAGACATGCTTCTTGAAGTAAAAAGGGGTCTAACTTAAAATTCTGTTGTCTCTGAGGATACATTACAAAGAGATAAAGAGACTCAAGACCACATGGATGGCCTCTGCTTCCACTCTGAGACCATAAAGTTCGGTCTAGAAAATGAGTATTCTCTATAGAAACATAAACATTAAAATATGAACATTTTGCTTTGATTTCAATCCAAAAAAATAAACAAGTTAAATGTCAAAGATATCTATTCTAATTTTAACTTCTCTGTACATAACCTAATATGTAGTAGGCGCTAAAAATCTGTTCATGGTATGTGACTGAATATTCTTTATGCAATGTGTAGTTTTAAATAAATGCCAAAGTTCATTTGTAAGACACTTTTTCACATTTTAACATCTCTGAAATTGGATCAAATTTGAAATTAATGGTATATGATAGTTTAATTGGCAGCATCTTTTTTCTTAGTATCACTTTAAAATAATGATACAACTTAACGATAGATAGTGTCTTAGATTTGATGAAATACAATATTCAATACAGTTTAAAAATCAAAACTCCCATCTAGGGACTTCATAGATGTTTTAGTATTTGAGAGTTATCTTAAGAGTAAGCTGGAAAATTCCTTAAAAAAAAAAAAAAAAAATGGTCCTGAGAAAATCTGTTCTCGGGAGCAGAGATGACATGCATGGTCAGTGGGAGGTAGTTGGGAAAGAAAATGAGCCTAATGTTGACATCAGTGATTTAGGTCTGGCCTCAAACTCCTGGCCCTTTCCCTAAGCTCCCAAAGCTGGGTCTAGTCAATGTCAGTCCCTTTGCATTGTGTTGTCAATCACTGGTACACTGGAATCCACGGAAAAGGTTCATATAGACTAATAGTGGAATAGTAGGTAGGTTAGGTGTAATGCAGGTAGTAGGTGTAATGTATTTTCTAGGTATTTATCCAAGGTTTGGCTGTAGAAGGTGTCTTTTACTTTTAAGAGATTCATATGTCATGAGAGTCATATAAAGTAAATGTGTTTTTAAAAACTTAATTACAGCATTTTTTCACCCTTTTTAGATCAGCTCAAAACCGCATCAGTTCTTGCACAAGGGCTTCAGAGATCTTAGGTTAAAGGAATAAAGAAGTCAGTATTATTGACTATTAAAACCAACAACTTACTGTTTAAAAAAAAGATGAATATATACATATATATGGCTATGTAGATAAGGCAGTAGGAGGGTGTGTCAAAATTGGTTACTTCTAAATAAAAACTATCAGTTTCTTTTTTCTCATTGTATTTTTAAACTTCACCATAGTAAACATGTGTTTGAATTTGCAGTAATTAAAAATCAGCAATAAGAGCTTTCTTTTTTACAATTAAACCCTGGGTACGATGAAATACAGCTGGAATCTTCAAGGGTGCATCTTCAAGGTTGCGTTTGCTTAATAATTTGTTGCAAGAAAGTTACAGGCACCATCCAGTCCAGCCACTAAGTACAGTTTAAAGTTAGTTACACATGAGACAGTGAGGGCTCACAAGCTGATGCAGAAGGAATAATTCTGCCTTCTGTCTTAATAGAGATGGAGAAAAAAGAATTCTGCCTTCCATCTTGATAGAGACGGAGACTTCTGCGTGTTTCTGTGCGTTGATAGTTTACATGTACACACGCAATTTGCTTTCTCTGGCCAGGACACAGCAAGGAGCAGTTCACTTAACAGCATACATTTCTTGATCTGGATTTTGTTCAAAATGCTGGCTCTGATGAGACTTTTATTTGGATGTTGCCTCAATCCCTTAAAGCATAAAAACCCTTCAGTACAGGTCTTTCTCCTACTGTAATCACATTTGTGCCAAATTAAAAATATTGCTAAGCACTACTTGAAAATAAGTGATGCAATAAACATCATCTTTTGCTTAGCTGTTAGCACAATATTAGGCTGTTGTGCTTCCTTGACCATGTATTTGGTAGAAAATTATATTTCTGCTTTTTAAATTACTCAAAAAAGTCAGTATTATTCAGGTCCTTTGTTTCTTCAAATCATGTTATTAACATGTATTGACATATATAGTTCTTTCTTCTTTTATCTTAGGTGTATATAATTTTATCAGCTTTGCAGGAAAAACAGATACCCTCAGGGTCTGAACTGGTATTGGAGGAGATAAGCTCACTTTTAGCTCATGCCTAATAACATTACATTATTGTTTAGAATGAGATAGCAGGCTATGTCTTATAAATTTTAATATACTCTTTCTGTCATCGCATAACAACTGAGTTATCCTACTGATAAACCATAGGACTCATACTGAACTGTGGATGATGTCTATTCACTCTATTTTTGCCAACTAAGAGTACAGAAAAATATTATGCAATGGCCAGCATCCCAGTGACTTGAGGAACCTGTATACAGTTAGCGCCTCTTCACATATTGTTCATGGAGCATTTTTTCCAGGGATTTCAGAAGGAGAACAAAAAGGGAATGGAAAGGATAATTAACTGAATATTTGTGAAATTGGGCAGTGGAACATCCCTAAGCCTCAGTTTCCTCCCTGGTAAAATAAAGAAGATAGTTCCTTTCTCACAGGATGGCTGTGACTGTTAAGTAGGATGATGTAATTAGATGGAAACAGTTTGTAAAGCACTATGTTGGTTATGATTACTGCATAAATATGAGCATTGAGCACATTAGGAAAGACCTTATGAAATGGGGTGCTTTAGCACTCAGAGGAGCCATTACCTGGGGAGTTAGAGAAGGGACAGGTTGAACACTGTTGATGCTGGCACTGCAAAAGCCACTCCCCAAATTTCCTGGTTTGCGGTGACATTCAGCTCATTCAAGGTAAAGGGGCCATCCTGCCCCTCTCATAGCAACAGAATTCCCCGTTTGGCAAAGATGTCTGATATGGTGACTGATGTCGTCCACTTTAATATCAGGAAACGTGGGAGTATTAATGGAAAGGAGGTTAGCATTCTCTTGAGGGA
Source organism: Balaenoptera borealis (assembly GCF_965194805.1). Lineage (NCBI taxonomy): Eukaryota > Metazoa > Chordata > Mammalia > Artiodactyla > Balaenopteridae > Balaenoptera > Balaenoptera borealis. The sequence goes on from NC_138864.1 coordinate 68,013,978, forward strand.
GTTCAAGGAAGCTTTTCCAACGGGGAATTGAGATGGGCAGCAAACTACGATTTAAACAGCTAATGGGCGTTAACTAAAGATACAACAAGGAAAGCTGGTCAGGTGAAATACAGATCAACTCTTCCTGTCTCTACAAACACACCTAAGTCCTGTTAACACAGTAGCTGCACACTCCAAGTAAGAGAGTTAAAGATAACGGACTAGGTGACGCCAGTGTCCTGGGGGCAGGAGGATTCCTGGTGGCTGAAGAGATGTGCTCTGTTTGCTGTAAGCAGAGATTCTACCACCATCATCTTATTTTGCAACAACGGAGACAAACAAAGGGGATTTTCCTGAGCAGCCTGAGTGACAAAGAAATGAGGCAAATTATTGAGAAACTGATGAGCGTTCATCGAAGAGCAACAAATCTGATTTATCAGCCTGAAGGGACTGCCTTCAGAGGGAAGATGAAAGAGACAGGTCTCCCAGCATGACCACCGGCTCTAACTAGCAGGGACTGGCTCATCAGCCGCAAGGACTTGAAGGGTGTAAATAGCGGGGATGGGGAGAAATTATTTCGTGTGGTCCAAGGGGACGGCAGGAGGAGTGATGGAAATGAAAGTCAAAACAAAGATAATTTAGGCGGCTGAGCAAGTCTCATGCCCTAATGGAGAGATCTATTATAGGCTGTGCTGCCCTGTCCCCCAGGAGGGATGGAGGCCCCGTCACTTGTGCCATTTGCAATTGGAAAAGGCACTAAAATGTAGATCAGCGTATTGGAGAGGGCAAAAACCACCACATGCCCTCAGAGAATCAGTGGGATGACTTAATAGGTCTTTTCCATCTCAAATTACTGCAATGTGGCTTGTGTGCATGGGGACCTGAGTTGCTAGAATAATTTTCCATCATCTGGGCTTCTTTTCTGCTACTACAGGGCCCCAGTGAAGAGATGATAATAGGTCATGGAGAGCAGTTTCTGCATTATAAATAGAAGCCTAAGTGTGCCGATGCTTTAGTGTGACGGCAGAACTGAGTAGGTTAAGTTTCACATTGTGATGTCAGTGTAAATAAATACACATACTGATTGAGACAAAACAACATCCATGTACTGATTGAGACCCACGACAAAGGAAAGGAGCTTTGACACATTTGGATGGTTAGCTGCCTACATGAAAGTTCAAGTAGTTTATTCTCTAATCTAGGAAAATAGACGTCCGAATACTTAAACACTATCTTAAAAAAAAAAAAAAAAGATTATTAGGTCTTCAAAAACTATTAAGAAACAGTTACTGTGTAGGAAGTTTAGAACTCACGTTTTGAACATATTTCTGTCTGTCTACAGCTGCAGTTGTATTAGCAACTGACACATTCTGAAACTCGCGCTGGCCCAGAAGGGCACACGTGGTCATGAGGCAGTGCCAACCTGGGTAACAACTGCAAGTGCAAGGGATGGGCACAACTTGGTCAGATGGAAACTGGGGCAGGCAGAGAAGGGCTGGTGTGACCATGATTGCTAGAAGGAGCACAGCTGTGACCATCACAACCCCTCCCAGCCAGAAGATAACACAGATGCAGGGGGACAAAATTGGTCACAGAGTGACAGGAGGGAGAGGCAGTGAGAAAGAAAGCAAAAAAAATCTAGGAGGGGGGAAACCCACAGATGTAAGTTCCTCGCAGGTGGGGAATATCACGGTTCCTGATAAAAATATCGTATGTGGTTGGGCGTAAGTTAAACTTGGCGTTCTGGAACACTGAAGTTTGCTACAAACAAATTCAGGGTTTGACTTACACCCGACAGATATAGGTCAACCCTCATCCTGCTGCTCTCAGCAGCTGTAGCCAATGGGAGACAGAGCTGCCCAGCATACCAGTTTAAGCTGCTGCTAATAGATGGAAATCAACCTAACCCCATTTCCTGCCTCTCTGCTGTCCTTACTTGTCTATTCATGGCCAATTTAGGCCCAGGCTGAGCTGTTGGCTTGCTGTAACTGCTGGGAGACTGATGGGGTAGAATCTGATGCTGGCATATTCCTTTCTTATCTAGGTGAAAGATCTGTTTTTAAGCCCTTAAAAGGAGGACTGTGTAAAAATGCAGTACTCCCTCATTAGCTTTCTGCTTTTAAGGGCTATCCTAAATTCATAGATTTTCCTGATCTTTCACTCCAAGGAAGCTTTAGAGATGTTTAGACAGAGGGAAATCCACGATGGAAGGCTCTTTCAGAAAGGCTACAGCAGAGGTTAAATGACTTGCCCAAGATTACTCAGAAGGGTGACTATAAAGGCAGAAAGAGAACCAAAAGAGTGGTCTGAGAAGAATGGGGGAAATTATCAAATTAAACCTGGAGAAAGAACAGCGTCACTGATCCTCACGGTTAAAGATCTGTTGGAAATCCCAGTTCGCTAACACACGTTCCTTTATCCCGGACGTTCAGACTCTTAACTTAAAAGTGAGTTCAGATATTTTCCTATGCTCAAGTTTTTAAAACTGTCCAACCTATTCTCCTCAACAAAAGAGACAGTAGATCAAGCTAAGTCTGGTCATGTAGCTTCAACTGTTTACTCACTAAGGCCTATAGCCAAGAGCCTATGGAGTTGAGTTAGAGGTTGAATTTTAGAAGATCAAGCTTTATGCTAAATGTTCTGTTGTAACTACACTCTTTCTGCAGTGTTTTATGCCTTGTTTCTTTTTTTCCCCCGGATTACAGACCAAACGTGGTAATCCAATCTCTCTTGCTAGTGAGTGGTTCAGAATCAGAACATGGCATCCTCTGACAGCAGAATTGATCCAGCTTGGTCCTAAAGTGACTCAGTGAAGCTAAAGAGAAGAACTTGTATTTTTTTTCTTTGATAAATTTATTTATTTTTATTTATTTTATTTTTTGGCTGCGTTGGGTCTTCGTCGCTGCACACGGGCTTTCTCTAGCTGTGGTGAGCGGGAGCTACTCTTCGTTGTGGTGCACGGGCTTCTCATTGGGGTGGCTTCTCTTGTTGCGGAGCACAGGGCTCTAGGCGCATGGGCTTCAGTAGTTGTGGCTCGCGGGCTCTGGAGCACAGGCTCAGTAGTTGTGGTGCACAGGCCTAGTTGCTCTGCGGCATGTGGGATCTTCCCAGACCAGGGCTCGAACCCGTGTCCCCTGCAATGGCGGGCAGATTCTTAACCACTGCACCACTAGGGAAGCCCAGGATTTGTATTGTATTGCTAGCAAAGAGACTGCATTTCTCCTCTGATGAATGTGCACAGGAAAGCATGCTGTCCCCGGTGATCGTTGGGTACCGTCTCATGATCCTGAGGGAAGCCATCCTGTCCTTCTGGTTACGTGATACAGTGGGTTTCCTTATTGTTTAGGCCAGTTTTATTTGGAGTTTCAATTTTTACAGTGAAAAGTTGTCATAACTCTTTCTGTTTTAGGGGGTTTTTTTGTTTGTTTTGTTTTTGTCAATTCCTGTTGGGTATTATTTGTATTGTTGATGTGGCAAGAACTCTACTGAGATATAGTCTTCTTGTCTTTATATTATGAATATATCTCTAAGTTTATCACTTATCATTTACTCCTTACTCTTGTTTAATATAGAGAAGATTATAATTTAAGTCTATTAAATCCATCAGTGTTTTTCTGCATGATATATTCCATTGCTTTTACTTTTATTCATTCATTCATTAAAGAGTGTGTGTGTGTGTGTGTGTGTGTGTGTGTGTGTGTGTGTGTGTGTACTACAAGGTGCCAAGCACTACGAGAGGCAATAAGAATATTGTGAGACAAGAAAGACACAGTCCCTGTCCTCGTGGAGTTCATATCCTGGTGGGGGATTGAGAATATGTTAGGCATTAACTGAAAAGCCACACAAGTGTGTGTAAGCTACTAAAGGATAGAGGCTACAGAGGGAAGAACACAGTATAGGAGCGCTTTCATAGGAGGGTTAGGTCTAGTTAGGGAAGTCAGGGGAAGCTTTCCTGGGGAAGTGGTGACTGAGCTAAGAAGGATAAAGAGGACTTAGGTAGTTGGCTAAGAGCATTACAGGCAGTGGAAATAGCAGGTGCAAAGGTCCTGCTCAGGGGCAAGCATAGGAAACAGGAAGGACTGAAAGAATGTAGAACATGGTCCACATCCTCAGAGGGGCCTGGTACAAGTGAAGGTGGAAGGTTGAAGGGTGGGAAGTGGGGGATGCTGACCACGCAGGGCCAATAAGTCCATGTTAAGGAGTTGTGTCTCCTTCCTAAGATCTATGGGAAATCACTGAAGGTGTCATCTTTGACAACCACATTACTTTTACCTCCAAACATCCAATCTAATAACAAGTCCTAACAATTTTGCTTTCTAAATATCTCTTCAATCTATCCACTTCAATCCATCCACTTCTGTTCGTCATTACCAACACTTCCTCAGCCCATTCTATCATCATTTCTGTCTGCACTAGGGGAATAGTGTCCTCAATGATCTATTTGCACCTACTCTTGCCCCACTCCAGTCCATTCCTGCACAGTTATGGGAAGACAGACCTGACCTTGATACCATTTGATGACACAGAAAACACTGAAAGAGGACCAGTTTGTTTTTCATTAGTTTTGTTCTTGAGAGGTTGTGGAGTGGGCAGTGCATGAGTTTAATCTTGGACCTGCTGAGTTTTAAATATCCCTGGGATGTCCTAGAGAAGAAGCCAAGTAGGAGGTGTCTGTTAGGTAGATATCTTCTGCCTCCCCATCTAGAGCCACTCTCCACCCATCTCTACGCTGATCCCTGTCCGGAGACATTGACGTGTGTGGGATGTCAAGATTCCATGTATCCCCAGCACCTGCTCCCGTGTGCTCTGCCTTCTAGTTGCGTTCAGCCCATAGGAGGTACATGAAGGAAGAAGCGTGAAGGCTGAGTATTTACTCTATACAATATACATCCTGCATCATCGCTTCCTCTTCCCCACCTCCTCCTCTTTCCACCTGCCTCCTTCAAACCCTCCTCCTTGGCCTCCTGCTCCTCCTGCTCTTCTTCCTCCCACCTCTTCCTCTTTTTTTCTCTCTCGAATCCAGTAATCATTTCCACCTCCTCCTTTTTTTAAAAATTAATTAATTAATTTTTGGCTGCGTTGGATCTTTGCTGCGCCCAGGCTTTCTCTAGTCACGGCAAGTGGGGGCTACTCTTCATTGCAGTGAGTGGGCTTCTCATTTCGGTGGCTTCTCTTTTTGCAGAGCACGGGCTCTAGGTGCCCGGTCTTCAGTAGTTGCAGCACATGGGCTTCAGTAGTTGCAGCACGCGGGCTCAGTAGTTGTGGCTCGCGGGCTCTAGAGTGCAGGCTGAGTAGTTGTGGCGCACAGGCTCAGTTGCTCCGTGGCATGTGGGATCTTTCCGGACCAGGGCTTGAACCCCTGCACTGGCAGGTGGATTCTTAACCACTGAGCCACCAGGGAAGTCCCTAACCTCCTCCTTTAAGCCTAGGCAGTAAAAGTTCCCTGAGATGCTGGACTACTGTCCTCTGTTGTTTTCCCCAAACCCTTTGCAAATGATCTCTTGACTACAGTCTCCTTAATTACGGTACATTTGAGTGTGCCACCTGTCTCTTTCAGGGATTCTGACTTATACTGATAGGTAAGAAATGCCTGGGGGAGAGTTAAATTTGAGTCACCTGAGTAGAGGTGGTAATTGGAGCCGTGGGTATAAATGTGAATATCTTGGCAGACAGTGTAGAGAAGGAATGGGCCCTGAGGAACTCAAACATGTAATGGCTTTCAGAGGAGGATAATCTTGCAAAGGAATCGGAGAAGTAGCAACCAAAGTGAGGTGAAAAATCAGGGCAGTGTGTGTCATAGAAGTCAAAGGAAGCAAAGGGAAGAAAAAGAGTGTTGGTAGTCAAGATTATCAGTTGGTCCTGCAAAGTCATTGAATTTAGTGACTTATACCATCGTGAATCTGTTACATATTTTCTGTGCTCCCTCTGAATAATGATTTAAATTTTTTTACATTAACTTATCTATAATTTATTTTAGGTAAATACAGTCAAATTTGTTTTAGAACGTATTTTAAGGTAAAAAATTAACTACCCTTCCTTAACCATTATTCCAACATTATTTATTTTATACTTTCTCTATTACCATTATTTCCTCCAACATTCACTGTTTCTAAAAATATAAAGAGATGTTTGAGCACTTTCTACTAGATGTTTAAGAGCTTTCTATTTGACTATATCATAGTGGTTCAATGGTTGTCGCTTTATCATTCATTTTAAAATTTATCCATTAGAACAAGTCTAACCTCTTAATTTTAATTTTCAGAATTCTATTATCAGTAGCCCCATTTATTCTTCCAGATAAACTTTATATTTTTTTAACATCTTTTTTGGAGTATAATTGCTTTACTATGGTGTGTTAGTTTCTGCTTTATAACAAAGTGAATCAGTTATACATATACATATGTCCCCACATCTCTTCCCTCTTGCATCTCCAGATAAACTTTAGAACCATTTTATCAATTAAAAAAAACCTCATTGTGATTTTTTCAAGACCGTGAGAGATAGATGGCCAACCAGAGTTCCTAAGGTTCAGTGTATGTAACTGTTGCCACCGCTTAAGCCTGCCAAAGCAGTGGTACGGCTGCTGCCCTTGTATTTGCTACCTCTAGAAACATTCTTGCCAGTAGTGGCGGCAGCAGGGCTCAGTTACCCTCTTTTTGCACTCCCTCCAGAAGCTCTAGATGGCGTCTTCCGTGGGCAATGTGGCCGACAGCACAGAACCAACGAAACGTATGCTTTCCTTCCAAGGGTTAGCAGAGTTGACACGTCGAGAATATCAGGCAGGAGATTTTGAGGCAGCTGAGAGACACTGCATGCAGCTCTGGAGACAAGAGCCAGACAATACTGGTGTACTTTTATTACTTCCATCTATACACTTCCAGTGTCGAAGGCTGGATGGATCTGCCCACTTTAGTACTCTGGCAATTAAACAGAACCCTCTTCTGGCAGAAGCCTATTCGAATATGGGGAATGTGTACAAGGAAAGCGGGCAGTTGCAGGAAGCAATTGAGCATTACCGGCATGCATTGCGTCTCAAACCAGATTTCATTGATGGTTATATTAACCTGGCAGCCGCTTTGGTAGCAGCAGGCGACATGGAAGGGGCAGTACAAGCTTATGCCTCTGCTCTTCAGTACAATCCTGATCTGTACTGTGTTTGCAGTGACCTGGGGAACCTGCTCAAAGCCCTGGGTCGCTTGGAAGAAGCCAAGGCATGTTATTTGAAAGCAATTGAGACGCAACCGAACTTTGCAGTAGCTTGGAATAATCTTGGCTGTGTTTTCAATGCACAAGGGGAGATTTGGCTTGCAATTCATCACTTTGAAAAGGCTGTCACCCTTGACCCCAATTTTCTGGATGCTTATATCAATTTAGGAAATGTCTTCAAAGAGGCACGGATTTTTGACCGAGCTGTGGCAGCTTACCTTCCTGCCCTAAGCTTGAGTCCAAATCATGCAGTGGTACATGGCAACCTGGCTTGTGTATACTATGAGCAAGGCCTGATATATCTGGCAATAGACACCTACAGGCGAGCTATTGAATTGCAACCACACTTCCCGGACGCTTACTGCAACCTAGCCAACGCTCTCAAAGAGAAGGGCAGTGTTGCCGAAGCAGAAGATTGTTATAATACAGCTCTCTGGCTGTGTCCCACCCATGCAGACTCTCTGAATAACCTAGCCAATACCAAGCGAGAACAGGGAAACATTGAAGAGGCAGTTCGCTTGTATCGTAAAGCATTAGAAGTCTTCCCAGAGTTCGCTGCTGCCCATTCAAATTTAGCAAGTGTATTGCAGCAGCAGGGAAAACTGCAGGAAGCTCTGATGCATTATAAGGAGGCTATTCGAATCAGTCCTACCTTTGCTGAGGCCTACTGTAATATGGGAAACACTCTAAAGGAGATGCAGGATGTTCAGGGAGCCTTGCAGTGTTATACTCGTGCCATTCAGATTAACCCTGCATTTGTGGATGCCCACAGCAATCTGGCTTCCATTCACAAGGATTCAGGGAATATTCCAGAAGCAATTGCTTCTTCTCGCACTGCTCTGAAGCTTAAACCTGATTTTCCTGACGCTTATTGTAATCTGGCTCATTGCCTGCAGATTGTCTGTGATTGGACAGACTATGATGAGCGCATGAAGAAGTTGGTCAGCGTTGTGGCTGACCAGTTAGAGAAGAATAGGTTGCCTTCTGTGCAACCTCATCACAGCATGTTATATCCTCTTCCTCACGGCTTCAGGAAGGCTATTGCCGAGAGGCATGGGAACCTCTGCCTGGATAACATCAATGTCCTTCATAAACCACCGTATGAACATCCAAAAGACTTGAAGCTCAGTGATGGTCGACTGCATGTAGGATACGTGAGTTCTGACTTTGGGAACCATCCTACTTCTCATCTTATGCAGTCTATTCCAGGCATGCACAATCCTGATAAATTTGAGGTATTCTGTTATGCCCTGAGCCCAGATGATGGCACAAACTTCCGAGTGAAGGTGATGGCAGAAGCCAATCATTTCATTGATCTTTCTCAGATTCCATGCGATGGAAAAGCAGCTGATTGCATCCATCAAGATGGTATACACATCCTTGTAAATATGAATGGTTATACCAGGGGTGCTCGAAATGAACTCTTTGCTTTCAGGCCAGCTCCTATTCAGGCAATGTGGCTGGGGTACCCTGGGACTAGTGGCGCCCTTTTCATGGATTATATCATCACTGATCAGGAAACTTCACCTGCTGAAGTTGCTGAGCAGTATTCTGAGAAACTGGCTTATATGCCCCATACTTTCTTTATTGGTGATCATGCTAATATGTTCCCTCACCTGAAGAAAAAAGCAGTCATCGATTTTAAGTCCAATGGGCACATTTATGACAATCGAATTGTGCTGAATGGCATCGACCTCAAAGCATTTCTTGATAGTCTACCAGATGTGAAAATTGTCAAGATGAAATGTCCTGATGGAGGAGACGACGCAGACAGCAGTAATAAAGCTCTTAATATGCCTGTCATTCCTATGAATACGATTGCAGAAGCAGTTATTGAAATGATTAACAGAGGACAAATTCAGATAACAATTAATGGATTCAGTATTAGCAATGGACTGGCAACTACCCAGATCAACAATAAGGCTGCCACTGGAGAGGAGGTTCCCCGTACCATTATTGTAACCACACGTTCTCAGTACGGGTTACTGGAAGATGCCATTGTGTACTGTAACTTTAATCAGTTATATAAAATTGACCCATCTACTTTGCAGATGTGGGCAAATATTCTGAAGCGTGTTCCCAATAGTGTACTGTGGCTGTTGCGTTTTCCAGCAGTAGGAGAACCTATATTCAACAGTACGCACAAAATATGGGCCTTCCCCAGAACCGTATCATTTTTTCACCTGTTGCTCCTAAAGAGGAACATGTTCGGAGAGGCCAGCTGGCTGATGTCTGCTTGGACACTCCACTCTGTAATGGACACACCACAGGGATGGATGTCCTTTGGTCGGGGACACCCATGGTGACTATGCCAGGAGAGACTCTTGCTTCCCGAGTTGCAGCTTCCCATCTCACTTGTTTAGGCTGTCTTGAGCTTATTGCTAAAAATAGACAAGAATATGAAGACATAGCTGTAAAACTGGGAACTGATCTAGAATACCTGAAGAGAATTCGTGGCAAAGTCTGGAAGCAGAGAATATCTAGCCCTCTGTTCAACACCAAACAATACACAATGGAACTAGAGCGGCTCTATCTACAGATGTGGGAGCATTATGCAGCTGGCAACAAGCCTGATCACATGATTAAGCCTGTTGAAGTCACTGAGTCGGCCTAAATAATGACTGTATGCACAGGAGAATTACCCTGTACCTGAGCCTCAACCTTCTGGGGGAAAGGGAACTAGATACGTTACTTTGTACTTACCTGTGCAATATCAAGTTGCAGATGGGTGACAGACAATGATAACAAATAGCACAGCCAGACTTGCTTCCTGCATGATCAAGACAGGGAGAGACACAAGAGATGGGAAACTGCTGTTCCACAAGGAGTCTCCATAGAATTTTGCAGCGGCCAGGTGTTGCATAAGTCTGGAAGGTCTGATCTCCCTTGGTCTTCCATGGGATGGGTGGTTAGTGTGGAGGGGAGATAGAGATTGCCCAGTCTTCTGAATTAATTTTTTTCTTTATATTTTGGGTATTGGAGCTATTAAAAATGTTTGGTTTCAGGTATTTTTATTCATGTGAAGTGTATATGATTCTCTTGAGATAAGGTTTTAAGCTAAACTATTCCTTGTTTTAGTTTCTGAACTCTACAGATAAATGGGGACTTTGCTGGTGTAGTCTTTTTATAGGTTTTATAAACCACTTGAGCCTATATCAGTCATTTTAGTGTCTGACATGTTTGGAACTATCAGTGCTTTGTTGGTTTATGGCTTAAATTCTTTTTCTGGTCCGTTTCCTTCTTCCCTTCCCCCCACTTTAAAAATTTTCCTGTAACTTGGCTAACAAAAAACCAAGTCTGATTCAAAACCTCCCAGAGTGTTTCTCTTAAACACATCATCTGGTGCCAAATGAAGATTCTTAGGAGTGATTTTTTTTTTTTAAATTTTATTTATTTATTTATTTATGGCTGTGTTGGGTCTTCGTTGCTGTGCGAGGGCTTTCTCTAGTTGCGGCAAGTGGGGGCCACTCTTCATCGCGGTGCGCGGGCCTCTCACTGTCGCGGCCTCTCTTGTTGCGGAGCACAGGCTCCAGACACGCAGGCTCAGTAGTTGTGGCTCACGGGCCTAGTTGCTCCGCGGCATGTGGGATCTTCCCAGACCAGGGCTCGAACCCGTGTCCCCTGCATTGGCAGGCAGATTCTCAAACACTGCGCCACCAGGGAAGCCCAGGAGTGATTATTAATTATGAAGGGCACAGTTGTGGTACTGTCACTGATGATAATAATAATGGATTTTTGGCCTAGAGTTTTGACCTATTTCACCAGTGTTTTACCGTGGACTGCCCCTTTATGCTGCTTCCAAAAGTGATAGTGTGTGATAAGATTTTTACTTTCACTTCTAAAGTTTTTTTTTTTTTTTTTGAGTCCTGTTCTTCCTTTTTCTTTCAGCAGAAATGAAATCCCAGGTAAGTACAAGTATTCAAATATTTGATCACTAAGTCACAGTTATCTCCAGTACATTAAATAACTTTCATCAAAAAACATGTTATAGGTAAAAAGCTCTGGAGGACCAGCTATTGTATATGATTATTATGTTTCAGACCTTCTAGGGTGTTATATATAATAACTTGTCTTCTGGACGTGGTCTTGAAGTCTTTATGGATTCAGCCTCAGTAGTAGCGAACTGCACTGCTACTTGGTTTGGAGTATAAATTAGCCTTTGGCCCTCCTGGAGGTTGAGTTTTTGGTATTGAAAACCATAGGAATGAAATTATTGTTTCAACAAAGGATTGAGGGCTTGAGGCTTAAACAAGCCAACATATGAATATATGTTTTTGTCTTGCTGTACTGCACATATGCTGTCTAGTAACAGATATTTTGTCTGCTAGTAGTGTTCTAGATTCTGTCTTTCCAAAGCGCTGAGGCAGTGCACCTATTCTGTAGTTGCAGCTGATGCCTGAATGTATCCTAGCTGACAAATTATTGATTAATAAGAACTTGAATTTCTGAAAGAGTTGTACTGTTAACCAAAATCTGAGCAAGGAGTCTCAAATGTAATTCTTAGCCAGAATTACATGTTAATGAACGATTTAACAGTGTAAATCAAGGAACATCAGTGTAGGGATTTCTTTTAATTTATTTTTTACCTGCTTGAAATAATCAGTTAAAGGTTGCCAGCTTGGTTGCAGATGAAAGGACGTTTGAAGTTCACCAAACTACTTAATGTGGAATAGGATAATAGACTTCCAACGCCCTCAGGGCTGTGACCTTGCAGCCATTTTACATAGCACATCGTCCTCCTATAGGGATGAACCTTTCCCAGGCCCGAAAAGTAGCCGCTCTGGTTGAAGCTTTGCTTATTGTAACAGGCTTTTGTTTCCAGGTAACATGTCTGTGGAAGACTTAATTCTGAATAGAGATATAGATATTACTGGAAACTAATTGTTTTTTCTATTATACTCTGCTTTATCAAAAAAGTAAAACATTTACATTGTGCTACAGAAATTCAGATGTTGTCTTGCAATCTTTAAACAATACATGAATGATTTGCCCTTAAAAAAAAACACAACAACAAAAAAACTTCATTGTGATTTTGTTTGGGATTATTTTAATCCTGTAAATTAAATTGGGAAGAAGTTAAATCTTTATTATATTGCCTTTTAGCCAGAAACTTGATAGATAGATAGATAAATCCATTTATCTTCAAATCTCATTTTTAACTCTAATAAAAGTGTAGCCATTTTCTTCAAATAATATGTTAATATATTTTGTGAAGGTCGTTTCCAAATATTTTATATTTACATTCTTCTTTCTGATGTTTCTTAGATATTCTTTGCTACTCTTTCTCTGACTTTTTTTGGTATAATAGTAATATATGTTTCTGGTAGAAAAAATGAGAAGAAATCAAGAAAAAAAACCCTAAATATAATTCTAATAGTCAACACCCAGATTACAATACAGTTAACTTTTTGGTGTACTCACTAAACGCTTTTTATATTCTTATGTATGTGTATTTTTATATTTCTTATGTAAATGAGATATCATACTGTTCTGTAACTTCTTTCATCTACTATACAAGGAACATCTCATGTCAGTGTATGCACTTCATTGCTGGATGCTATTCTGTTGTACAGATGTACCTTAATTTATTTAACGAGACCTTTACTGGGGACCTTTGTTGTTGTTTCTAACTTTCCAGCATGAAATCATTCTGTGATAAAGCTCTTTTTACCTCCTCGATTCCAAAGAGCCTTGGCATTTTATTAAGTATCGGATATATACAAAAGAATATTTATAAAATAAATGTTTAAGGATAAAAAAAGTAACAATGACATGATCACTTGTGCATCTACTGTCCCATTTAAGACATAGAACATTTAAGCCCCTATGTGTCCCTCTCCAATCCCATCCTTCCTAATCATTCTATATATATATATATGTGTGTGTGTGTGTGTGTGTGTATGCACATATACGTATATATGTATGTATATATGATTTTTGCATGCTTTTGAACTTCATATAATTGGAATTTACCATATGGGTCTTTCTGGGACATACTTTTTCCACTTAATAACATGTTCCTGAGATGCATCCATGTTGTTGCAAATAACTACAGTTTATTCATGTTTATTTCTGTATAGTATTCAATTATATGAATATGCCAGAATTTTACTCCACTCTACTGTTGGTGAATATCTTGGTTATTTCTAGTTTTTGCTCTTACAAATATGCTACTATGAACATCTTGTACCTATCTCCCACTACATGTGTACAAGAGTTTCTCTAGGCCAAACATCAGAGAGTAGAATTGCTGAGTCAAAAGGCATGCATACCTTCAACCTAATAGATAATGCAAATTATCTTCCAAAATGGTTGAAATAAATTTACTCTCCCATGAACACTGTATAAGAATTCAGTGGTTCCACATCTCTAATTCTTGGTATTCCACATTTAAAAATTTTTGTCAAGCTGATGAGATTGAAATAATATGCCACTGTGGTTTTAATTTGCATTTCCCTGATTACAAATGATGTTGAACATATTTTCATATGTTATTTTACCATTTGTGTTCTCTCTTCAGTGATATGCCCATTCAAATCTTTTTCCCATTTAAAATAAATTAGGTTGTAGTTTTCTGAATGGCTTATAGTTTTTATATGGTCTGGATACTAACCCTTTGTCATATGGGTATAGCAAATACCCTCTCCCAGTGTGTGGCTCATCTTTTCACTTCTGTTATGGTATATCTTGAGGAACAGAAGTTCTTAATTTTAATGTAGTTGACTTTAATTGTAATTTACTTTACTCTCTGTGCTTTTCTGTCTCGCTTCAGAGATTCTTCTCATCCTTTAATTGAAAAGGGCATTTTCTTTTATTACTTTCAAAAAGTTTAAAAACTCTACCTAATTTTGAGTCTTTTAGACACCTAGAATTGATTTTTGGCATGTGGTGTGAGGTAGGGGTTCAGATACATTTTTTTCTATATGAATAACCGGTTGTCTCAGCATCAGTTATTTAAAGCTCATACTTTCTCAACTGATTTTCAGTGTCCGTTCTGATACACTTGAGAATCAACTTGCCAAGTTCCACTATCCATTCCTCAATGCCCACCAGTCAAAATAAATACTTTGTTGGGATTTTAAGTGTAATAAAATAAATCTGTGGATCAATTTGAAAAGCAATGACAACTTTATAATATTGAATCTTCCTACCCATATACATAGTATCTCTTTCCATTTATTTAAATTTCCTTTGATTTCTCTCAGTCATTTTATGATTTTCTGTATACAGGTCTTACTCATATTTTGTTAAATCTCTTCCTAGGTAATTAATATTTTTGATACTACTGTAAATGGCATCTGTCTTTTTATTACACGTTCTAATTTTTTGTTGCTGTTATATAGAAACGCATTTTTAAAATATTGACCTTATAAGTATCAATTTTACTAAAAAAAATCTTAATTCTATTTTTATGTATAGATACTTTTGTATTTTCTATGTAAAAATCTTATCTCCTGCAGATGACTCCCTAGTTTCTGCTCTCTAATCATTATAAATTGTATATAAATTTTATACTATCTGATATTTCCAACACCTGATTGACTTTTTGTGGGTGATGTGAGTTGCTTGTTATTTTGTTGGGTCTCGCTCATGATGCTTTTCTTTTTTAATTGTGAATTCATATTTCTATGGGAATTATTTGAAGCCTAGATAGAAGGGAGTTCATTTAAAAAGGATTTGCATGTGTTTCTGCCAGATGCTCATGGGTACTACTGAAGGAGGGCCACTTTAAACTAAATTCTCAGCTTGAAGGTTTTCCAGACCACCCAGGTAGTGCAACTCTGGCAACAAAACTCACACATGACGGCTAGCTTGTACTTAGAAACTTTCAGCAAAGATTTTTCTTCTCCTTTACCAGAGCCAAATTTTAGCATAAGCAAATGTCCTTGTTGTCTGCAATGGGGGCAATTTTATTTCTAGTATACCCTTTCGAGCTTTATGCAGGATTGTCTTTTATGCTGCCCTCTTTGGGCTGGACCTAGGCTTTGTCAACTATCATCCATATTTCACAAGGCTGTGAACACTGGATCTCAAGATCCCCTGATTTGTCAAAAGTCCTCAGTGCAAAGGCCATTAGCAGTGCCTGGGTCATCTCACTTGGGCCTTGCTTTGAATTCATTTTGGCCTTACTTTATTAGCAGGTCACTGATGCATTCAAAAATATATATATTTCTATATTTTATTCATTGTTTTTAGTTCTTCTCAATGGGAAGTTTGTTAAGGGCATGTAGTTTGCTAAGCACCCCCCACCTCACTTCAGCTACACCTTCTCATATCCTAGATCTTTCATTTCCAATATCTATTTCACCTCCTAAATCTCAATTTCAAATATCTTCTCTATGGCCGTCATCTCCTATCTTTGGGTGCCTCTGATTTACCAGTCCCACCTTAACAATTCTCCAGCCCTATTAGGACTCCCAATTCAATCACCCCCAAATATTCACTGGCCATTTACTCAGGTTCTTCCTCTTCCATATTAGAGTCTATGCTGGGTCTCTGTGTTGCAAAATACAATAAAAATAGTGCCTTCTGTAGTTGTGCCATGCTATGGTACTGACTTTGTGTTTCATCATCATAATCACTCCTTTATACACACCCTCCATGTCTTTTTTTTTTTTTTTTCTGCCTTCTCTCATCTGATCTGGCACAGTTATTGATTAAACCCACATTTATCTGCCTACTCTGTACCTAGTTCTGGAGGAAAACAAGCAACTAGGCTAACTGGTTTCCTTCTAAATTTATGTGGCTTCAGGATGTAGAGAAATCCTTCTGTATTTCTTTAGTCAGTTCTCTCCACCACCTTTCAAAGCAGCTTCTCTCTGCAAATCCCCAGCCTTCCCTGACCCCAGCCCCCTTTCTCAGTTGATGGCTTCCCTTATTCCATTGAGACATCCTCATCCACTCACCACCAAACTCCCTGCATGTTTAATAGATTCTCATCTTTTCCTCCTGTGACTTCAGATGAACTCTCCATGCTCACATCTAGGGCCATCCTGTCCACTTGTGCACAGGATCCCACCCTCTTTCTCTCCCCTCCACCCCTCACTATCAGTGGTTCTCTGTCATTCTGACTCTCCTCCTGCTCTGAGAATGAACACATCCTGTCAGATTTTTTTTTCTTAACATAAGAGACAACTTCTTCTGGGAAGATGAAGTTGATGTACTGTCCCATATTCCTCCAGCTAAGTGAAACTAAAACAGAAGAAGACTGAAAGGTAGAGAGAGGAAGGCAGATCAGCTAGGGACTTTGAGACCTGAGGAGTGACACATGGTTAGTTCCTACCTTGTTTGTTTGTTTACCTCATATATCCCAGACTTGGAGCTGAAGAAGCTAGCAACCTGCAAATGCCAACAGGCACAGACAAAAAAAAACAAAACCTTCAACCAAAGCCTGCTCTGCTGAGCCAGAGAACCAGGAATAGGTCAGCCTAGTGAAATAGAAAACTTTTAGAATTATCTAAGCAGTTCTACTCCAGCCAAAAACCACAGGAAAAAAAAAAAAACAAAACTGTGGCCCCACTCCCACCCATGCCAGCCAAGTCCTAGAGGGGAGACTAGACTTCAGCCTTCCGCTAGGCTGTACCAAGGCACCCCAACACACCTGCCAAGGTGGCGGCAGAGAAGGATACATAGGGAGCTGGGATTTTCATCCCCACCAGGCATGAATGATACACACTCTCCTCCCTCCCCTCTCCACAGTACCAGTGGAGACCACAAGGGGAGCCTGGACTTCCACCCCCACTGGCAGTAACAAGGCCTCTCTCCCCATCCCAGATGGGGTACTGCCAGAGAAGGCCTAGGGGAGCTTCAGGGCTTTTGCCACCACCCGGCAGTAACAAGGCACTTCTGCCCCTCCCATCCAGGAAGGCATCCGTGAAGGCCTCGTGAGAAGCTGGCACTCCCACACCTGCCCAGCAGTAATGAGGAGCTCACAGCTGTAAGAGAGCGTAGACTTTGCCTTCTAGGTCACTGTGTAACCCCAGTGCCTGGAATGACAGGGGCTAGTTGCATGATCTCGCTCAAATCACTCATCCCTTCTGTGTCGCAATTTGTTCCTCTGTAAAATGAGAATGAAAATAATAGCATCTACCTGTAGGTTGCTGTGAGGATTAAATGAGTCGATACATATAAAGCTCCTAGAATAGAAAGTGTTAGCCATTGCTGCTGCTGCTGGCATTGTCATTATTCATTCCTTACTGATTTATGTGCCTCTTAAAATATAGCTTTAGCCGTATCCCATGAGTTTTGATTTGTAGTGTTTTCATTATTTTTATTTTCTAAATATTCTATGATTGCAATCATATTTCCCCTTTTATGCCCAAGAGATATACAGAAGGGTATTTTTGAATTTCCAAGTGGGTGGGAAATTTTTGTTTAAATGTTCCTAATTTATAGTTTTATTGTTCTGTGGTCAGAGAATGTCTGTGCACTTTGTGCTTTAGGAGATTTGTTGATGTTTTCTTTATAGTCTAGTACATGATCTATTTTAAAAAATAAGTTCTTCAATTAAAATAGTTTTTCCCCTTTTCCTCATTGTGAAGGATACATCTTATCCCTAGCATAAAAACTGGAAACATACTTTCCAACACACCAAACTAGACAGTTAAATGAAATAAAAGCTTCAATCATGTTGAGTTAACATGCTTTATTCCCATTCAATTTGCAGTAAGCACAGATTGCAAAGTTCCCCAGAGGGAGAGAAATGGGAGCAGGCATACTCAGACTTCAGGTGTGACTGGTTAGTTGTTCTTCTGCTGCCTCTTTTCTCCCTCTAATTTTTTCTTGTAAAGAAGGCATTTAATTCTAGTTGTAGCAGATTGTAATTTCCATAAGAGGCCACAGCAATATTTCTGACCCCACACGCTGTTCCAGGACCTTGCCACTTCCCGTCAAGAGGTGAAGTCTATTCCCTACCCCTTGAACTGGAGTAGAACTTTATGACTGCCCCAACAAAAAGAGGATGGGGTGGATGTCATGTTGCATGACTTCCCAGCTGGGCCATAAATGGCAATAGAGCCTCTGCCTGACTGTCTTGTGATGCCCACTCTTGGAAGCCAGTCACCATGTTGTGAGGAAGCTCAGGCTACACAGAGAGGCTACTTGTAGGTGTTGAGGTCCCAGCAATAGCCACCATCAGTCAGCAGACGTGTGAGTGAGTGAGTCTTCAGGGGATCTTAGCCCCAAGTCATCTCCACAGCCCCTGTCTGAATTGTGACCCACAGACCCAATAAGCATTATAAACAGTTGTTTTACCTCATTGATTTGTAGGGTAATTTGTTCCTCAGCTATAGTAACCATATCTCTAAGGATACAGTGACCCCAGCTAATCAGAAAATTCCAACTAGGAGGTGGGTGTTACAATGAGAAAAACATTAGACTAGGACCTGGGAGACCTAGGTCATAGGCTGGATTAACTCATAATTGACCTTAGGACCTTGAACATATCATGTAACCTTTCTGAGTCCTAACATTTGAACCTATTAGGCCCCTTCAAGTTCTACCATTACTTAAGACCTTGATATAGAACAATATGAAAAGGTTTCATATTGGAAATACTCGATCTCTTGAGAGACTGCATATCTATATGTAATCAATGACATTCTTGGTTTTACAGTTAACTCTCACAGGGAAATCTTATTTCCCTCATTTCCAAACTATTGGAAAATTTTTCCAAAGTATTGACAGCAGAGACTAGGGTCATTTTTTATCAACCCAATTTTAGCATAAAATAAATTAGAAAGCTGGCTGGGCCTTTGCTGCAAAACGTGGGCTCCCCAGTCTCAGTTCATGGTGATATATTAACCACTGCTTTGATTCTCGACTTTTATATTGTTCAGTCATCTTTGCCTGCTATTTTGGGTGTTCTTTGTTAGTTACCAGGTGACTTGCTGCCAGAATATGCTTACAGAGATTTTACTGTCTCTCTCTAGATTCAGCAGTTTGAGAACGTTAAATGTGCCTTGCAAAGCTAAATCTGCTATAGGATATATAAGGCTGGTCTCTCATCAGTTGTAATTCTCTGGTAGTTGCATTGTTAAGAGGAGTCATCTATTATTCCACATACTACATTCCAGAAGAAGCTAAAGCAAGTGTTTAATGCATGCTTTCCAGGGCACAATACTGCACAGTCCCTAGAGTGTGATGACTTGGGACAGCTGCCCCAAGTCAATATTCAGGGGACCCAGCCATGCTGGCAGCTTGTCAGTGACTCAAGGAGCACCAGCTGGGGCCCTGTAACATGCTTGTACCACACTCACAGAGAAACAGTCTTTTTTTTAAAAAATAAATTTATTTATTTATTATTTATTTTTGGCTGTGTGGGGTCTTCGTTGCTACGCGTGAGCTTTCTCTAGCTGTGGAGAGCGGGGGCTACTCTTCGTTGTGGTGCATGGGCTTCTCATTGTGGTGGCTTCTCTTGTTGTGGAGCCCAGGCTTTAGCCATGCGGGCTTCAGTAGTTGTGGCACGTGGGCTCAGTAGTTGTGGCACATGGTCTTAGTTGCTCTGCGGCATGTGGGATCTTCCCAGACTAGGGCTCAAACCCGTGTCCCCTGCATTGGTAGGTGGATTCTTTTTTTTTTTTTTTTTTAAACATCTTTATTGAAGTATAATTGCTCTACAATAGTGTGTTAGTTTCTGCTTTATAATAAAGTGAATCAGTTATACATATACATATGTTCCCATATCTCTTCCCTCTTGCATCTCCCTCCATCCCACCCTCCCTATCCCACCCCTCTAGGTGATCACAAAGCACCGAGCTGATCTCCCTGTGCTATGCGTGGCTGCTTCCCACTAGCTATCTATTTTACATTTGGTAGTGTATATATGTCCATGACACTCTCTCACTCTGTCACATCTCACCCCTCCCCCTCCCCATATCCTCAAGTCCATTCTCTAGTAGGTCTGTGTCTTTATTCCCGTCTTGGGTAGGCAGATTCTTAACAACTGCGCCACCAGGGAAGTCCTGAGAAACACTCTTAACTTGCCTCCCTTTCCTGGAGTCACCAGAATCACCGCCTATTCCCTTTGTACCCCAGCGTTCCCACCACAGAACAAGGTTAGTAGGTTACCTTCTGATATGAATTGTATCCTCCCTGTGAAGCAGTTGTTTCCTACATCTGTTTATGACACTTGCATTTTGTTATTTTAATGATGTGATATCATTAAATATTACATAAATAGATGAAATATGAAGACAAAGAAAAGAGTTGTTTCTAGTGAACAAGTCAAAAGCTTCATAAAGTGTGAGCGATATAGCTGCGATATAGCTGCAAAAGATTGTGGGAAAAACTCTAGAAGAATTCTGCACTCAGATCGCTTCCCCTTTATCTATAAGTTTTCATTCTCCTTTAAAGACACCCATACTTTAAATCTCAGTTAATGTTATGGATGTTCTTTATTCAAGAGTGATGCCCTGTGCTCAAAAGCCTTGCTCCTATGTCAAAAGATTGGTCAACTTACATATGCTTGTTTTCAGTTAAACAAAATGTTTTTGGAAATTTTCATTTTTTGACTTGTTACTTTAACCTACTTTTTAACAGAGCAACACATGCTCCTGAGGAATAAGTTGGCTTGAACTGTACGTAAATTCAGCTCATCTCTACTTTCTGTTTCATCACAACAAATAAAGAACTGTGCAGACTGCCCTTTCCTGCTGCCAAACTACAAACTGCCACTTTGTGATTTTGTTTTCACATCAAGGATACTCTTCAGCTTT
Source organism: Balaenoptera borealis (assembly GCF_965194805.1). Classification (NCBI taxonomy): domain Eukaryota; kingdom Metazoa; phylum Chordata; class Mammalia; order Artiodactyla; family Balaenopteridae; genus Balaenoptera; species Balaenoptera borealis. The sequence continues at coordinate 68,034,878 of NC_138864.1, forward strand.
AGCCAGATCCCCCCAAGCCATTTCCCCCTCACTTTCCAGATTAATTCTAGAGGAATGTGATCTATTCCAGCCCCCACAAACCTCACTGGGATGGTTCTAAGTTCATTTACACAGGGAATCCTCTGCTATTTACCCAAATCTAAAAAGCTCCCCTACCCCTTGCCCCAGGCAATTCCCTGGTACAGCACCTGGTTCCTTCTCTTCTTTGCTTCAACCAGTGTTTATTGGGCACCTATCACATGTCAGGCTCAGCGCCAGGTACTAGGTGTGCTGTAGTGAATAAAATGTATTTACTTTATATTGTGAACAACAGATATGTAGTATGCACAGAAGAGCAGTAGCTACGTCTTTTTGTCTTTTTTTTTTAATTGATAAATTGGTAAACTAATGAAGGAGAATTTCCGTAGCACTTTTGACTTGGGAAATTGTTAGTGTATGTCATTATGTATGCATTTATATATGGTATGCATTTATTTGCATTTCTGTGGAAATTAAAAGGGCATGTAATACTTTAGTTTAACCCAGGGGCTAACAAACTTTTTCTGTAAGGGGGTCAGAGAGTAGATATTTTTGGTTTTGTGTCATAGGGTGTCTTTCACAACTACTAAAGTAAGTAAGCTGTTACAGCATAAAAACAGTCATAGATAATACATAAATGAATGGGAGTGGCTGGGTTCCAATACAATTTTATTTATAAAAACAGGCAGTAGCCCTAGTTTGCTGACCCCTGGAATCTATTAAAATACCTTACTGCTTCTCCTACTAGCAATTAAACTTGCTTAAGCCTCTTCCCTTTAAAAAAAAAAAAAAAATCCAAGTCCCACATCACTGCAAGAAGTTGTCTTGTACACACCATCTCTACCTCCTTACCTCTCATTCACCTCCAGTGCTAGACAGTCTGACCTCTGTGCTCACCGCCCACTGAAATTGCTCTTATCAAGGTCACCAACAATCTCTGTGCTGCTAAATCCCTGAGAGTCTCCAGTCCTCTCTTTCTTACTCACTCTCTCCACAGCTTAGAACACAGCCGGCCACTCCCTCCTCCTGGAAACACTCTCCGCTCTTAGCTTCCGAAACCTCACAGGATTCGTTTTCCTTGACAATAGCAGCCACTCTTTCTGCCATCAAAGGCTCCTTTTCCTCTTGACAAACTCTAAATGGCAGAGTTGCTCAGGCCTGCATCCTGGGTTCTATTGTCTCTCCTTTGGGGACCTCATCCACTCTTTAGCTTCAAATGATGTACTGAAAACTCCCACATTTATTTCTGCAGCCCAGACTTTCCCGCGTTCCTGCCTCACATATCCAACGGCCCTCTTGACATTTCAAATCTCTCAGGTGTCTTAAACATAAAGTGCTGAATAAATAAATGAGTTTACCTGGTTGCCCAAGCAGAACCCAGAGGCTAATCACTAACCCCTCCCTTTGGCTCACCTCACACGTTACCCAAATGTAAGCCTTCTCTTTCCTACCCATCTCCTGAATCTTTCCCTGGCTCTCTATACCAAATTCCCAGACTACTACAGTTGTGTCTGTTGCTGAAATATTGAAATACTTCCATACTGGTTGCAAAGAGCTGCTAGTCTAAGCCCCAGTTGTGTTGGCCTCACCTCTGGGTTCCACCTGTCTATCCAGCCTGGCCCAGCAGAGAGACGTCTGCAGACCCTGCTCAGTGCTGAAGCTACCATCCATCCTGATGAGTTAATGCTCATGCCAAACTGATTGTTAAATATTTTAATATTACCTCTACCTAATAGCACTGTTACTAAAATATTCTGGCACTAGGAAATTCTTTCTCACCCGGTTCACTGGAAAAGCCATCCAGCTGATCTCCCTACCTCTTCCTTCTGCCTTGTTCATCTCCAGACTCTGCACAGCAGCCAGAATGATTTGTCTAAAATACAAGGTGATTGCATCTCTCCTCTACTTAAAACCTTTAAACATGGATAACCATCAAGATAAAACCCCAACTCCCAGACCTAAATAGACATCTCTCCAAAGAAGACATGCAGATGGCCAAGAGGCACGTGAAAAGCTGTTCAACATCACTAGTTATTAGAGAAATGCAAATCAAAACTACAATGAGCTATCACTTCATCACACCAGTCAGAAAGGGCATCATCAGAAAATCTACAAACAACAAATGCCGGAGACGGTGTGGAGAAAAAAGAACCCTCCTGCACTGTTGGTGGGAATGTAAATTGGTACAGCCACTATGGAGAACAGTATGGAGGTTCCTTAAAAAATGAAAAATAGAATTACCATATGGCCCAGCAATCCCACTACTGGGCATATACCCAGAGAAAACCATAATTCAAAAAGACACATGCACCCCAATGTTCATTGCAGCACTATTTACAATAGCCAGGTCATGGAAGCAACCTAAATGCCCATCGACAGACTAACAGATAAAGAAGATGTGGTACATATATACAATGGATATTACTCAGCCATAAAAAGGAATGAAACTGGGTCATTTGTAGAGACGTGGATGGACCTAGAGACTGTCATACAGAGTGAGGTATGTCAGAAAGAGAAAAGCAAAGATCGTAAATTAACGCATATATGTGGAACCTAGAAAAATGGTACAGATGAACCAGTTTGCAAGGCAAAAATAGACACAGAGGTAGAGAACAAATGTATGGACACACAGGGGGGAAAGTGGGAGGGGGTGGTCGGATGAATTGGGAGGCTGGGATTGACATATATACACTTAATAGGTATAAAATAGATAACTAATAAGAACCTGCTGTATTAAAAAAAACAAAATTCAAAAAAAACCACAAAACCCACAACTCACTAAAAAGGTTCACCAGGCCCTTCATGATCTGACCCTTTTTCATCCTTCAAATCTCACCTCAGAGATGTCTCCTCTGAGCCCATCTTAAGTAGATTCTTCCTGTTACTCTCTCCTCACACCCATTTGTTTTCTTCATTGTATTGCTCACAATTTGACATTAGTGTTGATTTTTAAAAATCTTTTTCTCCTACTAAACTATTAGCTCCCTGAGGGCAGATACCATGTCTATCTTTTGCACTGATAGGCCCCTGGCCCCTGAATGTTTAAGTTGATAAATCTGGCCCCCTGAATCCCTTTTAGCTTTGTTTTTCACCACTTTCTCCCTTGTAATCTATAGTTTAGCTGTATGCACTCAACAAATATTCAATAATCATTTGATCACAAACTATTCTCAGTTCCTTAAGCATTCCTTGTAATGGAATACTTTGCCTGGAATACTTTGCATCATTATGTCCTTTCCCCTGAACTCCTGCTTACCTTCCAGGTATCAACACTGTCATTACACCCTCCAGGACAGAACTCTTGTTACTATAATTAGTATGTAGTGCTTTCCTCACTAGATGGTAAGCTTGTAGAAGGCAAGAACCGTTTGTCATTTTTCATAGTTGCATCTAAGGCACGTTGCTCAGTACCTAGCTAATATTTAGCAGACCAATTCAGCCCTAAAGCAGACACCCCAAGTCCTGAGAGGGAGTCAGTGAATTTACATCCATTTGGGTGGCAATATACTCTTTGTAAATGGGATATCTTCCCCGAAGGTAAGGGTTTTTGCTTTCATGGGAAACATGGGAATTTTCCCATGAAAATTCATGGGAAGGAATTTTCCCTTAGTGACATGCTTCTGTGATTTGCAGTGACTTCACCTGGAACTCACTGTTTGGCTTTATGGGCAGAAAGTGGTTCTTAGTGGGAAGTACAAAATATAGGTTACTAAAAAGATCTTGAGTGAGACTGGGTTTTGTCATGTCTTAGAGGACATAACAAGATAGCAGTTTCCCTTCTTTGAAATATTTTTTTTTATATGTTCATCCTGAATTCAGTTAAAAAAACAATCTCTTTCCTCTGCTTGTTAATGGTGGTTTTATGGTTTCATTCTTCTGGGCACATAAATATGTTATAATATAAACAAGCCAATGGTGTAATGAATTATTGCAGTCTTATTGTGCGTATGTTTTTACTACAAATCTTGGGGGAAAAAGCTATTCACGCTCTGTATTTTTAAATCATGCTAATGTGATTAGTCATTATGATCCTACTTACTCTTCATGATGGAGGCAAGATGTCTAAGCATCCAGTGTACTTGTGAGGGGCCTAATTAGTGCTTGAGACCCAATCAAGAAGCTGCTGATGAAGTTCACATAACACATTAAAAAGTTACTTAGGACAGAGGAGTTGATCGTTGCTTATATAAGATTGTATAACAAATAAAATAAGTGTAAATTGTCCTAATGTACATTTTTATTCTTCCATGAGAATTTCAACTGCTACCATAACCTCCGAATATATTTTGCCAGGATATGTCCAGACCACTGTTTTTGTAATCAAAGTGTGAAAGTGACAGAGTAAGCTGCTATTATTGTTCAATAGGAAAATTCACACATCCACATCACTAAACAGGTGTTTTCAAATCCCAGACTTCAAAATAGTTCACCCATTCTAGCATTTTGATGTTGTAATCAAGCAAAATGAAAAACAGAAGAGACACATTTTGGTTGATTATTATCCTGCCAAATCAGATTGTTCCTGTTATTGTCTTACACAAACACCAAGCTCAGAGGGAGAAGTGGGGAGCAGGGAGAAAAATACGGATGTGTGTGAGAAGAGAGAAAAGATGGTTTTAGAATCTTAAATGAGTCCAATAAATTGAAGACTTGCTTAACAATCTCAGAAACAAAAGTCAGTAGAAAAAGAAGGAGTATAACACTTTACATTCAGTTTTTTAAGAGACTTTTTTTAGGAGTAGAACCCTCTTTTCAGAAGGAATCTTATGAAGAATCACAAATATATAAAACAGATAGGAAGAATATTTTTAGTAAACATTGTATTAGTTCAGATTTATCATATTTATTCAAATTCAATGAAAAAACAAGCCTGTTTTGATGAATGCCAAAAATTAAAATTAGGGGATTAATGACAGTTATCTTACGTGAGCTTCAGCAACCAATTTATTTCTGTGATTTCTTACTTCTTGCATATTATCAAGATTTTTCTTGATTACAATGATAAACTGTTGGAAATGGTAAAAAATAGAGTTTTTAAACAAGTTGCCTTGTGATCTAAGGATACCATTCCATTGCTAAGTAACAAGGGGGAGCTTCATTTGTTCTGAGGGCTGTACCAAGAGAGTTAACCTGGCGAGGCCAGTAAGCATGTTGTTGGCCTCTACTGTAGTAACATTTTGTATGTGACACCCTTGAATATGCCTTTTTAAAATATATATATATAGTTTTGTAGTAGTTAAAAATTAAGTAAAATTCCAATGAAATGTGTTCTGACCCCTTGAGTCTCCTCAAGGACATAGTCGGGTGAGGCAGAGCGAGGACACTCTTCTGGCTGATCCTTTCGGAGTTGGAGATGCCTAGGCTATATAAGGAGGATTTTAACAAAAGATTTGTTAACCTCCCCTGCCGCCACATGTCGCCCTGCTACAGGCGTAAATGGTGTATTCCTTTTCCAGTATTCTCTATCTCAGTTAATAGCATCACCATTTTAGGAGCTGGGGCGGGGCCCCTTCAACTTTCCATTTTCCTCACCCCTAACATTTAATAGCTCATGGAAGTCTATTCATGTCATCTCCAAAGATTCTATGGAATCCATTCTCTCATCTCCCTGCTCTTCTGTTGCAATGACCACAAGACTTGAGCCTTACCTTACCCCTCACAGCCAGAGCTTCCATTCTGAGACACACATTAGATCTGGTCATTCCCCTGTTTCAAAGCTAGTAATGCTCTCTGTCTCTTACCTGGTTAAGGCCAGACCTCTCAGCATGGTACAGAAGGCCCTTCACAGTCTGACTGCACCATTCTCCAACCTCACACGCCCTGAACTCGTTACACTGTATGCACCTTATTCTTTGCATCTGTTTTCTTTGTGCCTGGAGAACTCTTATTCATCCTTCAAGTTCCAATCCAAACATTATCCCCTTTCCAAAGCATTTCTTGATTTCTCCCCGCCAAGCAAATTGTACCTCTTCAGCTTCCTTTGTACTACATATGCTTGTAGCATTTGCTCCATTTTCTTTTACTGGGATTATCTGTTTATGTGTCTCTCTTTTCTCCAATATACAGTGAACTCTTAATGAGCAGATTGTATCTCACCCACCTTTTTATCCCAAACACCTGCCATCATACTTGATATGTGCCCAAAATATGGGAAACCGTCAGTGCATATTTTTGAACTTTTTTCTTTTCTTTTTTTTTTTTTTTTTTACAGCATTTCATGTGGAGTTTGTTCCTGATTTGTATAGTGATAAACTAGCAGAAACCACAGTGGCATCCTGTAGAGTCCCCATTGTCTAAATTGTCAGTTTCTTTTCTCCTTCAGGGTCTCTATGCCATTGGCCACCCAAATCCTTTATCTCCCTCCAAATCCATTAGCATATTTCGGAATTGAATTTCAAAACATCTTTTCTCTATGGTGTTTGCTTTCCCAAATTTATTTATCCCATTCCCTCCCAGGTTATATGATACTTCCCTAGTGTTTGGAGTCTCAAAAGACAACTGATTTCTCCTCTTGGTTTTAGCAGGTCAGACTTTTGGGGAAGGCTCACTTATCCTGCTCCAAGTAACCTTGGTAGAGACTCGCTTTCATTTTGTTTCCCCACTACATTTTATAATCCTTCCCAAGAGAGCTCATATGCAAGCTATCAGTGATTTGCAAATATTAGGTCCTCTGCCCCCATATTTCTTGAGCTTTGAAGTGAGGTTTGGATCTTAATCGTTTTTGTATATTCATGTGCATATGCTACATCTATTAGATTATTTTCCTTGTCCATCTTTATAATTCAATAAAAATCCATCCCATGATATCATTACTGCTTACAAACTCAGTTATTATTCCTGATCATTTGGATGTTTTACAGATTTTTATCATCTTTTATTTGCTTCATGATTTTACTTGAAGAGAATTTAATAACACTAGGATGGTTATTCTTTCTCAACCACTCAACGGTACCCACCCCTTTTCAAGGCATAACATTTCCTATTTCCAGTCCTCTCTGGGTTTGAAAACATAGCCTGGCAATGGTTCACTAAGAATTGTAATTTAATCCTTTGGAATAACAGGCTTTTCATCTGTGCTCCCTGCAATGATCCGACGGTCTACCACACAATCAGTTCCTTAGAAAAGAACAATGCTACTCAAAAGAAAAAAAGTATGGCAACATGGTAAAAATACATACATACACACACACACACACACACACACACACACAAGGCGTTTTATAAAATTTGTAAATTTAAATTAACCTGCAGAGTGAATGGCATAAAAATACGAATTATCACCACTTTTCAAAAGAAGAATTAGGACATTTTTGACAGCAAGTGCAAATGAACCTGAATCCGGACTGTGTAAACACAGGCTCATAACTAGGTAGTTTTGTGTTTATATTGGTGGAGTCTCTAAAGTTATACTTACAGATCAGGAACAATGCAACATTCAAGAAAGGACAAACACAACCCTAATTCTTACCTCTCATGGCCTTTGACCTTAAGAGTGTCCGCGTTTGGTGTCCCTGTATTTTATGGAGCAGGTTACTGTAAAAATTGTACAGATGCAATCCTATATGTCTACAACACTACACATATATTTGTTTAAATAGGATTGGGCTATTTTAAAATGTCCTCCTTTTGAGACAATTATAGGCCATCAGCAATCTGCATAGTAATTTATCACCTCGTTTTCAGTCATTATCACTGTTAGTCAACCGTGTGTTCTACAGCCTTAACATCACAGAGAGTTCACTGGGATTAGTTAGGTGTTTTAAGATTCATTATCATCACCATTATTACTACAAATGACACCATTTATTTAGCACCAACAATGTGCTGAAGAAAGCAAGTTGGCACAATCTAAAGTGGATAAGAAACAATCCCATAGGTAAAAGGAGCCTGGGACTTGAGCTCCAGGCAAGGATGAGTGAGGGAAGATAAGATGATTGGCAGGCTCTCAGGAAAGGGTATTGGGGCGATACATTTTCATACCCAGAATGCAGTCTCCTGGAAGGACAAATACTTTGCAAAAATCCTTTTATTTCTCCCAATGGCCTGATGATCAATGGAAAGTAAAGATAGCTGACCAGAAAGTATATTTAAGATGAACCAATTTGGACAAACTGCCCATGTTAATGGCACACAATTATTTTTTTCCGCAAAGCCTATTGGACCTAGAACTCTCTCGAATCTTTCTGAGCCTGAAGTTGGTGTCTGAGTTCACCTGTCTCAGGTTCCCCCACTCTACCAGCACAGGCTTCCTATGTGACATCCAGAGAAGGGACCCACTAAGTTAGCTGAGGTGGGGTGGCAAGAGGCTGGCAATCTGAGTTTAGCAAACAGAATACTGTATAATATAAAAGCATGCATTTCCTTCTGATCTGATTATTATTGCAAACAATTTAAGGCTCTACTATGCCTTATTTGGCGTATAAAGGACACCAAGTCTAATACTCTTTTTCCTTTCTATAAAATATAAACAATCAAAGTTCAGTGACCTAAATGTGATTGTAAAATTTGGCTTGGAAACTAAGTTAAAGAAAAAGCAGAGAAGAATTTTTTTTTTTTTTTGTCTTTCATGGTATCAGCCCAAGCTTTGAACAAAGCTTAAGAATGAAAGAAGTCATTTGGAGAAAATGTTTGTGTTCCTTCTTTATGTGTTTGTTTAATGACTTTGCAAATTTAGAGTAAAGCAACAATTCATATCAATAAAAATTCATTTTATATTGACAATCAATACATTCAAAATCATGTTAAAATCTGAATTATTAATGAGTAAAATCTGAATTATTAACGAAATTCTCAGTTTGTATGAAAAATCATACACTTTTCTTTATGTGAGATGTGATATAAGTTTTGACACTTTACAAAGAGTTATAGGATAAACTGTAACTGCTGGGATCTGATTTGCAATAGGATAATTATTTGATCTTTCATATATCCTTTTAACTTCTGGTTATAGAATTAAGGCTAAAGACACTCGATATTTTAAGAAGCCCAGATTTTCCATAATGTCTAAAGGTTCATAATCCCTTTATTATACTCCAGTTAGCATCCGTGCCCATAAATGTAACTGAGAAATGAAAAAAACCTTTTTCCACCTGAGTATTTCAGTTTGGTATTCTTGGTGTGAGGCAAGTACATTTTTATAGAAAATGGCTGCAGAAGAAAAAAGTAATACTTGAGAAGATACAGAGTCCAGGAATTCTTAAGTATCTGGGAAGATTTTAAAAGTAAACATAAAAACAAAAAAATTTGGTGGGCTTTTTCAGAAAGCAAAATGAGCCAATATATTTCATCACTTATTTATGGTTTTGGAAAAAAATTTTTCTACAAACCTACACCAGCTAAAAAACCCTTCCCACAATGACTGGTGCCATTTGTGAGGTTGCTATGGGCAGGAAGACGATTGAAAAAAATATATGAATTACAAATATTGCAGTTTTCATTGTCTTCATGAGAAACTAATTTTTTTTAGACCTTCAACCTGGGGGGGTAATTTACATGCCCAATTATGAGAGATCTCACGGAATGATTGTGCACCTGCATTTGGTGAAACAGAAAGAAAACTCTCTTGTAGAGTAATGTACCATATGCAAATTGAGGGATCAAAGGAGCACAACAGCTGGCATGTAAAGAATATTTTACAGATTTTTAGGGAACACTGGTCTGGAGACATTCAGAACTTCCACCAAGCTTGCAAAAGTGCACTGTGCAACTTAGGTAACCTTAACTGGAGTATGATGAAAATGGCTTTTGGAGAATCAGCTAAATGTTATGGCCAAAGTCCAAACCTCATTGGCACTGATAACCGGGCATCCAGCAAAGTGGGAAGAGCCATCAACAAATTCATTAATTAGGCTCCTCTTTACATTCCTACCATCAACTGAAAACATACGTTTAATTTGCACTCTCCTTAATTTGTTTCAATCTTTTTTTCCATTTTTAAAAAATCTATTTATTCAAGCATAGTTGATTTACAATGTGTTAATTTCTGCTGTACAGCAAAGTGATTCAGTTATACATATATATACATTCTTTTTCGTATTCTTTTCCATCATGTTTTATCACAGGATAACGAATATAGTTCCGTGTGCTATACAGTAGGACCTTGTTGTTTATCCATTCTCTATATAATAGTTTGCATCTGCTAATCCCAGACTCCCAGTCCATCCCTCCTCCATCTCTTCCCCCTTGGCAACCATAAGTCTGTTCTCCATGTCTGTGTGTCTGTTTCATAGATAAGTTCATTTGTGTGATATTTTAGATTCCATATATAAATGATATCACGTGGTATTTGTCTTTCTCTTTCTGACTTACTTCACTTAGTATGATAATCTCTAGATCCATCCATGTTGCGGCACATGGCATTATTTCATTATTTTTTATGGCTGAGTAGTATTCCATTGTATACATACACCACATCTTCTTCATCCATTCATCTGTCGATGGACATTTCGGTTGTTTCCATGTCTTGCTATTGTGTGAATAGTGCTGCTATATTTCAATCTTTATTGCTAGAAAAAGTTAGCCTGCTTGAATTTCATAAAGACATATTGGTGGCACACTACTTACATTTCCAGGGCAGAGTGGACACATCTTTGGTCAACACGTATATTAAATGACAGTCGTGCTCGAAGGCTCAGCCCTTACTTGAGCAAAGAAGTTATTATTCATCGGAAAGGGACTGCTAACAGGACCTTAGAGACAGTGTTTTCTATGGAAAGAGCTCTGGACCATCTTCAGCTTTAACTTGCTCATCTGTTAAATGGGGATAATAACACTTGCCCTGCCCACGTCAGATTAGTTGTGAACATCAAAGTCATAATAGATGAAAGCACTCTGTAATGTGTAACACATGACATACATAGTGCAAGGGATTATTCTTAAATTATGAATTCACTAATAACTATTCTTAATTTATAGATATTAGAGAAGTCCTAAATCCCCAAAGAGATTAATGCAATTGTAATTATTTGACCCTTATATTTATTTTGGTTAATAATCACATGCATCTTTTATTTAGGCAATAAAGCTGAATTTCCTTTTTGAGCCACCGTTCTGCCTATACTCAAGTCTGCTTTTTCTGTGTTCGTACAACTCACTGAACTCAGCCAAGACGTCAACAGGGAAGTCCTCTTGTTGATTAAAATGGGTTATTTTGGCACTTATGTCCTAAATCTAATCACCAAAGACAAGATAAAACAAAACCAATGTCCCATTTCATGCAATCCCAGAACCCTGAGCTGTCCTCATTCTTGGTCCACTGACCAAAAAACTACCATTTTAGGCAAAAATTACACACAGCACTGCTCTTCTATGTAAGCTTTAGAATAACACATTCATAATATTATACTAAGAAGCATCATCAAAAATAATCAAGATTCAGTTGTGCTCACAGAGCACAGTTTATTGTTGCAGCCTTAATTTTTCTCTTTCTAGAAAAGAAAATTCACAACTCGGCATCTGGTCACAAAATTCCATAAGCCCTTGGCTATTCCAGTAAACTTTGAGGTGAAGAGGTGGATAAGCCGTGGGATGGAACATCCTTGACTTAAATTTTACATGCTTATCATTTGGAAACCAACTTTTCTTGCTCTTTTTGTCTACTTACATTGTCATTTCCTTTGAAGGGGGAGAAGGCCTAGTGACCAAATGTATATTTTGCAAAAAATTGGTAGCCTTTTTTTATGATAAACCTGAGTTATAATAGTGACCATGTACAATGCTATCTTTCTCCACCTCTCTGGAAGTGGCCTCTAGACTTGGAGTCCTGGGAAGCCCTTCTTCCTTGTTGCCTTCAGGTAAATGGGCTGTCTCACTTTGTTAGCTTAAGGCTACAGGCCCACTCTGGGGCCAATTTTTCCATTTGTAAAAAAGCACCCTTGAGTCGAGGATCTCAAAGCTCCTTTCAGCTCTGAAACACTCATGGGTCATTGAGTGACACTTTCAAAGATGATCCAATTTAGTCCATGCATAAGCCTGATAAACACACTCTCAAAACCTGGGTCCTACCTCAACTTCTCTTACTTCCTACCTCCTTTATTAACTTGAGCTTTCATTCAAATTTCTACAACTGACAACCATCTAACAAAAACCCACAACTGAAATAAAGTTCTTGCAAAAGACCATTCAATTTCATCTTATTGAAACCATGTGTGTACTCCATGGGGAAAAAATATGGAGTATTTCACTGTGAACAATTACATTTTGAACGACAAACATTTACTAAGATGATCACTGGAAAGCAATGCTAATTATTAGTTAACCACTTTAGCTGGCTAATGTCTTACCTAAGCTCTGTCATAACTGGCCAAGTGGCCTAGAATAAACTTCAGTTTCCTTATCTGTAAAGTGGAGCTGACCCAGCTCTTGAAAAGTACTTGTAATCACTCTGAGTCTCTGAGGGCAAATGACCACCTGGGACCATCTGAGACTCTTTGGGGGTGCATTTACTCTTTGAGGCCATTCGGGGAACCATTTAGTACTGTAGCAATGACTTACTATTGTTGCCCTAGTGGCCCCAAAGAGTTAATGCACTTTCCATATACCTCTTGCTTTCTCTGTGTATATCAACTAATATATCAGATGGTATCTTTGACAAATCAATTTGCTTGACACAAGTGGGTGGGCATTTTACTCCCAGACAGTACTTGCCTCTTCTTGGCTTATAAAAGAACCAGAGCCAAACCCCAACAGGCATCTACACAGCACTCTACACCACAGAGTACTTTGGGATTATTTACGAAACACAGAGTTGCTAACTGCTGTAACCTCCTCAGTGCCACTCTTGTATTCTCTGATCTTAAGAAGAGCAATGCTGACTGGAGGTATTGGAGGTACTTGATAGTCTTGACTTTAACATTATCAATAATAGCTATAGGCTGTGAACATCTATTTACCCACTTGTCCTCCTTTCCTTCCATCTAGACTCAGAGAAAGAGGGACTTTCAAGAAGGTGAATCTACTTATGTTCTGAATCACTTCCTATCTGCTGTCTCCCCAAGTAGCATTTTGATCAAATATTCATAGTCTCTCCTGCACCATCAATCTTTTTTTTTGGCTACTTTTTTCTTTCAAACTCTGTGAAAAGCTCTAATCTTTTTAAAAAAAATTGTATTGGAGTATAGTTGATTTACAGTGTTGTGTTAGTTTCTGGTGTACAGCAAAGTGACTCAGTTATACACATACATATATTCATTCGTTTTCAGATTCTTTACCCATGTAGGTTACTACAGAATATTGAATAGAGTTCCCTGTGCTATACAGTAGGTCCTTGTTGGTCATCCATTTTATATATAGTAGTGTGTGTATGTTAATCCCAAACTCCTAATTTATCCCTCCCCGTCCTGCGTTTCCCCTTTGGTAACCATAAGTTTGTTTTCAAAATCGGTGAGTCTTTTTCTGTTTTGTAAATAACATCATTTGTATCATTTTTAAAAATTAGATCCCACATATGAGTGATACCATATGATATTTGTCTTTCTCTGTCTTTTGCTTCACTTAGTATGATAATCTCTAGGTCCATCTATGTTGCTGCAAATGGCATTATTTTGTTCTTTTTTATGGCTGAGTAACATTGGATTGTGTATATGTACCACATCTTCTTTATCCATTCATCTGTCGATGGACGCTTAGGTTGCTTCCATGTCCTGGCTATTGTAAATAGTGCTGCAGTGAACACTGGGGTGCATACATCTTTTCGAATAATGGTTTTCTCCGGATATATGCCCAGGAGTGGGATTACTGGATCGTACGGTAGTTCTATTTTTAGTTTTTTAAGGAACCTCCATCCTGTTCTCCATAGTGGCTGTACCAATAAACATTCCCACCAACAGTGTAGGAGGGTTCCCTTTTCTCCATGCTCTCTCCAGCATTTATTATTTGTAGACTTTTTGATGATGGCCATTCTGACTGGTGTGAGGTGATACCTCATTGTAGTTTTGATTTGCATTTCTCTGATAATTAGTGATGTTGAGCAGAAAAACTCTAATCTTAAATAAATCATACCCTCCCTGGACTTTATGCCTTTGTTTGCCTCTCGCCCTCTCTTTCCTTTCTTTTCTAGTTATGCTTGTGAAAAAGAAGTCCATTCTTACTGTCCTCACTTCATCACTCACTCACTCACTCACTCCATAACCCAGCGTAGCCTTCTCTGAATGTGGTAGTCATTGATAACGGTCTACCTCCTCTGGGTTTTCAAGAACCTGTAAAATGTTTGTGATCTACAGAAAAATTGATTGGCTTAAATACAAAAAGGAAACTACAAACTTTTAAAAATTAGTACTAATCTCAAAGGGAAAAATTTTAATCTCATGTCTTTTATGAGATAAATTGAATGTGGAGTTTGGCACATTTTAATGTTTGCTATAATATGAGGTGGGATCTCCAGAAATCAGTGTGTCCAGCATCTAGAATTTTAAATGACCCTGTTCAGAAATATCCTAATTGCCAAATCAGGTGGACCATCTTCAGTCCTTATTAAAAAGTGGCACAGTATTTGATCATGTTGACCATATCCTCCTTTCTCTTCCCTTGGTTTCTGTGATACCAAATCTCCTAGTTTTTAACTGATATCTTTGATCACTTCTGCTCAGTCTCCTCCAGATTCCTCTTCTATCCCCAGAGTTCTATCTTGGTTGTTTTCTCACTTAATATACTTTCCTTGGCAATCTCATTTTGCCCAGGTTCCTCTGTTCACTTATATGCCGAACTCCATCACCATCTGTGCTGGCACCTCAACTTCAACTGCTGTCATCTTTGACCTTGAAAATCTGCTCTTCCTTTCATGTTCCTAGCTGAGTAAATGGTACATTGTCCCTTCAACAGCTCAATCCAGAAGTCTGGGAGACGTCTTATACCTTTCTTTCCCTCACATCTTATATCCAGTCAATCACCAATTCATTCAGTTCCTTTATTCTTTTGAATATGCCCACTTCTCTCCATCTTTTAAAAACACAATTCTGGTTTTTCTACTCTCATGCTTAATCGTTTCATTGGTTGCCACTAACTTGGGATGAAGACCAAAATCTTACCATGACTCATAAGACGCTCCATGAGCTGGCCTCTGCCTGCCTCTCCAGCTTCAATTCCAGTCACTCTTCTCTCCCCACTCCTCTCAATACATAAACTGTAGCCAGACTGGTGTTCATCGTAATTCACTCTCACAACAATTCTCCCCTTTTCACAAGGTGTTCCTTATTTTAGAACATCGTTCCACCCACTCTTCCCCTAGACAGGCCTCCCTTGAATCTCCAGATTGTGTCAGCTGATCCTGTGCCTGTCACCATCCACTACAGTCACACTCTCATTACAGTCTGTGCCTCACCTTCTGCAGCTCTCCAACACACTTTATGTATTTACTTATTTAAATTTTACTCTACGCCAAAAATTTTATTTTGGCGTATAGTTGACTTACAATGCTGTGTTAGTTTCAGGTGTACAGCATAGCGACTCAGTTATACATACACATATATTCATTCTTTTTCAGATTCTTTTACAGAGTATTGAGTAGAGTTCCCTGTGCTATACAGTAGGTCCTTGTTGGTTATCTATTTTATATATAGTAGTGTGTGTATATTAATCCCAAGCTCCTAATTTATCCCTCCCCCACCCCACGTTTCCCCTTTGGTAACCATAAGTTTGCTTTCGAAATCTGTGAGTCTGTTTCTGTTTTGTAAATAAGGTCATTTATATAATTTTTTAATTGGGTTGGCCAAAAAGTTCATTTGGGTTTTTCCATAAGATGTTAGATTCTACATATGAATGATATCATACGGTATTTGTCTTTCTCTGTCTGACTTACTTCACTTAGTATGATAATCTCTAGGTCCATCCATGTTGCTGCAAATGGCATTATTTCATTCTTTTTTTATGGCTGAGTAATAGTCCATTGCATATATGTACCACAGCTTCTTTATCCATTCCTCTGTTGATGGACATTTACGTTGCTTTCATGTCTTGGCTATTGTAAATAGTGCTGCAATGAACAACGGGGTACATGTATCTTTTCGAATTATGGTTCCAACACACTTAAAATTCTATGTGCAATGTCTGTTTTCCCAATAAGAGTGCCTAATATTTATTAAGTACTTCCTATGTGTGAGACATTTTTATATACACTATCTCATTTTAATCATTACAACAACTATGAGGTAGGTTCTATTATTACCCTAATTTTATAGATAAAGAAACTGAAGTGCTGAGAAATTGAAGGCCACATAGCTAGTGAAGGGTAAATTAAAACTGGAACCTAGGCAGTCTGTATGCAGAGCCCATGTGGATCCATGGTTAACACACTTCAGTGAAACAATAGGCTCCATAAGGGCAGGGGCCAGATCTTGTACCTCCAGAGTCTAACACAGGATTGGCACATAGTAGGGACCAACAAGGAATTGCTGAAATAATACAGTACAAGTTCCTAGGGTGGTATACAGGTCCACCATATTCTTACCCTCATCTACCTCTCTAGCCTTTTCTCCCAGTGGGCCTGTCCCCTCCTCCCCATGCTCTGTCTTCTAGCCATATAAGCAGTTCCCTGAAAAGGCCATAGTGGTTCACACCTCTGCCTTTTGTATGTTCATTAACTCCCTCACTCACTCATCCATTCATTCACTCACCATGCATTCGTTTAATGAATACCTACTGAAGGCCAGGCAGAGAGAAAAGTCCTATGATAGATGTATGCTATTGGAACACAAAAGAGGGATGTCTAAATAAGACTGAGGAGTCAAGAAAGGCTCCTAAGAGAGGTAACACTAAAATTGTGTTTTCATTTCCCTGGAATGAGCATAGCTGCCTGGCAAGCCCCTATTTACCTTTCAGGGCTCTGCTCAAATGTCTCTTCCAGTGCTCTCTCCACGGCAGAACTTACAGGGATATTGTACTACATGTCTTTAGATGACAGCCTCCCCCAACAGACAGTGAAATCGTCTTACTCTCTTTGTGAATCAGTCTCAGCACAGTGAGTTCCTGGCACAGAGGAGATACCCAATAAGGCACTGATGCATGAACAAATAAAATAATGGTTCTTTTGGTGAAAACACTCCTCTTAAATTCATTGTACAACTCTGTGCATTTGCCTGAAACCATACAATTTGGCTTCATTTACAGAATAGACATATTTCCTTAACATACATATAAGAGAGATCGGGGGACCACTACACCTAGCATCATCGTATCATTTTATTTTAGACACAGATGTATAAACCACATAAAAACACTTCTGTAAACACACACACGCACACACTCACCCATATGGTTTTGTCAATTTGTGAGTCTAATACCTTGAGGAAATAAGAATTCACACCATCAGGCACATTCTCCTGAAAGCTCTGGATACTGTGGAGAATATTACATGACAGAATGTTAGTACATTTTCTGAAAGGCAAGATGATCCTAACAATTCTCTTATCAATGAAAAGGACATTTTAATTATTGAAATGGGCCATAAATGTTAGGCAGTTAATGTGTTTTGTGCACGTGTGAAAAAAAATGATGCCGTTATACATTTTGGACTGATATCAAAGCACACGTCTGTCACACTCTTCTTTTTGGGTTTGTCATATGGAGGGCTCTTTGAAAATTGTAATGAGATGCAAACTTACCCCAATATCCCCTTCTCTACTAATACGTAAATGATGGATGGGACTCTCTGGGGACCGAAGCTCTTATGGGAGCTGCTGAGGACGATGCCTGGCATTCTGCAATCCTGTGTCTGTTTGAATGTATAACCCTGAGCTACCGCTTTCTCTCTCGGGATAAGTTATCTCACCTGCCAAATGAGTAGGTTGGACTAGAGCAGGGGTTAGCCAATCTTTCTGGTCAAGAGTGAAATAGTAAATATTTTTGGCTTTGAATCACATGGTCTGTGTTGCAACTACTTAACTCCATCATTGTAGTGTGGAAGCAGTCATCCAAATGTGTAAACAAACAGGCATGCCTGTTTTCCAATAAAAGTTTATTTACAAAAATGGTGGGCCAGATTTGGCCAGTGAGTCAAGAGTTGCAGATGCCTGGACTAGTTGAATTCTAGCATCCCTTTTAAGCTTTTTTCTGTCATGGTATTTGGTTTCAATCATCCTGTGAGAGATCAGAATTCAGGGATGGCTGGGAGAAAAGAGGAGCACACTTTAAGAATCATTGGCTGGATGAGATGACTATATTTGACTTATCTTTTCACTTGGAATCTTTTAACTTTGTAGCATAATGCCCCTATTATATTTAGCAATTAGAGTGCCATCACAAAGTAAAATGTAAAACCATTATTCCTTGAAAAGAGAAAAGGCTTGCAGTATGAAATGATGCATGCAAGGAGTGTGGGTGATAATTTACTCATATAATCATTTCTATTTCAGTTCTATGGCAAGTATTTCTGGAGATGGCTCACGGCAAGGAGATCTTTAAAGATGTGCACATCATAATTAACCTTTTTATATGCTCTGATAGAAATATCAATAGTCTTTTCTCTGTTAGCAGTTTTAACTTTACTTATGGCCTACGGAACGGTTTGAATTAAAGAATGATGATTATAAGAAAAAAAACCTTTATACTTTGGGTTCAAAACAAAACATGCATATTCTTCCTGTTATTTTTATTTCATGGTTAAGTTCTAGACAATGAAACCTCTATTTCTTTTTTCTCCCTGGCAGAGGAGATTAGACAACTAACTGGCTAGTACTTCTGTAGCACATAGATCAGTGATTCTCTAAGTGCGGTCGCTGGACCAGCAGCAACAGTGTCGGCATCAGCATCACTAGGAACGTGTTAGAAATGCAAATCCTCCAGCCCTACCCCAGACGTGCTGAATGAGAAACTCTGAGGCTGGGACCCAGCAGTCTGTATTTTAACAAGTCCTCCAGGTGATTCTGATGCCCGATCAAGTTTAAGAACCACCAATATAGATGATCACTTTCTAGAAACACAAATTAAAGGGAAGACCTGACCTCATGCAAACAGCAGAATGACCCTAGAGTAGAGGCACATTCAGGAGGTGCAGAATAAAGGCAACAAGGCTCTAGTTATAAATTACAGAAGAAAAGGGGCCGAGAAAGGAAAACAATAGAGAAGAAGAGAGAGAGAGTACTGGGATGAGTGAGAACTAGAAAACCCCAGAGATTCTGTTTGCAGCTGTGACTAAGCTCAGAGATATCACCATCACTTCCAGTCTCAAAGTCACCCATCTAGCAATCCTCACCATGACTGATGGGTGAGGACTATGCTAGGTGATGGGGACATGGGAATGAAGAGGCTACTCTTCCTGTCTGCAAAGGAAGTCTTGGAGGTATTTTTAAAGATCCTAAAGTATCTTTGAAGATCTCCTTGCCATGTGAGCCATATCCAGAAATACTTCCAAGTATTTCACAGTCTTGGAGTGAAAAATGAAAAGAAATGGCTCCCTTGAGAATTTACAAGTAACTAATTATCAAAGTCGAAGGGAGAAACTGGATGGCAGGAGAGAGAGTAGAGACAGGATGAAGAGAACAAAGATAAAAGAGGAGAAATAAGAGGATAAAGAGAGTGAGCATTAAACAATTTTATCTGTATTAGAACATTGAGGAATCTGTCCTTTTAATCCCTCCAATTACTCGATGGCAAGTTCTGTGACTTGGAGATACAGATCCCTAACAGTTCTTTGTCCCCTCACTGTTCCACTGAACAGAACTGCAGAACTGCAACCAAAAGCCTTCCCTTCCCTTCCCTTATGATGCTTACAATTGACAAAAAGCAAAAATAACACAGAGATGTAGACCATTAAGCTGTGTATGTCAGAAACATCATGATCTTATATTAACATTACCTGGTCACTCTTCTAGTTCTGTGGCATAGTATTAATAATCTTAGAGCCTCATCTTAAAGTCACCTTTGGGTCCACAAGGAGAGTGTTACAGATGAAACCATGTTATTAGAAACTAACACCAAATCAAACATCATAGTGCTTTTAGAGTTTGGATGATTTCTAAAAGTCCCCCTGTCAAACAGACTCAAATGTTCTAAAGAATGACCTTACTGTTTTATAGAAATAATATGTATGTCTATTCTTGTTTTAAAAAATTCAAGCAATACAGAAAGGTACAAAGGAAGAGGTAAATAATTTCACAAAGTAAAGATTACTAATGTTTGGTGAACAGAATGCGTAAATACAAAGAGAAGAATAGATAATTAGAGGTGGTTTCAGAAGGAGGGATCATATGGTATGTGCTATTTTTTAAAACAAAGTTTTTATTTTGGTATAATTTTAGATTCACAGAAATGTTGTAAGGATAGTACAGGGTATTACCCAGCTTCCTCTACTATGGACATCTTATATTACCATGGTACATCTAACATATTTAAAACCAACATTGATATATTACTATTATCTAAATTCAAGACTTTGTTTGAATTTTACCAGTTTTTCCACTAATGTCTTCTTCTGTTCCAAGATTCACATTGCATTTACTCGTCAGGTATTGTATTAGTCGGGATTCTCCAGAGAAGCAGAACCAACAGGATGTGTGTGTATATTGTATAATAAATAAATTTATTTATTTATTGTTTATTTATTTATGTATTTACTTATATGCATTGGCTCATGTGATTTTGGAGGCTAAGAAGTCCCAAGATCTGCAGTTAGAAAGCTAGAGACTCAGGGTAACCAGTGTATAGTGTCATTCTGAAAGCCAGTAACCTGGAGCCCCAGGAAGACCTGATGTTTCAGTTCAAGTCCAAAGACTGAAAAAAAACCAATGTCCCAGCTCAAATCAGTCAAGCAAGAGGAATTCTTCTTTACTCAGCCTTTTTGTTCTATTCATGTCTTCAATTGATTGGATGAGGCCTACCCACATTAGGAAGGGCAATCTGCTTTACTCAGTCTACCCATTCAAATGTTAATTTCATGCAGAAACACCTTCACAGACATACCCAGAATAATGTTTGATCAAAAGTCTGGGCACCCTGTGGCCCAGTCAAGTTGACACACAAATTAACCATCACAGATGTACATACTATTTGTAATTTATTAATTTTTATTATAAAAATTATTTAAAATTTATTAACTTTTAATCCAACTTGCTAGGTCATTTCTTAAGTGATACCCTTTACTTAAAATGCTCACAGTAAGCAGACAGCTCTCTAGCTGCCCCTACTCTTCTGTCCCCATCAGTTCAGCTGGATACTTTCTAAGAGTCAACTGTGTTTAAACCCAAACATTTAAAATCATATAACTTAATTAAATCTTATGAAAACTGATAAAATACCAATGCAAAAAGAATAAATCAGTGTTTCCATAAAGAACAGGTTGAGTGTTAGGAAGACTAGATAAATGTAAGGTTATTCAAAATTTGCTTTCAAATTAGGTGTGAGCATGACAATGGTGAAATACTAGGAGGTAGAGGGGGATCTAGGAGGATGCTGCACTCAGATTTTCTCCCAAATGTCTTTCAGTTCTTGTTTCATTTTAAAGAAATCGAAACTGAAAATCCTGGAGAGTGCGTTATTGGCGTAGTTCATGCAAAAAAGATGGCCGGGGGAATTCCAATCAGGGGGCTGCTCTCAAAGGAAAGATCTTGGCCCCAAATCAAAAGATTGGCAAATGACTATATATTTGGATTATGTTAACATAAAATATGCATTTGGGGAAGATGAAAAATTTCCAAAGATGAAAAGTGGTGATAGTTGTACAACTATGTGTGTTCTACAACTAGTGTCATAGAGCTGTACACTTAAAAATGGCTAATATGGTAAATTTTATGTTATCTATATTTTATCACAATAAAAAATTAAATATGCAAAGTAGGTATGTTTATTTTTTCAGATTCCATGTTTCAACAAATATTTTTTTAACTTACAAATGTTTGTATTTGATAAGAGGGCTTATTCTGTGTTAAATTTACTTTTATTTTAATTCAATAGAAGAAAGGGACACCAATATGAAATTGAATGATTTTCAGGTCAATGATCCCTTCTGTGATTTTAAATAAAGAGATTTTAATTCTCTAACATTGCTCTAAATTGAAGAGAAAAAAAAATACTTGAAAAACTTTGAGGTTAGAGCAGTGTTTCTCAATCTAAGGCAGTGCCAAGTCCTTAGGATGTTTTAGAAAAGCGTGGACATGTTTTTGGTGGTCACAATAAATGAAGTGATCCTGGCATTTAGTGCCTGGGCTCTAGAGATGTCAAACATCTTAACAATGCACAGGACCTTCGTAATATCAAGGACATGCCCATCCTCAATCACTAGTTCCCCCAGTGACAAACACTGAGGTAGAGTCAATATATTTTTAAAATTATGCTTCAATTTTGCATAGTCTCTATTGACTTTCTTATGAAATTTGAGGAAACAGACACCAGTTTACCTTCTTTCACCTCTCCCCTTCTAACACCATTTTTGGTTAGTTTTACTATTCTGTACAGTGCTTGGGTTTATAACATTTATATCCTGTTCTGAAACCATCATTCAAACAGTTGTTTACTCTTGATTGTATTGATACTTTAAATGATTTGGTGCTCACCACCAGCCTGTTTCTTGCCTCGGCTTCTCCATTTCTGCACTCTTTACCTTTGACTGATCCACTTGGTTGCCTTGAGTTTGTCATACAGTAGTTTTTCATTAATTTTTATTCCAAGAAAAGCTCATGGATTTTGATTTCTTTGCATTCTTTCATGCTTACTATCTATCTGTTACATTTATCCTAGGAGGTAACTTGACTGGGTTTAAAACTTTCAAGTCATGCATCCTTTTCATCAGAACTTTGTAGACATTGGAGCACTGTCTTTGGTTTTCAGGGTGGGGTGGGGAAGACTGGGGTTAATCTGATTTCCTCCTTTATTCCTGACTTACTTTTTGTTGGTATACCTATATTATTATCATTTTAAATGTTTCAAACATTATATTTTGATATAATATTTGATACATTCAAGAGATTAAATGTAAAATACGTAAATTATAAATAATCAAAATGAAAACTTTTAAATAATCACTCAACTCAAGAACTGAAAGAATCACCAATACCATTCATTGCTTCTGCCTATGGGTTCCTCCTCTGTTCCATTTCCTTCTCTTCTCCCTGAGGGAGCAACTCTCCTGTATGTTTATCCTGCCTTTGCAATATTCCAAATAGTTTTATCATGTATGTGTATATCCATAGATAATATATGATTTCATTTTACCTTTTAAAATTTAACTTAATAGTTCTAAAGATTTATCCCTTTGTGTTACTGTAGAACACTCATTTTTAATAACTTTATTGATACTGAATTTACATACCATAATGTTCACCCATTTAAAGTATATAGTTCGGGAATTCCTGACAGTCCAGTGGTTAGGACTCCACACTTCCACTGCAGGGGGCCCGGGTTCCATCCCTGTTGGGGAACTAAGATTCCTCAAACCACGTGGCATGGCCAAAAAAAGAAAAAAAAATTATATAGTTTGGCAGCTGTCAGTATATTTACATACTTGTATGACCATCACCATCTTCTAATTTTACAGTACTCTAATCACTTCCCCCAGAAACTTTAGACCCTTTAGCAGTCATTCCCAGCCCCTTCTTCCCCTGTTTCTCCATACCCTAATTGTCTCACTACCACTGATCTGTGATATCACCTCTATTATATATAAAGTTTTCATATATGCTTGGGTATATTCTGTTTCATTCTCTCACTCTCCATTTGTCAATTTTTCTAACTCTCTGCCAAAAGCACAGTCTTAATTATTATAGCATTATAGAAGATCTTCAGGATTAGGAACCAAGATGGTGGAGTAGAAGGAGGTGCTCTCACTCCCTCTTGCTAGAACACCAGAATCACAACTAGCTGCTGGACAGTCATGGAGAGGAAGACACTGGAACTCACCAAAAAAGATACCCCATATCCAAAGAAAAAGGAGAAGCCACAATGAGACGGTAGGAGGGTGCAATCACAGTAAAATCAAATCCCATAACTGCTGGGTGGGTGACTCACAAACTAGAGAACACTTATACCACAGAAGTCCACCCACTGGAGTGAAGGTTCTGAGCCCTACGTCAGGCTTCCCAAACTGGGGGTCTGGCAACGGGAGGAGGAATTCCTAGAGAATCAGCCTTTGAAGGTTAGCAGGATTTGATTGCAGGACTTCAACAGGACTGGGGGAAACAGAGACTCCACTCTTGGAGGGCACACACAAAGTAGTGTGCGCATTGGGACCCAGGGGAAGGAGCAGTGACCCCAGGGAAGACTGAACCAGACCTACCTGCCAGTGTTGGAGGGTCTCCTGCAGAGGTGGGCAGTGGCTGCGGCTCACCGTGGGTACAAGGACACTGGCAACAGAAGTTCTGTGAAGTACTCCTTGGCGTGAGCCTTCCTGGAGTCTGCCATTAGCCCCACCAAAGAGCCCAGGTAGGCTCCAGTGTTGGGTTGCCTCAGGCCAAACAACCAACAGGGAGGGAACCCAGCCCCACCCATCAACAGTCAAGCAGACTAAAGTTTTACTGAGCTCGGCCCACCAGAGCAACAGTCACCTCTACCCACCACCAGTCCCTCCCATCAGGGAACTTGCACAAGCCTTTTAGATAGCCTCATCCACCAGAGGGCAGACAGCAGAAGCAAGAGGAACTACAATCCTGCAGCCTGTGGAACAAAAACCACATTCACAGAAAGATAGACAAGATGAAAAGGCAGAGGGCTATGTACCAGATGAAGGGACAAGATAAAACCCCAGAAAAACAACTAAATGAAGTGGAGATAGGCAACCTTCCAGAAAAAGAATTCAGAATAATGATAGTGAAGATGATCCAGGACCTCGGAAAAAGAATGGAGGCAAAGATGGAGAAGATGCAAGAAATGTTTAACAAAGACCTAGAAGAATTAAAGAACAAACAAACAGAGATGAACAATACAATGACTGAAATGAAAACTACACTAGAAGGAATCAGTAGCAGAATAACTGAGGCAGAAGAACAGATAAGTGACCTGGAAGAGAGAATGGTGGAATTCACGGCTGCAGAACAGAATAAAGAAAAAAGAATGAAAAGAAATGAAGACAGCCTAAGAGACCTCTGGGACAACATTAAACGCAACAACATTTGCATTATAGGGGTCCCAGAAGGAGAAGAGAGAGAGAAAGGACCAGAGAAAATATTTGAAGAGATTATAGTCGAAAACTTCCCTTACCTGGGAAAGGAAATAGCCACCCAAGTCCAGGAAGCGCAGCGAGTCCCATACAGTATAAACCCAAGGAGAAAAACACCGAGACACATAGTAATCAAATTGGCAAAATTAAAGACAAAGAAAAATTATTGAAAGCACCAAGGGAAAAATGACAAATAACATACAAGGGAACTCCCATAAGGCTAACAGCTGATTTCTCAGCAGAAACTCTACAAGCCAGAAGGGAGTGGCATGATATACTTAAAGTGATGAAAGGGAACAACCTACAACCAAGATTACTCTACCCAGCAAGGATCTCATTCAGATTCGATGGAGAAATCAAAAGCTTTACAGACAAGCAAAAGCTAAGAGAATTCAGCACCACCAAACCAGCTCTACAACAAATGCGAAAGGAACTTCTCTAAGTGGGAAACAAGAGAAGAAAAGGACCTACAAAAACAAACCCAAAACAATTAAGAAAATGGTCATAGGAACATACATATCAATAATTACCTTAAACGTGAATGGATTAAATGCTCCAACCAAAAGACACAGGCTTGCTGAATGGATACAAAAACAAGACCCATCTATATGCTGTCTACAAGAGACCCACTTCAGACCTAGGGACACATACAGATGGAAAGTGAGGGGATGGGAAAAGATATTCCATGCTAATGGAAATCAAAAGAAGGCTGGAGTAGCTATACTCATATCAGATAAAATAGACTTTAAAATAAAGAATGTTACAAGAGACAAGGAAAGGCACTACATAATGATCAAGGGATCAATCCAAGAAAAAGATATAACAATTATAAATATATATGCACCCAACATAGGAGCACCTCAATACATAAGGCAACTGCTAACAGCTATAAAAGAGATTGACAGTATCCCAATAATAGTGGGGGATTTTAACACCTCACTTACACCAATGGACAGATCATCCAAAATGAAAATAAATAAGGAAACAGAAGCTTTAAATGACACAATGGACCAGATAGATTTAACTGATATTTATAGGACATTCCATCCAGAAACAGCAGATTACACTTTCTTCTCAAGTGCGCACGGAACATTCTCCAGGATAGATCACATCTTGGGTCACAAATCAAGCCACAGTAAATTTAAGAAAATTGAAATCATATTAAGCATCTTTCCTGACCACAATGCTATGAGATTAGAAATGAATTACAGAGATAAAAACGTAAAAAACACAAACACATGGAGGCTAAACAATACGTTACTAAATAACCAAGAGATCACTGAAGAAATCAAAGAGGAAATCAAAAAATACCTAGAGACAAATGGCAATGAAAACACGACAATCCAAAACCTATGGGACGCAGCAAAAGCAGTTCTAAGAGGAAGTTTATAGCTATACAAGCCTACCTCAAGAAACAAGAACAATCTCAGGTAAACAATCTAACCTTACAACTAAAGGGACTAGAGAAAGAAGAACAAACAAAACCCAAAGTTAGCAGAAGGAAAGAAATCGTAAAGATCAGAGCAGAAATAAATGAAGTAGAAACAAAGAAAACAACAGCAAAGATCAATAAAACTAAAAGCTGGTTCTTTGAGAAGATAAACAAAATTGATATACCTTTAGCCAGACTCATCAAGAAAAAGAGGGAGAGGACTCAAATCAATAAAATTAGAAATGAAAAAGGAAAAGTTACAACAGACACTGCAGAAATACAAAGCATCCTAAGAGACTACTACAAGCAACACGATGCCAATAAAATGGACAACCTGGAAGAAATGGACAAATTCTTAGAAAAGTATAACCTTCCAAGACTGAACCAGGAAGAAATAGAAAATATGAACAGACCAATCACAAGTAATGAAATTGAAACTGTGATTAAAACTCTTCCAACAAACAGAAGTCCGGGACCAGATGGCTTCACAGGTGAATTCTATCAAACATTTAGAGAAGAGCTAACACCCATCCTTCTCAAACTCTTCCAAAAAATTGCAGAGGCAGGAACACTCCCAAACTCATTCAATGAGGCCACCATCACCCTTATACCAAAACCAGACAAAGATACTACAAAAAAAGAAAATTACAGACCAAGATCACTGATGAATATAGATGCAAAAATCCTCAACAAAACACTAGCAAACAGAATCCAACAACACATTAAAAGGATCATACACCATGATCAAGTGGGATTTATCCCAGGGATGCAAGGATTCTTCAATATACGCAAATCAATCTATGTGATACACCATGTTAACAAATTGAAGAATAAAAACCATACGATCATCTCAATAGATGCAGAAAAAGCTTTCGACAAAATTCAACACCCATTTATGATAAAAACTCTCCAGGAAGTGGGCATAGAGGGAACCTACCTCAACATAATAAAGGCCATATACAACAAACCCACAGCAAACATCATTCTCAATGGTTAAAAACTGAAAGCATTTCCTCGAAGATCAGGGACGAGACAAGGATGTCCACTCTCGCCACTGTTACTCAGCATAGTTTTGGAAGTCCTAGCCATGGCAATCAGAGAAGAAAAAGAAATGAAGGAATACAAATTGGAAAAGAAGAAGTAAAACTGTCACTGTTTGTAGATGACATGATACTATACACAGAGAATCTTAAAGATGCCACCAGAAAACTACTAGGGCTAATCAATGAATTTGGTAAAGTTGCAGGATACAAAATTAATGCACAGAAATCTCTTGCATTCCTATACACTAATGATAAAAAATATGAAAGAGAGATTAAGGAAACACTCCCATTTACCATTGCAACAAAAAGAATAATATACCTAGGAATAAACCTATCTAGGGAGACAAAAGACCTGTATGCAGAAAACTATAAGACACTGATGAAAGAAATTAAGATGATACAAACAGACGGAGATATATACCATATTCTTGAACTGGAAGAATCAACATTGTGAAAATGACTATACTACCCAAAGTAATCTACAGATTCAATGCAATCCCTATCAAATTACCAATGGCATTTTTTACAGAACCTGAACAAAAAATCTTAAAATTTGTTTGGAGACACAAAAGACCCCGAGTAGCCAAAGCAATCTTGAGGGAAAAAAACGAAGCTGGAGGAATCAGACTTCCTGACTTCAGACTATACTACAAAGCTACAGTAATCAAGACAATATGGTAGTGGCACAAAAACAGAAACATAGATCAATGGAACAAGATAGAAAGCCTGGAGATAAACCCACGCACCTATGGTCAACTAATCTATGACAAAGGAGGCAAGGATATGCAATGGAGAAAAGACAGTCTCCTCAATAAGTGGTGCTGGGAAAACTGGACAGCTACATGTAAAAGAATGAAATTAGAACACTCCCTAACACCATACACAAAAATAAACTCAAAATAGATTGGAGATCTAAGTGGAGGACCGAACACTATAAAACTCTTAGAGGAAAACATAGGCAGAACACTCTTTGACATAAATCACAGCAAGATCTTTTTTGATCCACCTCCTAGCGTAATGGAAATGAAAACAAAAATAAACAATTGGGACCTAATGAAACTTCAAAGCTTTTGCACAGCAAAGGAAACCATAAACAAGACGATAAGACAACCCTCAGAATGGGAAAAAATATTTGCAAACGAATCAATGGACAAAGGATTAATCTCTAAAATATATAAACAGCTCATGCAGCTCAACATTAAAAAACAAACAACCCAATCCAAAAATGGCCAGAAGAGCTAAATAGACATTTTTCCAAAGAAGACATACAGATGGCCAAGAAGCACATGAAAAGCTGTTCAACATCACTAATTATTAGAGAAATGCAAATCAAAACTACAATGAGGTATCACCTCACACCAGTTAGAATGGGCATCATCAGAATATCTACAAACAGCAAATGCTGGAGAGGGTGTGGAGAAAAGGGAACCCTCTTGCACTGTTGGGAATGTAAATTGATACAGCCACTATGGAGAACAGTATGGAAGTTCCTTAGAAAAGTAAAAATTGAATTACCATATGATCCAGCAATCCCACTACTGGGCATATACCCAGAGAAAACCATAATTCAAAAAGACACATGCACCCCAATGTTCATTGCAGCATTATTTACAATAGCCAGGTCATGGAAGCAACCTACATGCCCATTGACAGACGAATGATTAAAGAAGGTGTGGTACATATATACAATGGAATATTACTCAGCCATAAAAAGGAACGAAATTGGGTCATTTGTAGAGACGTGGATGGATCTAGAGACTGTCATACAGAGTGCAGTAAGTCAGAAAGAGAAAAACAAATATCGTATGTTAGCACATATATGTGGAACCTAGAAAAATGGTACAGAGGAACTGGTTTGCAGGGCAGAAATTGAGACACTGATGTAGGGAACAAACGTATGGACACCAATGGGGGAAAGCGGTGGGGAGGTGGGGGTGGTGGTGTGATGAATTGGGCGTTTTGGATTGACATGTATACACTGATGTGACTAATAAGGACCTGCTGTATAAAAAAATAAATTAAATTAAAAAATTAAAAAAAAAATCTTCAAACCTGGTACAAATTGTCACACAATTTTTTAGGAGATTCAGGTTTTTTTAGCTGTTTGCTCTTCCATATACATTTTAGAATTAGCTTGCCCATTCTACGAAAAATCCTGCTGGGATTTTAAATCTATAGACCAATTTGAGAGAATATCCATCTGTAAAATATTAAATATTGCTATCCATAAATATGGCGCATCTTTTCATTTATTTAGGTCTCTAATGACTTTCAATCAAGTTTTATTATTTTCTCTATGCAAATCTTGTATACCTTTTATTAGATTTATTCCCAGATACCTTATGTTTTTGTTGCAATTATAAATTGTACGTTTTAATTATTACATTTAAAAATGTTTATGGCTGTTGTTTGGAAAGGCAGTGAAATTTTGTATATTGGTCTTAGAGCTGTAGACAATAGGAGGGTAAAGCTGCTAAGCTCTCCTGTTGTTACTAATATGTTGTTTTTAGATTGTTTGTGGTTTTCTATATGTATAATCATAGTATCTACAACTAATGTTGGGTTTGTTCCTTTCCAGTCTTTAAGTCTTTATTTTCTTATCTTATTGTCTGGCTACAGCCTCCAGCTTTAGTGATGATCAAAACATGACAGTGGGCAAACGTCCTGTTTCTGATTTCAAATGGGATGCTTCTAACTTTTCATCATTAAGAATGATGTTTACTAAGGCTTTGGTAGATACTTTCATTCATAGAAAGAAAATTCTCCTCCACTGAAAGTTTCCTAAGACTTTTTTTTTTTTTTAATTTCCTAGTGTATGCTCACCTTTTTTTTTTTTTTTAAAGGGAACTCTATTTATTTATTTATTTTTTTAGGCTGTGTTGGATCTTCGTTTCTGTGCGAGGGCTTTCTCTAGTTGCGGCGAGCGGGGGCCACTCTTCATCGTGGTGCGCGGGCCTCTCACTGTTGCGGCCTCTCTTGTTGCGGAGCACAAGCTCCAGACGCGCAGGCTCAGTAGTTGTGGCTCACGGGCCTAGTTGCTCTGCGGCATGTGGGATCTTCCCAGACCAGGGCTCGAACCCGTGTCCCCTGCATTTGCAGGCGGATTCTCAACCACTGTGCCACCAAGGAAGCCCCTAAGACTTTTTATGTTGAATCAAAGCTTAACTTTATCCAATGCTTTTTCTGTTTCTATTGAGATTATATGTGGGGTTTTCCACTTAATGTATTACAGTGTATCATAATTCTAGATTTTCTAATGTTAAACTACACTAGCATTCCTGGGATAAACCCAACTAAGTCATGATAAATAAACCTTTTCTTTTTTATTATTTTTTTTAGCCCTAGTGGATTTGCTAATATTTTGTTTAGCTTCTTGAGTGAGATCTATAATTTCTGTTCTCAAACTGTACTTGTCTATTTTTGGTGCCTGGTTATGCAGAATGATTTATAGAGTAGTTCTTATTTTTCTATTTGCTGCATAAGTCCATAAAAGATATAAATTAGCTGTTGAATGTTTAGTGATCTCACCTGTAAAATTTCA
Source organism: Balaenoptera borealis (assembly GCF_965194805.1). Taxonomy (NCBI): domain Eukaryota; kingdom Metazoa; phylum Chordata; class Mammalia; order Artiodactyla; family Balaenopteridae; genus Balaenoptera; species Balaenoptera borealis. The sequence goes on from NC_138864.1 coordinate 68,065,987, forward strand.
TGGGCCTGGTCTTTCCTTGTAAGAATATTTTAAATTATTGATTCAGTTGCTTTAATAGTTTTAGGACTATTCAAGTTTTGTAATTCTTAAGTCAGTCTTGATAAGGTATATTTTTCTAAGAAGTATTTCATTTTTGTCTAAGTATTCAAATTCATTGGCATAAATTTGCTCATGGTATTTGCTTCTTAATCTGTGCTGTATCTGTATTTCCATTCCCTGTTTAGTCCTTATATTATTTGTACTCTCTTTTTTTCAGTGTTTCCAAAGCTTTGTCTATTTCATTAGTGTTCTCAAAAAGCTAACTTTTAACATTATTGATGTTTCTATTGTACTTTTGTTTTCATGGAATCCTACTCTTATTTTCACTGTTTCTTTTCTTTGAGTTTATTCCTTGTTCCTTTCTAAATACTTAAGATGGGTGCTTAGTTCATTTTCAAACTTTTTAATGTAAGCATTATGGATGACAGATATCATTCAAAAATATTAGTATTGACATGCTATATTTTCATTATTATTTAGCTTCAAGTATTTAAAAACTTCATTATGATTTCTTAATTGATAAGTGAATAGCTAGTCTATTTCCAAAGTTGTGAGAACTTTAAAAAAATATCTCTTTGCTATTGACTTCTGTATAAATTGAATTCTTATCAGAGAATATTGTCTTTCTAAGGAATGAACTTTAGATTCAAAGTTGCTTTAGTGTGAGTCTATTGATAAACTCTCAGTTTTAACTATAAATGTCTTTTTAAAATTTTTTTTAATTTTTAAATTTTTATTGGAGTATGGTTGATTTACAGTGTTGTGTTCGTTTCTGCTGTATGGCAAAGTGAATCAGTTATACATATAAATATATCGACTCTTTTTTAGATTCTTTTTCCATATAGGTTATTACGGAGTTTTGAGTAGTTTCCAGTGCTATACAGGGGGTCCTTATTCTTTATCTATTTTATATATAGTAGTATGTATATGTCAATCCCAATCTCCCAATTTATCCCTCCCCCCATTTCCCCCTAGTAACCATAAGATTGTTTTCTACATCTGTGACTCTATTTCTGTTTTGTAAATAAGTTCATTTGTACCATTTTTTTAGATTCCACATGTAAGCAATATCATATAATATTTGTCTTTCTCTTTCTGATTTACCTCACTCAGTATGACAATCTCTAGGTCCGTCCATGTTGCTGCAATTGGCATTATTTCATTCTTTTTATGGCTGACTAATATTCCATTGTATATATGTACAACATCTTCTTTATCCATTCTTCTGTTGATGGATATTTAGGTTGCTTCCATGTCCTGGCTACTGTAAATAGTGCTGCAGTGAACATTTGTGTGCATGTATCTTTTCACATTATGGTTTTCTCCAGGTATATGCCCAGGAGTGGGATTGCTGGATCATACGGTAGCTCTGTTTTTAGTTTTTTTTAAGGAACCTCCATACTGTTCTCCATAGTGGCTGTACCAATTTACATTCCCACCAACAATGTAGAAGGGTTACCTTTTCTCTACATCCTCTCCAGCATTTATTGTTTGTAGATTTATTGATGATGGTCATTCTGACTGGTGTGAGGTGATACCTCATTGTAGTTTTGATTTGCATTTCTCTAATAATTAGTGATGTTGAGCAGCTTTTCATGTGCTTTTTGGCCATCTATAACTGTCTTTATTTCACTCTGAGGTTTGGTAGTTAATAGCTATTTCCTATCAACACTGAATATACTATTCCATTGCCTTCTGTTTTCTGTTATTACAGTGGAGCAGTCTGCTGTGCATGAAATAATCATTTCTCTGGTTGCTTTAAAAAGTTTTGTCTTTGTTGCTCTACAGAGTCACTGTGAGGTAACATCTAGGCATTGATTTTTTTGTCATTTATCTGGCTTGGGAACATTATGCTTTCTGAAATTGTAAATAAATAGCTTTCAGAATTTCTGGAAACTTCTCAGCTATTATCACTCGTTGATTAGCTTTATTCTGTCTTTTTGTGGCTCTGATTTGACATATGTTAGACTTTCTCATTTTATCTTCAGTATTTTAAATTATTCTCATATTTTCCTGTCCTTTTCCTTTTTGAATTATATTTTGGTTAATTATTTATTTCTCTCTTCAAGTTTATATACATATATACATAAATCAATCCAAGTCTATATAGAAACTATTATAAATACAATTTAATATATAGACAGGCATGACTATATGGAAAATACCTTGGGGGCCCAAAAGGGAACTACAGGATCCCAGTCTTGTCTCTCTGTAATAAGCATGGTCTTTTTTTTTTTTTTTAAATAAATTTATTTATTTATTTACTTTTGGCTGCACTGGGTCTTCGTTGCTGCACGCAGGCTTTCTCTAGTTGCAGCGAGCGGGGGCTACTCTTCGTTGCAGTGTGTGGGCTTCTCATTGCGGTGGCTTCTCTTGTTGTGGAGCACAGGCTCTAGGCGCGCGGGCTTCAGTAGTTGTGGCACGTGGGCTCAGTAGTTGTGGCTCACAGGCTCTAGAGCACAGGCTCAGTAGTTGTGGCGCACGGGCTTAGTTGCTCCATGGCATGTGGGATCTTCCCAGACCAGGGCTCGAACCCATGTCCCCTGCATTGGCAGGTGGATTCTTAACCACTGCACCACCAGGGAAGTCCCAGCATGGTCTTTAAGCTCAAAATAATTGTACACTAGAACATTTGTTTTTACTTATACACAAAAGCAAACAATTCCTGATAAAGATGATAATGAACTGGATTAGCTATGTTAATCCATATTTTGCTATGTCTCAAGTAGTGTTTTAAACAGTCTCTCCATTGAGTTAACTCATGAGTTGAAATTATAAATTCCACGAATATACCAATGAAGAAAAAATGTGGGATTCCTTGTGGGCTCATCAACAGTCCTCAGGAAATCTGTCAACATAAACAGTCGCTAGCATAGCACAAAATTAATAATATAGCCCAGGGAGAGCAAGGGGGAAAGCTGGAGGCAATCAGTGAAGGACTCATTTCAATTTAGGGCAGCCTGTATCAGAGAACCTGAGGGGAAAGGATTAGAAATGCACCCTCTGATATACCAGCATTCCAACAAAGTTATGAACAGCTGCTAGGAGTGACCTTGGAATTTCTTAAATTCCATCTGATAGTTTCTATTTTATTAATTTTGTTTAGGAGAAGCATTTTTAAAGTTAAAATAATTGGGTTAATGTCCTAAACTTCATTTTAGATATTTTGAGGATTGGGGGTGGAGAGATATGTTTCTTTAAGTTTTATTTTTAGATGACTTGGCCATATAAATCATTATATATCCCTTTTCAAAAGTTTTCATAGATTTTTTTCCTCCTGGGGCATTTAAGTGTGTTTAAATTTTATTTCCATGTTAACACTGCAAGGGAAGATAATGTACCCACAAGTTTTGTCCTCCTTTGACTTTCCCATTCAGGTTTTAATTCTCTATCCCCCCCACCCCCAAAACCTCTGGCATGTAGCTCTACTTATCAAAAGCAGGTATTGTTTTAGTCAAATGTGACGCTAGTTTGAATATAGTTGGGCTGAGGTATTTTCTTTGGGGGGAACTGTGAACCTTTTAAAGTCAGTATTGCTAAGATTGTTCACAGCATGGTCCACATCTGCTACTACTCTTGAAAAATACTAACAGATGAAGATATTTATGAATTTAATGGATGAGAGTTGAGGTATGGCGCTTGGAGGGGCAGAGCCTGTATCACCCCTTAAATGGTGGGAGATACTAAGATAAGTCGATTTGCAGGGAAGGGGACACAGAAGAAGGTGGTTTCAACAAGCCAAGTCTGTAACTGGCATCCTCAGAGTCAACTTTAATTTTTTTTCTTCCAGTTTTATTGAGATATAATTGACCTACAGCACTGTATAAGGTGTACAACATAATGAATTGACTTACACATACATCATGAAATGATGAACACAATAAGTGTAGTGAGCAACCATCATCCGATATAGAGACAAAATTAAAGAATAGAAAAAAATATTTTTCCTTGTGATGAGAGCTCTTAGGATTTACTCTCTTTACAGCACCACTGCTAATTTTTCCATAAACGATTATTAATTTAGTGGATTTCTCAGGACCTTTATTTCTTCTCTTCAACTTCTACCTTTTATATAAGAGCATGGAACATTATGGAAGATACATTTAAATTATCTACATGTCACACACTTTCAAATCTGCTAGAAAGTTTAAGTGTGAAATTGCTGATTTATTTTTACCTGAAATGTCAACAAAGCCCTACCCCCAGCACCCCAGGGGACTGGTCTCTCTATCTGGGTGTGAATGGGTACTCCATCAGATTCACGGTGCCTGGAGGGCTGTAAAATGAGATACCATCAACTTAGACATCCTTGCCTTCTAAGTTGCCTTGTATTACTATTATTTTTAATAGGAATGATAGTTTCACTTGTTAAGGAAATCAGCGATTCTGACTTAGTGGGAGAAGTTGGTGTCTCATAACACAATAGATTGTTTCTGATTGCCTGAAGAGATGTCCTTGTTAAGTCTCTTGACACAGAGTCAGAAGTTAGGGTAGTGAGAGAGGCTGGTTACCCCTGGAGCCCAGTGGGAAGCAGGCGACAGTTGGCATTTTCTCAGGAGAGCCAGTTTACTCATTATTTCAGTGTTTGTGCGAGTGAACACCTTCAAAGTGAAATTAATTTCCCTTTGGATTACTTAGGATCTTATTTTTAATGCTGAAATTTTCCACATGATCCTTGGCCACCCTTTTTTTCCCCCAGAATGACTGAGTAAAGAAAAAAAAAGTCACATGATTGTTTCTAACAGCACATAAAAATAGATTTTGAGAGATTTTGTTATTTCCTGTGATTCTTTTATAGATATTCTTAGTGATGATCATTCTTCAGAGGGGAAAAATGAAACAGAAACGTTTAGTGTTATGTATTAAAATGAAATTTAAGTGTTTTATTGGGATGAGGGGGTGAAGCTCTCCTCAAAACATCCAAAAATGAAAATCCACCTACTTCCAAACAATTAAAACCTTGCTAATCGAGAATAAGCTTCAGAATATTAAGATCATTCTAGACCTGCCTGAAGTCCTGTGTATTTTACATCTGTCACCCCAAATCTGGTCTGTGAGTGAATGGAGGGACAAAAGGCCTTTCTTAATCTCTCCAGCTGCTCCCACTCCTACCAGAGCATCTCTGGGCTGTGCCTAGAGGACAAGAGGCAAATCAGAGGAGCATGAAATCAACCCCAGCTTCCACTTCCTCTTCTTATCACTCTCCCATCCCATCAAGACCTCCAATTCCGAGTGGCTGAAGGAGCTTCTGATGCCGTCCAGGTCCCCTCTGCCAACTGTGCACATGGGCAGCCTCTCTGGAAGAACACATTCCAAGCTGCCAAACGTTCAGCGTCATTTCCTCAGCACTAAACTTTTAGATGACTTTCCAAGCAGGCAATATTTGGGGGAATTTGGGGGAACCCTTCCTTAGGAAGGGTTTTTAATATCCTTACAAGGAGCTGTGTTTAATAAGTTATTAAGTAATTCTGGTAGATAAAATGCACTATAAGCATGACAGTAAAGGGTGAAAAAATCTAATATTTCAACTTTATTTTTTTGATTTTTATTTTATATTGGAGTATAGTTGATTAACAATGTTGTGTTAGTTTCAGATGCATAGCAAAGTGATTCAGTTATACATATACAGGTATCTATTCTTTTTCAAGTTCTTTTCCCATCCAGGTTATTTAGGTTACAGAGTACTGAGCAGAGTTCCCTGTGCTATACAATAGGTCCTTATTGGTTATCTACTTTAAATATGGCAGTGTGTACATGTCAATCCCAAACTCCCAATCTATCCTCCCCCCTCTACCTTTCCCCCATGGTAACCATAAATTCCATCTCTAAGTCTGTGACTATGTTTCTGGTTTGTAAATAAGTTCATTTGTATCATTTTTTTCAGATTCCGCATATAAGCAATGTCCTGTGAACTTTGTCTTTCTCTGTCTGACTTACTTCACTTAGTGTGATAATCTCCAGGTCCCTCCATGTTGCTACCAATGGCATTACTTCATTCTTCTTTTTTTTTTTTTTTTCTATTTTTAGGGGTTTTATTTTTTTGAATTTTTGAATTTTATTTAATTTATTTTTTTATACAGCAGGTTCTTATTAGTTATCCATTTTATACATGTTAGTGTATACATGTCAATCCCAATCTCCCAATTCATCACACCACCACCAGCACTGCCGCCCACCACTTTCCCCCCTTTGTGTCCATACGTTTGTTCTCTACATCTGTGTTGCTGTTTCTGCCCTGCAAACCGGTTCCTCTGTACCATTTTTCTAGGTTCACATATACGCATTGATATACGATATTTGTTTTTCTCTTTCTGACTTACTTTACTCTGTATGACAGTCTCTAGATCCATCCACAACTCTACAGATGACCCAATTTCGTTCCTTTTTATGGCTGAGTAATATTCCATTGTATATATGTACCGCATCTGCTTTATCCATTCATCTGTCGATGTGCATTTAGGTTTCTTCCATGTCCTGGCTATTGTAAATAGTGCTGCAATGAACATTGGGGTGCATGTGTCTTTTTGAATTATGGTTTTCTCAGGGTATATGCCCAGTAGTGGGATTGCTGGGTCATATGGTAATTCTATTTTTAGTTTTATAAGGAACCTCCATATTGTTCTCCATAGTGGCTGTATCAATTTACATTCCCACAGACAGTGCAAGAGTGTTCCCTTTTCTCCACACCCTCTCCAGCATTTGTTGTTTGTAGATTTACTGATGATGCCCATTCTAACTGGTGTGAGATGATATCTCATTGTAGTTTTGATTTGCATTTCTCTAATGATTAATGATGTTGAGCATTCTTTCATGTGCTTGTTGGCAATCTGTATATCTTCTTTGGAGAAATGTTTATTTAGGTCTCCTGCCCATTTTTGGATTGGGTAGTTTGTATTTTTCATATTGAGCTGCATGAGCTGCTTGTAAATTTTGGAGATTAATCCTTTGTCAGTTGCTTCATTTGCAAATATTTTCTCCCATTCTGAGGGTTGTCTTTTCAACTTGTTTATGGTTTCCTTTGCTGTGCAAAAGCTTTTAAGTTTCATTAGGTCCCATTTGTTTATTTTTGTTTTTAATTCCATTTCTCTTGGAGGTGGGTCAAAAACGATCTTGCTGTGATTTATGTCATAGAGTGTTCTGCCTATGTTTTCCTCTAAGAGTTTGATAGTGTCTGGCCTTACATTTAGGTCTTTAATTCATTTTGAGTTTATTTTTTTTAATTTATTTTTTTTAAAGGTGGAACAACCCAGGTGTCCATCAACAGACAAGTGGATTTTTTTTTTTTTTTTTGGCTGTGTTGGGTCTTCGTTTCTGTGCGAGGGCTTTCTCTAGTTGTGGCAAGCAGGGGCCACTCTTCATTGTGGTGCGCGGGCCTCTCACTGTCGTGGTCTCTCTTGTTGTGGAGCACAGGCTCCAGACGCACAGGCTCAGTAGTTGTGGCTCACGGGCCTAGTTGCTCCGCGGCATGTGGGATCTTCCCAGACCAGGGCTCGAACCCGTGTCCCCTGCATTAGCAGGCAGATTCTCAACCACTGCGCCACCAGGGAAGCCCCTCATTTTGAGTTTATTTTTGTGTATGGTGTTAGGGAGTGTTCTAATTTCATTCTTTTACATGTAGCTGTCCAGTTTTCCCAGCACCACTTATTGAAGAGTCTGTCTTTTCTCCACTGTATATTCTTGCCTCCTTTATCCAAAATAAGGTGACCATATGTGCGTGGGTTTATCTCTGGGCTTTCTATCCTGTTCCATTCATCTATATGTCTGTTTTTGTGCCAGTACCATACTGTCTTGATTACTGTCACTTTGTAGTATAGTCTGAAGTCAGGGAGCCTGATTCCTCCAAATCCGTTTTTCTTTGTCATGATTGCTTTGGCTATTTGGGGTCTTTTATATTTATATACAAATTGTGAAATTTTTTGTTCTAGTTTTGTGAAAAATGCCATTGATAGTTTGATAGGGATTGCATTGAATCTGTAGATTGTTTTGGGTAGTATAGTCATTTTCACAATATTGATTCTTCCAATTCAAGAACATGGTATATCTCTCCATCTGTTTGTGCCATCTTTGATTTCTTTCATCAGTGTCTTATAGCTTTCTGGGTACAGATCTTTTACCTCCTTAGGTAGGCTTATTCCTAGGAATTTTATTCTTTTTGTTGCAATGGTAAATGGGATTGTTTCCTTAATTTCTCTTTCTGGCCTTTCGTTGTTAGTGTATAAGAATGCAAGAGATTTCTGTGCATTAATTTTGTATCCTGCAACTTTACCAAGTTCATTGATTAGCTGTAGTAGTTTTCTGGTGGCATCTTTAGGATTCTTTATGTATAGTATCATGTCATCTGCAAACAGTGACAGCTTTACTTCTTCTTTTCCGATTTGGATTCCTTTTATTTCTTTTTCTTCTCTGATTGCAGTGGCTAAAACTTCCAAAACTATGTTGAATAATAGTGGTGAGAGTGGGCAACCTTGTCTTGTTCCTGATCTTAGTGGAAATGGTTTCAGTTTTTCACCATTGAGGATGATGTTAGCTGTGGGTTTGTCATATATGGCCTTTATTATGTTGAGGAAAGTTCCCTCTATTCCTACTTTCTGGAGGGTTTTTTATCATAAATGAGTGTTGAATTTTGTCAAAAGCTTTCTCTGCATCTATTGAGATGATCATATGGTTTTTCTCCTTCAATTTGTTAATATGGTGTATCACATTGACTTATTTGCGTATACTGAAGAATCCTTGCATTCCTGGGATAAACCCCACTTGATAATGGTGTATGATCCTTTTAATGTGCTGTTGGATTCTGTTTGCTAGTATTTTGTTGAGGATTTTTGCATCTGTGTTCATCAGTGATATTGGCCTGTAGTTTTCTTTGTTTGTGACATCTTTCTCTGGTTTTGGTATCAGGGTGATGGTAGCCTCGTAGAATGAGTTGGGGAGTGTTCCTCCCTCTGCTATATTTTGGAAGACTTTGAGAAGGATAGGTGTTAGCTCTTCTCTAAATGTTTGATAGAATTCACCTGTGAAGCCATCTGGTCCTGGGCTTTTGTTTGTTGGAAGATTTTTAATCACCGTTTCAATTTCAGTGCTTGTGATTGGTCTGTTCATATTTTCTATTTCTTCCTGGTTCAGTCTCAGAAGTTTGTGCATTTCTAAGAATTTGTCCATTTCTTCCAGGTTGTCCATTTTATTGGCATACAGTTGCTTGTAGTAATCTCTCATGATCCTTTGTATTTCTGCAGCATCAATTGTTACTTCTTTTTCATTTCTAATTCTACTGATTTGAGTCTTCTCCCTTTTTTTCTTGATGAGTCTGGCTAATGGTTTATCAATTTTGTTTATCTTCTCAAAGAACCAGCTTTTAGTTTTACTGATCTTTGCTATCATTTCCTTCATTTCTTTTTCATTTATTTCTGATGTGATCCTTATGATTTCTTTCCTTCTGCTAACTTTGGGGTTTTTTTTGTTCTTCTTTCTCTAATTGCTTTAGGTGTAAGGTTAGGTTGTTTATTTGAGATGTTTCTTGTTTCTTGAGGTAGGATTGTATTGCTATACACTTCCCTCTTAGAACTGCTTTTGCTGCATCACATAGGTTTTGGGTCGTCGTGTTTTCATTGTCATTTGTTTCTAGGTATTGTTTGATTTCCTCTTTGATTTCTTCAGTGATCTCTTGGTTATTAAGTAGTGTATTGTTTAGCCTCCATGTGTTTGTATTTTTTACAGATTTTTTTCCTGTACTTGATATCTAGTCTCATAGCGTTGTGGTCAGAGAGATACTTGATATGATTTCAATTTTCTTAAATTTAGCAAGGCTTGATTTGTGACCCAAGATATGATCTATCCTGGAGAATGTTCCATGGGCACTTGAGAAGAAAGTGTATTCTTTTGTTTTTGGATGGAATGTCCTTTAAATATCAATTAAGTCCATCTTGTTTAATGTATCATTTAAAGCTTTTGTTTCCTTATTTATTTTCATTTTGGATGATCTGTCCATTGGTGAAAGTGGGATATTAAAGTCCCCTACTATGATTGTGTTACTGTCGATTTCCCCTTTATGGCTGTAAGTATTTGCCTTATGTATTGAGGTGCTCCTGGGTTGGGTGCCTAAATATTTACTATTGTTATATCTTCTTCGTGGATTGATCCCTTGATCATTATATAGTGTCCTTCTTTCTCTCTTGTAATAGTCTGTTTTAAAGTCTATTTTGTCTGATATGAGAATTGCTACTCCAGCTTTCTTTTGATTTCCATTAGCATGGAGTATCTTTTTCTATCCCCTCACTTTCAGTCTGTATGTGTCCCTAGGTCTGAGTTGAGTCTTTTGTAGACAGCATATATACGGGTCTTGTTTTTGTATCCATTCAGCCAGTCTGTGTCTTTTGTTTGGAGCATTTAATCCATTTGCATTTAATGTAATTATCGATATGTACGTTCCTATTACCATTTTCTTAATTGTTTTGGGTTTGTTATTGTAGGTGTTTTCCTTCTCTTGTGTTTCCTGCCTAGAGAAGTTCCTTTCACATTTGTTGTAAAGCTGGTTTGGTGGTGCTGAATTCTCTTAGCTTTTTCTGGTCTGTAAAGGTTTTAATTTTTCCGTCAAATCTGAATAAGATCCTTGCTGGGTATAGTAATCTTGGTTGTCGGTTTTTCTCCTTCATCACTTTAAATATGTCCTGCCACTCCCTTCTGGCTTGCAGAGCTTCTGCTGAAAGATCAACTATTATCCTTATGGGGATTCCCTTGTGTGTTATTTGTTGTTTTTCCCTTGCTGCTTTTAATATTTTTTCTTTGTATTTAACTTTTGATAGTTTGATTAATATGTGTCTTGGCGTGTTTCTCCTTGGATTTATCCTGTATGGGACTCTCTGTGCTTCCTGGACTCAATTAACTATTTCCTTTCCCATATTAGGGAAGTTTTCAACCGTAATCTCGTCAAATATCTTCTCATTCCGTTTCTTTTTCTCTTCTTCTTCTGGGACCCCTATAATTCGAATGTAGGTGCAGTTAATGTTGTCCCAGAGGTCTCTGAGACTGTCCTCAATTCTTTTCATTCTTTTTTCTTTATTCTGCTCTGCAGTAGTTATTTCCAGTATTTTATCTTCCAGGTCACTTATCTGTTCTTCTGCCTCAGTTATTCTGCTATTGATCCCTTCTAGAGAATTTTTACTTTCATTTATTGGGTTGTTTATCATTGTTTGTTTTCTCTTTAGTTCTTCTAGGTCCTTGTTAAACGTTTCTTGTATTTTCTCCATTCTATTTCCAAGATTTTTGATCATCTTTACTATCATTATTCTGAATTCTTTTTCAGGTAGACTGCCTATTTCCTCTTCATTTGTTAGGTCTGGTGGGTTTTTGCCTTGCTCCTTCATCTGCTATGTGTTTCTCTGTCTTCTCATTTTGCTTAACTTACTGTGTTTGGGGTCTCCTTTTTGCAGGCTGCAGGTTCGTAGTTCCCGTTGTTTTTGCTGTCTGTCCCCAGTGGCTAAGGTTGGTTCAGTGGGTTGTGTAGGCTTCCTGGTGGAGGGGAGTAGTGCTTGTGTTCTGGTGGATGAGGCTGGATCTTGTCTTTTTGGTGGGCAGGTCCACGTCTGGTGGTGTGTTTTGGGGTGTCTGTGGCCTTGTTATGATTTTAGGCAGCCTCTCTGCTAATGGATGGGGTTGTGTCCCTGTCTTGCTAGTTGTTTGGCATAGGGTGTCCAGCACTGTAGCTTGCTGGTCGTTGAGTGGAACTGGGTCTTGGTGTTGAGATGGAGATCTCTGGGAGATTTTCGCCATTTTATTTTACGCTTCTGGATGGAATGTCCTATAAATATCAATTAAATCTATCTGGTCTATTGTGTCACTTAAAGCTTGTGTTTTCTTATTAATTTTCTTTTTGGATGATCTGTCCATTGGTATAAGTGAGGTATTAAAGTCCCCCACTATTATTGTGTTACTGTCAATTTCCTCTTTTATAGCTGTTAGCAGTTGCCTTATGTACTGAGGTGCTCCTATGTTGGGTGCATATATATTTTCAATGGTTATATCTTCTTCTTGGATTGATCCCTTGATCATTATGTAGTGTCCTTCCTTGTCTCTTGTAACATTCTTTATTTTAACGTCTATTTTATCTGATATGAATATTGCTACTCTAGCTTTCTTTTGATTTCCATTTGCATGGAATATCTTTTTCCATCCCCTCACTTTCAGTCTGTATGTCCCTAGGTCTGAAGTGGGTCTCTTGTACATAGCATATATATGGGTCTTGTTTTACTATCCATTCTGCGAGCCTGTGTCTTTTGGTTGGAGCATTTAATCCATTCACATTTAAGGTAATTATCGATATGTATGTTCCTATGACCATTTTCTTAATTGTTTTGGGTTTGTTTTTGTAGGTCCTTTTCTTCTCTTGTGTTTCCCACTTAGAGAAGTTCCTTTAGCCTTTGTTGTAGAGCTGGTTTGGTGGTGCTGAATTCTCTTAGCTTTTGCTTGTCTGTAAAGCTTTTGAATTATCCGTCTAATCTGAATGAAATCCTTGCCGGGTAGAGCAATCTTGTTTGTAGGTTCTTCCCTTTCCTCACTTTAAATGTCTTGCCACTCCCTTCTGGCTTGTGGAGTTTCTGCTGAGAAATCAGCTGTTAAACTTATGGGGGTTCCCTTGTATGTTATTTGTCATTTTTCCCTTGGTGCTTTCAATAATTTTTCATCTTTAATTTTTGCCAATTTGATTACTTTGTGTCTCGGCATGTTTCTCCTTGGGTTTATCCTGTATGGGACTCTCTGTGCTTCCTGGACTTGGGTGGCTATTTCCTTTCCCATGTTAGGGAAGTTTTCGACTATAATCTCTTCAAATATTTTCTTGGGTCCTTTCTCTCTCTTCTCCTTCTGGGACCCCTATAATGCGAATGTTGTTGCGTTTAATGTTGTCCCAGAGGTCTCTTAGGCTGTCTTCATTTCTTTTCATTCTTTTTTCTTTATTCTGTTCTGCAGCCGTGAATTCCACCTTTCTCTCTTCCAGGTCACTTATCTGTTCTTCTGCCTCAGTTATTCTGCTACTGATTCCTTCTAGTGTAGTTTTCATTTCAGTCATTGTATTGTTCATCTCTGTTTGTTTGTTCTTTAATTCTTCTAGGTCTTTGTTAAACATTTCTTGCATCTTCTCCATCTTTGCCTCCATTCTTTTTCCGAGGTCCTGGATCATCTTCACTATTCACTTCATTATTCTGAATTCTTTTTCTGGAAGGTTGCCTATCTCTGTTTCATTTAGTTGTTTTTCTGGGTTTTATCTTGTTCCTTCATCTGGTGCATAGCCCTCTACCTTTTTATCTTGACTATATTTCTGTGAATGTGGTTTTTGTTTCACAGGCTGCATGATTTTTGTTCTTCTTGCTTCCACTGTCTGCCCTCTGGTGGATGAGGCTATCTCTATTTCATTCTTTTTAATGGCTGAGTAATATTCCATTTTATATATGTACCACATCTTCTTTATCCATTGATGTGTTTGTGGACATTTGGGTTGCTTCCATGTCTTGGCTATTGCAGACAGTGCTGCAGTGAACAGTGGGGTCCATGTGTCCTTTCGAATCATGTTTTTCTCTGGATATATGCGTAGGAGTGGGATCGCCAGGTCATATGGTAGCTCTATTTTTAGTTTCTTAAGGAACCTCCATACTAATATTTCAACTTTAATACTATGTAATGTTGTACCTTCGTGAATTTAAGAAAAAGGTTCTGAGGAAAGAGATTTATCTTAAAAATAAGGCAGACTGAGGCCAACGTAGGTACAGGGAAGTTCTGGGGATTTGAGAAGTGGCAGTGAGATTCCTTTTGATTAAGTTTAGTGGTACTAACTGTTTGTGGACTTTCTATATGTTTTAGGTTAGATGAGAAAGTAGCAGCCTAGGAAGGCAAATGGGTCTTTATTCTTGGAATGGCAAATAAGCTTCTCCCCTCTTTTAAACTGAGAACCAGCAGGCAAAGATCATTGTTACTAGAGAGAAATGTAAGGCTTTCTAGAAACTTCCTCAAAGAGGTTCAGATGGAGAAGCCCTGGAAGGCTCTCTATTTAAATTGGGATCTACATAAGCCCAGAGAAACAGTGAGTTTAGATTACAGTGACTGAGAATAGCTAAATGTTAGTGAGGTACTTATTGGTACCTGGGATACATGTATTTCTTTAGTCTTAGCACTATATATGACTTTTATAAAAAGTATGTTTAAAATGTAGAGTGTAGGTTTTATTGTGTGGCTTTTAATTAAGCAGAATGTTCCTTTACATTTGTATTTATGTGATACAATAAAGTTTTATTTTATAGGAGAAAATAATAATTGTTCTTTGGCTAGGTTGATACCGTGCTGTATGTAGGATGTCCTAAGCAGAATGATACCACGCAGCACCAAGGCACAGGCATCCACCAGGCAGAACTCAAACTGCATGGTGTGTCAAATGATATAAGGTATGGGAATAAAGTAAACAGTTAAAGGAGCATTTATTATTATACTAAGAGATATTTCCTGAGCACCTCTATTCATTTTACTCCATCCCAAAGGCCGAGATGTTAGAATTCCTTACCATATCCAAGAAACCAAAAAGGGATGGATAAATCTAGACAAAGAGTTCCATCTGGGTCTAAAGAAACCTACCTCAAATTTTGTGAAATTCCTGTTTGGGGCTGTATATTTTTCTTCTTCAGTATAAATCATCTCCAACCCCACTGCACCTTAGAATAAAGGAGATAAGGCAGAAAGAAAAGAAATGAACCAGAAATTCCAAAGTAAAAGAAATGGTTGAACACAGTTATGCAAAAGCCAGGAAGCCAAAAATTAATGTTTTCCTATAAAGGATGGAGGATGATGAGTTGGATTATTAAATGAGTACTGAAGGATGCTGAAAGGGCCATAAGGAGGATTTACTGTTGTTGGGAGAGCTTTCGCCTAGCATTTCATGACTTTTGTGCTTTCAACTTTATAGTCAGACAATTCCACTCCTGCAGTTAAAAAAAAAAAAAAAAGAAAGCTGGTATGTGATAAAATTAATACTACAAGGAGATGAGAGAAGAGGTGAATTAGGTTGATTTGAAGGAAAATGTTTCAGAAGAGATGAATACACATACTCAGTTATGTTTTTTGAGATGATGGCTAAAAGGCAATAAGATTTCCAAGTCCCAGAGTTGGGACCAGCAACAATTTCAAGTCAAAAGCTGGGAGGATTTGTACCAGCCACCTCTAAGCCAGAAGAAATTCTTTAAGGACTGGTACAGTGTCAAAGAAGATAAATCCAGTGTTTAGGTATGAACATTTTGTAAGATTATCCCGTGACTCTTCATGTGTTGGAATTAATAGCAGTTCCCTAAGCCAAAATTTAGTCTAGAATATGTGCCTTTCTAGCAAATAAAGTGGTTTGTAGTTGTTATAGTGATTTTAAACGAGTATGGTCAGTTTAAAAGTGACTCTAAAGTGATCTGTTATAAAAGGCATCTATTCTCTGAACACTTTATTATACAAAATCAATGGGCAACTGAATTGTGTACCCAGGAGCATAGCTAGTTCTTCATACAAACCACCTACTTCAGGCACCCAGGCAACAATGGGCACCCACTTCCCTCAGGCCATCAGTCAGCATGACATTGCTAAAGTGTATTTTAAATTGATAATGTTTTGGAGAATAACAAAACAACAAATAAACAATTGTCATTTTTTTGGATGGTTTACTATGTGTTAAGCACTAAGCAAAGGGTTTTAAATAAATAAGAAAGATCCTCTGGCCAGTGGATCAAATGTAAACTCTGTGTGAGTAGGGACTGTGCCTTATGCTGCCTTAAACAGAATAGATATACATGAATGAGTTCATTTGCTCTCCACAAACAATCTCATGAGCAGAGAAAGGCAGGTACCATCCTCCTAATTTGTTAAAGGAGGATGCTGATAAACAGATGTTAAGTGACTTGCCGAAAGTGGTGGACAGCATCAGCTCTAGGGAGGAGTACAAGGGAGATAGGGTCCAGTGTTGCCTCTTTTCTATGTGGACATTAGGCATCTTGTCTTTGTGCTTGGCAGGAACCATGGGTAGATTCAGAACAGGTAGAGTCAATCCTGGCGTACAGTCCTGAGGCAACCACTGAGTGAAGAGGAACCTTTTAGATCACTTTGATTTGAGCCAGTCCATTCTCATACTACCATCTATTTTTTTCTGTCAGAAAAAATTGCTTTACTAAATATTATTTACAGACACTATTGCCAGTAGTTGCCACATATTTGCCACTTAACTACTGGCTAGTTTCTCTGCTAAGCAGTTGACATATAATATCTCCTTTAATTCTTACCTCAACACTGTGAAGTAAACACTATGCCCATTTCATAAGAAAATGGTCATATAACTTGTCCAACGTCAAGGAATCAAACTTAGACCTACTGAATTTCATGGCTCATAAACTTGTTTGCCTCACTATCTTTACTTATTATTTTATGATGTGAGTAATCAGCTGCTGATCCAGACACATTTTAATACTGTGGGTGTATTTCTAGACCTTATTTCTTAAAGAAAACATTAGAGAGATGCCTCTTTGAATAAAGCAGACATGAAGAAAAGGGGAGGGGGGAATTTACTTGTTTGAAAGGCATATTCCAGTGAAACTAGTGTGATGAAAAAGAGACAAACATAAAAAGGTATTACATTCATGAATAGAGACACATGAAAGTGAATTAACTGGGATGACTAGTGACTGCAACCATAGTCAAAGGGATGCATCTAATGAAAACACCCAGCAGGATGCCTAAAATTCACTCACCATTCACAAGCTAGAGATCCCACATTATCTTATTTTAGGTAATAGTATTTCTCACCTTTTCTGAAAAATACTCCTTGTTCCACCTAGTTGCTTAGGCTATTACAATATTTCTCAACCTTTTTTTTTTTAAATTTTGCTACCTCAGCGAGAAAAAAAATAATTTAAATGCTCCCTTATACAGAAATGAAATACTGGGATAAGATCTGTTGGGTAAGGAGGGCCACAGACCATTTAATATCTAAGACATATTTGCCTCCCAAGAAACAAGTTGCCCTGTTGAGAATGTTTGGGTTATAAAGCTACTTGATCCCTTCTCCTACATCCTAGATCTGCTATTACTTCTAAACCGTAAGGGGTTATGGCTAAATAACAAGCGCTCAGGAAAAGCATATGGATGGTCAGCATAGCATTTCCTGGGTGTCTCATTAACTCAGTGTATAGCAAGTTAGTCCAGTTGATCCCTAGCTCCTGTTAACTACAAGGCCATTTGTTCAACTGCATAGGCTGCTCAGAAGAAGAAAGGCTGGAAAGTCAGATGTTCGGGTTCAAACCTCAGCTCCACCACTTCTCAGCAATGAGACTTTGGCCCATCATCTAACCTAGTGGTCCTCAACTGGGGGCAACTTTGTGCACCCTCCCCCGAAGACATTTGGCAATGTCTGGAGACAGTTTTGATTATCAAAACTGGGGGGTGGGAGACTACTGTTACCTAATGGGTAGAGGCCAGGGATGCTGCTAAACGTCCCCCAATGCACAGGTCAGCCTCTCACAAAAGGGAATCATCCAGTCCAAAATGTCAACTGCCAGGTTGAGAAACTTTGATTTAACTTCTCTGCTGCTCATTTTTGTCATTGTGCCAGATGGTGTTCATTCCTTAACGGACATTTCCAATCCATCTCCTTGTTGCCTCCACTGAAGAGGTTGGAAACACTAAATACTTATTTTGCCAGCCTCCCTTGCCTTGCAGCTAGGGATAGCCCGGAGGCGCAGTTCTGCCCAGTAAGAGAAGTGGAAATCTATTAGAGGCATAAGGAAAGTTTTGTTTTTTTCCTGAGACAAGAAACAGATCAGACTGGTGTCATCCCATTCTTAGCTGCTTTCTATCTCAAATGTGGAAGTAATATATAGAGTTGCAGCCATCTTCTTACTATCGTTAGGGAAAGGCAAGAGATTCAAAGAGAGGATGACCTAGATATTGTTGAGGCCATGAACCAATGCCATATCACCCTCCTGTACTTCTTGTTATGTTAGAATATATAACTCCTATTTGTTTACACATTCCTGATATACTCAAATTTAAAATTAGGATAATAATAAGGTTTTTTCACTAATTTTTATTGAGCTAAAATACATAATAAAATATGCCATTTTAACCATTTTAAATGTACAATTCAGTGGCATCAATTACAATACATTTGCAATGTTGTGCAACCATCACCTCTATCTATTTACAATTTTTTTCAACACCCCAAACAAAAACTCTGTGCTCATTAAGTAATAACTCTTATCCACCTTCTCCCCAACCTGAAATCCCTGCTAACCTCTAATCCACTTACTGTTTTTATGAATTTGTCTATTCTAGACAGTCCATATAACTGTAATAATACAATATTGATCCACAAGGCTTATTTCACTTAGTATAATGTTTACAAGGTTCACCCATGTTGTAGCACATATCAGAACTTCATTCCTTTTCATGGCTGAATGATATTCCAATGTATTCCTCATTTTGTTTATCCATTCACCTGTTGATGGGAACTTGGGTTGTTTCCACCTTTTGGCAATGACAGGGTTTTAAAAGATTAAATGAAATAATATACCTAAAGCACTTAGAACAGTGCTTGGTACCTAAGAAGAACTTAGCAAATGTAAGCTAAAATTATTACTGCTATCACTAAATACCAACCTGTCACATCCACCCTGTCAACTGTCTTTTGTTCCAAGGGGGAATGTACTAGTATGTATGTGCACTGGCATAGAACTGTGATCAGAACCTACTGTACAATTCAAAGCAAATGATACTCTCATGGATCTGTGACCATGTGCAGATGTGATGGACAGCAACCCACTTTCATTTATCCATTCATCCTTCCATACATCTATCCATTCAGAATTTATTGAGCATCTCCTATGGGAGAAATCCTATGCTTCAAACCTAAGCTGAAGTGACACATAATTGATTTGTTAAAAAAGACAAAGAAGAAAAGGAGGTGCTTAATAAACATTTTTGGTGATTATGGAATAGTTCTAACACTCAGTCATGAGCTTCAAAAATGTCTCTAGGACTGTGTTATTTCTCCAGAGTTATCAATGAACCAGGCACCTGCCTTATGAAGTCCTCATCCTGCTAAGTACTTTTTAAACAGATTCATAAATATTGTTGACTTTCATCCTTTACACCTAATGTCTCAAGGTACAAAACAAAAGCTCGGTATAGTGACTGTCATGACTGGTGCCAGGAAGAATGCCATTGCCTAAGTGAGAAAAACTTCTACCTCCAAGTAACAGGGATAGGCAGAGAGTAGAGATGTGTGCACAGCAGGCCAACTTTTTAGCTGGCGAGAGAGAAATTTTTTGGGAGAGGATCTGGTGTAGGGAGGGGGCTTATACTGACGAGCACATTAAAACAAGGAGTAGGAAAAAAGTGTGGAGGAGGAAATGATAGTAAATCTGATGTCAGTGGTGATAGCAGATCTTACTTTGGCATAGAAGACCTTTTAGATGAGTGTGGATGGTCAACATTTAAGATCAACTACTGGAATGTTTGGAAGTGAGGTATTCAAGGAGCATTTGCTATGTGCAATGTGTTTTATAACATAAGATAATTATCAGCTTGCCCTGGTGTATCTTACAATTTATTTAGTCAAAATCCACCCACACAATATCTTCAGAAAGCAAGTGGAAGAAATAGTGAGGAAGTAAGAATGCCGTGGGGATCTGAGATGGTACGTGAACTCCACGCTTAGAGAACATTCATGAGGGAGCTAGAAACTGAACTGCACTGAGTAGTGGTTGGCATGCAGGAAAGAAAGGAAATACCACCAATAGAGGAATGACAGAGCACTAGAAAGGAGGTGGTGGGCTGACTAGGCAGTAAGAGGTTGGCCTGACTGGACCACCACGAGAAATAAGGCTTAATGGGAGAGTGGTGCCCAGAAAGAGACAGGCACTAAGTAGCTCATTATTTTCAGGTCAGTCACAAGATAATATGGCTTCATTTCTAGGTGCTGGAGATTCTCATTCCGTTTCACTAGTCCCTCCCCTGACCACTTTTTTTCATATCTTGTTGTATTTCATCTCACACACTCTAGGCAAGGGGAAAAATATTAATGTTTCAAAAAAATAAACTAGCTCCCAACAAATTTTCTCGGGCTCCTCTGAATAACTACCACACACCCTCCCAGTCATATCTTTACATGATTTTCATTTAAATTGGCTCACTTACCTGGCATTTCCTGATGATCTAACCTGTCACTGGTGCTCGAGCTGATACTGTGATTGCTACTGGATATTTTATACTCTGGAATGAAAAGTGGTAACAATAGAGCCTCTTGTGTTTTATGTTTTGTCAAATGCTGGGTATATTTCTGGCATTTCGTACGTAACAAGTGTAACAAAGCAGGCCCAGGCCGAAGGATATGGCATCTGCTGGCCTCTGGCACAACAAAGGTGGCAAGCCCAGTGGTCTCTGACCTGTAGGACAGTGATAGACGGCCCTGGGAAATGAGGCTTTTATCACAATCTACATGAAAAAAGAAATAGTGCCTCCAGTGTATCTCCATGAACACTAGAAAAGCCTGAGTGGAAATAACCTACACCCAGGAGACAAGTGCTTTGCTTAATGAGGGTTTTAATCCTACAGTTGCTCTCTGATAGGTGTACATTGCCAAGCATAGAAACTTAGAGTCACTTAAAATTACTAGGGTGTATGGTGTTAGGGAGTGTTCTAATTTCATTCTTTTACACGTAGCTGTCCAGTTTTCCCAGCACCACTTATTGAAGAGGCTGTCTTTTCTCCACTGTATATTCTTGCCTCCCTTATCAAAAATAAGGTGACCATATGTGCGTGGGTTTCTCTCTGGGCTTTCAATCCTGTTCCATTGATCTCTATTTCTGCTTTTGTGCCAGTACCATACTGTCTTGATTACTGTCACTTTGTAGTATAGTCTGAAGTCAGGGAGTCTGATTCCTCAGCTCTGTTTTTTTTTCTTCTCAAGGTTGCTTTGGCTATTCAGGGGTCTTTTGTGTCTCCATACAAATTTTAAGATTTCTTGTTGTAGTTCTGTAAAAAATGCCATTGGTAATTTGATAGGGATTGCATTGAATCTGTAGATTGCTTTGGGTAGTATAGTCATTTTCACAATATTGATTCTTCCAATCCAAGAACATGGTATATCTCTCCATTTGTGTCACCTTTGATTTCTTTTACCAGTGTCTTATAGTTTTCTGAGTACAGATCTTTTACCTCCTTAGGTAGGTTTATTCCTAGGTATTTTATTCTTTTTGTTGCAATGGTAAATGGGATTGTTTCCTTAATTTCTCTTTCTGGTCTTTCGTTGTTAGTGCATAGGAATGCAAGAGACTTCTGTGCATTAATTTTGTATCCTGCAACTTTACCAAATTCATTGATTAGCTGTAGTAGTTTTCTGGTGGCATCTTTAGGATTCTCTATGTATAGTATCATGTCATCTGCAAACAGTGACAGCTTTACTTCTTCTTTTCTGATTTGGATTCCTTTTATTTATTTTTCTTCTCTGATTGCTGTGGCTAAAACTTCCAAAACTATGTTGAATAATAGTGGTGAAAATAAACTCAAAATGAATTAAAGACCTAAATGTAAGGCCACACACTATAAAACTCTTAGAGGAAAACATAGGCAGAACACTCTATGACATAAATCACAGCAAGATCCTTCCTGACCCACCTCCTAGAGAAATGGAAATAAAAACAAAAGTAAACAAATGGGACCTAATGAAACAAAAACTTGCACAGCAAAGGAAACCATAAACAAGACGAAAAGACAACCCTCAGAATGGGAGAAAATATTTGCAAATGAAGCAACTGAGAAAGGATTAATGTCCAAAATTTACAAGCAGCTCATGAAGCTCAATATCAAAAAAACAAACAACCCAATCCAAAAATGGGCAGAAGACCTAAATAGACATTTCTCCAAAGAAGATATACAGATTGCCAACAAACACATGAAAGGGTACTCAACATCACTTATCATTAGAGAAATGCAAATCAAAACTACAGTGAGGTATCACCTCACACCAGTCAGAATGGCCATCAGCAAAAAATCTACAAACAATAAATGCTGGAGAGGGTGTGGAGAAAAGGGAACCCTCTTGCACTGTTGGTGGGAATGTAAATTGATACAGCCACTATGGAGAACAGTATGGAGGTTCCCTACAAAAGTAAAAATAGAACTACCATACGACCCAGCAATCCCACTACTGGGCATATACCCTGAGAAAACCATAATTCAAAAAGAGTCATGTACCACAAAGTTCACTTTTAGCTCTATTTACAATAGCCAGGACATGGAAACAACCTAAGTGTCCATTGACAGATGAATGGATAAAGAAGATGTGGTACATAGATACAATGGAATATTACTCAGCCATAAAAGAAATGAAATTGAGTTATTTGTAGTGAGGTGGATGGACCTAGAGTCTGTCATACCGAGTGAAGTAAGTCAGAAAGAGAAAAACAAATACCGTATGCTAACACATATATATGGAATCTAAAAAGAAAAAAAGGTTTTTAAGAATCTAGGGGCAGGACAGGAATAAAGATGCAGACGTAGAGAATGGACTTGAGGACACTGGGAAGGGGAAGGGTAAGCTGTGACAAAGTGAGAGAGTGGCATGGACATATATACACTACCAAATGTAAAATAGATAGCTAGTGGGGAGCAGCCACATAGCACAGGGAGATCAGCTCGGTGCTTTGTGACCACCTAGAGGGGTGGGATATGGAGGGTGGGAGGGAGACGCAAGAGGGAGGAGACATGGGGATATATGTATATGTATAGCTGATTCACTTTGTTATAAAGCATAAACTAACACACCATTGTAAAGCGATTATACTCCAATAAAGATGTTAAAAAAAAATCAATCATCCTTGGAAGGCATTACTTCGACTGTTTACTAAACAGAGCAAGTAGAGAAAATGGATCCCACAGTGGCTAATGTTAATTTTTTCTTCCTTTTTCTCCCCCTAATCAAATATAGCTTTCTTTTAGAAGTAAAAAAATTATAATAATAAAAAATAAAATAAAGTTTCTAGGGTGGTAAACCTAAGATGAGTAGAGATAGTTTCAGGAGACAGTCTTTCAGTTAGAAAAAGAAAAGAAGCTGTTGACCCTTGATACTCATTTAACACAATGTTTTAATCAAGAATAGGAAGGTAATAAAGATTAAGAACTTCCTTTCAAATTTATTTTGGGAGACTGTTTTTGCTGAAAAGGTGTCTAATGAAAAATTTTATTACTTCTTGATGTTATAAAGTATTTGCAAGCTGTTACTTAGACAACAGAAATGCAGAATTTTGTTAACCAACATAATAGTGGTTTTTTCCTTTTGCTTTTTATAGACTAAATGAAAGCTTTAAGAGATTGGCTACTATTATTTTCTCCATCTGTTGAAAAGGATGTATATCTTCATCTTTACATCTAGGGAGAAGGAAGTATCCATGAAAATGATGAACTTTAGAGGTTGCAGTAATTTATGTGGTGACCACAGTGGTTAGAAATGTGATTGACTAATATTGTACAAAATCATTATAATCCATTACAGAGATTAAAAAGTTGAATTCATGCAGTAAACTGACTACAAAAGAAATGGACCAGTTAAAGAATATTTTAGAATGTTTTGATTGCATGAAAAATCAACATGATGGTTGTCTTAGGTAATTATTTGTTTTTCCTCAAAAGTAAAATAAAAAAAAAAAGTAAAATGAGCTTGTCCTTCATGAATGTGGACTACTACCAAAAGGGTTAATATTTCCAAAACCTTCAGTAAGATTAGGTCACATGAAAACAAATGCCACAGCCCATTAAAAAAGCAGGCATTTAATTTTTATGGTGTATATTTAAATCTACACAAATCTATGGTTTAAAAAGAGCCATGTAATTTAATTAGTATTAATCAGTGTTGATTTAATAGAAGGCAAAAGAAAGTTCCTGCTCTCTGTACATTAAGGAAAACCAAAAAATAAAACCCAAGTTATGATAGATGGATGCACAGTCACTTAAGCCCCCCAGATTTAATCTAAAGACTTAATCAACACTGTCTAAAAGGTTATATTATATTAGTACTAATACAGCTAACCAAACCAAAAGTATATTTCTACTTTCATAAAATTTAAGAGCTTAATTATTTAGGATTCAAGATAAATTTGGCAGCATTAAGGAAATGTAGTATATTCTAGTACAAAACATCTAAAATGTTGCGAAAGGCCTCCGACGGAGACTCAAAGGCAAATATAGATGAATAATAACCTCATACATTTCCTTGAATCAATGGTGATTCTAATATAGATGAATAATAACTTCATACATTTTCCTTGAATCAGTGGTGATTCCATCATGTGCCCATTTGACCAACTTGTACTGAGCACACACTATATGTCAGGCATCATGTTAAGCATGGAAGTACACATATGTTAGGATGCATTCACAGAGCTATGCAGTAGACAAGTGAACAATTACAATACCTGTGGGTCAAGAACCTTGAAAGAAGAGCACACAGGTTAGTACAGGACCATGGAAGGACATCCAGCCCAGCTTAGGAGGAATAAGAAAAGGCTTCCCAGAGGAGGTGCTGCCTGGTTGAAACCTTGTAAAAGAATTTACCACAGGTTGGGTCACTTGAAATCGTTAGAATGAATGCAGTTTCTGTAGGGCGCATAATACTTTTTAAAAATGTCTCGTGGCAGGGAGACGCAAGAGGGAGGGGATATGGGGATATATGTATACATATAGCTGATTCACTTTGTTATACAGCAGCAACTAACACACCATTGTAAAGCAATTATAAAGATGTTTAAAAAAAATGTCTCTTCTTCCGTTACAGTGTGTGTTTTGCAAGGACACATTCATTTTTTTAGCCCATTTTGTGAGCTCTATTGTGCTGGTGTTTTATGCAAGTTGATGATGAGTGACTAATGAAAACAATGTTAGTGCATTGTTGCTGCATAAGTGTAATGTGATGTGGTTTTGCACTTAACAGAAGCTCTAGTTGTGAATGTTCACAAAAAGCCTCTTCTGTGATGAACTGCTTTTAGTGAGTCTCACCAGTGGTTTTACACCTGCAGAGCATTGAGGGCCGGGCTGAATTTTGAGAGGACTGAAATTGCTTCATATTGTGATCCTAAATGTATATTCACTATATTCCATAGAGCATCCCTTAATAAGTATTTTATGACTGGGAAACAAATAAACAACAACAAAACAAACAAACAATAAGAAGAAGGAAGGTCAGGGCAGTACAGGCAAAGAGAAGAGAATGTAAGGATGGTGAGAGAAGGCAGGGCGTGTTCAGGAGTGTAGGGCATTGCTCACTAGGGCAAGAATGCAGAGGACTGGGTAGGAAGCGCACAAGGTGAGGTTAGAGAGCAGGTGGGGGCCCCTATTGACCTTAAGTTGCTTCAATTCTCCAGAAGATACCAGAAAGCTCTTGAGGGATTTAATCTGTTTTTCAATAAGTTCCTTTTGGCTTTAGTGTAGAGGATGAATAGGAGAGTGCTAAACTGGGTACAGGGAGATCAGTTAGGAGAAATGACACCAGCCTGGACCCAAGTAGGGGCAGTAGGTATGGAGAAGAGAGTACCCGTTTGAGAGACAAGTCTTTAAGATATATAATTAACAAAAGTTTATCAGCGATTTAGTTTGGAGGGGTGTAGGAAGGAAGAATGGATAGACTCCTAGATTTCCTGCTTGAGTAATCCAGGGCCTCAAATGATATGGTCAGGACTTTGAAACTTGGAGGGAAGGATGGCTGTCAGCAGTATGCCAGCAAAAGAGGTGCTGCTTTCTCCTTACATCTAGTGTCAGTTGATGGAGGGATGCTGACTGGACCAGGTCAGGCTATGTGTCTGCCTGACACATAGTTACTTCCCATCAGGACCACATGGAGTGAAGAAGGAATTTCCCAAAGAAAAGGGAAGCAGAAGAGGGGGTGGGGTGGGTATGTGAGAAAGAGTGTGGAGCAAACAGAAACAACAGCTACCATGGTCTGCTGTACAAGCTGAGTGTAAGAGTCAAGAGAGATGTCTGATAGAAAATTATGGCTATGGATACGGAAGTTAAGAGAGTTCTGGACTAGAGATCAATTTGGGTGTCAACACTGGCAGATAGGCCTGAATATGATTGTGCAGGGAGAAGTCAGAAAGGGAAGAGAAGAGAGCCAAAGATGGAATGCTGGAGTGAGGAAAAGAAGTCCCCAATGGTCCAAGATGGAATGGTCTCAGAGATGGAAGGAAAACCAGAAAAGCAGTGTCACAGCAATCAAGGGTAAAGACAATTTCAGGAGAGTAGACTTAACAGTGATAACTGCCTCGAAGAAATAGAGATAAAGCATTTGGCAGGTTGGAGGTGACTCTCGTATGAACCAGCTCTGTGGAGGTTCTAAGCAGGTATGGGAAATCAGATTACAGAAAGTTGATGAGTGAATAGAAAGGAAGTGGAGACACAAATACAAACCACTCTCCTGAGAAGCTTGACACTAAAGAGAAGGAAAAAAGAGTTTATAGCTGGAGTTGGGGTAGAAAGAGCTAAACATGTCTCTATAAGGGAAGAGAAGTGGTTGAGTAGGAGATGTGAGACAGGTACAGAAGAGTACTAACAGAAAGGTGCAGTACTGCTCCTAGAAAAACATTTTTTTTTCTAAAGCAAGTTCACTTAAACCCAAATGTGCTCAAAGGAAACCATGTGAAAAAGGAAAACATTTTCAAGAACAGGTCAGATAGGATTAATAAACTCTGGGACAGGAATATACACAAACACAACCAAAAACATACAAGGGAAAGTAGGCTGCTGGATAAAACCTCAAATGAGTTAATCCACAGCACCAAAATACACTGTGTTGTCTAGCATCAGTTCTTACTCATCATGAGGACATACCTAGTCATTATGGGCAGAGGAAAACACAACCTGAAAAACATGGAGAATACCCCAAACAGACAAAAGGCACAATTTGTAGAAGCTTGGGTAAACTAAGCATTATTTTCAGCTGTGGAAACATAGCATGATACCTTGGGGAACTTACTGGGGCCTGAAAAACGACAAAAGTTTTGAAATTCTATTCCTTTGCTTTTGGGAAGTCTCCTGTATAGATAATTTCATGATTTATTTCATTGGTTCACTCAACCATTCAATGAATCCTGATGGAGGATTTATTATGCGCTAAGCATAGTCTGACAGAACATCAACAAGAGAGCACAGGTTCTTAAGGAAAATGGGGCGGTGGCTGTGCTTGGAAAAAGCATATTCAATTCACCTACTGTCTTTGGAATAGAAAATACACAGTAAAACCTGTCACAATTCTTCTTGGCTGTTGGAATATAGAGAGGATACTGTGTAAAAGACATTGTAGGGCACATTGGCTTTAAAAGGTGGAGAACCACTGGCCTAAGGATTCAGGTATTTCTCTTTAGAAAAGATTCAGTAAGATGAAATCTGAAGATTCATTCCTCCTCCATTAAATTCAATTTCTAATTACAGGCTATGAAGCAGGCAAAACAAGGAGAACGTGTATGTTTATGGAAATATAGATATAAATGCGATTGACTATTAGCTCTTCAGTGTTCTTACCAGTTTAGTTCCCTTCTCTTAATCAACCCATTTCTACTACTGCCCATAACTTTAGGGTTAGGAACCTCAAATACCTATCTGAGATAGCAACTTCTAGATTTGCCTCATAAACAGGAGCCAAGTCTCCTGAAAGGGGAAGAGGAGAGCTTAGTGTTACTGCTTTAAGCTGTGTTAAGTGATGGTTATAGCTGGCATAGTGTGAGATAGAAAACGAGATACAGCCTGTTTCAGGCTCAGAAATACACATTGATAAACACATATTCTCATGAAGATCCAAAACAAGGATGGCAGGGGAGACTGTAGGAGGAAAATAAGTATTTAGGCTTTGTCTTAGCCCAACTGCCTGTTTGCTTTTCTGCATCCATTTCTGCCTCTCTGGTCCTGAGAAGGCCTATTCAAATGACTAAGCTAACAGTGCCACACAGCATTTGAGTGTACAGCGTACCCTGTAGGTGTAAGAACTCGGCTTTGTTTTGCCCTCGTTCTTGAACAAAAACTTCTTCTTTGTTAGCCTCCCAAATGTCCCTTGTCGTAATGCAGAAATACATTAATTGTGAAACAAAATAAATTATGTACCTTTTGGGAAACAAAATTAAAAGAAAAAAACCATACACATAAACACACATATGCACGATGAAACTGTTCCTTCTTGCATGTGTCTCAGAGTTATAGCCAACACCTGTGGCCACACAAGGGGCAGACTTGGCAGCTGCAGAACCCAGATGTCAGACACTGGATTGTATGTCCCTGGCAGCACTCCTAAGTGGGAGGCCGTCTCCTTAACTGACCTCTGAAATGGTCTATTGTCTGACTCCCTCTCTGGCCTGGGTAGTCACTAACAAGCTGTCTGTGAGCCTGGCTCAGAGTTAGCATACTGATGGGTTGTTCTGGATGCAGTTATCCTTTGCCTTACCTTTGATTGTAAGGAATTTATTTCCTTTGTAGGGGTGAAAATTGGGACTGGGCAAATTCTTGACAAAGAACTATATTCAGGTTTCTTCCAAGGACAAATAAGATGCTTTTTACTTTGATTGGTATTTTTCGTCACAGAAATTGGATGAGATCAACTTTATGTTTTAGCACATAGTGTTTTGGTTAATCAGAAGTAAAAATAAGAGTTTCTTGGGCACCTCCCCCCTCTGATAAAAGACTGAGTTTCCTTATACTGCTTCTTAAAATTACTTCTCAAAGGTTGAAAATGAACCATTTCTTTCTTTAGAAACTTAAGGAGCTACAACTTTGTCTTTGCTATTACTAAAAAAAAAGTGTACCTACTGTAGAGAAGAGCTCTTTGTATCATGAATTCTCTTGGTTCTTTAAAGAGGAACATGGTTACACTATAACCTTGCCTCCACACCACTTGCTGAAGAATGGCATTATGTGTAAGATGCAATCATCACGGGAATGAGATGGGAAAAGGCCAAGTATCTAAGAGGGCTCCACTCACAATGCAACACTTGTAGCCTTGCAGGGAAGGTCTATTGTGGACACAGTTACAGTCATGGCCAGTTAAGGAAAAACACATCTGATATTTATAGGAAGATGAATTCTGGAGAAACTATAGAATATATTATCATATCCAATGTCAAATAGTATTCATCTGCACCACATAAAATGTTCCAAATTATCTTTATTGACTTTTATAAAAATGTAAATATGTATCTTGGCCACCACTGATTTATATTTGGGGGGGAAAGGGATTGAATATTCATGAGTTCCAATATGAAAAAGTAAGTGATTGAGAAAGAAAGAAATAAATAGATAGATAGGTAGATAGGAGAGAAGAGGCATATCTCTCATAGGGAAGAATTCCAAATAATTTATGTGGCTATTCACCCCTCAAGAAGGTGAAGCTTAATTCCCTATCCCTTGAGTGTTGGCTATGCCTTGCGATTTAATTCCAAAGAGTAGAGTTTGAAAAGGATGGGGAGAGAGGTACTTTACAGTGGAGAAACCTGGCGAACACGACCTTGGCCAGGTGATAATGGTTAACATCAATATGTCATGTTGATAGCATGTATCCTTGATATGATATGATCTTATCGAAGGGCACTTTACCTTTGCAGTCTTCCTCCCAAAACCCATAACTGTAGTCTCATCATTTGAAAATATTAGGTTAAACCCCAGTTGAGGGACATTCTACAAAACACTTGACCGGTACTCCACAAAACTGTCATGGCTGTCGTAAACAAGAAATGTCTGAGAAATTGTCACAGCCAAAAGGAGGCTAAGGAGACATGACTAAATGTAAAGTGTTATGCTGGATGGGATGTTGGAAGGGCAAAAGGACATTAGAAGAAAACAGAAATCTAAATAGAGTGTGGACTTTAGTTAATAGTAATGTCTCAATTACTTAGTTGTAGCAAATGTATCGTAGTAATGTAAGATGTTCAAAATAGTGAAACCTGGGTGAGAGGTATACAGGAACTCTGCACTATTTTTGTAACTTTTTAATAAATCTGTAACTATGTATTCTAAAATAAAACATTTCTTAAATTAAAAAAAAAAAGGTGATCAACGTATTGCTATATTGACTGTAGCAGAGTTCTTATGCATCTTTCTTTTTCTCTTTTTCACCCCAGCTACCCACCAAACTATATGGCATAAAGAGTCTTTTTCCTGACACATAAGAATTCTCTGTCTTTCAGGCCAATGTAGTGTAAATGACGTGAAACTTATTGTGAAAATTTTAGATTTCCCAATAATATTTAGGTCATGCCCTTAGTAATATGACACTAATGCTCAAAAGATAATATCCACAAACCCATATTTCTCAACAGCTTAAAAGGTGTAACATCCTTCAGCCACGTATCCAATATACTTATATTGCATGTGAATATTATTAATGACATTATTAATAAGACAATGTATTAACCTCTGAAGGTAACATACTCTTTGTTAGATTACAGTGTTCATTTATTGATCAGTTGTTATCATGAGAGGTAAGGGGGTAGGGTCCATACACCACTGTTTTAGAACATGGATGAGATTATTCCTTTGCTACTCCATTCTGTCCTTTAGAATGATAATCAGGTCTCTGGGAATTTTAGAAAATATTTCTTTCTACATACTGTTTTCTTTCTTCCTTTTTTTTTTTTTCCTCCTGAGTTTGCAAGACTTAATTGCATCAGCATCAGCCAAATAGTTGTTGTTATAAGATGTTATAAGGGAGTGGTGTTTTGTTTTTTGTTTTGTTTTGTTTTGTTTTGATGGTTAGCATTTTTTAGCAATGTAGTATTCATTAATCATTTAAAAAATTTTTATTTTATATTGGAGTATAGTTGATTAACAGTGTTGTGTGAGTTTCAGGTATACAGCAAAGTGATTCAGTTATACATGTATCTATTCTTTTTCAAATTCTTTTCCCGTTTAGGTAGTTACAGAATATTGAGCATAGTTCCCTGTGCTATACAGCAGGTCTTTGTTGGTTATCTATTTTAAATATAGCAGCGTGTACATGTTAATCCCAAACTCCCAATCTGTTACCCCCCTCAACCTTCCCTGCTGGTAACCATAAATTCAATCTCTAAGTCTGTGAGTCTCTTTCTGTTTTGTAACTAAGTTCATTTGTATCATTTTTGTAGATTCTGCATATAAGCGATATCATATGATATTTGCCTTTATCTGTCTGACTTACTTCACTTAGTATGAGAATCTCTAGGTCCATCCATATTGCTGCAGATGGCATTATTTCATTCTTTTTAATGGCTGAGTAATATTCCATTGTATATATGTGCCACATCTTCTTTATCCATTCATCTGTCAATGGACATTTAGGTTGCTTCCATGTCTTGGCTATTGTAGGCAGCACTGCAGTGAACACTGGGGTGCATGTATCCTTTCAAATCATGTTTTTCTCTGGATACATGCCCAGGAGTGGGATTGCTGGATCGTACGGTAGCTCTATTTTTAGTTTTTTTAAGGAACCTCCATACTGTTCTCCATAGTGGCTGTACCAATTTACATTCCCACCAACAGTGTAGGAAGGTTCCCTATTCTCCACACCCTCACCAGCATTTACTGTTTGTAGGCTTTTTGATGATGGCAATTCTGACTGGTGTGAGGTGATATCTCTTTGTTGTTTTGATTGGCATTTCTCTAATAATTAGTGATGTTGAGCATCTTTTCATGTGCCTCTTGGCCATCTGTATGTCTTCTTTGGAAAAATGTCTATTTAGGTCTTCTGCCCATTTTTGGATTGGGTTGTTTTTTGGATATTGAGCTACGTATCTTTAATCCATTTAGGTCTTTATGTTTGCATATGGTGTTAAAGAATGTTCTAGTTTCATTCTTTTACATGTAGCTGCCCAGTTTCCCCAGCACCATTTATTGAAGAGACTTGTCTTTTCTCCATTGTATAGTCTTGCCTTCTTTGTCGTAGATTAATTGCATGCACCTATGGGTGCATGAGTTTATTTCAGGGCTTCCTATCCTGTTCCATTGATCTATATTTCTGTTTTTGTGCCTTTACTATACTGTTATGATGACTGTAGATTTGTAGTATAGTCTGAAGTCAGGGAGCCTAATTCCTCCAGCTCCGTTTTTCTTTCTCAAGATTGCTTTGGCTATTGGGGGTCTTTTGTGTCTCCATACCAATTTTAAGATTTTTTGTTCTAGTTCTGTGAAAAATGCCATTGGTAATTTGATAGGGATTGCACTGAGTCTGTAGATTGCCTTGGGTAGTATAGTCATTTTGACAGTATTGATTCTTCCAATCCAAGAACATGGTATATCTTTCCATCTTTTTGTGTCATCTTTGATATCTTTCATCAGGGGCTTACAGTTTTTGAAGTATAGGACTTTTGTCTCCTTAGGTAGGTTTATTACTAGGTATTTTATTCTTTTAGATGAGATGGTAAATGGGATTGTTTCTTTAATTTCTCTTTCTGATTTTTCATTGTTAGTGTATAGAAATACAACAGATTTCTGTGTATTAATTTTGTATCCTGCAACTTTACCGAATTCATTGATGAGCTCTAAAAGTTTTCTGGCAGCATCTTTAGGATTCTCTATGTATAGTATCATGTCATCTGCAAACAGTGACAGTTTTACGCCCTTTTCCAATTTGGATTCCTTTTACTTCTTTTTATTCTCTGATTGCCATGGCTAGAATTTCCAAGCTATGTTAAATAAAAGTGTCGAGAGTGGATATCCTTGTCTTGTTCCTGATCTTAGAGGAAATGCTTTCAGCTTTTTACCATTGAGCTGTAGGTTTGTCATATATGGCCTTTATTATGTTGAGGTATGTCCCCTCTATGCCCACTTTCTGGAAAGTTTTTACCATAAATGTGTGTTGAATTTTGTCAAAAGCTTTTTCTGCATCTATTGAGATGATCATATGGTTTTTATTCTTCAATTCGTTGATGGGGTTTATCACACTGCTTGATTTGCGTATGTTGAAAAATCCTTGCATCCCTGGGATAAATCCCACTTGATCATGGTGTATGATCCTTTTAATGTATTGCTGGATTCAGTTTGCTAGTATTTTGTTAAGGATTTTTGTGTCTAATGGCCTGTAATTTTCTTTTTTTGTGATATCTTTGGTTTTGGTATCAGGGTGATGGTGGCCTCATAGAATGAGTTTGGGAGTGTTCCTTCCTCTGCGAGTTTCTGGAATAGTTTCAGAATGATAGGTGTTAACTCTTCTTTAAATGTTTGATAGAATTTGCCTGTGAACCTACCTGGTCCTGGACTTTTGTTTGTTGGGAGTTTTTTTTGGCTACATTGGGTCTTTGTTGCTGCACATGGGCTTTCTCTAGTTGTGGCGAGCGGGAGATACACTTCGTTGCAGTGCACGGGCTTCTCCTTGTGGTGGCTTCTCTTGTTGTGGAGCATGGGCTCTAGGCATGTGGGCTTTAGCTGTAGCACGTGGGCTCAGTAGTTGTGGCTCATGGGCTCTAGAGTGCAGGCTCAGTAGTTATGGCGCACGGGCTTAGCTGTTCCGTGGCATGTGGGATCTTCCCAGACCAGGGATCGAACCCATGTCCTCTGCACTGGCAGGTGGATTCTTAACTACTGCACCACCAGGGAAGTCCTTGTTGGGAGTTTTTTAATCACAGTTTCAAATTCAGTACTTTTGACTGGTCTGTTCATATTTTCTGTTTCTTCCTGGTTCAGTCTTGGGAGATTGTACCTTTCTAAGAATTTGTCCGTTTCTTCTAGGTTTTCCATTTTATTGGCATATAGTTGCTTGTAGTAGTCTCTTATGATCTACTTGTATTTGTATTTCTGTGGTGTCTATTGTAACTTCTCCTTTTTCATTTCTAATTTTATTGATTTGAACCCTCTCCCTCTTGATGAGTCTGGCTAAAGGTTTATCAATTTTGTTTATCTTCTCGAAGAACCAGCTTTTAGTTTGATTGATCTTAGCTATTGTTTTCTTTGTCTCTATTTTACTTATTCCTGCTCTGATCTTTATGATTTCTTTCCTTCTACTAACTTCGGGTTTTGTTTGCTCTTCTTTCTCTAGTTGCTTTAAGTGTAAGGTTAGGTTATTTATTTGTGATTTTTTGTGTTTCCCGAGGTACAATTATATTGCTATAAACTTCTTAGAACTTCTTTTGCTGTGTCTCATAGGTTTTGGATTCATCCTTTCATTTTCATTTGTCTCTAGGTATTTTTTGATTTCCTCTTTGATATCTTCAATAATCCATTGGTGGTTTAGTAGCATATTGTTTAGCCTCCACGTGTTTGTGTTTTTTACAGTCATTTTTTCTTATAGTTTATTTCTAATCTCATAGCATTGTGGTCAGAGAAGATGCTTGATCTGATTTCAGAGTTCTTAAATGTACCAAGGCTCACTTTATGGCTCAGCATGTGATCAGTCCTGGAGAATATTCCATGTGCACTTGAGAAGAATGTGTATTCTGCTGCTTTTGGATGGAATGCTCTATAAATATCAATTAAGTCCATCTGGTTTAATGTGTCATTTAAGGCCTGTGTTTCCTTACTGATTTTCTGTCTGGATGATCTGTCCATTGATGAAAATGGGGTGTTAAAATCCCCCACTGCATATTATTGTGTTACTGTCGATTTCTCCTTTTATGGCTGTTAGTATTTGCCTTATATATTGAGGTGTTCCAATGTTGGGTGCATATATATTAACAATTGTTACGTCTTCTTCTTGGATTGATCCCTCAATCAATATGTAGTGTCCTTCTTTTTCTCTTATATTAGTCTTTATTTTAAAGTCTATTTTGTCTGATATGAGTATTGCTACGCCAGCTTTCTTTTGGTTTCCATTTGCATGGAATACCTTTTTCCATCCCCTCACTTTCAGTATGTATGTGTCCCTAAATCTGAAGTGGGTCTCTTCTAAACAGCATATATACAGGTCTTGTTTTTTTATCCATTCAGCCAGTCTATGTCTTTTGGTTGGAGCATTTATTTTTTAATTTTTTAAAAAGTATTAAAGAAAATAACTTTACTTAAAAAATTTTTTATTGGTGTATAGTTGATTTACAGTGTTGTGTTACTTTTTGCTGTACAGCAAAGTGAGTTAGATATACATATACATATATACATATATCAACTCTTTTCGGATTCTTTCCCATATAGGTCATTACGGAGTAGAGTTCCCTGTGCTATACAGTAGGTCTTTATTAGTTATCTATTTTATATATAATAGTATGTATATGTTGATCCCAATCTCCCATTTATCCCTCCCCCACTTCCCCCCTGGTAACCATAAGATTGTTTTCTACACCTGTAACTCTCTGTTTTGTAAATAAGTTCATTTGCACCATTTTTTTAGATTCCACATATAAGCAATAATATATGATATTTGTCCTTCGCTGACTTACTTCACTCAGTGTGACAATCTCTAGGTCCATCCATGTTGCTGCAAATGGCATTATTTCGTTCTTTTTTATGGCTGAGTAATATTCCATTGTGTATATGTACCACTGGTTGGAGCATTTAATCTGTTTATG
Source organism: Balaenoptera borealis (assembly GCF_965194805.1). Classification (NCBI taxonomy): domain Eukaryota; kingdom Metazoa; phylum Chordata; class Mammalia; order Artiodactyla; family Balaenopteridae; genus Balaenoptera; species Balaenoptera borealis. Next base: position 68,101,530 of record NC_138864.1, read on the forward strand.
TTTAAGGTAATTATCGATATGTATGTTCTTATTGCCATTTGGTTGTTTTGGATTTATTTTTGTAGGTGTTTTCTTCCCTTCCTGTTTTGTTCTCTCCTCTTGTGATTTGATGAGTAACTTCAGTGCTGTGTTTGGATTCCTTTTTTCTTTTTTTGTGTGCGTGTCTATTGCAGATTTTTGGTTTGTGGTTACCATGAGGTTTTGATATAGCAGTCTATATATAGACAAGATTGTTTTAAGTTGCTGGTCTTTTAATTTCAAATGCATTTCCAACATCCTGCATTTGTGCTCTCCTCTTCTCACAATTGCTGGTTTTGATATCATATTTGTGTGTGGATGATTTCCTACCTTTACTTTATGTTTGCCTTTACTGGAGCTTTCCCAGTCGTAATTTTCTTGTTTCTAGTTGTGGCCTTTTCTTTTCCACCTAGAGAAGTTCCTTTAGCTTATGTTGCAAAGCTGGTCTGATGGTGCTGAATTCTCTTAGCTTTTGCTTGTCTGTAAAGCTTTTGATTGCTCCATCAAATCTAAATGAGAGCCTTGCTGGGCAGAGTATTCATGGTTGTAGGTTCTTCCCTTTCATCACTTTAAATATGTCATGCCACTCCCTTCTGGTCTGCAGAGTTTCTGCTGAGAAATCAGCTGATAACCTTATGGGGATTCTCTTGTATGTTATTTGTTGCTTTTTCCTTGCTGCTTTTAAGATTTTTCTCTTTGTCTTTAATTTTTGTCAATTTGATTACTATGTGTCTTGGCATGTTCCTTCTTGGATTTATCCTGCCTGGGACTCTCTGTGCTTCTGGACTTGGGTGACTGTTTCCTTTCCCATGTTAGGGAATTTTTCAGCTATTATCTCTTCAAATATTTTCTCAGGTCCCTTCTCTCTCTCTTCTCCTTCTGGAACCACTATAATGCCAATGTTGGTGCATTTAATGTTGTCCCAGAGGTGTCTTAGACTGTCCTCATTTTCATTCTTTTTTCTTTGTTCTGTTTTGCAACAGTGATTTCCACCATTCTGTCTTCCAGCTCACTTATCCGTTCTTCTGCCTCAGTTATTCTGCTATTGATTCCTTCTAGTGTATTTTTCATTTCAGTTATTGTATTGTTCACCTCTGGTTGTTTGTTCTTTAGTTCTTCTAGGTCCTTGTTAAACATTTCTTTAATCTTCTTGATCCGTGCCTCCATTTTTTTCCCAAGATCTTGGATCATTTTTATTATCATTACTCTGAATTCTTTTCCAGGTAGATTGCCTATCTCCACTTCACTTAGTTGTTCTTCTGGGGTTTTATCTTGTTCCTTCATCTGGGACATAATCCTCTGCCATGTCATTTTGTCTAATTTTCTGTGACTGTGGTTTCCATTCCACAGGCTGCAGAGTTGTAGTTCTTCTTGCTTCTCCTCTCTGCACCCTGGCTGTCTAAGAGGCTTGTGCAGGCTTCCTGGTGAGAGGGACTGGTTCCTGCCCACTGGTGGGTGGAGCTGGGTCTTTTCCCTCTGGTGGGCAGGGCCAAGCTAAGGGGTGTGTTTAGAGGGCTGTGGGCTCAGGAAGACTTTAAGCAGCCTGTCTGCAGATGGGTGGGACAGTGTTCCTGCCCTGTTGGTTTGGCTTGAGGTGTCCCAGCACTGGAGCCTACAGGATGTGGAGTAGGGCCATGTCTTCGTAAGAAAATGGTGGCCTCCAGGAGGGCTCACGCCAATAAAGTGTATTTTAATAGAAGTAATTTACAATGTTTTGTTAATTTTGGGTATATAGCAGTGACTCCATTATACATACACATAAATTTTTTTTCAGATTCTTTTCCATTACAGGTTATTACCAGATATTGAGTATAGTTCCCTGTGCTATACAGTAGGTCCTTGTTGTTTACCTATTTTATATATAGTATGTATTTGTTAATCCCCAAATCCTAATTTATCTCCCCCAACCCCGCTATACCCTTTGGTAAACCCTACGTTTGTTTTCTATGTCTGTGAATCTATTTCTGTTTTGTAAGTCAGTTCATTTGTATCATTTTTTTAGATTCCACATATAAGTGATATCATATGATATTGGCTTTATCATACTAAGTAAAGTAAGATAGAGAATCTCTAGGTCCATCCATATTGCTGCAACTGGCATTATTTCATCTTTATGACTGAGTAATATTCTATTGTGTGTGTGTGTGTGTGTGTGTGTGTATATATATATATATATATATATATATATATATACCACAACTTCCTTATCCATTCATCTGTTGATAGACATTTAGGTTGCTCCCATGTATTGGCTATTGTAAATAGTGCTGCTATGAACAATTGGGGTACAGGTGTCTTTTTGAATTAGAGTTTTCAATTTATACTGTTTTCAATTTATCATTTTACTTTGAGAAAGAGAAAAAAAGTGTTGGTGTCAATGAATGTTTACTTAAAAAAACTATTTGGGTTTCCAGAATTGTTAACAAGAAATGTGCTCTTGTTAATATTTAATGGTATGATTTTAAAAGTTCAGTTAATCAAAGTTTAATTAAACAGATTAACAAATTGGCCAGAATCTCCTCTCTAATTCTGTTTTTAGGAAAGAATGCAAATGTCGTTAAAGAGAGCTGGAAAAAAAAAGAAAAAAATCATGGAACTTCCTGAATGTATTTTAGGGTTAACAATAAGATTCAGTAAAATTGCTTGTATATTCTATACCTACAGTACTTTTACAATGATAACTTGTATTGAGGAAAAGGACCATGATGCTTGATAAGGAGAGGGAAAAAAGTGTTCCCTATGGAATTCTTAACTAAGGAATTGCAGAAGAGTCAACCAACATATTTTAGCAATATTTTTATTAGTGAGGTATTTTGTATAGGAAAAAATAATGGGGCAGGAGGGATCTACAATATAAATGTAGGTAGCTATATATTTTTATATTACTCGTTAAGCAGTTCAGTTAGTATGTATTTTGCATTTCATTAGACTGTTGTATGTGTGGTTAGTAATGAGAATTATAAGAGCTCCCTTTCCCAGAACACCTATGGTGTGTTCGAGATTTATGCTGCCAGGCATTTGACATACACCATCTAAAACCTAACATAACCCTGCAAGATGCATACAATTACTATTTAACTGGAGAAGGAACTAAGGACACAAGAAATCAAGGGACTAACTCCAAATCCCACAGCTTGTAAGTGAGGGAGCCATTACAAACTCTGGTTGCCTCAAATGCACCAGAGCATACAAGCTTTGTTATAATCCATATTATAATTATTAACACTATTAAAGGAAATATTTATCACTAACTAGGTGACTTAAATCATTTAACCGTTCTAGGCTTCAGGTTTCTCTTTGGTAAAATGGAGTTGGCTAGTTGATTTGTAATGTTCTTCCAGTTTTCAAAAAGTAAAACATTGATTTAATATAGAGTAAGAAAATTAAAATGGACATTTTTACAATGTTTTTTGTTAAAAATAGGTCATTAACACTGGCCTTTACTAAATCTTGTGATGATGGGGATCTACCTTAAGATGTTCAGGTGATTTTTCCCAAATCTCTAGTCTTATTAAGCCAGGACTAGTGATCTTACCATTTTCTATGTTATTCCTTAAAACTTACATATAAGAGGAAATTTCGTAATTTTCTCTGGACTACAAAAACTATGTACTTAAATCTTGGCCTTTCAAAGAATCAATAACTTGCACTCAGATATGAATAATGCAAAGAAAATCATTTTTCTGATCTGAAAATAATAAAAATATCAGTTTTTTAAAATTCATGTTTATTTAAATATCTTTTATAGACAAATGAAAATACAAGCATATTTATAACATGGTAGACATACATATAAATGAAATGTATAAGTACTTTAGACAAAATTTAACACATAGACAAATTGATAACATGCTTACACTTGGCTTTAACATTGGCTGTACATTAACACGGATATTAAAAAAAAAGATGTTTTCACAAAAACTGCTATAAAATGGTCACATTTGTCTTAGTAATAAGTTAGATTTCTTAGACTGATGTTTTATGAAAACTATGTGAAGCTCTAATTTAATCATTCACCTCATATGGTAGCATTATTTGTAAGTGAAGCATATTTCCGTCAATGGAAATGTACGTTTAACTTTTAAATAATATAACATTTTATCAAGACCATGCCACATATATTAAACAAACATGCATGACACATTAACACTTGAATAACTCATGTACCTTTATGCACAGTATTTAGTTTTGCTATGGCACTCTACCTTTGTGAAAAATATATTTAAGATTTGGCACAGAATCAATAAATTGTATTGCCACTCATCAGAACAAATGTGATTTAAATTTTCCATGGCATAGAAAATGCTCTGTCACAATTTACCTCTTCCCTTTACAGTTTATGGACCAATGGCAATTTTCTATTTTAGTTGGAATAAATAACAGATATTCACGAACTAAAAGTCCTGTTTAGGTGTTTTGCCTACACTCTAATTGGAAATGAGTCAGTTGCACTTTTTGTAGCAGTAAAACATTTCCATCTGTATTATGGCCAACGAATTTCTAAATAAGGGCTTTATCAGCAATAATACATATCATTATGAGATGCTTTTCTTTGGGAGGCAGAGAGGTTGAAAGGAAATATGGATCTCTTCATAAACCGGGAACATAGGTGGTAAGGAGAACAAATGCCAACTGAGGCAGAAGCAGGGAACGTTCTTTGGAAAGCTGGTGAGAGAGCAAACCGTGAAGTAGCAAAAAACAAAGGCAGGAACTCAGGACTCCATCAAGGTGGAAAAGACTGCCATGGGATTAGGAAACCAAAATCTGTCACTCAAAAGAAACAGTATCCAGAGCATTCTTCTTACGGCATTCTTATATCAGCAAACTACCATTGCTTTCTAGGAAAAGTTGTAAATTTCCACATCAATGTCTAAATCAAGACTGAAGAAATTAAGCTAACTAACTAACTGCCAACTTTTTTCTTTTTTTTTTCTGAATTCATTAATAAACACAGTGGAAGGAGAAAGGGGAAAACATTAAGTAAGTTTCTTCCAAACCAGAGAAGAGAAATCACACTCCCTCTAAGTGGAGACTTCTTCAGTTTCTCGTGGTAACTAAGAAAAATGCCTCAGTTCTTTTTCACAGTTTTTCTAAGATAAATGTGAGGTGTTGTATTTTGAGAGACCGGTTGACGGAATCTACTCCTTCCATAAAACCTTGATAAATTAATATTTGTATTTATTATTAGGGGGAAAAGGAAGTAGTAGATCTTAAGTTTACTTTTTATACAAATATGCTTTATTCTAAAAAAAATAGAGCAATGAATGTAATATTATTTGCTTTATGATCCTTGCTTTTCTGAGGGCCTTTAAGGGCCTTTAAACAGGGAAATGTCAAAAAAACATCACACAGGTTAAATAAAAGAGGCAAACTTTTGCCTTAAAGCTGTTAAGGTGCAAACAGACATAAAGATTACGAACCATAGAGCACTGAGTTTTCAAGAGTGAAATCATACCAAAACCTTGATAAGTTTTCGCTGACATCATAGGAGAGTAAGTGGTCGGGAAGGTCACTGATGGTGCCCTGCACGGCCAGCACATGCGGGGCCAAGGTGAAGGGTACGTCGCTCAGAAGCTCGGCCATTAATGAGCTGTTTTCCAGAGTCTGGCCTGCCTTATTTTCCATCTCGGGGCCTGCTACAGTCACACTGGATGAGTTTTCTTTGCCAATCTAAAAATACATATATACTTAAGTCATTTAGACCTTATGGACTTTGAGGTTATATGGCATTAATATATCAAAATGTGGCATTAATATATCAAAAGTGATTGAGAAATGTGGAATATATAAACATTCCCAGATTAGAACGCAGCTATTTACTTACTTGAGAAATAAATCCATCTATATCTCTACTAGGTTTTATTTTATTTTTTTTTAAATTTATTTATTTTTGGCTGTGTTGGGTCTTTGTTGCTGTCGTGGGCTTTCTCTAGTTGCAGTGAGCAGGGGCTACTCTTCGTTGCGGTGCACGGGCTTCTCACTGCAGTGGCTTCTCTTGTTGTGGCTCACAGGCTCTAGGCACGCGGGCTTCAGTAGTTGTGCATGGGCTTAGTTGCTCCGCGGCATGTGGGATCTTCCTGGACCAGGGCTCGAACCCGTGTCCCCTGCATTGGCAGGTGGATTCTTAACCACTGCGCCACCAGGGAAGTCCTCTACTAGGTTTTAAAATGAATCCTAAGCCCTACTCTTATTCAGATGGACCACCTACGGACCCCTCCAATACAAATGGGCCCTCTTGCTGTTTCGCTAGCCCAGATAATGTCCACAAAGTCTTTCTCTGCTTTTCCAAATCTGATGTCAGCTTTCAGGCTCCACAGAATCCCCAGCTTCCTTCTGAAATCTTATATCAACATAGTTCAAAGTGACCTTGCTCACTTGAGAATGACCATGGGGCAAATTGCCCAGGATATTATTTGGCATTTCCTTTACATGTCCTTGCTAGTTGCTGTTTCACGTGCTTATGTCTTATCCCCAACTAGAATCTCGGGTCCTTGAGGGCAAATAATCTATTTTACCTATCTTTGTGTTCTCTGTCTTGCAAACGTTACTGCTTTACCCTAATACATACTTGGGAATTTACCTCTAATGTGTACCGTACATAGTGGTTGATAACCTGCCTTTTGCTGGAACTAAAATCCTGTTATGTAAGTTATTCAAATAAGAAGAATCGATACATCTTGTTCAATTTCTTTTAAAGTTGGTATGTCTTGCATACAGGAGTTTACCAAAAGACATGCAGCACTAGGGTGTTCATAGTAGCACTCAATGCAAGCCCTGAGCTGGTAGAGTGAGCTGGTATCCATTCATCAATAGTAGAATGGATAATAAACAGAAGTATATTTACAGCAATGAGAACGAACAACCTGCAGCTGAAACCTAACTCAAACCAGGTCAGGCAAAAATTTATTCCCCCCCCCCACCCCCCAGTCTCATGGAGAATCAAACTCCCGAGTCTTTACAAGGCCCATTGTGATCTGGCCTCGGGTACTTCTCTGGCCTTAGCCCGGCTGGTCTGTCCTTGCTCAGGCCCCTCTAGTTCCACTGTCTCCTTGCCGTGGCTCGTGCACAGTCAGCCTGCTTCTGCCTCAGGCCTTTGTTTTTCCAGATCCTCCGCCCAAGAGGTTCTTCTCCCACATAAACACAGGGCTCTTTCCCTCCCCTCCTTCCCAGTGGTGGCCCAAATGTTACCTTCTCAGTGAGGCCTTTCCTGTTTCCTGCCACCTCACCTCGCCCACTCCAGCATTCCCTGCCTGCCTCTCCTCTCCATAGTCCTTGGCACCTGGTTATAATGGTATATAATTTATTCTGATTATCATACCTCAGAAGCTTAAGGAGTTTTTGTCTCTCATGTTCACTGCTGTATCCCAAATGCCAGGATGAGTGTCTAGCGTTCAGTAAATATTTGTTGAATAAATGAAAGCAGACAAGACTTTTGCCTGAATAGGGCTTATATTATAATGGCTATAAATGCTGATAAATTCCTATCTCTAAATCTGGAGGAGAATGATTTTCTGTGTAAGAAATAACAATTTTGTAAAACTTTTTATGGAAGTGCGAAATACAAACAGAAAGGAGGTACATCATAAGTGTATAGCTGGCTAAATTTTAACAGGCGAAACACCTATGAGCAACCGCTACCCAGATCAGGAAATAGAAATGACCCTATTTCTATAGGGTCATAGAAAGAGAGTGGTGCTCTCTTTCAGTCACAGTCAACTCCCTGACCCCTAGATCACCATTCCGACTTCTAACAACATAGACTGAGTCACCTATTTTTATATTTTAAATGAAGGTAATCATACATTTTTGTTTGCAGCTTTTTTCACTCAACAGTATATGTATGAGATTCATCCATGTTGTTGCATGTGGGATTAAAAATTGTTGAAGAACATATTTTTGCAGAGGAGATACATTCTGACTGATGGCTTAAAAGAATTCTTTGGTTGCCATGTTGACAGCAGGCAGTGAGGGGTACAGGGCCAGGGAAGGAAGTAGGAAGACCAGCTGGGAAAGAGAGATGATGGTGATGTGGATTAGGGATGTGATAGTAAAGGTGAGAGAAAGCGGTTGGGTTTTGGATAGACTTAAAGGTTAAAGTCAATAGGATGTGCTGATGGAATAGATGGTGGGGTGTGAGAACAAGAGTGGAGTCAAGTATGAGGCCAAAGTTTTTGGCTTGAGCAATAAGGATGGGTTCTCCATTCACAGGGATGGGGCTTGGACAGGAAGATCACGAGTTCAGTTTTGGATGTTCCCTGTGCCTAGCAGACATCTACGTGGAGCTGTTTGTTAGTGGGCAGAGGGATGTAATTCAAGTCTGGAGCTAGTGCAATCTGGTGGAGAAAGTCGGCTTGGTGTGTGTTTAAAAGAGGATGGGAGGAGAGAAAGTGAAGACAAATACGAGAACAGACTATTTTCCAGACATTATGCTGTAAACGGGAAAAGAGATATGGCCAGTAGCTGGAGAGGGAAGTGGGGTCATGAGGGCTTTCTCTTGATTTTTCTTTTTCTTTTTTAAGTTGGGAGAAACAATGTCTGTTTATATGCTAAAGAGAAGAAGCTCCTAAGAAAGGAAAACTCCACGGAGATTCTGTAGAGAAGGAACTGCTCTCTTCACAGGCATCCCCCAACACCTAGAACAGAGGCTCTCAAGAAATACCTGTGTAGTAAAATGACTCTGGATGAATGAAGTTACCAAACACATCCCTATCAAGAGTTGTTTTACAGCTTCATGTGAAAATAAAATACCAGAATACTTTTTCTTAGGATGGCAACTAGAACAAATGTAACCTCACCCGGTGATGACAAAGCTTTTTAGAAAGGTCCATGTATGCAACGAATGGACAGAATCTGCTTCCTGAAACCTGACTGGGATTTAAATAGTAAGTGTCCCTGGGTCAGCCGAGAGCACAGGTATCAGTGAGTAATGATGCCACAATTCCAGCTTCTTTAAAGGGCATCACTATACACTGGTTTCCTCAAGATTACAGATGCACCAGGGCTTTGGTTACCATGGGCCAGCATGGCAGAGTGTTTAAAAACACAGAGCATAGAGCTAGACTACTTGGGTACAAATCCTGCCTATTAATAAGCAAATGGCCTTGGACAAGTTATTCAACTTCTCTGCGTCTGTTTCCTTAGCTGTATTAGGAAATCAATAGTAGTACCTATTTCATAGAATTGTTATGAGAATTATATGAAGTAATATAAGTAGTAATTTATGAGTAAGCAGAATAATGCTTAGCACATGTTAAAAGTCAGTCATAAATAAAAACTTTAGGAATGTCAGACCCCTCTTGGCTTTAGATAAAGTCTAGGATCCATCCATTTCTTTTGTTTTTTTTGACAGTCACGGATGGTTCAAACAATCTTACCTTCCCCTCTCCTCTTATATCTTGTCTTCTCTCTTAATCTCATGGGCAAATGTTCCCTAGATCTGTTGATTGCATCCCATACTTGAACTTTCTTCTCTCTCTCCCTGAGTACAGAATGTTCTCCAGTTTCATTAGCCAAATCATCTCCTTTCTTAAACAAAAGCGTTCTTAAAATCTCACCTTCTCCACTAAAAAGGAGGTATGTTAACCCGGAGCACTCTGCTTTCTAAACATACAACTTCTAAGGTTTACCTCTCTGGCAGCAATAGTTATTCCTTTGTTCATGCTTTTATTAATGCTCTTCCCTTTCCTTTACAAATCATTCTTGTCTGTCAGAGCATAATTCCTTGAGGACAGACTATATCTAGTATAATAAAGGAATTGAGCCATGTGGTTTCTTGTTCAAGGTCTCCTGATAAAACTGCCATATGCCTTGAAGGGGGCTGCTTCATCCACCTGGGCCTCAGTTCTCTATTCTGTAAAATGAGTGGTGAGGGGCAGAAAATGATGATGAGGGTGGTGATGGTGACAGCAACTAGCATACGTTGAACACTTACTTTGTACCAGGCTCCACCTAAGTGGTCTAAGTATATGAACTCACTTAAGTCTTGCAACAGTAATGTAGGGCGTGTCCTATTACTAGTCTCATGTTAAAAACAAGAGGACACTGAGGCACAGAAAGGTTAAGGAAGTTGTCTCAGGTTACACAGCTAGCTAGTCTGTGGTAAAACTGAGAATCAAACTCAGTGTTCTTGAAACTTCTATATTCTAAGATCCTGTACCTTTCAGCCATGCTTTGGGTAGACTGGCTAACTGGATGAACAAAGCCTCGAAAATTTAGGGGACAGTACTGGAAAATATGACAGTTACTAACATAGCACCTTGGCTTAATTTAGAAGGAAAAAACGACTCTACTAGCTTTTACCTTTAGGAAGAAAGGATTGAGAAAATCATTAAGGTGACAGATCTTAGACTGAGGAAGGATGGAAAAGGAACTATAATTTAAGAGATATTTATCCCTGGAAATGAATCTACCAGTAGCCTGGATAAACCATGGGGGAAACACCATGGACAGTGAAACAAGATTGTCTATGAGTTGATCATGGGTGAAAGGGAGAGACAGGAAGGTACGTGGGCATGTACTACAGTATTCTTTCTACCTGTGTATATGTTTGAAGACTTTCCATAATAGAAAGTTTCCAAAATTTAAATTAAGTTAAAAAATACTGTGGACACAGTGTTCCACTAAATGCCTCCTAGAAGGCTCTGCATATCAGCGGTGCTATATGTCTTACTCCAGTATCTATTTCTTAACCGTTGGCTAGAGTGCCACGTTCCAGTCTCCAAGGAGGCTGCCTGCCCTCTTGGCAGCAAGGGTGAGTGCCATGATGCAGCTGCTGTTGGCATGCTGAGAGTTGGAAGGGGAGAAATTATAAGACAAAATCAGAGTAAGTCACAAAGAAAATGGGAGTCAAAATTCAAGGACCCTACACCCACTAACCCTGATCACTGAGTCCCTAGCTTGGCAGCCAATGGCAGCAGAGGTGGGGGGCTGAAGGCTGAGACAGGTGCATGAGTGCCCCTGCAAAAAGCAGCCTTCTCTCTTAGACACAAAGTCTTTCAATCTCTTTCATTTGCATAATACAATGGGTCTTTAAAGGGAAGAATGAGTATGTTAACCACAATGGAGCAGGAAGAAAAGAATCAATTAACCTTATGGTTAATAGCCAAATTAAACAAAAAAATACTTCAAATATTATGTTCATAAAGCATATTTGTTACTTTTGTGATTAATCCTGTTCACAGAAATGCTGCTATGATAATATTCTTGAATGTAAGTTCCTTCATATAATCTAGCTTTAATACTTCTTTTTCAAATTAATGTTTGCCCTTACACGGGTAAACATGGGTATACCATGTCAGAATCTTTTTTCATCTCAGGGAGAAAATAAATTTCCTTATTTGTATCACGACAACAAACAAAGTTTACAATTAATCAGCTGTTTTCATGTTTGTATAAAAATTATTTCTTGTTCATCAGTTAACCTGTTAAAAATGGGCTGGCCAGGTTTATCTTGGGTTCCTTACATTCTATTATCTTTGTTTCGAATAATTCAAAGTGGTTTATAGGCACTATTCTTCCCTTTCTTGCAGAAGGGCTGTAAAAAATCATGAGGTTCAATCTGTAAGATCTTCTTAGAGCTTAGGAAAAAACACACTCCAAGAGTACAAGGCACATAACACTTTTTAGTAAAGTCTTAGAAAAATGAAGTCACTTTCCCAGAGCAACAGAAGGTTAGTGGCATCCTTGTGAACCTCACTCTTGGGTGTTTGGAAGCAAGGAAATGGAGGTTTAAGAACAGACTACTACATTTTTCCTGGCACAAAGGCTCCACTAACCGCCATGAAATCTATTAAGGGGAGCCAACTTTGCAAACCCGCTAACAATTTGGAGACTTCATCTACTTAGCCATACCAGACTAAAGTATGAATAGTTTATTAATATGAACATCACCTATATTTGGCATCTTTTAAAACCTCCTGCCTTTTTCTGCAACCCGTGTCTCAGATAAGTAGAGATAAAATAGTGTCCTATAAAAGCAAAATACTGAAGCATTAAAATTTAGAAACCAGCCTTAACCCCAACAGTAACAGAACCTATTAAAAGAACATGAAACCAAGTACAAAACACCCATCTATCACATTCAATTTACATGCAAAGAAGGTAGCTATATCAACCATACTTCTAGGAAACGAATTATAGTAAGAAGAGGTAATATCCAGCTCTGACTGTCTATGCCTTTAAATTCTATGTCTATAAATAAAAGACATGTTCCCTTGAACAATAGCCTGAACAGGGAACACCGTCACTTTATCTCCTCAGATAACTATCCATTCTATTTTGGCTTCAGCTGCTATCTATCTGCTTGCGTTACATCAGCGTCTTGATGGGGGTAGGGTAGGGGGCAAATCTGAGTCAGAAGCATCAGGGGACAAGAGGTTAGGAAAAGGTGATACAAGCAATGGCACAGTTAAAGCAGTACTCAAGCTTCTTATTTTTTCTAAGAGGTTACTTGCCAATAAATGTCCGGCTAGCTGATAAAAGCCAGAGGATTGGGCTCTGCCACCTACATAAGTCCTAAGTAATAGTCTCCTTTCAATTGGGAGAAATTATATTGCAAAGGTAGAGACTATTTCCTGTTTTTCTGCAAATCCCCACTACCCAGAACAGTCATACCTGCACATGACAAGCACCCATTAAATATTTTGAATGGTGCTGAATCTGGTCCCTTTGTTCCTCCGATACCCTAGACGTGATTTTTAAATTAAGGGGTTGGTCCAAAGAAGCAAACAAAAGCCCAGAATACTTTGCCACTGATACAGATAAATTAGGCAGAAGAGAGCTGAAATCACTCAAAACTTCTGTGTTCCATGTGACTTGGGCTCCTAGTTCAAGGATACTACATATTTTGGTAGCAAACTAAGAGGCTAGATTAGAAAGCAGGTATTTTCTTTGCTCCCCTTTCTTTCTGATTTATGACATCATTTCAGTTTACATTTTGGTTCATTTCTTTTGTTTCATTATTTATTTGCTCCCCTTTTCTCTTCTTTCTTTTTTCCTCAGTGTTTCCACCTGCTCAAGCTTCCTGATTCTCCCATCTTTCTTTAAAAAAGAAAAAAAGTTCTCCTAACTTCCTCTTTTCAGAACTCCAGCTGACTGTAAGTGAAGAAGGAGAAGCAAGCCGGCTGTCACTTGCTTCTGTAATCTGTTCCATGTATTCTTGGAAAAGTGGCTTCACTAAAGCCAGAAAATCTTCTGTACTAGCCAACTGGAGTGGGGGAGCAGTGGAAAGAGGAAAGAGGAGCATTTTAGGAAATGAACCTGGAAGAAACAATGTGTTCAGTGTGGGATCCTGTTTAATACTGGTTTTGAAAATACAAAGGGCTGTTCCAGTGATTTTTTTGAAAAAATATTTAAGAAGTTTATAAAAATTCGTGATCTTTAACCTTAAGCTGTCCAGACATCTCCTATTTTCCCAGTAAGCCTCCCCCATTCGTTCTTTACGGCACGGATTTCACCGCTTCTCTTCTCTCGCCAACACCATCACCTTCCTCCTTGCTGTCAGCAGGTGGCTAGCCTCCTACTTAATAGAGAAAATAGGAACCATCAGCTAAGGATCTCCTCTACCTGCTGTATCCAAAAGACTTATCTACATTTGAAGCCATCTGTGCTGCCCTCCTCCTGCCCAAAGCGAACCCTTCCCCGGTGCTCCACATTCATCTTGGCCCCACTCTTCGAGGACATGGCTTCATCAGTCAGCAGGTGTCCCCTAATTGCTCATCTTTCATATAATCAGTTCACCATTTACAGAAAATTCTCCTCAGGTCTATATGGCCCATTGACATCTCACCCACTGAACTCCCCTCCCACACTATCTTTCTACTTTGTTTCTCAGACGGGCTGAGACCATTGCTGACACTGGCTATCTGCTTCATTCCTCACCCACTGCCATCTGCCTCTATCTCTGCCCCTCCACCGCCACTGATTTCTCCAAGGTTACTCATAATCACTCTTTTGCTAAACTCAGAAGATGACGTGAAGTGCTAAACTTACAGGACCTCTTCGTTGCACTTAAAACAGGTGACTCTTTGAGTTTTTATTTCTTGGCTTCTGTAACACTTGTTAGTTTTTCCTTCTGTCTGTTTTTTTGCCTATTTCTGAAATGGTATTTTCCAGGGCCTCATTTCTGTCCCTTTATTCTTAGTCTCAACACACTTCCCTGGATGAGCTTATCCATATCCAAGGTGCCTACTGCCCTACTCCTCCACCCAAAGTACATAAGTATGTTGATACATGCGTGTGTACACACACACACACACACACACCCCAATCTCGAACCCAGCTTTCTATCTAGAGCTCCTAACCCATATGTTCAAACCCTATTATACATTTTCTTTCAGATATTCAATAGGGATCTTAACTCAGTGTGTTCTAAACCTTGCTCTCATCTTTTCCCTCAGTCTACCCCAAACCTAATGCTCTCCTAATAAATATTTTCTGTATTGGTGAAGGGTACTAACACAGTTGCCCAACACAGAAACCTGAATTATCTTTGACTTCTCTTTCCCTCTCACTTCCTCTATTCAGTAAATGACAGTCCTACTGACTTTGATGTTTTTAATGTCTCCCCAAGTCCATCCATTTCTCTTTAGGTCCACGGTCACTCTCTTAGTGCAGGCCACCAGGGCCTCCTGCCGTGAATGTTACCAGAGCTGCCCCCTATGCTACATTCTCCCTATCACTGGTGATGTCTAAAACACATGCTCTTCCTTGCTTAAAACTCCTCAGTGCCTTTGGAGAAAAGCACGAACTCCTTATCATAGCACATAAGGTATGATCTGGCCTTGCTCATCCCTCCAGTTTCTTTTATTACCGTTCTCTAAACTCTTTACTCCATTTAAATGATTGCTATTATCCAAACATGCCAGGCTCTCTTTTTAGCTCTGAGCCTTGTCTTATTTTCAATTACTTTTGCCTAAATTAGGACATCTTTCTCTCTTTTACTACTCCCTTCATCTTGCCTATAGGATGCACTTCAGGACTCTTTTAGAAAGATTTCCGCAACTAACTCCTCAAACCTGGGCCATGTCCCTGTCCGTGTGTTCCCTTAACAGTCTGTGCATACCTCTCTCACAGTATATATCATACTGGAATCGAATTCTCTGTCACCCTCATAAAACTATGGGCAGCTCAAAGCCAGGGACAATAGATTTCCTCTCCATTTCCCTAGCAATCAGAGCAATGCCTGGCTCATGATAGGTGATCAATACATGTTTAGCGAATGGCTAAATAATTTAAATTTCTTCATATTATGTTAATCCTGGATTTCTGCATTTGTTTGTTTTTTCCTAATAAGACTTTACCACCTCTTTTCCACAATATCACTGACATGTGATACATGTCAGATAGAACTTAAAACTAGTTTGAGACCCCAGCTACATCTATTTCTTGAAGAAAGAGATGGGTTGTTCTTGACTTGCCAAATGAACCATTTCACAAATAAGTCTCCCAAAGGAAGCTCAATGAGGTCCTGCCACAATAGAGATGAAACTGTTTGGGAAATATTTTTACCAGAGACCTACCTTTCTTTCACTGAGAGAAGGACAGAAGCTAACCTTAGCTACTCCAAATTCCCCTTAATCAACTGTCTTAGTCTGTTCAGGCTGCTTAGACTAGGTAGCTTATAAACAACAGAAGTTTATTTCTCATGGTTCTGGAGGCTGAGAAGTCCAAGATCAAGGTGCTGGCAGATTCAGTGTGTGGTAAGGCCTGCTTTCTGGCTCACAGACTGCCCTCTTTTCGCTGTAACATCAAATGGTAGAAGGGTCCAAGGAGCTCCCTGGGGCCTCTTTTATAAGTGCCCTTATCTCATCCATGAGGTCTTTACCCTTGTGACCTAATCACCTCCCAAAGGTCCAGCCTCCAAATACTCTCACACTGGAGATTAGTTTCAACATGAGAATTTGGGGGGGATGCAATCAGTCTATAGCTTCAACCTGCCTTGCTTAGGAGCCAGTATTTCTCCACAACTATGTGGTACAGTCTGACGGAGCTTCAGGGCAGCCTGTGCTTGGGGGCAGGGGTATGGGGTACAGGGCCAGCAACAGGGCAGCAGGACTAGGTAAGCAGTGTAAGGGGAGGAAAGCCTGAGAGATGACAGCTGAAGAGGTGGGTAGGAGAGGGGATGGGGAGGTAAACACCATTTATTTAGTTTCTGTTCACCTCTGTTAAAGAGAAAAGCCTCTTTCTTCTTTGGTTTCCATAAAGAGGGATTTTTCTTTAAGCACCCTGGCCTTCTGCCCACCCCCTACTCCTCCCCAAGGAGGTAGAATGAGTTACCTGGTTGGTGGAAGACAGCCAAGGATCCATGTTTCTAGATGTGGGAAATTGAACCACCCAAGATCCTGAGGCCTGGGGAAAGTCTCTTTCTCCTTCTCTCTCTACTTGGACGAGGGGAGACAAGTAACCAGGGTAAGAGTGTGCGCTGTGCTGACTTAAACTTTCCCCACAGTCTAGACATGAGTTATTAGGACTGTGGAAGTCCATTTTAGCTGTTACACCAAGCCGCCTCCTCCAACCTAGGCTCTTTCAGTCAAAAGGGGGAGCACCATCTTGTTTCTCTGTTTGCTGGCTCTTTGGTCTTATTTCTCCATTGGCTCAGGATGCAGGTGAGGAAAAGCAGTGCCCTGTATTAGGACGTTAGGACCCCACCAATTTCTACTTCCCAAAGCAACTCTATTTACATTAAAAAAGAGAGGCATCTTAAACACACCAAAAAATAGAAACAAACCAGCAAAACCAAAGTCATGCAGATATGAAATGATCTGGAAATTTAAAATATAACAAAGTAATGGTTTTTAAAACTTATGTGCCCTATAATGCTCTATGAAACAACTTATTGGTATGATTTTATCAGTTTCATAATTCAGTTAAATCTATGAGATCAGAAAAGTTCTAATCAGAATCTTGGAAAAATGGCAATTAATATTTGTTTAGTGCTTTACATGGTTTTTGAAGTTGTCTCACATGTTATTTCATTTGAGCCTCACAAGCCACTAAATCTGATTGGGAAGCTATTGCTTCTATTCTCATCTTCCGAGGCTCAGAGTTTAGTGATTATCTACGGTCACACCACTACGAACTGACAAAGACTTGTACTCAGGGTCTCCTGACTTAGAATCTGATGTTCCCACACCAATACAAAGGTCATCATCAAGAGAAATAATTTTAAAGTTTACCTGTCTGGTTGTTTTATTTTTTAAAGAACTTAAATGTAACAATTTGTCTACGGGCAAGTGTTTTCTGGAGTAGAGGATGAAGTTCCAAAAATACAGACTGTGCCACTCTAGAAACAGCGTTTAAAGTAACGGTTCAGCTGAGCATCTTATTACTAGGTTAAATGTACCAAGCTGGATAAAAACTGTAATAGCTTAGAAAACTGTAGCATCTGATCACCGCCAAGGTTACACAATGGCTTAGGCTTTTGTGCACAAATTCTTCAAGCTTGTTATGCACGCCACAGTCCTGAAGAATTTGATATCGCTTATTAGTCACACTGGAACCTACTTAACTTCCCATTTACATAGTTTTATTTATTTCAAATATCTATTCAACTTCTTCAGAATGCAATGCAACAAGATCATATTTTTTCTAGGTAATTTCAAGGGAAAACGATGAAAAATGATCTTGCACATTTCCTCAGCACACTGACTATTAATTTCATTGTAATGATTTTCACTTTGTAAAACAAAGTACTTCAACTGTCTGCATATATAATCAGAAAGAAAATGGAATACTTTTCTATTTTTAAAGCTGGTAAGAGAATATAAATATATATATTTGTTTTTATATAACTAGATGTTTAAATGTATATAATTAGATGTTTATAATTAGATATAAAACCATGTTTTATACTTATATCATATTGATTGAATGGAAATAATACCATAGGATACTAGGAGGAAATACAAGAAGAAAGTAAATCTAAAAATATTAAGTAATAGCTACATGCTGGCTTTTTTGGCATGTGCTTTGATGAAATGAACATTTAATAAATTCATAACCTAAGTATAATATACATTTTTAAGAACAGACATTTAGATTTTAATCAATTCATGTTAAGGTTGTTGTTTGAAGACAGAAAGCTAATCTATTTTGCTGCTCTTTTAACTGCAAAATTTATATTTTGTCGTTGTTTTATCATTATTGTGTAAAAACATAAATACATAATTTTTAGTACGCACTTCAAATTGTCATGTCCATAGCCAGAATTCAAAGACAATTATCAGTAGGATCTCATGCTCACACTGCATATAAACATCTTTCTAATCTCAGGAAACAAATAATTCTTTACGAAATAGAAAAATACTAGTTAAGAAAAGCCTTAGTTTCTTTGTAAATTGAATTTGATGTGTGGAATGGTCCACACGCTTGAAAATACTATGGCTGGTGAATACACAATTGTACGTTTTCACACACAGATGCAAGTGAAAAAGAAATGCATCATACCAAGTTGAGTACAGAAATTATGAAGGTAGGCTAATTAAATTCCACTCAGAGGGCATTTGAGTGATAGTGTTACCTAGGTGTGCTGTACCTAACCCAGAACTCCACTAGAAAAACAGTGTTTGGAAAACTGAAGAGGTGAGCAGAAAGCTGTGTCACTTGACTTTGGCTCTCATTTGCAAAAAGGTTATATTTCAAAATAGAAGATGGGGCTGGAAAAGTAAACACAGCTGTGTTTTCTCCACCCCAGTGTGAGAATGAAGGGGCTCTTAGGAGTGGCAGGAGGCTAAGTCCCTTCTAGGTGCACACTCAGAGCCCCAAATAGAATGCTATTATTTCATTTTATGGCTAACTCAGGATAATATTTTTTATTGTGGTAAAATATACACAACACAAAATTTATCATCCTAACCATTTTTAAGTGTATAATTCAGTGGCACTAAATACATTCACAACGTTGCACAATTAACACCATTATCCATCTCTAGAACTTTTTTATCATCCCAGACAGAAACTTCATTCTGCTCTTGATAATAAGCAACAAACATTTAGGAGTCGAATACGAAAAATACAGGCAGGTACTAATCTTTTAATAATTCACCATTATATTATTAAGAACTCTGACTATATTTTCTCAGGCCAATGAGTCCACAACAGAGATGAAATCCTATATATCTTCAATAAACAGATGCAGGAAAATTATTATTATAGTATTCCTATTATAATTAGAATAACAATAAATAAGATAAAACATATGAAAATTATCTTGAATGTCAGTACTTGAAAAAAGGCAAATTAAGTTGTATGAGCTGAACTTTCGTAGAGAATCTGAAAGGTACTTCAGAGCACTGTCAAGACTGCTGGCCTAGGTTTGTTGTGGGGTATTTTAATTAGAAGTATCTCTAGGAAATCTGGAGAGCTGTGTTCATTAAGATTTTTTTGTTTTACTCCCATAAATAGTAAGGTGACATGGTAGAATTTTCCTGAAGTTAAGTGGCAAAATCTGATAGAGAGAAGGGGTATAAGAAAGATGTATGTGCATGAAAGAAAGCAATTCATTGGAAGTGAGAATGACTGGTTATCAGCAGTGAAAGTGAGAGTACAGTCCGTCAGCTAAGTGACAGAAATGGAAGATGGGATGTGATAGGAAGAGCGTCACACAGCTCCTTTTTTGGCCACCAGGAGACTTTACCATGGATCAACTTGGTTTTCACGATAGCCAACCCAGGGAGCAGAGAGGCCTCATGGAGGGTGGGAGGAAGAAGTAGCATCATGTAAATCTAGGACCCAGCTATTTGCATGGTGGTTCTTGGTAATCTGAGCACTAGTTTCCAAAGATCTAGTATTTCACCAAAGTTTCTAGGTAGTCAATTTTCAGAACACAGTACAGATTTTCCTTTAGCCTTCTAGAAATCATTGCTATGGCTTCAACTGCCAAAGTGGCCTAAAAATGAACACCTGTAATTTCCAAAAGTGTTCTTAAATGTACAGATTCTACACTCAGAATCCAACAGAGCCTGTTTTCCCCTCCTATGCCTTTTTTGCAGGTGAGTTGATGATGGGAATTCTCTGAAGAAAGTAGATAATTTATGGCTACCCATGAGGATGGAAATAAGGGTTTAGATTATGAACTCTGATATATACTAATAAGTAAATTATATTAGTTACTAGTGACTAATTATATTAACTTCATTTTGGTTCAGTCCTAATGTTCTAATAGTGTACTTATGTCTACTACCACAGATAGTTCACATTTAATGAGCACTTATTTGCCAGTCACTATTCTAAGTTTTTTACCTGTGTTATTTAATTTTTCCATTTAAGAGATGGGAAATACTGAAACGCAGAGAATTTAGTCTAACTCTAGAATTAGACTTTTAGCTGCTATTCTATTCTGCCTCACAAGTACAACACAGTCTAAGGAAACATCACTTCGTGCCTTTTTAAATGTGGCTTCTAAAGACCAAAAAAGTATCTTCTCCTTCAGAAAGGGTTGTAGTATACTTTTCTAATAATCATACTTTCTTTTTCTTTCAAAACAAAAACAAAAGCACATGGGATGGTAAGATACCAATTAAAAAAAAAAAAGGAAAAAACATTGGGTGTTGTATTATGTCTCATTTTTATATCTAGCTGGATACGCTAATTCTATGTGGATCTTAGAAACCCTGAAATTACAGACCGCTCAGACTATTTTAATCCCTAAAAGCACCGTTGTGAAGCCTCAGTAATATATTTTTAAAATAACCTTTTTACCTTAACCAAATATATTCCAGTTAAATTTAAGAACCTAAAGTAACCACATACTGGCCTTTGTTCAATGAAGATGACTCTTCCTGAAAACACACCCTCTGTGGTCAATTTTCCAGTGACAGGGACTGACTGCATTCAGTTGCCCACATTTCCCAGCTCATGGTGCTTGGTGAGCAACGGCAAAAAGGTGCCAGGTGGCTGGAACCTGGGTTGCAATTTGTTCTCAGGAAACAGAGAAGATACGTTGCCTTTAACGGGCCCAAACACATGATCTGGGTCTACTTAACATTATTCTTGAACCAACTATGCAAAGAGATTATATCACAGGCAAGAGAAGAGAATGAGAACATTTCCGGGACTCAATATAGTTGCAGACTTCTGGGTGGACCCTTAAATGTAGAAAAAAAGGGAAGTACATCATCACTATTTATGCCCAAAGTAGCACAAATAAAAGTGGTGCTTTCATGCTCAAAGTGCACAGTTGATTTTAAAAAGGCCCACGAGTGCATTTTTACTTCCTATTTATTCAATTGCTTTGAACTAAAACCCAAACAAAAATTGATTAAAGTGTTGTAGTTCAAAATAGAAATTTCATGGTGATTGCTTGAAAAGACATAAAAAAGATCTGGATCATCAACTAGGAAAAGTAAAGCAAATCACAAGTTTTAAAAACAATTTCAAATTTCTGAGTAGCTAATCACTGAGAAGAAAACAAAGAATATTTTCACTTGCACAAAAATTTACCCAATTTATGCTGCTCCTTCAGTTTTCTTTTCCACAACCCAAAAAAGTTAATTTGTTTTTGAAAAGAGACCGGGACAGACAATATACATAAAGTGTATGCTTTTTGTTGCATGACGTTTGTACTGTCTCCTAGTATGATTTACATGAGCTTAGGGAAAATCAATTAATGTAATATATCACATCAATAAAATAAAAAATAAAAACCAATATCATCTCAATAGGCTCAGGAAAAAAATGTGAAAAAAACCTAATACCCCTTCATGATAAAAACATTCAACAAATTAGGAACTGAAGGGAACTTCCTCAACCTGATAAAGGACATTTACGGAAAAGTCAAGCTGATATCATCTTTATGGTGAAAAACTAGATGCTTTCCCCCTAGGATTCTGAACAAGACAAGGATGTCCACTCTTACCACTTCTATTCAAAATATTACTAAAGGCTCTAGTCGGGGCAGTCAGGCTATCAAGCAACAACAACAACAACAACAAATAATAGATAGATAGCATCCAGATTAGAAAAGAAGTAAAACTATCTCTCTGCACACATAACATGACCTTATTTATAAGAAAATCTAGGAAACCCACCGAAATACTATTACAACTAATAAGTTCAGCAAGGTTGCAAAATACAAGATGAATATGCAAAAATCGGTTGTAGTCATCTGTAGAATCAATGCTGTCCCTATCAGAATCCCAGCTGATTTCTTTGTTGAAGTTGACAAGCTGATCCTAAAATTCATATGGAATTACCAGGTATCCAGAATTGCCAGAACAATCTTGAAAAAGAAGAACAATGTGGGAGGACCCATACTTTCTGATCTCAAAACTCACTACAAAGCAACAGTAATCAAGACAATGTGGGACTTGCATAAGGATACACATATATATTAATGGAATAGAACAAAAAGTCCAGAAGTAAACCGATGTGTCATTGGTCAACTGATTTTTGACAACGGTGCCAACATCATTCAATGAGGAAAGAACAGTCTTTTCAACAAACGATGCTGGGATGCACAGTCACGTACAAAGGGAAATTGGACCCTTATAACACACCACATACAAAAATGAACTCAAAATGAATCAAAGTCCTATAAGAGCTAAACTATAAAACTCTTAGAAGAAAAAGTAGGGGCAAATCTGCATGGCCTCAAATTTGGCAATGGACTTTTAAATATGACACCAAAGCACAAGCAACAAAAGAAAAAATAGATAAATTAGACCTCATCAAAACTGTAAACTTCTATGCTTCAAAGGACACTATCAAGAAAGTGAAAAGGCAACCTGTAGAATGGGAGAAAATATTTGCAAATCATATATCTGATAAGGGATATGCATCTAGAATATATAAAAAACTCTTACAACTCAATAATAAAAAAAGATAACCTATTTGAAGAACAGGAAAAGGATCTGAATAGACATTTCTTCAAAGCAGATAAATGGTCAATACGCACGTGAAAAGATGCTTGACATTATTAGCTGTGAAGGAAATGCCAAAAAAAAAAACCCAAAACCCTCAAGATACCTACAGTGAAACACTTCACACCCATTAGGATGGCTATAATCAAAAAGTCAGTAATAACAACTGCTGGCTAGGATGTGGAGAAACTGGAACTATCACACATGCCGGTTGAAATATAAAATGGTGCAGATACTTTGGAAAACTGCTTGGCAGTTTCTCAAACGTTTAAACAGAGAATTATCATAGTCCCGGCAATTCCACTCCTAGATATACACTCAAAAGAATTATAAACAGGTATTCAAAAAAAAACTTGTATATTTTTATAATAGCATTATTCATAATAGCCAAAAGGTAGAAACAATCCAGCTGATGAATAGATAAACAAAATGTGGTATATCCACATAATGGAATATTATTCAACAATTAAAGGAATAAAGAGAAATGAAACACTGGTACATGTTTCAAATGGATTACCCTTGAAAACACTATGCTAAGTTAAAGAAGTGAGTCACAAAAGACCACATATAATTCTACTTATACGAAATATTCAGAAGAGGCAAATCTATTGAGACAGAAAGTAGATTAATGGTGAAAATTTCACCTTTACTTCCAATAGATCAAAGCTACATCTTCAAGTAAAAGGAATACATATTGGTCATAGTGAGTGTTTTTTATTTTCTTGAACCCTCAATCAGACTCATATAGGAAACATTTTCATTCTTTTGCCAACATATTTTTGAAAATCATAAATCCATATTCATTTTAAAATTTCATCTAAGCAGTGTATAATATTTAGATAAACTTGAAAGGAATATTGTAGGTTCTACTATATCTAATGCACTTAAAAACACTAACATATCTTTATAAGCTCTTCCTCTACACTAATTACCATGGCCCAATTCCTTCTCTTCATTTTACTGTTAGCTTCATTGTAGTAATAATCATCCTTAGATACATGAACTTATTGAACTTATGGAAGGAAAAATTAAGCTCTTCTATTAAGAGATACCCTTCTATAAAAATTTACCTTTCAAGTTTAGTAATTATAAAAATTTGTAATATATTTATATTGTTTTGATTATATATTACCAATAATTAAAATAATAATTCAGAAGAAATTTTCTAACACTTGGCCTATAGTCATAGTAGATATATATATACACACACACATATATACACACATATATATATATAAATTTATACCAATATTTTTTGTTGCTAAGAAATATGGTATAGTGATCAATAAAAGACCTTCAAGACAAAGGATTAAACTCAGTGGATAGAAATCTGAGTTCAAGTAGAAAAAGGAATGATGTAAAATTTCTGATTGTTAAAGAGCTTGTGCATGTATTTTTTAGATGGATGATGTCATGTGTCAAATTGCTATGGGATTTCAATTTCATTGGTTATATATGAAAGAATGATAAAATAGTTTTATGTTTAAATGTCAATATTTACAATATGTGGGAAATCCCATCCTTTGCAACTGTTATGATAGAAAATTTTTATGACATCTTAGTATAAGGAGGTACATTGTTATTAGACTTCTTTTAAGAATAACTGGTCTAGAGTATATATACAAAATTGTCTTCACATTTGAGGGATTTTGCCAAATTGCTCTCTAGACTAGTTGTCTAGACTTATACTGGCTGTGAGCATTTTCTTTTTCCTACAACACCACCAAAACTTGGTGATTTTCAGGTTTTTTAATCTTTCCCAATCTGAATGAGAAAAGGTATCATATTTTAATTTGCCTTTGCTCCCCAGTTCGAACACTCTTTGCTTCAATGTAATGCTTTAAGTCTCATCTTAAATACTATTTCCTCAGAGAGACCTGCTCTGTCCACCTCATCTTAAAGTAGATCCTCCCAAGTACCTCTAGTTGTTCTCTATCTCATTGCATGGGTTATTTCCTTCACTATACTTCCCATGACCTGATGTAATTTTACATATTTGCCTATTTTATTTTAGATTAGTTTTTATCTCCTACTAAAATGCAAACTCTGTGAGTCAGGGCCCCTGTGCAGTCAATTGTATATGTAGTACGTAGCAGAATACCTGGCACACAGTAGACACTCAATAAATACTGCTGAATGAATGAACGTTTCTGGGCTGAGTAACGGACTGGTGTTATCTTCCACCCTTCCTTCAGAAGACCTCCCACAATCCACTGGGACCATAATCCCTGCCTCCTGGTCTTCCCCTTGGCTACACTTCTTAATTTTATTATGGATGAATTTCTATGTGCATACCGCCACAAATGCTTTTGCAGTGAACTGTGTTGAACTGTAGAAAAGACAACATAAACATACTGGTTAAGGGCTCCCCAGCTATGTGATCTTGGAAAAGTTGCTGTATGTTTCTGCACCTTGGTTACTTAATCTTCATATGTCTCAGTTTCCTCATCTGTAAAATGGAAATAAGTGAGCCTACTTAGTGAGATGCTGTGAGAAATGAATAACACCGATAAAGCTCCTTAATATGGTTCCTGGAACACAGTAAGTAAGGACTCAGTAAATGTTAGTTATTATTTCCTTGCCAACTGTAATGAAATTTGAAAATATCAGTTAAGTCTATCTGCCACATTCAGTATTATCCTAAATATCAACATAAGGGAAATACATTAAGAAATCCAAGTAATATAAAATCTACTCATAACTTGAGTAACAGGTAGACTAATATCACTGTAAGAATCTGGCATATGGAGTTTTTCAAAGAACAAGAGAAATTATTTTATTATCCTTGCAAATTGAGAAAGTAGTATAAATAGGGCTGGCAGTAAAATATGACAGACTTGCCAGGGTGCATACAGCTTTTAAAAAACCTTTCCTTCAGAAATACAGAAAATTGACCTAGTAATTCTAAAAGCAGTCTTTACTTTCTAGTTATCTTTTTCATTAAGTTTGATGACTGGATAATAAAAGAGCCAATAACAATTTTTTTTAACATCTTTACTGGAGTATAATTGTTTTACAGTGGTGTGTTAGTTTCTGCTTTATAACAAAGTGAATCAGCTACACATATACATATGTCCCCATATCTCTTCCCTCTTGCATCTCCCTCCCTCCCGCCCTCACTATCCCACCCCTCTCGGTGGTCACAAAGCACGGAGCTGATCTCCCTATGCTATGCGGCTGCTTCCCACTAGCTGTCGATTTTACATTTGGTAGTGTATATAAGTCCATGCCACTCTCTCACTTCGTCCCAGCTTACCCTTCCCCCTCCCCGTGTCCTCAAGTCCATTCTCTACATCTCCATCTTTATTCCTGTCCTGCCCCTAGGTTCTTCAGAACTTTTTTTTTTTTTTTAGATTCCATATATATGTGTTAGCATACGGTATTTGTTTTTCTCTTTCTGACTTACTTCACTCTGTATCACAGACTCTAGGTCCATCCACCTCACTACAAATAACTCAATTTCATTTCTTTTAATGGCTGAGTAATATTCCATTGTATATATGTGCCACATCTTCTTTATCCATTCATCTGTTGATGGACACTTAGGTTGCTTCCATGTCTTGGCTATTGTAAATGGAGCTGCAATGAACATTGCGGTACATGTCTCTTTTTGAATTATGGTTTTCTCAGGGTATATGCCCAGTAGTGGGATTGCTGGGTCGTATGGTAGTTCTATTTTTAGTTTTTTAAGGCCAATAACAATTTTTATAATGATTTCCTGGCTGCCAAACCCAAGTGGTAGGAACAAGACAGCATTCCAGTCAAGATTTCACCAATTTCTCCCTTTCCCTTCCTGTAACAATGCTCAGAGAAATAACTTCTAGCAAGCATTTCAGTAATAGTAACCTTTATTCAGCATATCCTCTATGGTCATTTTTGAGACCATCAGAAATGTCACTTGACTTTGCCTTCCTTGATGGAAGTACTACATTTGGTACTGAGTATAATTTTAACTAAACTGTGAACACTTTAGATACTAGACCAACTGCTGATGTAGGAACTAGAGACTTCCTGGAGTGAAACCACACATTCAACCCAACAACCAAAATCACGGGAATGAATTAAAAATTGCCAAAATGTATTCTCTTTTTGAAAACAGTAATATGTCACTTTATCTTGAGATGGCAAACTGAAAAACAGACTGAGCATAAGGTGTACTTTGATACATTTAGTAGCATAACAGATTCTGTTAAATTCAGTTAAAGTCACTATGGAGGAATAAATGACACAGAGACTTGTCAAGCTGAAAGAGGCATCAATTAATAATAATATTAACAAATGTTAAAAATAGTCATTAAAAATTATATGCCAGATAATATATCATTGGTTCCAAAGAGCTTCCGGTGGTGCCTGAAACTTTCCAGAATTCTTTTCCTCATTTAGTAATAAGTTAAAAAATTCCTCATTGGCTTAATTCATATTGGCTCAAATACATCAAAAGATGATTACCAACTAAAAACATTTTAAGAATTTTGAAACTACATGTAAGAAAACCAAATGCCTTTTTAAAAATTTATTATTTATTTATTTATTTTTTTAAACATGTATATACTGCAATTTTATTTCAATCGCACAAATGAAGTTAGCATGTAGGAAATTTAAATGAAACAGTACTGTAAAAATAGCAGAGAACAAAAAAATCTAAAAAGGAAGTACACCTAAAGCACGAGAATTCAACATTCATTAGTGTCTCATCTTCAGATTTGATTGATGCTTGTGAATTCTGAAACAAACTTTGAGATCATGGTGACTACTGTGAAGAGATTTCAGCAACAGCACTAAGATTTGTACATTCAGCTGGTTTGCAATTGACTTGTTAGCCAGTTACATAGTGTATAGTACAGATTTGTCACAGGTCAGATCACAGCATTGAAGGAAAGAAGCACCTTCCTGTAATTAGAAAGGATCCCCTAAACTGCACTCAGCTTAAGACATCTAATGTAGAAACCAAATGGCTTTAAGAAATTTGGCCACATGGGTATAAATAAGGACCTTTATTTCTGGAGTAAAAAAATGTGCACTCTAATTATAAAAATGACAAAGGCAGTATAATACAGAGGAAAGAAATGATTTAGGAATAAGAAGATCAACTGCATTCATCTATTTAAAAAATATTTGGGTCCCTATAGTGTGTCTGGCACAATGCTGGGCAACAGACAGAGTGGGGAATAAACAGCCACGGTGCTGCTCTGGTGAGGATATTGGGTTGGCCAAAAAGTTCGTTTGGGGTTTTCCGTAACATCTTATGGAAAAACCCAAACGACTTTTTGGCCAACGCAATAGTACGGAGGGGAAATTGGGCAAAAACACAAGAAAACCAACTGTGGGAAGTGTTGGTTGCAAGAATGGAACAGCAGGCAATGAAAAGAAATGGGATGGGTAGTGGGCACGAAGAGGAGTAAGATAATGAATGCTGACTACACGTATGATGAAGTATTTTAAAGTGAAAAACCTTTAAACTTACGTGACTCAATTGCTATTCTTAAATGTTAAAATATTTGAAATTTGGGAACAATTATTATTGAAAATTATTTGTTGCAATATTCTAACTCTCAATACATGTCAAATTTTAAAATCTAATTCAGTGTTATGATGGTATCTGGTATAGTTACCAAAGCATAACCAAAGATTATCAAAATTTTACCATGATTTTGAAAAGCCAATTTAAAAAAACCCTACTCTTTGAATGAGCTTGTTTTTCTTTTTGTTTTCTTTGTTTTTTTTGAGAATAGGCCAGTAGACAAATAAGTAGTGACCAGTAAGATAAGAAGGATATTGGCATGTCTAGTGCCTTTTTAAAAAGTTGAGATATAATGAACATATAATATTATATTAGTTTCAGGTATACAACAAAAGAATTATTTGTATATATTGCAAAAAGATCACCGCAATAAGTCCATTACCATTACCACACAGTTGCAAAAATAATTTTTTTCTTGTGATAAGATCTACTCTCTTGGCAACTTTCAAATATACAATAGAGTATTATTAACTATAGTCACCATGCTGTACATTACATCCCCAGGACTAGGTATCTTTTGATCACCTTCATCCATTTCTCCTGCTCCCAGCAACCTCCACCTCTGGCAACCACCAATATGGTTTTGTTTGTTTGTTTGTTTGTTTAGATTCCACATGTAAGTGAAATCATATGGTATTTGTCTTTCTCTGCCTGACTTATTTCCCTTAGCATAACACCCTCAAGGTCCATCCATGTTGTCGCAAATGGCAAAATTTCCTCCTTTTTTATGACTGAAATATTCATATATATAACATTATATATAATATTTTACATATATATAAATACACACATATATATAAAATACATATATATGTCTCACTTTTTTAAACCATTCATCCATTGATGGATATTTAGGTTGTTGCTTCCATTTCTTGGTGACTATAAATAATCCCACAATAAACATGGGGGTACATATAACTTTTTGACCTAGTGTTTTCATTTCCTTTAGATAAATACCCAGAAGTGGGATTGCTGGATCATAGGGTAGTTCTATTTTTAAGGAACCGCCACACTGTTTTCGGTAGTGGCTGCACCAACTTACATTCCCACCGACAGTGCACATGGGTTTCCTCTTCTCCACATCCTCATCAACACTTGTACTCTCTTGTCTTTTTGATAATAGGCATGCTTCAGGTTTTAGGTGATATCTCATTGTAGTTTTGATTTGCATTTCCCTGATGATTAGTGATGTTAAGCATATTTTCATATAACTGTTGGCCATCTGTATGTCTTCTTTGAAAAAATGTCTATTCTGATTTCTGCCCATTTTTTAATCACATTGTTTTTGTGTTATTGAGTTCTATGAGTTCTTTATATATTTTGGATATTAACCCCTTATCAGATATATAGTTTGCAAATATTTTCTCCCACAGTGTAGGTTACTGTTTAATTTTGTTGATGGTTTCCTTTGCTGTGTAGGAGCATTTTAGTTTGGTCCCACGTGTTTATTTTTGCTTCTGTTGCCTTTGCTTTTGGTGTCAAATCCAAAAAAATCATCACCAAGACCCATGTCCAGGAGCGTACCACCTATGTTTTCTTCTAGGAGTTTTATGGTTTCAGGTCTGAGGTTCAAGTCTTTAATCCATTTTGAGTTAATTTTTATGTATGGTGTAAGATAGTGTTCCAGCTTCATTCTTTTGCATGTGGCTGTCCAGTTTTCCCAACACCATTTCCTGAAAAGACTGTCATCCCATTGTATATTCTTGCCTCCTTTGTCATTAAGTTAACTGACCATGTGGGTTTATTTCCGAGCTCTCTATTCTATTCCTTTGGTCTACATGTCTGTTTTTATGCCAATATCATACTATCTTGATTACTATAGATTTGTAAATTTGGAAATCAGGGAGCGTGATGCCTCCAACTTTATTTTTCTTTCTCAAGAATGCCTTGATTATCCAGGGTCTTTTGTGATTCCATACAGAGTTTAGGATTGTTTTTTTCTATTTCTGTGAAAAATGCCATTGGAATTTTGGACAGGATTGCTGTGAATCCACAGATTGCTTTGGACATTTTAACAAAGTTAATTCTTCCAATCCATGTGCACAGAATATCTTTCCATTCATTTGTGTCTTCTTCAATTTCATTCATCAGTGTCTTACAGTTTTCAGTGTATAGGAGGTCTTTTACCTCCTTTGTTAAATTTATTCCTTGGTATTTTATTATTTTGGTGCAAATGGAAAAACTACTACTATTTAGATGAGCTTTTTAATAAAGTCTCATCTGTTTACATTTTATATTATAAATGTGATATTTTATGCCTATTGTATTTGTAATGAGAGTATCTCTGTCTATAAGTGTTGTAAGGATTGTGATGTCTCTCTGATAACAATTAAAAATTTATATATTTCTATGGAAAAGAATATGTCCTTAATAAGCAGATTTGACCAAGAACTCTTACTTCAATGGTGGAAGATTTCTGGGAAAGAGGAGGAAGAGGCTAAAAATATTTTAAAGGTAAGAACAAACACTTGCTCTTTTATCTTCTCTTTGTACTAAGGTAAAATTGATAATATGAGATATTATGGAATATTATGCCATACATATATATTTTACATATGTGTCATTCAAACCCGCACAACCACCCTATACATGAGTAGTATTATCCCTAATTTAGAGACAAGGAGAGTGAGGCACAGGGACATTAAATAATTGGTCCAAGGTCATAGTTCATACACCACAGAACACCACTCTATACCACTCTTAAAACTGAACTCTGGATGACTTTTCTACACGTGAGCAATCCTTTAGCTCAAATAAAGGCTGTTCCCACAATACTAACATAGAGAGTTCTAAAGCTTAGCAAGAGAAAATAACTAGTTGCCTAGCAATTTACCAAGGAAATATATAGCCTGGAGGCCTCACTTCTTACTAGTACCATTTCCTAGTAATATGCTAACATGATAGTATGACTAGAGCTTACCCAATAAAAAATTGAAATTTATGACATATCTGTATTACAAAAGTACAAATGAGATTGAAAATTCTAGTATGGTATTTACTGGGTCTTTTTAAAAAATATTTCCCACTGCCCTAAGTGTTCTGTTTGCAAGATTTTCATAGGGAAAACTACCTCCATCTTAAGAAAAGCTAATAACTGAAATTTCAAATTCATAAAACAAAAGGATTTTTTACTTGCACTATAGAAAAAAAAATCTTTGCTCTAACTAAAGGGTTCAGTGAAGACTTCTAATGATAGACACTTCCTCCTATAAAAAAGTATAAGAGTCACAAAAAGCTGGTATCACTCACTGAGAAGGGCACTGGTCGCTTTACTACTTACTACTATACTAAGATGCTTTGTGACTTAAAAAAAGCAAGTCACTTAATTTCTATGAATTCTATTTGATTTTCTTATCTCTAAAATGAAGGGGCTGGATTAGAGGATCTTTTTAGATCAGTCCTGTTAAATAGAAATTAATGAGAGCCATACATGTAATTTAAAAATTTCCACTTGCCACGGTAAAAAAGGAAAAGGAAACAGGTACAATTAATTTTTAACAATATATTTTACTTAACCCAATATATCTAAAATGTCAGTTCGAAAAACAATATAAAAAAATTAATGAGAAAATTTAGATTCCTTTTTCCAGACTATGTCTGTGAAATCCAGTATGTATTTTACACTTAACAAGCACACAATTCAGATTCAACACAATCCATATTTCATGTGCCCAACAGCCACGTGTGTAGAGGCAGTTGTAGAAGTCCATTCTCCAATAATTTATGTAAAATGTTTCAGGAGTATTCCACTATTAAAAGTAAGGCACACCAGCAGAAATTAGGCTTAATGAAATTAGCTAGCCACACAGTGTAGTTTAACAGCAGCACTGTAAAGGTCCTCAACTGCAGAAGCCTGAAACTCTACCTATGATGGGCATTCCTTTGTGGTAAACAGAAATTATCTGTGTTTCTCAATGTTTTACAATATAAATCGTAGAAAGATAACAAATTGACAAATTAAGCATTATGTAGTGCCAACTGAAAATCTTTTGAGAAGCATATGGGCTGTAAATAGCAAATTAAAGGGTCCTTAATACTTGATGTGGATGTGAGTTTTGAGTTTTTCATATTAGTTGGATCACTAGCATCTTACATGACTTTGGGGGAGTAGGGATCAGAAACCTGTGGAGGGTAGATGCCTAAGAAAAATTTTACCTACTTATGATTTAGCCTTGCATTCTTATACTCTAACTTTACTGATAACTTACAGCCTGAACTAAAATATAAAAAGAAAAAAAAAATCCAGATAGTCACTTGCTAGGTGGAGTCACACCAAAAGAAAAGCTGTCATTCTGACCTGAACATCAATTAATGACAGCTGTGGCAGAGTGAAGTCCGGGAAGGAATTAACACCAGAAGTCAGTGTTGTAAAATGCCCCTAGGCTCCTCTAGAAGAGGTATTAACAAGACACATTAAAAGTTATTGATAGAACCATAGTTAGGCAAACCACTTTAAAAGAATCAGGTCCTAAATGACGAATGAAATTTAAACCTTGAGCTGCACCTTGACAGGAGAAATGGTAAGACTGTGGCATGGAGCTTACTGCAGGCAAAAATCTGCACTGTGCATAATTTGTGCCCTCTCATCAACCAGTTCCCACACCTTGAGAGTCACATGAAGATTCTGCAGGAATCGTATCTGCAGGTGACCACGTAATGAATGTGTGGGAAGGCTATGCCAACCTCTGGTTAAGAGGAAGGAGGACAAGGAATCAGAGTGGTCACCAAAGCAACTTCAGCCACGTGTTTTTTTTTTAAAGATTTAATTTTTTTTAATTTTTGGCTGCGTTGGGTCTTCATTGCTGTGCGAGGGCTTTTCTCTAGTTGTGGCGAGCGGGGGCTACTCTTCGTTGCGGTGCTCGGGCTTCTCATTGCGGTGGCTTCTCTTGTTGCGGAGCACGGGCTCTAGGCACACGGGCTTTAGTAGTTGTGGCACACGGGCTCAGTAGTTGTGGCTCACAGGCTCTAGAGCACAGGCTCAGTAGTTGTGGCGCACAGGCTTAGTTGCTCCATGGCGATGTGGGATCTTCCCGCACCAGGGTTTGAACCCATGTCCCCTGCATTGGCAGGCGGATTCTTACCCAGTGCGCCTCCAGGGAAGTCCCCAGCCATACATTTTTATTCAGTCAAGTGGATGGAGGCTATGAATTTAGGATAAGGATTCGTGTTGTTACATGAAAGTGTTTACTCCCTCCCACGGGCAAGCAGGAAAGGATGCCTTTGTCATAAACAAAGAATTAGTATCTCAGTTTATTCTTGTTAGCAAAGCTCAATGTTAAACTTATAAAATTTTATGTGTGACGGAGGGAGAGACTCCCTGCTAATTTTTGAGATTGGAGGTAGGAAGGGTTTGGGGGGATTACAGAATTTACATTACTGAGCCTGGAGCATGTTAGCTGTTCAAGTAATATCAATTCAGTAAATTGTGGAAGTGGGATTGTAACCTAGGTCAGTCTGGCCCCAAAGCTGGAACTTTTTTTCCTAGATGGAAAAGATTTTATCTGAGAATCACGAGGTGGTAAGAAATCCCCACTGCAGAAAATACAGCAACCAAGTTGTAATAAATCTTCCTTTCTATACGCTCTTAAGGTTATCTCCAGCCTACTAGTCCCATGTTCGTGAACAGGTTTAAACTCAACTGAAATATATGGCACAATAAAACGTTAGATTATATTAAATATCACAACTATAGGCAGTTTACTTGCTCTCCTTTCATTTATTCTCTAAGTGTAAGAACAAGAATAGGACTCTTAATTGCCAATCCATGCAGAGACTGGTTAAATGAAACAGGGGTGTACAGATGTACATAAAGCTCTAGAAGGAATCAGTAGAAAAGTACTCTAAGTTCTGAGAATCTTTCATTTTAAAATAAGGTTTACCGTTCCTCACAGAAGAATCTGCCAGTTTTTAAGCAATCATTTTAGTTCTAGAAGCACCCAATAAGCAATTGATTGGGCCAAGAATAGACAAGTGTGGGCCCTGACAGGGATACCTACATGCTGAAGCAGCTGACCTTTTACAAATTTTGCAGTCAAGTGCTCAACCTTAAAAGCAGGGGGCTTAATATGGCATCTTGTGTTTTTCTTAAAGTGGCAAGGAGACTTTATTTAGTTTCTGCAAAGTAGGTTCGCTAAACAGATTTTTAAATTTGTGCATCCAGACTGCTGTTTGAAGGGCTGGCAGTATGGGATGGGCCATCTTAAACATAGTCATATGTGAGAAATGGTGAGATTCTCCACTTGGCACAGCTGTGGGTGTCCCCACCTTTCACTGTCACAGAACAGACTGCAATAGGGTTTTGGAACTGCCTTTATACCTCAGAGACTGAGAGCTCTGGGAGGAAATGGACCATGTCTATCTTGTTCATAATTGTATTCTATCTCCAACCCTGAGAACCATGCCTGGCATAGAACAGGTGCTTAGGAAATATTTGCTGAATGGGGAAAAAAAGAATTTCTCAAGGAGGCTAAAAGAAACAACAATGGACCTCCAGTGACCAAGATTTCTGAAGAATATGTATTGAATGAGAGATGTACTCTTTATATTTTTTTCTCTAGGGTAATAATAGCTTTCTTCAGATAGTGAACTTTCTTCTCAATAAAACATTCACATAATAGCAGTCCAAAAAGTCAAAAGGCAACTTGATTTGCTTTGCTATATTTTACTGAGCACCATCAGGAAAATACCCACAGGTTATCAGAAAACAATACTATTTTTCTTTTAGACCTTAATAAAGCATTCTAAATTTTTGATGGCTCACAATAAAAACTTTTAAATGTCCTATTCTTATGCCCATATTGGTAATGCCAAATCATGTTTTAAACCTGTCTAGGTCTTGGTCATGCTTATCAAAATAAATTAAGGTCCATCTTTTAGACTAGAAGTACAGCACTGACAACAGAACCTGAATGATAATGAAGACAACCATTACATGTAGCAATTTCTAATTTATAAAGTATTCCACATCCATAACCTCATTTGCTTTTAATAGCAACCCTGTGAAGAAGCCAGAGAGAGAGAGAGTTACCCTCATTTTACAGAGTGAGAACTGGAGCTCACAGAGCTAGGTCAGTGTCACACAATTAGTAAATGAAAAGTTGGCAATTTCAGGTGTGAAATAAGGACAGAAACACAGCTGAAGTATTTAAAAGATGACTGATTTATAAAACAAACTTTGGTTATTCTACTGTCTTTGCTTACCTAACATACCCAACAGAGACGCTGTACAGGAATGACATTCTTTACTGGAAAGGATCATTATCCAGCCTTGTCATCATTATTTTTGCTTTATATAGGGCCATGGAGAAAAGTGGATGTCTTCCTCTATCAGGTGATTGATAGGTTTTTAAATTAGCTCTTTTATTCATTTATAACACAAGCTGATAAGAACTATCATAGAGGACAGAGAGGATTGGGAATAAAACATAAGAGGTTATGTCTCTTTATAGCAAACTAAAATCTGGTTGGATATAAAGGGACAGATGTATCTTATTCTTCTTCAAACTAGAATAGAACTAACCTGGAATGTTCCAGTTGGGAATATTTCCCAATTCTTTCTTTGACATTATCTTTTCTAAGGTGCTTGCCTGCCAGCTTTCCTGGTGAGCCAGTGAATCTACATGAAAACATGCTTTTGTGTGCAATAACACAAAAATAAGATTATTTATGTTACATTGTTAGTTTGTACCTAGTATTCTTTGCATTCTTTAGTGAGACTACATCTTGAGGAGTCACTAAAGTACCTACAAGTACACATTAGCTTTATTTATTTTTTTTAAAGATTTTTTTGATGTGGACCATTTTTTTTTAAAGTCTTTATTGAATTTGTTACAATACCGCTTCTGTGTTATGTTTTAGTTTTTTGGCTGCGAGGCGTGTGGGATCTTAGCTCCCTGACCAGGGATTGAACCCTCACCACCTGCACTGGAAGGCGAAGTCCTAACCACTGGACCGCCAGGGAAGTCCCTACAGTAGCTTTAAATAGTACTGCTCACCCTGACTGATAACACTCTCCCTTTGTGGAGGAAGGGGCAAGACTGTAAAAGATGCACATAAAGCAATTTGAAAACATAAAATACTAGTGTTGTATGTTTAATGTCTGTCTCCTCTCCCCACTCCCAACTCTGTGACAGGAACGCTGAAACACAACTAAGGCTTTTAGGTTCCTATTAGTGGGGCAACACTCATCAGCTGTCTTAGCCTTTAGGTTTGACAAGAGAAAATAAGGTCTGTTAGGCAATTATTTGGCTCCCAGGGCAGGGAGTTGCATCCAACTCCTGACCAGCTGGCTTCTGATGCCTGCGGACTGCCAAGTCAGGCAATGATGGGATGGAGCTCCTTCTTGCTTTAATATTACTCTGGAAGGTCAATTAAGAATACTGCCAGCTCCTAGGGGTTTTTTCCCAAACTCTATTAGGAACCCTTCTTGATGATCATCTAAAATTAGTGATTTTTAACCTTTTGTAAAGACCCTTTGAGAAGTTAATAAAAGATCTGGACTCTTCTCTCTGGATAATACTACTGCTGTTGCCACTGTCAATAATAATGATGATAATAATAACAACAAAAATAATAGTAGATACCATTTATTGAGTGCACACACTATAAGAAATGACTTGAGCTAAGTGCCTTTCAAGGAGACTGTGATCCTCTGAATCATCCCTCCTTCCTCCTGTACTCCCCCAGCTAACCATACTTTTCTCTACCATTTCTCTTACGATCTTTCTTGGCGATGCCAACATTCATGTAGACTCGTGGTTCTCAACCCTGAATGCACATTATAATCACATGGGGAGCTCTTAAGAAATAGCAGTTCCCCAGAAACTACACATAGAGATCCTGATTTAACTGGTCTGGGCAAGGGCCTGGGCATTGATTGATAGTCTTTGAAAGCTCCTCTGATTACGTGCAGCCAGGATTGAAAACCATGAATACACAACCCATCCAATACTCCATCCTTTCAGTTCCATGACCTCTAAAATCCTTTTTGTTCAACCACAGCAGCCGTGTACTTCCATGGTCATCTTAGACCTTGAGATTAATAATAAAAATTCTAATTCCACAACTCTATTTCATGCATCACACACGTTCACTACCACCTCCTAACAATCTACCTCACACACTCTAGAAGCTGTACTCTGGCAATTCAGTGACCCACAAAGATAGCCAAGCCACTTTTTCATTGTCCATGATATCATTATATCTTTTGCTTCTTTATCCAGCATGGATTCTGTTTCATCACTGTAATTATTTCATTGCACACACCTTCCATTGCCTTGTTTGTTCCTACCTGGTTTTTATCTAGAAAAACCTCAAGCCCAGTTAAACCCAATTTTATGCCAACTGCAAACCTGCATGCACTTGAGTAGCTGGATGTGGGTTGGAGGAAAGCACAGAATCATGCTGACTAGTTTCATTTGAAATTTATGGCCAAAAATCTCTAGAGATCATTGTCCCTTCCCACCAACAAATCTACCAACCTACTTGCAACTGCACCATATAATTTCCCCCACCCCCCATTAAATTGAATGAACTGTCCCTAAGACCAAACCATTCATTTGTACACTGCATCACTCACTTATTAAGAACTTTGTTCTTGAAATTACCCCTTCTTTGTCCTCATTCTGACTTTTACCTCTTTACTAGATCACTCC
This sequence comes from Balaenoptera borealis, assembly GCF_965194805.1. Classification (NCBI taxonomy): domain Eukaryota; kingdom Metazoa; phylum Chordata; class Mammalia; order Artiodactyla; family Balaenopteridae; genus Balaenoptera; species Balaenoptera borealis. Next base: position 68,139,578 of record NC_138864.1, read on the forward strand.
TATAAGTATCCAACATGGCATAACATCTACTTTTTTTTAAAAAAGTTTTTATTCATATCTCTCTCCTCCTATTGTTCTATTGCTCTGTTCTTCCGTGTGGTAAAATGCCTCGAAAAAGTCTCCATCCTTGTTGTTTCCACACTTCCTTACCCCATCCCTACTGTGTATTTTATTTCATTTCTCAAACAATGAGGAGATAATATATTAAAAATATGTGTAAAGCACAAACGATAAAATACAACAAACACCTGTATTTTACCACTCAGTTTAAGGAATAGAACATTACTAGGAACTCTGCAGTTTATACTGCGTCCCTCTTGCCGCCCCCCTGCCCCAATCCCTTCCTTCCCTCACTAGGAAGTAAATGCTGTTCCTATTTTTCCAGCTATATTGAAATGTAATTGACATAAAACATTATACAAGTTTGAGGTATACAATGTGATGAGTTGGTATAAATATATATTGTGAAATGATTACTAGAATAAGGTCACTTACACCTTAATCACCTCACATTGTTACTGTGTTTGTGTGTGTATGTGTTGAGAATATTTAAGATCTACTCTCTTAGTAACGTTCAAGTATACAATACAATATTGTTAACTTTAGTCACCATACTACAGGTTAGAGCCCCAAAACTTATTCATCTTCTAACTGGAAGTCTGTACCTCTGGCCAACATCTCCCTACTTCTGCCACCCCCCTGGCAACCACCAATCTACTGTTTCAGTTCAGTTTTTTTAGATTCCATATATATGAGAGATCATACAGTATGTTTCTGACTTATTTCACTTACTATAATGTCCTCAAGTTTCAGCCATGTTGTTGCAAATGGCAGGACTGCCTTCTTTTTTATGACTAATATTCCATCATACATACAGTTGACGCTTGAGCAACATGGGTTTGAACTGCATGCGTCCATTAATACACAGATTTTTTTTCAATAGTAAATACTGCAGTACTACAAGATCCAAGGTTGGTTGAATCATGAATACAGAGGACCCACATACACTGAAAGCCAGCTACAGGTTACAGGCAGATTTTTGACTGTGCAGTAGGTCAGCTTCCCTAAACCCCATGTTGTTCAAGAATCAACAGCGTGTGTGTATTTATATTTATAAAAATCATATTTTATCTATTCCTCCGTCAATAGACACTTGGGTTGTTTCCGTATCTTGGCTATTGTAAACAATGCTACAGTGAACATAGGGGTGCAAATATGTCTTCAATAGTGATTTCATTTCCTTCAGGTATATACCTAGAAGTGGGATTGCTGGATCACATGGTAGTTCTAATATATATATATATATATATATATATATATATATATATATATATATATATATATATATATATATGTGTGTGTGTGTGTGTGTGTATGTGTTTGTTTATTTATTTATTTATGGCTGCGTTGGGTCTTCGTTGCTGAGAGTGGGCTTTCTTTTTAGTTGCGGCGAGTCGGGGCTACTCTTCGTTGCGGTGCGCGGGCTTCTCATTGTCGTGGCTCCTCTTGTTGCAGAGCACGGGCTCTAGGTGCACGGGCTTCAGTAGTTGTGGCACATGGGCTCAGTAGTTGTGGTGCACAGGCTTAGTTGCTCCGCGGCATGTGGGATCTTCCCGGACCAGGGATCGAACCCATGTCCCCTGCATTGGCAGGCGGATTCTTAACCACTGTGCCACCAGGGAAGCCCTAGTTCTAATTTTTTAAGAAACCTCCATACTGTTTTCCTTAACAGCTGCACCAATTTACATTCCTACCAACAGTGGGTTCCCTTCTTTCCACATCCTCACCAACACTTGTTATATCTTGTCTTTCTGATAACAGCTATTCTAAAGGTATGAGGTGATATCTCATTGTGGTTTTGATCTGCATTTCCCTGATGATTAGTGATCACCCTTCCACGTGCCTGTTGGCCACTTGTACGCCTTCTTTGACAAAATGTCTATTCAGGTCCTCTGCCCATTTTTTAATCTATTGTTTGATTTTGTGCTATTGAGTTGTATGAGTTCTTTATATATTTTGGATATTAACCACTTATCAGATATATGGTTTGCAAATACTTTCTCCCACTCTGTAGGTTACCTTCTCATTTTGTTGATGGCTTCCTTTGCTGTGCAAAAGCTTTTTAGTCTGGTGTAGTCCCACTTGTTTATTTTTGCTTTTGGCATCATATTCAAAACATAGCCAAGACCAATGTCAAGGAGCTTACTGCTTATGTTTTCCTTTAGGAGTTCTATGGTTTCAGGTTTTACATTTAAGTCTTTAATCTATTTTGACTTAATTTTTGTAAGCAGTGTAAGATAAGGGTCCAATTTCATTCTCTGCATGTGAATATCCAGTTTTCCCAGCACCATTTACTGAAGAGACTATCCTTTCCCTATTGCATCTTCTTGGTTTCCCTGTCGAATACTAGTTGACCATATGTGCCTGGGTTTATTTCTGAGTTCTTGATTCTGTTCCATTGGACTATGTGTCAGTTTTTAATGCCAGCACCACACTTTGATTACCATAGCTTCATAATATAGTTTGAAATCAGGAAGTTTGGTGCTTCCAGCTTTATTCTTCTTTCTCAAGATTGCTTTGGCTATATGAGGTCTTTTGTGGTTCCATATGAATTTTAAGATTGTTTTTTCCATTTCTGTGAAAAATTCCACTGGAATTTTGATAGGGATTGTACTGAACCTATAGATAGCTTTGGGTAGTATGGACAACTTATCAATGTTAAGTCTTCTAATCATGAACAGGGGATATCTTTCCATTAATTTGTGTCTTCTTTCTTTCATCAATGTCCTATAGTTTTCAGTGTACAGATCCTCTACCTCCTTGGTTAAATTTATTCCTAAGTATGTTATTGTTTGATGCTACTGTACATGGGATTTTTAAAATTTCTTTTTTCAGATAGTTCATTGTTGTGTATAGAAGTGCAACTGATTTTTTGTTTTAATTTTATTGAAATATAGTTAATTTACAATGTTGTGTTAGTTTCAGGTGTACAGCAAAGTGATTCAGTTACACATATATATCTATTCTTTTTTAGATTCTTTTCCATTATAGGTTATTACACACATTGAGTATAGTTCCATGTGCTATACAGTAGGTCCTTCTTGGTTATCTATTTTATATATAGTAGTGTGTATATTTTAATCCCAAACTCCTAATTTATCCCTCCCCTCCTTTTCCCTTTGGTAACCATAAGTTTGTTTTCTATGTCTGTGAGTCTATTTCTGTTTTATAAATAAGTTCATTCTTTTTAAAGATTTATTTATTATTTATTTATTTATTTAATTTATTTTTGGCTGCGTCGGGTCTTAGTTGCAGCACACAGGATCTCCATTGAGGCATGCCAGATCTTTCGTTGCGGCATGTAGGCTCTTGGTTACGTTGCGCGGGATTCTCTCTAGCTGTGGCATGTGGTTTTCTCTTCTCTAGTTGTGGTGCACAGGTTCCAGAGCACATGGACTCTGTAGTTGTGGCACGTGGGTTCCAGAGTGTGTGGGCTCTGCAGTTTGTGGCACGCAGGCTCTCTAGTTGAGGTGTGCGAGATCAGTAGTTGTGGTGCGTGGGCTTAATTGCCCCGTGGCATGTGGGATCTTAGTTCCCTGACCAGGGATCGAACCCACGTCCCCTGCATTGTAAGGCAGATTCTTTACCACTGGACCACCAGGGAAGCCCCTAAATAAGTTCATCTGTATCATTTTTTAGATTCCACATATATGCAATATAATATATTTGTCTTTCTTTGTCTTACTTCACTTAGTATGATAATCTCTAGGTCCATCCATGTTGCTACAAATGGCATTGTTTCATTCTTTTTTATGGCTGAGTAATATTCCATTGTCTGGTTGATTTTGTATCCAGCAATTCTACTGAATTCATTTATTAGTTCTAACAGTTTTTGGTAGCATCTTTAGGGTTTTCTATATAATGATATTCTGAATTTTGTGTATAGCCTTGCTTTGCTTTTCTGTATAGTTGTATCACAAATATTTATAGCTCTAAGCAATATACTGTATAGCTTGGCGTGTTTCGAATTTCATATAGTTGTATTTATTCTTCTGTGGCTTGCTTTATACCCTTAATACCATGTTAAGATGCATCCATACTGCCACGTGAAGAAGTTTTAAATCCATTTTCACTTGCTTTGAGTATTCCATTTATGAGTAAGCACTATTTATTTATTCACTCTGTGGATGATGGATATTTGTATTGTTTCCTGTTCCTACTATCATGAATAGTGCTACTGTGATCATTTGTCTAAATGTCCACTAGTGCATTAGGATATATGCCTAGGAGTGGAATTGCTAGGTCATAAAGGAATCACATGGTCAATTTATGAAGAAAGGCCAAATTATTTCTAAAAGTGGTTTTACTAATAATCAATCAATGTTGATTGATTATAACAGTTTAAAATTTTTTATTGATATTTGGTCTATGGTCCATTGTGTGACTTATTTTCATGAATGTCCCATGCATCCTTGAGAAGAATGTCTATTATATAGATCTTTGTGGTCAATATCAACCTTGTTAACTCTGTAGCTCAAATCATTTACCCTCTTCCTGACTGTTACTGTCTATTTCAAGGTCAGCACACTGTAGCCCATCAGCCAAATCTGACCCACAGCCTATTGCTGTACATGCCAGTGAACTAAGAATAACGCAAAGAGAAATATATGACAGAGACAATATGTGCCTTGCAAACCTTAAAATATTTACTATATGGTACTTTTTAAGAAGAAGTTTGCTGATCCCTGGGCTATCTGATAAAACAATTACTAATATTGCAATCTTCAACTCCAATGACAGATTTTTCTTTTTATTCTTGTGCTTGTGTTTCTTTCCATTTTTACTTTACATAATTTTAATCTATGTTGTTAAGGGCATGCAACTTTACAACGGTCATATTTTCCTTGTGAAATGAACCTTTTACCATGACCTAGTGACCCTCTATCTTTGGTAATACCTTTTGCCTTAATGTTTATTCTTACTGTATTTGTAGTTATGTCATCCTTTTTCTTGAAACCTTTCTCTACCCTTAGGATTTACATGGGTTTCATGTAAATCTTTTAAGCTAGTTTATCTTTCCAATCAATCTAATAAACTTTTTAACAGGAGGATTTTGTTAGTTTACACATATTATAGTGACTGATATATCTGCAATTATTCTACCATCTTAAGTGTGTTCTTTGTTTCTCTTTCTTTTTCTATTCTTTTCCTTTCTTTTGGGTTGACTGAATGTCTTTATTCCTTTTAAAATCTCCACTATATTTAGAAGTTATGCTATTTCTTTTTAGTGATTACCCTAGAAATGTTAACATGCACTTAACAGAGAATAAATGTCAGTGATTTTACCATCCTCCTACATAAAACAAGGACCTTAGAATGCTTTAATTTCAGCTACTTCCTTCCTAAGTTATTTGCTATAAGCCATTACTATTTTTGTTTTATAAATCAACTTTAGCTTAGATTTATTCTCATGTGAACCACTTTCTTAGTTCATCATTCCTTTTTGAAGCTCAGGTCTTCCATCTGGGATCATTTTCCTTTTGCCTGAGTATATCATTTAGAATTTCTTTTAGAGAGGGTCTCTTGGTGTATATTCTTCCAGGTTCTGTGTATCTGAAAAGAATTTTATTTACCCTTATTCTTAAAATTTTGCTGAATATGGAATTCTAGGTTGACAATTATATTTTCTCACCACTTTGAGGATATTATTTCACTGCCTTCTGGCTCCACTGTTGTTATTGACAAGTCAGCTTTAAGTCTACTTTCCTTTGAGGCAATCTTTCAAGATATCTTAGTTGTCTTTGGTGTTGTGTACATTCACTATGATATGTCTAATGTGGATTTCTATTCATTCTTTTTGGAATTTTGGGGGGCTTCCTAAATCTGAAGATTGATGTCTTTCACCAGTTTTGGAGAGTTATTAGCTCCTATCTTTTCAAATACTGTCTTTGCCCCATTCTCTGATTTTGACCCCTCTGCTTCTGGAATTCCAGTTAAGATGCATGTTAGACCTCATTTCATTATATTATAATATTAGTTACTATACTAATAGCTATTATTTTATTATAATATATATAATATTAGCATCCTCCATGCTACAATTTGCATTTCTGTATCTCTGTGTTACATTTTGAGTAACTCCTTTAGATCTTTTAACCCATAAAAATCTCCATTTATGTCTAATATGCTAAATGTCAACCTGTGCATTGAATGACTATTTTTAATTCCTAATGTCTCATTGTGTTCTTTTCCAAATATGCTAGATCTTTTAAAAAAGTCTCTTGATTCTTGATTCTTATATTTTCAAGCCTGCTTATTTTTTAAATACAATAAACATAATTATTTTGTATTGTATGAGATATACCAATATCTGAGACCTCTATAGATCTGATTCTTCTATTTTTTGTTAACTCTCACTCATCCAGCCTTGTTTCCTTCTGTATTTTATGATTTCTGACTGAAGAACTAATATTCCTTGGAATTGTATCTATGAGAATCTTTTAGGCTTGATGAAAAGGGAGTCCCCAGAAAGGATTTATGTTTGCTTCTGCCTGAGCCTGAGGACACTACCAACCCAGGAAAATTTAAGCTAAGTTCTTGACTTCAGGTTTCTTTGACCCTTTAAAAGGTATTATCAAGTAACTGAAAAATGTAATGGCAAAATTTTGAAAGAGACCAAATGACAAATAGAGTACAGAGGGAAGAGAACTGAGATCTAAACTATTACTAAAGGTTACTTTGAAAAAGAATGAGTCTTGAGACCCACATACTATGCTATATATGATAAATTTTTAAATTTCAAAGTTAAATAAACTAAAGAATGAAACAGAAAAAACAAGTTACCTACTCACTCAGAAGACAGTGGAGTGATATGTAGTTTTGAGCAAAACAAAGATTGTGACATAAGAATTTTATAGCCAGTAAAATTACTGTTCATATGTAAAAACAACAGAAAACCAGTGTTAAATATGCAAGAGCTTAAACCTATATTCAAGCCATTCTTAAAGTAATCTAGAGATGTTTAACATCGTAATTAAGAAATTCAGGAAGATAAAATTATTGTATAAAGATTGATGGTAAGCATGAAAAGCAGTTAAGTATGGAGATAAATCACTGTAATTGCTGTAGATATAAAACCAGATTAAGAACAGTTATTTAATACAATTAATAAAATCTAACTTTCAAGATTATATTGATAAAGACTATAAGTAAGAAGGAGTGTGGAAGATTACATTTTACATGTTACAAAGGGGGAAAGGATCCAATTCTTGGATTTGACAGGCAAAATTTAGATTAAGAGTGTTTTTAGAGACTATAAAATAACCACTTACATAAAAAAGAACAATAACATCTTCCATATCATTGGAGAAAAAACCAAAAAGATATTATCCATACGAATGAAAAGAACAAAAACTAAAAGGAAGCAAGAGACTCCAGAAAACCTAAAATAAGAAAACTGATGTAAGATCACACATATCAGCTATTTTGATAAATGTGTTTTAAATCCCTTTATTGAAGGACAAAAATATTCCCCTCCATTAACTAAAAGATAAGACTTTTACCTTATCATGCTGCCTGTCATGCTAGCACATAATTCTATTTTATTTTCTTCATAGCACTTACAATACTATTAGAATTATTTTATTTGTTTATTGCCCAATTCTCTGCACTAGAATATAAGCTACATAAGAAAGGACCATGGCTGCCGTGCTCATGCCTGTATTGTCAGGGAGCTCAATAAATATGTGTTGTATCAATCATTAGTGAATGAGTCAATGACTAGAAATCACAAGAAAGATTAAAAATAAAAAGGCAAACAAAAAGAAAATAGAGGTTACAATTAAAATTTCATGTAAAAAGTGAGAGCAAAACACTTTTAAAATATGTAGAAGAAATATAGGGTAGGGGGAAAAGGGTTATTATGGGATTATATGATACCATGTGTGTGAAACTTTTAAAAATTGTAAAACACTATAGAATTTAAAGAATCTTTCATTCAATAATATATAGAGAGAATATATTTTTGTTGTTGATGAAAGACAAAATCCATAATGAACTTTAAAGGTCCCAAATCTTGTTACATCAAATTAGAGGATTAACAGAGACAAAACAAAACAAAACAAAACCATAGAGATACAGACGGAAAATGATAGAATTACAATGATGATGAGTGACTAGTAGTCACTAATATACTTCTAATAGTCTTTGATAGATTAGGTAGATAAAACATAAATAAGAATGTAGCATATAGGAATAATTTACCCCCTTGAATGTATATGTGTGTATTTTATACGCATAGAAATAACTTTGTACCCAAAACAGTATTTTCTAAGTATACATATATTGTTTAAATCAGAAAATAATAATTACTAAAGTACTTGGAGATTCCATCAGAAAAAATGTTTTTGACAAGCTTTTCTTCCCCAAAAGGTGTTAGAAAAATAATTCATGGAATTGAAATAAAAATTTGGAATAGACATTTTCTAGATGGAAAAAAATTTTAAGTCTAAGGGTCTGCAAACTGTTACTACAACTGGTCTAACATTTTTGTAAATGTCGTATTAACTAATACCTTCTAAGTAATACAATCTCAAACAGATAAATACATTGCAGGAAGATCTCATAAGCCTAAAGGAGTGGACAGAAAAATGGAAGAATGCTTTCTAAAGACACTAGTGCAGTACAGTTCTATAGTCACATGTTAAGTAATGATGACTTTTCTGCATAAAAACTATGTTAAACTTGATTTCAGAATGCTGTGTGCAACTCCATATGCTATGCCTTGAAAAATGAAAGGGAAAGAATGAAGGTAACATTTATTGAGCAAATATGTGTTGTTCTGATGTATAACTGCATATAATAATCAGTGCCTAAAAGTATGGCTGTTTTCATTCATTTAGGAAATATTTCCTGAGCACCTCCACTATGCCAGGCATTGATATAAGCACTGGGAGGGACATATAATAAAATCATGTGAAATATATTGTCTAGTAGTAGATGGTGATAGGTAATATGAAGAAAAATAAAGCAGAAAGGAGGGATGGAGAGAACTGGGGAATTATATTTTAAATAAAGTCAGTCAGGAAAGGCTTTCCTGAGAAGATGATAACGGAACAAACACTTATAGGAGATGAGGGAAATGTGTTCAAGGCCAGGACAGCCAATGCAAAGGCACTGAGACAGGGGCAGAACAGCCGGGAGGCAGTGAGGCTGGAGCAGCGTGAACAAGGAAATTGGTAATGCGAGAGGGGCTATTGGGAGACCAGATGGTGTGGGGCCTTGAGGTTATGGTCGAAGACTCTGGCTTGTAATTGAAAGTGATCTGCCTTATGTTTGAAAAGAAATCACTATGTCCTTTGCATAGTTGAGAATAGAGCACCAAGGATGGAAGAGAGAATTAAGAAGCTACTATAGGCCAAAACCACAGGATATGAAGTCATAGCACAGCCTGAATTCACACTCTGTGCTAGAAGTCCAGCTCTGTCATATGCACTGCTAGCATGTTGATGGAAATGATTATATTAATACAATTACCAGTATTATTACGTAAAAACAAAAAACAAACAAAAAAAGAAGCTACTATAGTAATCCAGGTAGGAGATGATGGTTGCTTGGACAGAGGTGGGACTGAAGGGGGCAAGAAGTGATGGATTCTGGATGTAACTGAAGGTAGACTCAACAGAATTTGCTGGTGGATTGGATGTAGGTATGAGAGATAAAAGGAGTCAGCATAACTCCAAAGAGTCAGCCTAAACAACTGGAAGGATGACGTTTCATTATTTGCATTTCACAGAAAAGGTAACTAGATATTATCCCAAAGCTCACAGTCTTTCCACAATGCCTCATTACTAGAGAAAAAAGGCAACCAAAATTATGTGCATAGGGACTTCCCTGGTGGCGCAGTGGTTAAGAATCCGCCTGCCAATGCAGGGGACACGGGTTCGATCCCTGGTCCGGGAAGATCCCACATGCCGCGGAGCAACTAAGCCTGTGCGCCACAACTACTGAGTCTGTACTCTAGAACCTGCGAGCCACAACTACTGAGCCCGTGCGCCACAACTACTGGAGCCCGTGCGCCACAACTAGTGAAGCCCATGCTCTGCAACAAGAGAAGCTACTGCAATGAGGTGCCCGCACACCGCAACGAAGAGTAGCCCCTGCTCGCCGCAACTAGAGAAAGCCCGGGCGCAGCAACAAACACCCAACGTGGCCAAAAATAAATAAATTAAAAAAAAAATTATGTGCATAGAGCATCTACCATATGCATTACAGACTTTTCATTTTACAAATGAAGTTTGAGAAGACTTTTTAAAAAATAGTTGGTAATAGTTTCCTGAATTATGAGATTTATTGTGCAATGACATGGTGAAACCTGAAAATGTTAAAAGGCTGGAAAAAGGATAGGAAATTTATGGATGACAGAATTGTATCAGGTTATCTAGGGATGTTAGGGATACTCGGGTCGATCTCCACATTCTTGAAGCTGATAGCATGATATATTATCCACAGAACCTCCTTGGAAACCAGTGTGGGACAGAATGAGATAGAGAACAGACTCTCCTAAGATTAGATATGAGAATACTATTTTGCTCTGGCTTCTTCATTCCAAGTGTTTCAAATAGAAACTTGAAAAACCAATGTTCTAGCTGCTTTTCAGTGACTAAATATATTCTTTAACCATACACACAGAGCTATATTTTGGACATTTATCATATATGTATAGCTTGCCAATTAGTTTTTCATAGGCTAAAGGTTAATAGGCTCCAAGAAAGGTACTTGTTTAATGTCTTCAAGCTTTCTGTTTATATTCTCTCATTTGCCATGTTAATAGGATGCCTCAGCAATACAAGTTGATTTTGTTGTTGTTGAGATAAAATATAATTCTTTTCCACTAGTCTTACTGGAAACATTACACTGGCTATCTAGAATTAATCTTCTTCTGTCCTGCTATCTTTGTCTATTTGTATAAACATGCCATCATGTGGTAATTCCCAAGAGTGAGTTCTCTTAAATCTGCCCCCGCTCCTGACATCACTATATCAATGAAAGCTACTTCCCTCTTTCTTCCCAGTCATCTTGACCCAGCTCCTTCCTGTGCTTTGACTCTATGTCAGGACAGTTGCGAAGATCAAGAAATACTAACTCATACCTCCTGGAGATAATAACTCTCTTTTTTACTCCCAGTGCCAACCCTCCTGAGATGGCTCTGGTCTTAATTTTGGTGACCTCTCTGAATGCATCTCCTCTTCTCTAGTCTGTCCTGGCTGCACTTCACCTGGCATGCTGGGGCCAGCTTCATTTTAAAGTACGGCTCTGGTTATTTCACTCTATCGAAACCATAGAGTGGCTTCATGTTGACAGCTGAATTAAGTACAAATTTTTCTACCTACCTTTCAGGGCCCTCCACAATGTGACCCCAAGCTGTCTTTCCAGTCTTATCTCCTGCCATTTCCTTTACAAGGTCACTACAGCTCTAGCAGAACCAATCACTATTCCCTGAAACTGCCTCCTTTTTAGCAGCTTGGTAATTCTGCTTACACAAAAACGTTTCCTCTTGTCTATCAAAAGTTGACCTATCCTTCAGGTCCTAGTCCAAATGCAGCTCCTAAGAAGCTTCTGTGGACGCCCCTGGCCTGATCAGTGTGATCACTACCTCCCCGGAGCCCCGTCCCCCCACCCCAGAACTCTGTACAGTGCTGATGGCAGTCTGCAGACCTGAGCACCTTTCTTATCTTGGACACTTTATTCTAAGCTCCTAGAAGGTGACTAGTGTGCTTTGCTCATCTCTGAATCTCCCATGGTGGTAGGATCCTGCCTTACACAAAGTCAGGTTCAAGGATTATCAGTGACAAGAAGTGTTAAAGAGTCGACATCTCAAAAGAGGCTGTTTTTAAATGTATCATTAAAAGCCATGAACAGTCCCCTCTCACTTAATTACAGGATATCAGTGGAGACAAACAGTATCTTCCTGGTCTCTTCAGTAGTCTTTCTACTCTCCCTTATAAATAGAATTTACATTATAGTGATTAAAAGTCCCCTGTAAAATGATGTCACGAGGCCATATCTGGGAAGGGAGGATCAGTGCTAATCTGTTCCTGACTCGCTCTTCGGTGAGTAAGGGGAATATGAGATGATCTGTTTGGATTAAAGACAGAAAGGAAATGGAGTTTTCAAGGGAGAAAAAAAATTACAAAAGAAAAACCTGTTTCACAAAATGCAGTCTGTGGAAAATCTTTTAGCTGAATGTCAAGACTAAGAAAAATCAATAAAACCTTTGAAACCCGAACTATGTGAAAGGCTTTTTAGGCTTGATGGCAAAAGACAAAGCTATGGCTTCAAGAAAGTAAAATCTTTCTCCAGTAACGGCAAAAACAATTCTTCAATATTCAGGAGCCTTCATAGCCCCAAAATATGCTTTGCACAAATTGCTTATTACACAGATAGGGACAGTCAAGATTCAAAGGGCCAGCGTTTCCAAAAGGACTTTTACCAAGGCCGTAATTAGTTCTTCTGGCAAAAACTGCATACACGTCTAATTGCACACACAATTGGCTAATTGTATCTTCAAAATAAAGGGTGAAGGGTTAATTGTATCCACATCTGGCCACAAAGGAAGAGACTGTCCTTTGAAAATATGACACTACACTTAGATGAAAATTTGCATTAAACAGCCATCCCTATTACTACTAATAATTATAGTAATACCACATGCTTACAAATTAATACCTTTCATCTTGATCCTGAAAACACTTTACAAACATTAATTAATCTCACAATACTACTATGAGGTATGAAAGGCAATTATCCCAACGGTGTCAATGAGGAAATACAGGAAAGTTAGGTAATGGTCAAAAAGCCACAAAGGGAATTGGAGTTCCCAGCCCCTGGCTCTGAACACTGGCCCTGGTTACCAGGGAGGGTCGATGGGAGTCTGGTTCCCAAAATCAGCAAAAATGAGCCTGAAACCAATGCAAAACTAAGTAATCACATTTAAGAATAGTGAAAACTGGTCTGTGACTTAGACACTACTTTGACTTCTTTTATTCAAAGGAAAATAGAGAGCATTCAGAATGGAGCCAACAAGTAGAACTTTTTTGTTCCTTTTGGTTTTATGATCAAATATTTCAGATAATGAAAAAAAGTCCAGAAAATCATGTGATGCATCCCTAATAAATGGTACTTTCAAAAATATGTAAGAGGAATAAGTTTCTGCAAGGGATGGGTACTTAGAAAGTTCTGGCTATAGCAGCTGTGAGATGAGGACATGCTGGACATAAAGACATGAGGTAAGGGGCTAAAACCGAGTAAAATTAATGTTACCTTCATTCTAACTGTTGTGAATTTACATCAAATTACTAGTCAGAAGCATCTAATTAACACCAGCCCAGAGTATCTAACTTAGTACAAATAAATTTCCTTATAAATGTATATCATTAGTATTTGGGTCAGCTTAATATCTTCTTTAAGAATGAGTGATATGAGGATTCACGTTTAACAACAAAACATACCTTTGAAGGACTGACATAATTTATAATTATTTTTATAAATAATATGGCAGGGGAGGGGAAGATGGGAATACAAGTTTTTCTTTCTTTCTTTCTTTTTTCTTTTTTTTTTTAAAGTATAAAGCTCTGACACCATGTAAAGAACAGATCAGAAAGGCGAAAATCAGGAGTCAGAAAGATCTGTCAGGAGGCTAATACATCAGCCGAGGGATGATGAGGGTCTGATCTCTGGTCCTGGCAGAGGTAAAGGAGAGGACAACCAAGAGTCTCTGACAGAACCTAGTGAATAATTAAATGTGAGGAAAAGGATGCACTGCATGTGACTCGAACCCCTAAACCCTACCTGACCAAGGACAAGGCTGATACTGCATGTTTGCTCTAATGTCCTATTATGACTAGTGTCAACTGAATTAACATATCATAAATATTTTTCATACATGTCATATTTATCATATTTTTCATCAGTAAATATTTGTATCATATATTTAACCAATGAAAAGTATAAAACATTGTTTTTTAAAGTTAGAACATGAAATGTATCTTTCTTTAAAATAAAAATGCAATGTGCTATTTTTCAGCCAGACTCCAGATATGAGACCTAAAGCACCATGGTTATGTTTCTAGCTCATGTTTCTGCATTTTCCTTTTTCTGCTCATTTACATTTATAAGAAGGAAAATGAGCTTTAATTTTTTTTCCCCAGAGATTCAAAGGATTTGTACCCACTAAGTGTCTTTGTATCTCCCTCCCACATTGCCAGGGATAATGCAAAACTCTGATCAAAGCAGATGCTTAAAACTTACTGGTTAAATGAATAAATTTAAGAATTAAACAAAAATTAAAGTCAAATAGAAATCACCTGTTCCCCGAACATGTAGAGACTTATTGCTGTTAGTATTAGACTGCCTGTTAAATGCAGGTGTGTTAGTGACGGCTGCTGTTCATTAAATGACAATTTAAACATGTCACCAGGAAAAATCCATTTCCTAAATAATTTACCCTTATCGCCACATCTGTTATGAAAAATTGCTAGCTGCTAAATCCAAAAACAAATCCTCAATAGCAATCGAGTGCTAAGAATTGCCATAGATAGAAAAAAACAAGAAAATATTTGAGAGATATTGCAACGCACTTACGTTTCCCTAAGGAAATGACATGACTATATGGTCAATGTTATAGAACTAGAAATTCTACCCCTTATAATTGTGTTCCATCTTTGTGTTTGAAGGAAAACCACTGATTTTTATCTACCCTAACTTAAAGATAACCTTATTGTCAGTGACACCCTAGTCACATACAAAATAGAGGTCAACGTTTCAGATTTGACATTCAAAGGCCTAGATGATCTGGGCTGATGGACTTCTAGTCCTAATTCCCTCTGATCTCCTGGTCAGTGATTCCTGAGGAATGAGGGTTTGTACCACTGGTTGTGCAAGTGCTGAGGAGGAGGGGCCCTGGGAGGCTGGGGTTCAGGAGGGCTTCATGGGCAAGAAGGTAGGCAGAGTGGAGGACAGGGTAGGCCAGGGGCTATCTCCTTTCTTCTCTGGATCAAAGCCTTTAGGGGCAGCCCCTCAGCTCCTACACGTGCGAGCATATATGTGTACACACAGAGGTTGGCAGGGGTAGGGGCCCTGGGGAGTGACCTAGCTGCAGTGAGCTCAGAACAAGGGGCTCTGGAAAGCCTGAGGCAGAGCTGTGGCCCCCGACTATGACTCTGTGACAGTGACTTGGCAGTTAGGTATTTGGATTGAGTCAATCTGAACTCAAGTGTGGGCCACATATTAGCTAAGTGACCCGGGCAAGACATTTCACTTTCCTAAGCGTCAGTTTTCTCAACTGTAAAAATGGGAAGAATTAAATGATATATACATACACTGCAATCAGTACAGTATCTAAGCATAGAAGAAGAGCAATAAATAACAGCTTTTATTATTACTACTAAATGTAAATCCAGAACACCAGAGCTCTGGGAAGCAGTCTTCCAACCTCATTCATCCATTTAACCAGCCAGCAACTATCAAAAACCACTCTGCTTCTTAAAACACTGGGTTGAAAACTCAAATGAAGAAGTCAGTAAAAATATTGTGAACTTGATAAAAGGTTCTCAAAAGTATTTTCCCAGGAAGATGGTAGTGGTGAATGGCAAAGAAACTCTTATTCTACCACTTTCACACTTTCAGAACATTATTCAATAACCTGACACATTCAAAAGAAGAGGACAGCTCTGGAAATGGCCTCACAACTTCCTGAAACAAACGCTTACCACGAAAGTCATCTACATCATTTTGGTTAAAAACTAATTCTACAAACAACCTATGAGACACGGTGTTACATTTATTTATGTATTTCCGACTTTATATACATGTGAATTGAAATTTTTGCTGCTGGTTAACAGTAACACTAAGAACCAGATTTAGCAACTAAGAACTAATTGTCTTATTGGATGCAGAACCTCATCTTTGTCTGAAACACCAAGCCATTGAGCCAAATATCCCTTCACTACTGACTGATCACAGAACATTGCATTTCCCCTCTAAAAAACTCAATCTGATTTGGATTTTACTATTACTTCTACTTCATTATGTATTTAAAAAATTTAATATCACCATTTTCTTAAGTTATATTTTAGCTGGCAAGGAAAGTTGGTTCTACATTTACAGTACTGGTGTGAAATTTTCTCTTTAAATATACGTATCCAGTTAAAACTTGGGTCAAATTTTAAAATATGAATAATATTTTAAAATACTAAAAATATTTAAAGCATATAAGTTAAGTATGTAAAATACATTAATATAAATATCCTAAAAACAACAGGTGGTACAAGTCGAAGGTGGGGGGCTACCTCTGCCATTTTGTTTGCCTGTCCCAATCTATTCGTCTCCCACCTTTTGCAGAAGGTCCTCCTTGGCCACTGCAGCCATGGTGATGACTCTCTGAAATCTGAACTTCTCCTATAGAATTTAGTCTATATTATACGATTGCATTTTTACCATATGATTAACACATAATCATATGCTATAATACACCATAATTTAAATTTTCACGTGTCTGTGTCCTGGACTATTAGACTGATAAAACACTTGAGGGCAAAAAGAATTCATTCATCTCTGTGGCACTGAGCACAGCACTATGCAAACAGTGGGCATGCCAATAAATATTTCCTGAATAGTTTTATAATTCCTTATATTTATATTTCATTTAAATAAGTGCACTTCAAAGGAAATTCTATCATAATTATAATATTAACTAAAATAAACTAACTTTTAGTCCTAAGTATTTATTTGAATGATCCCATAAAGGCAAAAACTAACAGATTATTTTCCCTCATTTGGATTGTTGTAAGATTACTAATTACATACCAGTGGGCTTTTCCCCTTCTTCCTTAGTTATAGATATAAATCATGGCAATGTGCCTAGCTACCAACATTTCCCAGCCATTCCTGCTGGTAGAGGTAGCCAATGAGATGCTGTTGGATGGGGCTTTTGGAAAAGCCATTTAAAGGGGGCTTGCTTTTGCTTCAATCCCCTCTTTCTGTGGTTGGAGATGCAGTGGCCATATTGTAATCAAGAGGCAACCTAGTATATGGAAGCCACATACTAAAAGTGGTGGAGTAGAAAGATAACGAGTCTAGGATATTGATGGTATCATGGAGTCATTATACTGGCTCTCAATTGCCTAACTTAGGACATTTTCAGATGAAGAAAAAAAACCCTGATTTGTTTAAACCACTAGTTTGAGTGTCCATTACTGGCAATCAAATGCAATTCCTGATTCGTCCAGGTGCAGACACATCACAGGCAGCACCTAGGTTATACTATCTGAGGGGTGATTAAAAGTTCTCCTGCTTTCTCAATAACACCTTTTCCTTGGTACTATATAGACTATCAATAAAGTATATCATGCCAGTATTATTCATTCTTTGGAGACAGGAGTTGAAAGCATCTGTTAAAATGCAAATACTGTCTGAGAAGAGTTACACTTTAGGCTATCAATATAATTGAATATCTCATTGTGAATTAATTTATTAACTTCCGTGATTGGGTAGGTCCTGAGGGGATGGAACACAGGACAGGTAAGTTTTCCTAAAGGAAGACTAGTCAAGAAAGGAGCAATGTCAGGCTACTACAGTAAGAATCTCTTCTTCCCTCTCCTGGCCCCTGAAGCCCATCCCCATCCCCTGACTGCATTCCCACCCCAAAGAGACAGATGGGCAGCCTTAGGGGTAGAAGGTACAAAAAAATGAAAGGAGACATACAGAACCTGAAGGAAAAGGGTGCCAAAGGCAAACTTATGTTTATTACATAAGGCTGCCCATAACCTCCCCTCTCTATAGGAGTACTTTATTTACTCTACAAGAGAATTCCATAGTTAGCTAATAAACAGCATTGGTAGATTAGCTATTCATTTGAAAATTAAAAATCACTTTTCTATTCACCAAGTGATGGGAAAGAAAGGACAAAATCGTGGTAGTGAGCAGCTAAAGCACAGGACCAGTTCAACGGGACTGGATTTACCTGAAGTTTTTACCAAGTGGACACTTGATCCATTCAGGCACGCAAACACCTCTTCAGTGCTTGCTATTTTCTAGGCTCTGCGCTAGAAACTAGAGATTTGGAGATGATGATGATGATGATCATCATCATCATGTCTTATCTTCAAAAAACTTGCAAACCTCTACAGGAGACAGACATGTAAATAAACTATTACAACACTCTGGGATGTATGTGACACCACAAGTGCATACAAGAGCTGAAGTAGGAGAACAGAATTCACTTTGAGAATAGTGAAGGGTGGTTAGGGAAAGCCTCACAGAGCAAATGATATCTATGCAGGGCTTTCAAGGATGAATGGGACTTTGCTAGGGAGATAAAAGGGGATATGCATTCTAGTTAGAAGGAAGAGTGCACACAAAGCTGGAGATATGAATTAGCATGGTAAATTCAAGTATTTGTTACTGCTGTAGCATCAAGTGCTGAGGTAGAAGTAAAAGAAGGGGAAGTAAGTAGAGCCCAGGTCAGGAAGGGCATTGAATGCCACACTAATCAGTGTGGACCTTATCTAATGTTAATCACTGGAGCTGAGCCAGCAGTATGGTAAGATTTATATT
The DNA here is from genome assembly GCF_965194805.1 of Balaenoptera borealis. Taxonomy (NCBI): domain Eukaryota; kingdom Metazoa; phylum Chordata; class Mammalia; order Artiodactyla; family Balaenopteridae; genus Balaenoptera; species Balaenoptera borealis. Next base: position 68,158,190 of record NC_138864.1, read on the forward strand.
TTAGAAAAATCACTGCTAGCTGTCGATTTAGAAGAGAGCAAGGCTGGAGGGAAGAATATCACCTAGGAAACCTTTATAATAATGCAGATGACAAGGGACGAGGTCAGGCATGGTGAGGGTTTGTCTCTGGTTCTGCTGCGTGGAGGGTGGGGTGCAGGGAGAAGGAAGGTAACATCTTCCACCTGGACTGCAGTGTTCATTTTGGAAGAGTCGCGTTTCACCCACCTGCCCACCACATTTATAAAGCATACAGGAGATGCATTTTCTCTCTGAATTCACTTTTTTGAAGTTTTTTTCTTTATCTGTAATTATACTGCTAGAGATTTCATACTAACCCAAAATAGAGGCAGCTTAGAAGGAGAATCCAAATTCTGCTGTAGGTGTCCTCTTAGCTTTCAGAATCAGTATTACCACTTTATAAGAGAGTGTTTTCTTCTTTTTTAAAATGAAAAGGAGAAGAGATGAGAATAGACCCCTTCCTGTCTCCCCCAAAATATATGGATAAATGAGAAAACAAACTTGAAGCACTTTGAGTTTCAAAGAACTATAGCTATATTATGATATCTCTAAGGGCTGGGTTAGAATCGGATGACCAGCAAACAGCAAAAGGGCTAAGCATGGAACTTACCCAGCTCAGGAGGTCTCTGAGTTAATAAGAGAGCTGAGTTATGCTTATGGTTGCCAAAGTGAATATGGGTGATTTTTTAAGTCTAAGTATGATGCGAATATTGCATGGGGCAAACTTATACTAAAAATTATCTGTTGTTTATCTGAAATTCAAATTTAACTGGGCATCCAGTATTTTTATTTGCTAAATCTGGCAGTTCTAGTTATGGTAGTATTTTAAGGGGGAAAAGTTGTCTCAATTAATGACCTGTGTATCTTCTTTGTGGCATTCTGGTTTCTTTTATGCAATAAGAAATGTTTTAGCTACATATAAAGGAGCATGGTAGTACTGTAAGGGGGAAAAGTTGGCTCAATTAATGACCTATGTATCTTGTTTGTGGCATTCTGGTTTCTTTTATGCAATAGGAAATGTTTTAGCTACATATAAGGGAATTCTGAAGCACCACAATATAAAAATGTGAGCATAAACAGCCACTAACTTCCAAAAACCTTACCAACAATATTGGAAATCTCACCTTCTAAAAACTGTGCTGTTGAAAACAGCAAAGGCGGAGCACTCCTAACTAATGAAACAGTATGTTACCATTTTTAAAGAGAGAATAAATAATGTTCATTGACATATTATAAGTATTACAACTTCAAAGACAAGTATTTCTAAAAAGCAAACAACCCACAAGAATATAGAGGCATAAAAACTCTTTGAAAGAGATAACATTTAGAAAAAAATTTTTTAACAAAGCATACTTCCATGATAAATGACAGAAAAGAGACCCACCCCCCAAAAAGTTTTTCATGTTCATGGAGGTCTTACTAATATGTCCTCAATTGACTACCAGGAAAAGAGAGTGACAGGGCCATATCTGGAATCCAGGGCAAGGTGGAGAAGCCCAAATGTCCAAACTAGGAATCTTGCAACATTACACTAAAGCATTGTGGCAATTTTTTATGCACTTTAAGCTCACTTTTACTACTTTCAGAACTCTTTCCTCATTAAGGCACAGATATAAAAACTGGGAGCTACTTATAGGGTAGATACCAAATAGTCTGCCTGCTGGTGAGATACAGACCTTCACCTTGCATACATAACAGCTGGAGAAAAAAGAGCCCTTATTCATCAGATTTAAAAAGCGCTCTCTCATTTCATGCTAATTGTATGGCCTTTTGCATGATATACAAAAGATTGCCTAAAATGAAAGGAATTAAAAAGAAAACTACCAGTCTCGGAGGTTTTTTTGGAACAAGATTAACTTATTACTTTTTTAGAGAAAGTAGTTGACAGAGTAATTCAAGTATTACATTTATTTTCACAGAATGACCTTTACAGGTTTTATTATTATCAACGTCTTTCCAACTGCCTCTTGCTGCCTAACATAATGTGGCCTCATTCTACTAATCTCAGTGCTCTAAAACCCTTTAGATTATTATCAAACAGTTCATAAATTATAGAATTTAAAATAAAGTACATAAAGATTTTATATGATTTTTTTTTTCCACAAAGGAAAGGGAGGCTGATTACTCATAAATGTTTGCTTCCCAGCTCCTGCAACATGTAGGTTCTGCTTCAACTGGTTTCTTACAGAAGTGCAATATCAAAAATTCATTTGTAGTGATGGATATTTACTATCAATAATAATATACAATAATATAATAAGTGACAATATTATTCAAGGGTTGTAAATAAGATAAGCTGTGATAATTTATGACATACCATAAATTATGGTATATGGTGATATATGAAGTGGGTCTTTGAAAACCTGCGTGAATTTAGATTAACGTTACTATAAATATAAACCAATTATTAACAACCACGTAAAAGCCGTCAGGGGAAGAGGTGGAAAGCAGAGAAACGGTAGGTGCAGTTCATTCATTTGGGCACAAAGCAGCACTTATTCCTTCCAGAACTATCTACCAATTGCTATCAGCCAACTGAATCAGGGTTGGCAATTGCAAAGAACAGCTGCTTCAACACGCAGCCCTCGAAGAAAGCAAAAGAATGATTGGGCTGCTGAGGCTCCCAAAAGGATTGACCATTCAGGAAATTAAAAGCTGAAGCAAACACGCTAATAACTGATGTTTACTATACATGTTAAGGCTTTTTTAACCTATTAGACTGGCATTGTCCAGTAAAACTATAAGGCAAACCACATTTGTAATTTAAAATTTTCTCATAGCCACAGTCAGTTAAAAGAAACAGGTGAAATTCATTTTAATACTTTTTTTTTTTTTTCCTAACTCAGTATATCCAGAATATTATCGTGGCAACAGGTAATCCACATAAAATATCACTGAAATATTTTATAATCTTTCTTTCATACCAAGTCTTTGAAACCCAGTATGTATTTTACACAAATAGCACATCTGAATTCAGACTTCTGGTCACATTTCAAGTGCTCAACAGCTACATGTGGCAAGTAGGGACCACATTAGGCAGTGCAGTTAAAACTTCACAGCTTGGAGAAAAAAAAAAAAAAGACCTTGCTCTTAATTACTACCTAATGTTTTCCTGTGAGTCAAATCTCAAGCCACCAGTGAGGTTACTTATTCTCTGTGTTAATGAACACAGTAAAAACAAACGAGCTATACCACTAGAAACAGGCTTTGCATTCTAAGAGGTCATGCTTAATTTTCATTAATAACAAGTATTTATCTATTAAACTACTTGCTTTCCCTGGCCACATTTCTGATCCTGCCACAAATTTCAGGAGTCTGCGTTTTTCTCTGAGGATCTAATTATCAGCCATATCACCCAACATTCAGTGAAATTTTCCCATCTTTACTATTTGCCACTTGAATAAAATAGTGTTCCAAAGTAGTAAATTATGTAATTCCTAAATCCAAACTGGTTTATGACTAATTGGTTAAGAATCATGGAGTTTCCTCATGAAAAGAGTTCCAAAAAATCAAGAAAAGAATAACTAAAAACAAATGAGTACTAAAATATACTAAATTCCAGGCTAACAAGCTCTTTGGCCCTTATGAAACTACAAAGGACAGCGTAAGGGCTTGCATGCAAAACCGAAACTCAACAAGCCATTTTCAAGAGCTGAGGCAGGGATGATCGTTAGTAGAAAAATAAGTGACGGACAGGTTGCCAGTATTTAGTCCTCAAATCTGAATATTCAAAATGTAAAATATTTAATATTTCTTTCAAAAATGAATGCCAGTTTATATTTTTCTTCCTTCACATTTATTGTTAGAAAATTTTTATTTCAAGTTTGGGTTTTGACTTGACTGACAATTTCAGGCAATACATTAGAAACCAAAAAGTTAGTGGAATTATACATTTTATAATCAACACCTAAAAAGATCTTGAGATAGAAACAGAATATTCCTCTTAGTCACTTATAATGAGGTGAAGTAATAGGTTTAAATATGTCAGAAAAACTAAGCATTCTCATATTCTGCTTTTATCCATAATTTATCTATAATTTAGCCTATAATTCTCATATCATCTTCAGATCTCACTCTCCTGTAGCTCTACCTTTCTTTATTAGTAAAACTCCTTAACACTTAACTCGACTGAGGAAAGCAGTAGCATGGCGAACTGATTCATTTGGTTAATTGATGGTTAGCTGTGTGATGCCCTGAATTTTGCTTGAGGGACGGACTGCCTCTGAGATATGGTTATAGCCTCCAATCCTGGAGTTCAATTATGGCCAACTGTCTTACATGATCTTGCAATGATGAACTTTTAAATGTATCAATATAACAAAATTTTTTCACCACAAATCTTCCACAGAGCAATAACCCCAACATTCTAGACATGGAGAACAATGTTTAACAGAGCCTTGCCCCAAATAAGTGTTTAAGAAATACTGAAATAAATAAAATGGTCTGATAGTTCAAAATGGACTTGGATAAGGAACTAGGGAATTATCTATTAACGAGGCTAAGCAGGTTTTAGTTAGGCAATGATAAAAATGCAAAGTTACTCATCGGATCTTTTAGTGACTAAAGAATGTTACACCAGAATCTGAATCCATTTTTCTTTCAGAGCAAAATTACAACTATTGAAGTTGAAAGCACAGAATCTGATTTCGGTTCTCAATGTCAATAGGCATGAAGTGGAGGTTTAAAAAAACAAGTAAAACTCATGGAGATTATCCAACTAATAATGGTGCACCTCCTTCTGTTCTGATTCACTGGCCCTTTTTGCACAAGTGTGATTTCTGAGGGTCTCTGTAGGTCTGGTGTACAAGTGCTGAAATTCTCTTTCGCTGACTTTGGACTTGAAAGTTCACCCTGGTGAAGGCTACCCAGGCACTGGTTAACTGAAATGCTACTGCCATTGCTTCCTTCTTTCCTTCCTTCAACAACTATTTATTTGACACTTATCATACGTAAGTACTGTTTTTAGGCATTAGAGTTTCAGCAATAAATGAGACAGAGAAGATCGCAGCTTTCAACAATCTTACATTCTTCCAGTTATTACCTGTAACTTGTCAGATATAGCACACTATAAGCAACTGCTGAATGTAAACAGTATTTGATATACTAAAAATGGGGAATTAAAATTGTAAGGAGGGGCTTCCCTGGTGGCGCAGTGGTTGGGAATCTGCCTGCCAATGCGGGGGACACGGTTTCGAGCCCTGGTCTGGGAAGATCCCACATGCCGCGGAGCAACTGGGCCCGTGAGCCACAATTACTGAGCCTGCGCGTCTGGAGCCTGTGCTCCGCAACAAGAGAGGCCGCGATAATGAGAGGCCCGCGCACCGCGATGAAGAGTGGCCCCCACTTGCCGCAACTAGAGAAAGCCCTCGCACAGAAACGAAGACCCAACACAGCCATAAATAAATAAATAAATAAATAAAAGTCAATTAAAAAAAAAAAAACAAACCAAAAACAAACAAAAAGATTTAAAAAAAAAAAATTGTAAGGAGTAGCATAATACCCATGGTCTAAAGAAAAGTTTCAGATGCTTATCATTTACTTATTTTGCCAACTTCTTAATTCTTGTGCAAGAAAGTCTTGTACTATTTTCAATAGCTAAGGAAGGCAAAACACATACCAAAAACACTTAGGAATCACTACTTAAAAATAAGAGAAAAAACACTTAAAATCACTTTTTAAAATACCATTTAAAATCTGTCTTCAGTCAGGAATGGATGCCAAAACAGTCAATACAAAGGAGAAATGTCCAAAACACAACAGAGTTTTGAGGAAAGGCATAATACATAACAGAACTAAGAGCCTCTTTAGGATTTGGGAATCAGAATCATCACTGAGCCTGCCTAATGGGAATGATTAAAGATAACCTGAAAAACTAACAGAAACTATGGCAGAACCTGATGTAAATAATTCAGTTTGGAAAGATGGAGTAACTTTACAAATATACTCCCATTAATCCAGCATTGAAAAAGTAAGGAATTTGTCCAAAGTTAAGAGTGTTTCAGTACTACAGTAATGAGATGAACAAGTTATTCTGTCTTTGGTCTAATCTAAATGTTCATTCTTGCATGCAACTAATATTAAACATTTACTGAGTGCCTGACGCATGCCATGCATGGTGCTAGGCACAGAGAACACAATGCTGAAGCAGCCAGGATCCCCAGTTCATGATGCTCCTGGTCACCATACAAGGAGCCAGAACACAGGTGTGTAAATGTGCGGAGGGAGCAGAAGAGAGGACTTTATGCCGCCTGAGGGAGACAAAGACGGTGCCTGAGTTGAAAGATATTTGAGCAGGAGTTTGAAGGAGGATCGGAACTACTCAAAGTGTTCATGAGGGGTGAGGCGTAAAGAAGGCACTCCAGGAAAAAAAGAAAATTGCACGCATAAACTCCAGGAGAAAGGAATATGCTCACGGCATGGTAAGAAACCCCGTAAAATGACAGAGGACAGACCTGGATGTTTATACACTGGGCAGGGCCAGATCATGAAGGGACATGCACACCAGACAAAAGTTACTGGATTTTATCCTAGAAGAAGCTAAGAGCCCCCTATGTCATCAAATAAGGCAACTACGTGGTCAGATCTGTGGCGAATGGACTGAATGGAAGTAAGACTAGGGACGAGGAGGCTATTTCAGAAAGTCTTTGCAATAGTCCATGTGAGCGACAGTAAGGCCTGACCCACTGCAGGTGGAGTGGAGAGGGAGAGGACAGGACAGATAAGTGAGCTAGAAACGAAGTGACTTGGTGATCAACTGCGTTAAGCTTGGGGGAGAGGAAGAAGTCAAGAGTAATTCCCTGGCTTCCGACTTGAGAAGATACCTGTCTCCACGCCAAGCATTCTATCAGCTTTCAGTTTTGGATTTTGGCTCCCTGAGGCTGGTCACTGCTGATCTGTCTCATTCTCTCTGTCCTAAAGAATGTCCTTAGGTGCTACAGAAATACAGAGGCGGCCACCACCACCTCTGAGTGACGATGAGAAGGAAGCACCACCGCCTGTGCCTCCCTGCCTGGTCTACACAACCTTCAGCAACCACACCAGCAATCCTTCATATGGCGCCCATTTTAATTCTGTACACAAATAATTAAGTCGAAGTATAGTTATTATGGGCCCCAGGAGCACAAGGCACTATGGAAAATAAAAGCAATGTGCAGGTTTCTGCCGAGTTATGCAGGAAAGCAATACAGCGCAAAGCAGTGGTCAGTCAGGTGCAAGTCCAAATTCCAGCTCCATTACTGTTACTGGTTATATGACCTTGGGAAACTGATGTTCTGGGCCTTGGCTGCCTCTTCTATAAGATATCTGGATAATATAGCCTATCTCATTGGTAAAAATTAATGAGATAATACATGTAAATTTCCTACTAGCACCATGCCTAACTTATCGTAGATTCAAAAAATAGTAAGTAAATATCCTTCTTTATTTCCCGTCCCCTTTTGACTACTCAAAGCCTTTCTGCTTCCAAACAGAATCCAGTTATCACCAATGGGTGTTTCTCTCTACTTCCCCATGTCTACTGTTGGCAAAAATGAAGCTTCTAAAATTAAAACAGGATGGTATCTATATCACAGACTGCTTACAGTCTATCCAATCATCCCTCTCTTCCTTATTACTGGACCCTGATTTTGCTGAAGGTGGTAAAATACTAAGCAAAAAAAACATTTCCTAGGGTCCCTTGCCACTAGGGGTAGCCTAGTGTGTGACACAGTAGAGTCAGTAAAACTCTTGTTAGAGATTATTTGGAAAGTTTCTGGACATAGGTATTTTTATTCTCCCTCAGCTAGCTTCCTTTTTCCAACTTCCTGGAAAGTCGTATGATGGCTGGATTTGCAATAGCTATCCTGCAACTATGAGGAAAAGATCAAGACTCATAAAATATGAGCCTTGACATACTTGAGCTCCTGAAAAATGCTTCCACCACCTTCCACCAGACTTCTTATCACATGGGAAAAATAAAGGCCTAAATTTAAGCCACTGCCTTTCAGGTCTCTGTAACTCTCTTCTGAGCCCAATTCCAAACTGACTGAGGAATTTCCTAAATTTAGGGATTTCCTTCAATCCTATTTTGGCACGAGTATCAAGGCATCAACCATAATTTCCTTCCAATTTAAAAAGAAACTCTTATTGAGTGTCCAGTATGTGAGATACTGTGTATGTAGACATAGAAATAAATACTACCTACTGACTCATTTTTTTAAAAAACATCTTTATTGGAGTATAATTGCTTTACAATGGTATGTTAGTTTCTGCTGTATAACAAAGTGAATCAGCTATACATATACCTACATCCCCATATCTCCTCCCTCTTGCATCTCCCTCCCACCCTCCCTATCCCACCCCTCTAGGTGGTCACAAAGCACCGAGCTGATCTCCCTGTGCTATGCGGCTGCTTCCCACTAGCTAGCTACTTTACATTTGGTAGTGTATATATGTCCATGCCACTCTCTCACTTCGTCCCAGGTTACCTTTCCCCCTCCCCGTGTCCTCAAGTCCATTCTCTATGTTACCTACTGACTCATTTAATTCTTACAGTAACCCTGCAAAGTTAGTAGTGTCATTCTCATTTTACAGCAAAGGGACACGAAGGTCTGAGAGGCTAAGTACTTTATCAAAGGTACCTTAGTGATACAAGGCGAGCCAAGATCGGAGCTCCATGTCTATCTGATGATGAAGTTCACATCCTGGCAGCTATCCATGCTACTACAGGGGTCTGTGAACTCACTACTGTGAGGAACTATGACTCCCAAGACAATGTCTCTCTAAATTAAGTACTCACTTTTTTCCTAGGTCGTCCGTACTGACATCTAAAATTCAACTGGGAAACCATCTTAAAATGTATATCTAGCGCATGAAAAAACAGTGTGTAGCAGGAGACCATGAAGTGGTTGATGTGGCAAGGGTGAGAGCTGCCTATGCCTGAGGTACACTCTGCCTGAAAGCAGCTAGACAGGGCTGACAATCTGGAAAGGAGGCTCCCTTTACCTGGGGCCTCCAGTCAACAAGGACCCTGAAGAAATCATGTTAAACTGGAAATCAGCGTGTGAGCCTGAGGCATCGGAGAGAGAGAGTAAGTAAAGGTGCCCAATGTCATACACATTCTCACAGTAAAAAAAAAAACTCATGATCTTGTCACACGTAATTTTTTAAAAGAGGAGTGAGAGACAAAATTGGGAGTTGTGTACATCTCTTATAACCTATCAAAAAAACACTTTAAATACAGACTTGTTCTATATAAGTATTAGATAAATATACATCTAAATGCATATTTTAACTCTTTCTTCTTCACAATGAATCTGAAGCAGCCAACAAGAAGATTCACAATAAATTTAAAAATCATAACCAGGAAAAATATAAAATAGGAATATGAAATAAGAGGAAAATAAAGTAAGCAGACATATATCCTATAGGGTCCTAAACAGTTACTAAAATTGAGCTGTAAATTTAGGTCTGAGCATCCTCTTGCCAAAGGAAAATGGAAAAAAATGACTAGGTACAAAATTCACAATGGCCATGAGAAAAAGAGAATATTACCACCTCAGGAGAAACAAAATATTTTCTGTTAGCATAAAAGCAATAAGAAATCAGAAGACCTAAGTGGGACTTCTCACCGGGGAAACTATATAACAGAGCAGACAATGTCTCAGCAATTCCTCCATAGTAAATGTCACAGAGTATTCCACACAACAGTTTCTCACAGAGTTATTCAATCAAGCTGAAAAACAGTTCAGGGAAGGCAATCTGTGCAGGACTGAGGCAATGAGATAGGAATATACGGCTCTCCAATGGGCCAGCTTGATCTAGTAATAAATCCCAGAATATCTACATGAACAAAGAGACAGCATTCTCTTTAAATTATTCTCCAACCGAAACCAACTTAAGAAGTAGGATTATGCAACAGTTTCCTGACTCTTTTCAGTTCAGAAGTTCTGAGAAAGTTTTCAGGGGCTTTTTATTATTATGTAAATGGTACTTCAGTCCACTGGCACTGTGCTCTTAGGTGTAGCACTTATGTGCCAATCTTTCGTCCTTCTCCAAGGAGAAATAGGCATTAAAAGGCAGAGAAAAGGTAGGCTGCATTACTTTAAAAAATTATGGCTTTTTGCTTTTACATTAGGAGGTTCTACTACACACACTTTCTATTATATAACTAATGTTAGAGAAAATTTATGAATTCACACCCATAATGATTTCTTAACTAATTTAAAAGGCAATGAGTGAAAGGCATGTACCTAAGAATATGACATTCCAAAAATGGACATTAAACAGTCCTTGAACAGGTAGAAATTAATATCAATTATGAACAGCGTAGGTTGAACACAGGAGTTCACTGAAAAAAAAAAACTGACGTATAGTAAGAAATGGGGCCTGTTAGGTCTGGAAAGAAATGTAAAATCTATGTAAATTTAGCTGAGCTTAACTAAGGTGTAATTTTTTTCTATGTATTCATATTGATGCACTCTCATAAGCATATTCACAGGAATCCTCAGTAAGGTACAAAGTCGAATATTCAGAAAATGCCAATTAGGCCAAGTACATACCTGCATGCCAGTTTTTCCACTGCATAAGGAGTCAGATGAAATTTATCCTTCAAAAAAGAGTCTCTAGTTGTGTGTGAAGACAACATAAATATCGTTGTGCTTTAACTTAAACTCTCTATAGAATCACAAGAAGTTACGACTGTAACATGAACCAAAGGAGGAAAAAATAAGGACCATTTGATACTAATTAAAAAACAGGGGATTAGAAAAAAGATGGCTGTGGGAAATAGGGAACAGTTGTTCTCCCAACATGGACCTCTCACCCTGCTGATTCTGTGGTTTTTAAAACTACAAAAGTGAAAACTGGAAAAATGACAACAAAATTACTACCAACAGATAAACAGAACATTCTCTATGGTTTTTAAAATAATTTCTAAATTGGAGATAGAAAACTAAATTTGCTAAGCAAAAAGCCAGCATTTCCACATTTTAGTTCCTCCTTCTAAACACATACAATAAACACACATATTGGATCTAATGTAGCTCCATCCAATGCAATTACAGGTTCCCATTCTTTGAATCTAATTGCAATCAATTGCAATGAATCAACAGATGAGGCAGGTGATTAAAGTCACATAACTTTAACAAACTAAGATTGCTAAAGTTAAATAAATATCACTGTGGTCACTTTAAGCTACCTAGCTTCATCAAGCAGAGCTACAAAAGCAGCAGGTTAGCAGGTTTCTGGCAAGGAATAATTGGTGCTGAGCAACAGACTGTGTACATGAGCAGAAACATTGCATAAAACTCACATTGCTGGCTTACCCACACCATATGTGCATTTTGGATGGAAACAGGGGCAGCTCTCATACACCTCACATAGTTTGGCCTTTTCTGGCTAGGATGAATAAACACTATGTTTCAGTGTGCTAGTTAACCCCAATGGAAAACAAGAAAATACTAGAATTATGACCTCTCAATTCTAATTTTTTTCCAGCAAAACTGAAACTAGGACAAAGACATAGTGGTAACAAAAACATACAAATTTGAAGTTATGGAAAATATCTTTACAAATACTGATAAGCATGCCTCAAGTTAATTCATCTTGCCAATGTTTTGAGCTATCAACAACCCGCAGTAATCTGACTGTCAAATATAAAAGTAAAAAGTTTATAGATTTAAAGAAATAACAAAGTATTTTAATTGTTCTTTACCAGTGGCCAAATTTATCATTTTCCCAAACAGACTTTGTAAGCAAGAGCAAGGACCGTGAAAGTGGTTTTTGCAGTCTGACAAGTTACCTCCAAGGACTTTTGCACAATTCCTTCCTAACAAGCATGAAAGCCTGATTAATCAATACCTAAAATCTTCATTATGCAGCAGATTCTCCCCCTCCCCCCTCTCTCCATCCCCCAATCAAAGCAGCAGTATAAAGGCTGGCGTTTGGTGGCAAAATTCCAATTCACTTTCCAAAGAGGTAAAGAGCCAGGACTTCTGGGGAGGAAAAGATCTCAGACACTGCATCTAATCCCCCTACTTCACTGACTAAGAATTGAAGTTGAAGAGAAGCTTAGCAACTTGTCCTAGATCAAACACTTGGTGAGCAGAGGAATCCAGCAAAAATGTACTTTCTACTATATTATATGGTCCAGTAATTCAAGTGAAAATAAAGATTGGAGAGATGCACTCTACAAAATCTTTTTCCCAAAAGGTATCTTGCATAGCAGGATAAATACATCAAAGAATTAAATTTACCATTTGAATGATATAAACAGTGCAATAATCCAACTGTGCTTCATTTCCCAGTAAATCACAAATTTGAAATGGTTCTATATTAGGAGAAACAAAAAACAAAAATCCTTGCACTCATCTTGGATAAAATTATATTCTCATAAACTAACTGTTATAAAGGGAGAAATTAATATCTTCAAACTAAGAGTCTCAGAATCATAGATATAGAGGAAAAAGCAAGATTTGTAGACAAATACACGTTCAAACCAGTAATCCACAACCTTTTGGGGGGAGGGGGAATATGACTTTATAACTGATACAGTGACACTGACAGGTAGATCAATGAGAACAGTCTGGGCCACGTGATTTCCAATGATATGTGAAGAATAAACTCCAAGTCACCTCACTCTTCTCCCTGCTGGAAAGTCCCCTAGGTGAGAGGACAGATGTTTTGACAAACCATGATCAGATGTGATGCTCTGTGATCAACTAATTAAGAGGTCTTAAACTTAAATAAACCAAGGCAGGAAAGTACCTAAATATCTCCTAAACATCATCCTCAGTAGACTGTGCCATCATTTTTACTGCCATCCAAAATAGTTCTTCTGTTAATAAGCAATATCCTCACCATCAGACTTACTATCATTTAAAATATAAGATATACTCATTATAGACAAATAGGAAAATCCGAACACTGGACAGTATGATTTAACCTATTTATCTATCATTCCAAAGGCAACTACTGTTAATGTTTTTATGTATTACATCATCTTTTTCTGCACAGTTTTTATATAGCAATAATCATACTGTAAATATAATTTTGTACCTCAAATCTTCTAACTGAAATTATGAAACCAAGAGTCTTCATATTTTATTGAAAACTAATCATAAATTTCACTTATGAAAACTAAAAAATATTCCATTAAGTGGATTGCCATCTTTCTGCACATACAACTTCTTGTGGATTTAAAAGATTATTGTCTCAGAATAGAATCCTAAAAGTGGAATTACTGTCAAAATATATTAACATCTTTATGGCTCTTGATACTTGCCAAAATGCTTACCAAAAATGGTTGTACCAATTTAAACTGCCTTCAATAGCAATTCCCATTATACCTGTATTTGGACTATGAATATCTTGTGAGAATTAACAGTTTCATAATCATCTTTATACCCCCCATGAGGCAGGAGATAGATGGGCCCCAGGCTGAACAGTTTCTCCCCTGTGGAAAGAAACTCCGCAATAGCAGAAACTCCATAAAAGCAGGATGATGGAGGAGGCTGGGCCCTGCCCAGATAAAAGACCAAATATTCCTCATTCTCGAAGTCAAGGAGACCCCCCCCCGACTACACATGCGCAGAAAGGCCCCTTGGAGGTCAAAAAGGGAGGGGGCACCACCCCATAGTAAGTGATGTCAACTACCCATAGGCCTCTTCGCTAGAATCCTTCTTGGCTAAGAGATGCGCATGCACACAGGGAAGGACCCTGAGATATAACAAATACGGACTCAGAACCAGGCAAAGCAAGATGATCGGTCAAAGGAAACCCGGAAGAAATGCCCCATAAATGTGATTCAAACTACCACGAGGGCGCGACTCTCTCTCTGAGCCCGCCCGTGTGTCTATCCACACGTACTGTACTCTTTTTCCTCCTAATAAACACTTTACTTGCTTCACTACTTTCCGTCTCTATGTGGAAAGTCGCTTCTACACAGCTGATGGGCCAGGGCCTTGTCACCGGCCACTAGTCCCTGGTAGTCTGGTGGCTAGGATTCAGCGCTCTCACTGCCGCTGCCCAACCTCAATCTCTGGCTGGAAACTGGAATCCTGCTTCAAGCTGCCATAGGCTGAGGCCACCCGAGATCACCCATACTTTAAATTTATAAACTTATAATACCATAATTATACTAAAAAATTCTTAAAACCGAAATCCTGACACCCAGTGGATGAATGTTTGCTATTCTTGAAACTATTCTTGAGAATCACTTGAGTCTCTTTTTTCCTATACCACCCAACCTCAATTCTTTTCTACACACAAGTAGGTCTTTAATAGGATAATCTTATACCCCCTTTTAAGGAGTGGTAACCAAAGTCTACATCATATGGAATTTACAAAGTTCAAGGATATTCTCATTCATTTTAATGATTATATAAAAGAAAAGAACAAGGAAATTCATCCCTACTGAGTCTGAAGGCTCCTATAGCTTTGTTGAAAGACATAAAGGAAGTACAAAAACACATTAAAAGAAAAGCGAACATTTCATTCATATGTATTCATTCTATATCTTTTACAAAAAATCAATTTTTGTTCCCTAAATTACTCATCTATGAATTTCACATGTAACTCAACAATTTACAAATATGCAAATAAGAAATTACAAATACTGTGTACTAGATTGAGATGTGTGCTTCAAATGACATGAATAAACAAAGTCCCCCATATCTTTACTGTACTTTCCAGGGATTCTAATATTATGCACTTAACAATCTTAGCAAACACTTTGTTGTTGTTGCTACTACCTTACTGTTTTTGCAACTGCTATTAAATTTCCTAGTACAAATTGGCTGTAAGATTATTTTAGATCTTCATTAAAAAATTTATATTAAATACGCAATAAGCTACTGTGGTTAACAGAAGTTGGGAGATTATTAGTGTCACAGTTTATTATAAGTAACTTTTGTGTCTTCTGTCAGTATAACCACAGTATCTCAATACCACCAGCTGATAATAATCTTTATAAATCCTACTTTGCAGCTATACCATCTGTTAGTGATTATTTTATACGTCTCCATATGCATATGTGAATTAGTTGTCACTCAAAACAAATATACAAATGGAATTGTGGTTTTGTCGGGAGTTTTTTATTGGCTTGTTTTTGTATTTTGTTATCTTTAGGCTAGTGAACTAAATAAATAAACATATTCCTCTATCTTTGAGACCAAAAATAAATGCAAATTTCAGTTATACAAATACAAACTTCCAGTTATAAGTCATGAGAATGTAATGTACAGCATGGGGAATACAGTCAATAACACTGTATTAACTTTGTATAGTGACAGATGGTTAACTAGACTTATTGTGGTGATCATTTTGCAATGCATACAAATGTTGAATCACTATGTTGTACACATGAAACTAATATAATATTGTATGTCAAATATATTTCAATAAAATAAAGAGGCTAACAAAAATGCAAATTTAAAAATACTTTTTTAGTACAAATAAAAGAAATTTAAGTTCAACAAACAATCTAAAAGTATCTGCTAAAACTGGTTAAAATTAATAGTCACCAAAATTGGATATAATTATATTAAAAAACTGATATTTCCATATTCATAGCTCTCAAAGTGCACCTACAAACCAAAAAGCAATAGGTCCACTAGTAAATTAGTAGCTAATATGGTTCCAGTTTTCACCATATAAAATTAGACTGAAGATTAGAAAAGAATGACTACTTACTTACTTAACTTGTAATGTTAATTCCCTGAAGAGATGAATCATAATGACAAAAATTCAAAACCAGGCCCCCTATTAATCTGTGGGTTTATCCCCCTGAGCTGTAAATAACCAGGCTCCTACAGTAGCAGAAAGCAATAAGTAGTTGTAATGTCATTACAACTCACTACCAAAATTTACCCAGAAAGGCAACAAGAAAAAAAGAAGGAACAGAAGGAGGAAGATAAACTTCCAATTGGATAATTAGTTCTAAATTATCACTTTTTCCCCAAGTACTAGAGTCTAATGACTTTAATAAGCCCAAACACAGTTTACAGGAGCTTTATACACTACATACCAAAAACATGGTGAATTCTGTTAAGAGTTACCAATGGCAATTAAAACATAAGATGAAAGCACAACCTGGGAGAAACCACATTTGATGACTAAATAGTTCATTGTTTCCTTAAGTTACCCTATTTTAGGTAATGATACTTTAGGATCATATACAGGGAAAGCTAAGGTACAAACAGTAGTACATAATTAAAGTCATCATTAATAGAAACCCTGAAATATTTAGAGAGGGGGATTAAAGAAGAGAAAAACGTACTTGAGAAATTATGATTTCCTGGAATGAATGCTATATTATTTTCAGTTTCTTGAAGTAATAAGTCCCACTAATTACTTACACAAAAAAATATGCTGCTTTTCATAGTCTTTTGTTTATTAAAATAAGTTATACTCCAACTTTGTAAAATTTAACTTATTTGATGCCCAAACCAGATCTCCTTTTTTTCAAATTATATTTCATCTAGATGTTAGAATTTCCTTGATGTCTGTGAGACAGTTGTACTTGGAGAGGCAACACAGTTTTGAGGTATACTTGGGCTATATAAAGTGTAAGGGAAAACATCACAGACTACTTAACAAAATATATATATACATTTTTAACATGTTTATTGGAGTATAACTGCTTTACAATGGTGTGTTAGTTTCTGCTGTATAACAAAGTGAATCAGCTATACGTATACATATATCCCCATATCCCCTCCCTCTTGCATCTCCCTCCCACCCTCCCTATTCCACCCCTCTAGGTGGTCACAAAGCACCGAGCTGATCTCCCTGTGCTATGAGGCTGCTTCCCACTAGCTATCTATAACAAAATATTTTAACTGCCATTAAAACTACAGTATATATGTATAACTGATTCACTTTGTTATAAAGCAGAAACTAACACACCATTGTAAAGCAATTATACTCCAATAAAGATGTTAAAAACAAACAAAAAAATACTACAGTATAGCACAGGCCAGGTTTCATTCATTTTTTAAAATATTTTATTACCTGTCATTGAGATCCATGTGTGGAAAGTAGTTTCATACCATGATTTGCTTCTGTATGTCTAAAATGTTCTTAATGAGGGATTTCATTTCACAGGAATTTATATTAATCATATAAAATTAATTGTATAAATAGTAAAAAAAATTTTTTCATGGTTCAAAGCTCACCTAATACATGAAGCCTTGCTTGATTCTCCCTAATGATATTTCTTCCTCCACTAAAGTCTCAGTTATCTTTGTAGTTATGGAATTTAAGAAACTTATTTATTCCACTTTATATTATAATGACGTGTGGAGTTTTCTAATTTTCATGAATAGATTGAGAATGTCAGCTTCTATAAGTTAGAATCACGGAGTCTTACATATCTTCATATCCTCTCCGCCCCATGTCCATGTCCAACAATTCCTCGAAAATAGTAGGCAATCTACATGTTTATCTGAATTCACCAAAAAAACTTTTTGGGGATACTAAAATCTACCTTCTCCAAAAGGTCTTTAGAAAAACAACTTATGTTTTGGTAATTAAGAGTGTTATTTTGAAGCTCTATGGAACCCACACTAACTGACCAAATATGTTTTCGTTATAAATAATGTTTCAACATTTGTTGTATAGCCATTAAAAATGAAAATAATGAGACTTTCCTATTAGGTACAATAGGTACAACGTTTTAATCAGATGTATGTCTTTCAAAATATCAACTGAAATCATTATACTTTGCCTTGCTAATGTATTGAGTGTCAAAAATAATCTAAATTAACAGATTTTTTTTTTACGGGTAACTCCTAAGAAATAAAAGAAAAACATTTTTTTTACAGTGAGAAAAAAATAACTGTGTGTTGATAATGTAAGATGGAAAACAGAACTAAATGAAGAGATTTACTCATAAGACAGCATTTGCAGAAGACCACTTATTATTCATGTATCCATCTAGAAATCATTGACTGGGCACCTATGTCACACCATGTGTGTCTGTGCGGAGGCCGTAAAGGTAAAGAAGGTGGAGTCTCCACCTTCCAGGAACTCACACTATAGGGAAGTCATAAAAGGCAACACAAGTAGTAAAAGGACGCTGGGGTTATCTCTGGCTGGGACAGCAGGGAAATGAGTTCACAACGAAGGTGACACTTGAACAGGGTTTTGGGTTTAAGCTTTATTCTGTAGATTTCAAGGCATTTGCGGGCCTGAACTAAAAACAAAACAAAACAAAAAACCCCCTGCTGTTCTTTTTCGGAAAGGGATTTGGGAAAGAAGCTGCTTGTCTAATAACAGTCAAGTGGACAGATGAGGATGGAGTATGAGGAACCAGATTTGGAAGATATCTGAATCAAGAAGAACATCAACATCAAGAATCAACAGGACTTGATGATAAATTTGATAAAGGGGGGCGGAGAACAATGAGTCAAATGACATTTTTAGGCCTTTAATTTGCCAAGACACATGATGACATTCAATGAAATCTAGATTATCAGTTAACAGCTGTTTATTGAGCACCTTCTATGTTCCAGACATTATTCTAGACCCACAGTCTATTTTCACTGTAGTCAGGAGAGTCAGTCAGACAGTAAACCAGTGGATAATCTGAAATAGTGATAACCTTGATGGAGAATATAAAACAGGGTTACGTGAGAGTGACTGGGGGAAGAGACACTTCAGCTGAGGTCCTCACGAAGACTGGCACTTGAACTAAGACCTGAATGATAAGGAGGCAGGCAAGTGAGGCTCCAGTAAAGAAGGGGTAGCAAATGAAAAGGCTGAGATAGGAAAGAGCTTAACATCATCAAGGGACAGAAAGGCAGCTGGTGGATGGGGATGGGGTTTGGGGTATGAAGAGAAATGAAGTCTGAGAGCACATGCAGCTCCTTATAGCCCATTGTAAGGAGCTTAGCAGTGATTCCAGTTACAGTGGGCAGCCAGCATGTTTGAAGCCAAGGAGTGATGTGATCTGATTCAATTTCTGTGGGCTGTGAGGAGAACGGACTTAAGGGGGAAGAATGGAGGCAGAGAGTCTGGGCGAAAGTGGTGGCTTAAATTCCTAGCAATGCCCATGTTGAGAAGGGGTCAGAGTCTGGATATAGAGGGAGAGGTGATAGGACTTACGGGTGGAACTGCATGTAGACTGTGAGGGAAAGAAAGGAACCAGGGGTACTTCAAGGTGTGTGATTCTAAACCACTATATAAAGAGTGGTGTTATTAAACAGTGATGGTGAAAACTTGAGCAGAGAGAAGCTTCAGGGTGGTGGGGTCAGAAATCAATAGTTCTTCTTTGCTCAAGTAAAGGCTGAACTGTTTAGAAACTTGTAAGTGAAATGGCAGGTAGACAGCTGGATACAGTCTACAGCTTTGGGGAGAGGTCTATGTGGAGATATACTCTGGGAGTCATCAGACTCTTCAAAGAATTGAAAACCATGAGACTAGATAAGACTCATCTTGACCCATCAAGGTAGATTATGCGGGGGAAGGGGTAGGAAACATGAAGCGATGTTTGTGGTTTTAGATTTTTAAAGCAAGGAATAATAAATTCCATTTTGGACACTTAAGGTGGGGATAAGTGATTAGTTGGCTTTTCTGTGGTGAATCACACTAGCCTCTAAAAGTATTTTAGTATTACCCTCTTGTACTGTGACTTAACCCTGTCATCTCATTTGGAGTCTCCCTATTTCATTTCTGCTACATCAGTAAGCTCTCTGAGAGCAAACGGTGTCTACCCAATCCCCAGCAACTATTCAGAGAGAAGGCACTTTTATCTGTTATACCATGAGTATAAAAATCCAGTCTTAATGGTTAAGAATTGATTGTATAGTGGAGAGACTAGGAAGTAGCACAATAATGAGCTAGTTTCAAATCTCTGAGGATCTATTCTCAAAAGTTTCTTTCCTTCAAAATTAATCTTGGAATTCTTCCTATCAATAAATCGACTTTGAAAAATAATTGAGTTCCGCAGACATTTCCACTGGATCACATACCTAACTAAGCAGTTAAACTCAAGTAATCACGGATGATTTCTAAACCATCTTGGTGGTTCTTTCCTAAAGCTCAAATATATCAACCTTTATTTCCTATCAAAGATGCTACTTATGTTCAGTACACAATAAATATTTGAATAAATAAAAGAGATCAAGATGCTTCAACATATAGACAGGAAATTCTTCTTTGTCCTTGTATCTTTTTTTTCAGTACTATATACTCAGCCCCTTGCACAGTGCATTGAATACAGTCAGTGCTTAATAAATATTTGTTGCATGCATTAATAAAAAAAAACAATGCACAGTTTTATGGGAAAGATGGCTCTTTTCTTCTTCTACATCAATTTAGTTCCCATGTAACTTCTTTAAATGTTTTTCTCTTGATTATAAAATATTTACTCACTGTGGAAAATATAAATACAAAAAAATCTCTCTTAAGATGAACATTACTCTCTATAACTCATGATTGTATTTATTCATTCATTTAACAAATATTTTTGACTTCCTGTTCTGTGCTAGGCTTTGCGGATATGGTGATGAATCAAACAGGCCAGGTTCCGTTATGTCACTCCAGTTGTATGCAATACCCTCACGTTCTACATGT
Source organism: Balaenoptera borealis (assembly GCF_965194805.1). Lineage (NCBI taxonomy): Eukaryota > Metazoa > Chordata > Mammalia > Artiodactyla > Balaenopteridae > Balaenoptera > Balaenoptera borealis. The sequence continues at coordinate 68,178,761 of NC_138864.1, forward strand.
AGAATATACGTAGAGGTGTGTCACCACATAGAAGGTTTCAAAACCCATGGATATCTCTTCCACTCTAATAGTTAGCATTCCCCCAAAGTCTTAAAAATGACTATTTCAGTGATTAAATAAGGTTAGTATGTTTCTACACAGAATATGAAAGTATGTGAACTACACTTTCAAGTACCCACAAAGAGCAAATAATTTTCTCAGGTGGAAAAGAACAAAAGCCTTAGTCTTTTTACCAAACAATGTCAAGGAGTGTACTTTGATGGTGGAAATGCTAATGTAAGACAGTTCTGAATAAGTTATTTTCAAACCTTTCTCTATAGGTTCATATATTACCTATTTATTCAAATGTAATAGAAAACAATCTCTCAAGTAAAAATAATTCACATGTTTTAACTTCAGTGTTCTATTCCTCTATTTCCAACAGAGAGTTTCCATTACCAGCACTGGGAAAAGCTTAGCACTTAGGAAGTCACTCCTGCCTGCCATACCCTGATTTTCAGCAGATCACCTGTTCTCCTGATACCTAGGCACCTATTTGCATAGCAAGAGTGGAAGTTACTATTTATCCTCAGAGGTATACATAATCACATTGACTTATTCGGTTTTACACCAAAAGGACTCATTGAGTTTCACTTACCTCCAAAGTCTCATTGCCTTCTATGCCTGAAGTTTTGCCTCTTGCTGCCACTCCTTGCTCATGAGCTGTATCTCCTATGAAGCAAAAGAAAAAAATAAAACTTTAGCATACCACTGAGGCCAAACTGTCTACTATTTATCTGAAATATCTTTTGTATGTTTTACATTGTGGAAGCAATTACTATTTCCTTTGTTACAAAGTAAATAAGTTAATATTTAAGAACAGTAATTTTATAAAGGTCACAGAAATCATCCGTAAATACACAGATATACAATCTAAACCAGAAATGTATCCTGCTTTATATAGGTTTACTCTGGAAAAATCAAGTGAATTTATATTTTGTAAATCAAGTCATATTTCAAATAAACTAGGAAAACTTATAATTTGAAGATAAAGCAAATTATTTTTAAACATTAAAAGTCTTAAAAAAAATTCTTTATAATATGAATAACTGTCCTTCAAATTTGTTTTCTAATAAGGTTTACTCTTTATAAGTGTTTATTTGGGTCTCTGTGGATTTGCCTCAGAGTAGATATATATGTTTCCATGTAGTAATTAACCATATGTCAAACAATTTTTACAGCAGGAAAGAACAATGAACAAATTCATAAATTAGCATTCAGTTAATAGTTTGATTCCTAAAGGTGGTGCCTGGGAGGGTTATATTATTTAAACAAAGTTGGTGACTAGGCTGCGTCTAAGGACATAGGACAGACAGAAATACAGTTAGGTAAGTACAGGCATAATTTAATGTATTCGTGTCCTATTATAATGTATTAACTAATAATCTGTGATTAACACATGGTAGGTAAAGAAATAATCAGCGTACTTCTTAAAAGCATAATGAGAGGTTAATTTAGTAATTTGTAAACTGCTCTTCCCATAAAATTAAGCCAGCTCAGGAATGTCTACAACAGGGAAGATTACAAAATTCATATATTATGACTTGGCTGACGCTAAAGGTTAGGAATTTGTTAACATAGGGAAGGTCACAGTCTTCACTGGAGGTAACAAAGTATGAAAGTCTGGGCTGGGCTTAACTTTTCCATAGTGAAACATAAAAGTTTAGTTTACCAATGGCTATAGTCAAGAAAGGGCCCTGTGAAAATTTTAAAGAATTAAATAAAATTCTGTTGAATTCTAAAACCATAAAGCAAGAATTAAGTTGGTAGTTTACTTACTTAAAAGATAAAGGAAATCCCCCAAATGTTTAAAATCCAAGCACATCATGCATATTCCAGCCTACAAGTGGTGTTCTCAGCTAAGTACGGCATTATTACTATTGGGCGGAACCCAGCCCATAGTAGGAGGCGTTCCATAAATACTAGCTGAGTAAATTAGTGAACTTCTATTTATAGTTTCTGGTCTATAAAACTGTGATAATACTAAATGGTATGTAATAAAAGCTTTATTTGAGCATACAGTTAGTGTTTTTCCTCTAAAACACATTTGTGAAACTTAAAAGGCAAATTTATTAAATACCATTATGATGTATTGTTATTAGTGATCTGTACTTGGAGCATAACTTGTTAGATTTTAAAAACAGTTAATGATTTTTTAAAAGAATCATATTGAAACAAAAGCATTAGGAACTTTTAAATTACATCTATAGGATAATAGAGTTAATAGTTGTTAAGTGAAAAATTATGTCAACTTACGTTTATGACCCAGGATGTCAAACAACAATTTTGATTGATTTTTTAAAGTTACTGTTTAAACTGACCATTTATTTGCACATCAGGAAGAGTCTTATTTTCAGAAATCCCCCTTGTCTTTAAAGTTAGGGAAAAGCTAGCCAACCCCCAGTTCACAGATGGCAAAACCAATGCACAAGTTGTTTAGTTTCCCTGGGTAAAGGCAATGAGACCACTGAGACCACAACAGCATGAGCAGCCAAGGTAATGCAAGTCTCTGTATATTGAGGTCAGGTGTGTTTAATAACTCACATGCCTGAGGTTTATACGGAAGTATGTGGCTTCCAATATGAAAGGTCATTTACTCAAGAAAGATTTTTTTTCACCTTTTAAAATGATTATTGGGCCATCCCCTAGCCATACAAACACTATTTGGCTGAAATCATTCAGCACAAAGTCTGTGCTTCCTTTGCCAGTTTCTGATTCCAAGGTGTGTATCTGTATCACACTTTCTCCATTTCTCCCTACTGCTTGAATAACCAGAAAGGTTATCAGCCAGTGTTCTTGACATCACACAACACATCTGCCTGGAAGCAACTGTACAATCGCTATTTCCTGGAATGCCATATCTGGCGATGACTCAGGACAATAACTGATTACAAGGAAAAAATGCCATCTGCGAGATGATTCTCTATAAACAAAGGCACAAAATGAAAACTACACAAACAACAAACAGAAAAGAACAGGTCACAGTGAAATATAACTTTTGAAGTTTTCTTCCTCCCACTGAAGAATTATTTGATCATGGTAAAAATTCAGTTATTTTCTCTAACTTGTTATAACCCACATGAAAGTTAGATACTTCAACAATAAATAAAGATGCATGTGATGAACGTGAAATAAGGTACTTTAGTTTTCAGACATCACTTAATTCTAATTTATGTGCTGTATAGATTCAAAAATTTCATTTGCAAGTCAGCTGTTTAAAAGGAAGGACAAAAACAACAAAACAGATGCAAACTATTACATGTAGAATGGATAAACAACAAGATTCTACTGCATAGCATAGGGAACTATATCCAATCTCCTGGGACAAACTATAATGGAAAAGAATACAAAAAAAGAATGTCTATATGTGTATAACTGAGTCACTTTGCTGTACAGCAGAGATTGGCACATTGTAAATCAACTATACTTCGATAAAAAATGAAAAGAAACAATAAAAATGTTCACAGTACTTACATTTCCTAATGTCTTGTTTAAAACACCACAATTGATTCTCACTACGGCGCAGCAAGACATCCTCCCCATTTCCCTCCTCCCCCAGTTTACGGTGAGCCTGACGGCAGAGGTGCCCAGGGACTCGCCTGAAGTCTCCCAGGAAGAAGTCAGCCACAGTGGGAGCAGAGCCGAGTCTCCTGACATATCTGGGGGAGACTGTGTGGCCTGGTGGAAGGTTCCAATGGATGGTGGCTGAGGTGGGGAGAATCAAGCCCCTAAACTGGGGATCAGTGGGAAGAAGAGCCCAGGGCTCCGAAAGCTGGTCCAACCCCACGGGCCCCCCTAACACTTCTCTCTACTCCATTTTTCTTCCATAGGCCCCATGGCTTATCTGGTCTCTTCCCTTTCCACTGATAATGCCAAATACTCCTGATCAGAACAAGCCTCTGTCCTTCCTTCTGGTCCTTCAAGGCACACACACGGTCCCCTTGATACTTTCCCATAAGTTTGAAAGGCTGGAAACAGTTTTATAAGAGGCAAAATCCCTCTTATACTACAGCTATGCAAGTTTCTTGGTTTAAAGTGTAGTTTTTATTTAGAGTGAGTAAACGAGAAAGGCCGTATATGCATACTAATGAAGCTCTTTTAGAATTTAAAGGACTGAAGTGAAATTCACCTGTATTTTAGATTAGTGGGGCTACATAGTAAACATTTTAGGCTTTGTGGGCCATATCATCTCTGTTACAACTTCTCCACTCTATCATTGTAGCCAGGAGCAGCCATAGATAATATACAAACCAATGCATGCGGCTGTGTTCCAATAAAATTTTGTTTACAAAAACAAGTTGAGTCAGGCTGTAGTTTCCAGATCCCTGTTTTAGAGAATATATACACTCCACCTTTTCTAGGATAAAAAGCTGAATTATGGTACATAAGGAAATGAGAAAGGGACATCATTAGCATATGATCATGATCCCATTCTACTGGGTGAATCTGGTCGAGGGAGAGGAGAAAAGTGATGAAGAGTGAGCACCAGGTACAAGGGGAAGTGAAAAGAGCAGAAACCCTCAGTGATGGGAGGGGAACCTGAATGCCTGTTTGGATCACCCGGAGGAGATTTGTTTTGGGGAGGGGTGATGGGTGAGTAAGGGAGCACCTTCACTCCTTAGGCCTCCTTCAATGTGGAGGGAACTCTAGTAACATTCACCCCAGCCTCCGTCCACTCTCCAATCCCTGGGTTGGTGATCTGGAAAGACTCAGCTGCACATGGTTCTCCCCTCCCCCTTCTCGTGGGGAGGACCAGAGGGAACTGGGCTCTGTCTGCTCTGACCCTCCACAGGGGCCTCCTCCCACTTGGGGAAGCCTGCCCCAGCCCAGAAGATCCTGTAACAGGATGGAGTTCAATCTAATTCTGGGGTTCAGATTAGGAAACCCATCTGCTCCTTGATGGAAGCCACATTCTTCAACACTAGCTTTATAGGCAATAAAGATGAGAATTTGGTCTCCATCTGTTTTTTGGGTTTTTTTTTTGTTTTTTTTTTTTTTACTAAATTGGCCAGATCTTATCTGGGTAAGAAGGGTGTTATTATTGGAATGCCCTAGAGTCCAACAAGACTGGGAATGGGCTGGTATGGACAGAATTGGAGCCTGCCTACATATGAAAAGCTGTGAATACAGAAATCTGTTTTCTTTCTTTTATTGGAGAGGAATTATCTAGAACTTCATATCTGAGAATGCAGTCTACAAAACACTAGTTTCAAGGGGTTTGCATGGAAAAAATATTTCTGTGGTCAAAAGTATGAGAAAAAGCTACAGAATGCATTCCCTTCCAACTGATTTCCAATGCACTGTAACATATTAAAGGCTCTGAGAAACTCTACAGTAAAGAAACTAAAAAAATTTTTTCCCAATGTTTTTGACTATAAAGCCACTTTATTCATTGGATACCTATTAAACATCTTGCAGAGTGACACACTATGGGAAATGTTGATAGAACATTTCTGAAGTTAAAACTGAATATGAAATATATTATTTTTACCAGACTTTTAAGAAGACTCTCAACGTTGCCAAATGTGTTATTTAGCTCTTGAACATTCATTTTATACAATGTTAACTCACACTTATTTTCCTTTAGATGATTCTTTTCACAACTCCCTGTTAATTCATTTAATTGCATTTGGGGCAGACTTGCAGAATGGACTGCATTCTACTACATGATTCTGATTCCAGAATAGCTGATAATCTGCAGAGGAGAAAAGGATAGCCAGACACCTTGAAGACACAGGAGAAAGCCCCAGTGCTCAGAAATATCTCCCCCACAAATTCTACCAATTAGAGATTCATTAGGGTTAATGAGCTCCTCTTTTAAAATGCAAATACCCTCTGGGAGTGTTGGCTTGTTAGTCATTCACCAAGTGAAGTAGTGGAAAGAACAGTGGAATGGCCCCTCCATTAACTCCTTTTCATTCTTCAGTCACACACTCATTATCCAAGGCGGCCTGGCACTGTGGCAAGAGAATGGCTTTGGAAACGATAGAACAAAACCCAAATCCTTTACCAAATCCATGACCTTGTGCAAGTTACTTAACTTCTCAGAGCCTCAATTTCCTCATCTGAAAAATGGGAAACATGATACATAATAAAGCTATTATACAGATTAAATGAGAAAACATGTTAAACACTAATTGCAGAGAAGAAGGGAGAGAAGCTGGGGCAAGACAAACATTTGGTCAGGTGTTGGTGTCAATTGCTGCTCTGCTGTTGTGAGTAGCGGTCGCCATGATCTTCAGCATAGCAGAGGTGAAAGAAGACGCCCTCTCCCGCTATCTCATTTAGTGCCCGTGGCAGTGTTGTGAGGTAGGCTTTGTTATATCCTTTTAAGAATGGCAGACCTGGTGTTGGAATCCAAGTCTGCCGACAATGCCAAATCATCACATGCTACCATGCAGCTTCCCATTACTCATCAAAACCTGAGTGAAGTTATCCAACTCAGTTTCACACGCTTTACATTTAAGTCTCCTCCAGTTCAGTTTCATTTTCCCTTCCACTTTTTCTAATACTGTGCACTTGCTTCCAGTTTTCCACTATAATGAAGAAAGGAGGGATAAAGAGAAAGCAAAAGTACTAATTGCTGAAGACATGCCCTGCCCAGGAGCCTGCTGCTGTCAGGCCAGGATTCTGAAGACAACTGTGACCCCACAAGAAAAGAAGCCAAGAATAGGAACACCTAAGCCATAGAGGGAGGAGCGCAGTTAGCAAACAAATGGAGGAAAAGGTTCAAGCTGACTAGGAATGAAAGAAAAACAAATTAAAATGGCACCAAGAACATATTAAATTAGCATACCAAAATGATTATACCCAAATTCGTTAAGGATACTTACAACTAACACACTGGCATCATTCTGATAATGAAGTGAATACTCAGTAAACATCTGTTGATTCAACTGTATGTGGGAGGGGGACAATGAGAAAGATAATTCTACACACACACTCACTAAGGGCTCATAAAAAGTTGTTAAAACATGAAGAAAAATTAAAATTAAGGGTTCAGTAAAACAGGCAATGTATTTTATAAGACATCAGTGTGGATTTTAATTTTAACACGTATTTATATACAACTTTTAGGCATCATGTTAGATTTCAACATTATGACTGCTATTAAAAATCATACAGCTAAAACTTTGCTTACTGCATTGAAAGCTTAGGGTCACACTGGATACTTAAAGGCACTGACTGACTCACAGAAGTAAGAATACCAGCAAATCCAACTGAAGTCAGACTCACTGATCAGTCCTCCTGGCCTGCTCTTAATTAACTTGTCCTAGGATTCCACAGATTTCTTTAGTTCTGAGTCTTGTCACTTTGTAGCTATGAGTAAAAATTTTTCTGGAAGATTTTAAGCAATCTAAAAACATCAATTAAGTATTTAACACTATGTTTAACAGTTAAGCCCAGGCATTCTTTTAGGCTGGAAGACTAGAAACTCAAAAGGCCAAATTAACTTTGTACTTGTACATTTGTACAATATTGTATCACGCTGTACAAATATGCATTCAAAGGTTTTTTTGTTAACAGCTTTCTTAAATCAGAGTAAATTTACATACTGCAAGAGTACGTTGGGCTGATCATTCCTGACCCTGAATCCCAAAATGATGCTGAAAGAAAGCTCTACACAAAGGGCGGCTCTGAGCAGTCCTCGGACAGGTTCTATAGGCCCTACTGCAAACAAACAGGACTGACACGAAAAGGATTTTCAGTGCGTATGGTTTGAAACATAAATCTGTAAATAGAAAAAAAAAAAAAAAAAAGGCTCACTCTACCAGTTTATCTGGTATCCTGAAACAAAGACTCAAATGTTCTGCCTGTTGTAGGTGAAGATGATGGCATTGATCCATCACCAATAATGCAACCTAGGCTGGAGATCACTGGCATCAAGTCACTCACACTCAAGAGTGTCCCGTCTCCTTTGCAACCAACAGAATAAGCCTGTAGAATTACTTGTTGGTGTCAGGAGTTCTGCTCAGTCAGTTTTCCACATAGAAAAATAAGTGACCCCATGAGAGCAAATGTGTGTTTCAACCTATAGCATCAGTTGGTCTAATCAGAGATATTAGGTAGGTAAGCTGTCAATCGCTTGAAACTGAGTTCTTACATTGATCAAAGAGTTGTAGTGTAACAGAAAACTGCAAAGAAAATTTCTAGCAGAAACAATAAAAGCAGTACATGAAACATTACAATCAGCTTCACGTTCTTTCATTCATTCAACAAATATTTGTTAAATACCTATTTATGTGCCACATTATCATGCTGGGCACCATGCGAACTATAGCAATGCCATTCCTGCCCTCACAGCATTTACATTCTAGAGGGGATTTCAGCCAAGAAAATGGAAATCACAAAAACTGGTTGTAAAAATTAGCCAAAAACTGAAAATTATGGGAGTACCAAATCAACTAAGGAATAGAAATCTGAAAGAAGCACACTGTGGAAAAAGTGGCCAGCTGTAACAAAAACAAGCTTCATATTAGGGCTTTTCTTCCCTCCAGGTCCTTTCATTAAAAATAAAGTATGTATCAGTCAGTATCATTACTTTTAATGGAAGTGAAATATATAAACATGCTCTTGTATCACACAAAAGTTTGAAGAGAATATTTCTAAAAATACCAGGATTACTTGAAGAAAAGTTGATATTAAAAAAATGAATCACTTGCAAATCACAACTAGAAGCAAAGCCACACGTGGTGGATGTGATGAGGTGGCATGATGTGATTAATAGATGAAGACAACGAGTTTGCTTTCAAAATGCAAAAGAGGCTGGTTGGCTTTACTGAAGACGTCACACTTCTCATTTAGTTATACAATATAAGTGTGTGACATCACTGTCCTGAGGGTCACAATATGTCATATTTAAAATGCTTATATAAGACAAGAGATTTGGCCCCTTTAAGAACTCAGGTAAAACTAAACACCACAAGGTCTGAGGGAGAAAGTCCTAATCTGTTCGCTGGTCTACTAACTAGAAGCAGGTAAAGAGCAACAGTGAATCAGCAATTAGCCTCCTGAGGAGGAAGGACCCTGACTGGGCCTGGGTCAAAGATGAGGATTGCGAACTCAGGCCTGACCATCCTTTGTTATATTTATGGAACTTTTAGTTGGGCTATAATATACAGACAGAATGGAAAAGAAAGTGGATCATGGGCTAGCCTGGGATGAATGTGCCTTAAGGGAAAGCAGGGGCTGAAAGTAGCAGAGAGCAGGACCTTCATATGCATCAGCAAGTAAATTATGAGACATCTCCTTGCCAGTGGGGCACTGCACCTCACATTTCAGTATGTGTAAAAATCACCTGAGGTGCAAATTCCTGCTTCTCACAGGAGATTCAGACTTGCGAAGTTTAGTGAAGGGCCTAAAAATCTAAATTTTTAGTAAGCATTCCAGGAGATTCTAATGTAGTTGATTCACAAACAATACTTTGAGAAACACTGAGATAAGCTGACTGAGATAAGCTTACATGGCTGACAGATTATCATCTGCCTAATTTTGGGAATGACTGTCCCCTCCCTCCTTTTCTCCTTCCCTCTCACATTGTTTAAATATTTAGAGAGTACATACATATCCCTGTGCTAAAGCTGGGGACCAATAAATTCCCAAAAGAACTGAAAGCAGGGTCTTGAAGAAATATTTGCACACCATGTTCATAGCGGCATCTTTCATAAGAGTCAAAATGCGGAAGCAACCCAAGTGTCCATCAACAGATGAGTGGATAAACAAAATGTGGTACATGAATACATACAATGGAGTATTATTCAGCCTTTCAAGGAAGTAAATTCTGACATAATGCTACAACATGGATAAACCTTGAAGGCACTGTGTCAAGTAAAATGTCAGTCACAAAAAGATACATACTGTATGATTACTTTTACATGAATGCCTAGAATAGTCAAATTCAGAGATAGAAAGTAGAATGGTGGTTGCCAGGGGCTGGAGGGAAGAGGAAGCGGAGAGCTGTTGTTTAATAGGTAGGTAGAGAGTTTGAGTTTTGCAATATCAGAGTTCTAGAGACTGACTTACAACATTGTGAATGTACTTAACAAAACTGAACTGTACATTTAAAAATGGTTAAGATGGTAAAACTTATGTGTATTTTACCATAATTAAATATAAAAATTTAAAAAATAAGATGTGCTATTCTCTATTTAGAGCAATAAAATGGTAGAAGTTAAAGGTAAGTCTACCGCTGGTCAATACTGTATTTTACAATTTATTTTAGTTTTGTTCTAATTAAGTGTTTACATACAGATGTTATAATTAGTATTTATTCCATATTTATGTTGTTATTTAAATACATATATATATTTAAAGAAAAAAAGAAAAACCAAGTGAAGCAAAATGTGTGTTTTCTTTCTTTCTGCTACAGAATTCGTTATGGCCCAATAAAGGGCCTGGCTACAAGAAACAGTTTGAACACACTTTGGCCACTCTGTACTAGTACAATAATGTTGTTTCTGTCCATGTGTATCTGCAAACTTATTTGTATATACATTACCAGGTAACAAGGTAACAACACAGTGGTAACAACACTGAATATCAACATGCTATACTTTTTTAAAAAAAATCTCAACTGCTGGTCATAAAAATTGAAATTTTTGAATAACTTGAATCAAGAAATCTAAAATATAAAGTACTAGATAAACAGGTGAAGCACAATTATAGGTCATGCAAAACTTCAGTGCTAATATGCCTATGTTTTAAACATCTAATGCAAAACACCTAAACTTCCTCTTAGGAAGAGATATTTTTCAAGCCCCCTTAAGTCTTGATGTCACTAGGATGGGGCGGGGAGGTGGCTGACGATGAAATCCAGGCTTTGGGTGGACGAGATCAATATCAACAAATAAATTCTAAGGTCCCCACTGCTGGCTTGAATTTTTTTCCCACAGGAACCCCACGAAACCCGAGAAGTTAAGAGAAGGAAAAGAAGAGAGTAAGAGGGTAGGAGGCGGTGGACAAATCAGACTTGGAGAGCCCAACACTGGTAGATCCTAATCTAACAACGAGGGGACACTGACGTCAGGAGCTCCAAAATAGGTTGACAGCACAAAATCAGAAAGGTATAAGGGCAGAAACCCATTAAGAAGAAAGAAGTGCCCCGGTGAGGATGAGCAGGTGGCATGGCTAAAAAGTATGAGAATTTACTTGATGACAAGGTGAAAAGTGATGATGGCAAGAGCAAGGGTCACTCTTTGCCTGCAACACTCCTCAACCTAGACCTCAACCAGCCGATATGTACTCTATCTTCACATCTCACTACCTCACGACCCAGTAGAACCCATGCCCCCTTCACATGCTCCCATTTATTCTCATTCTCCGAAGCACTCCCCACATTCTCAGTCATTTAATTATTTGCACCTACTTGTTTAACAGTTGTTGTTTCCACTAGACTGTCAGCTCCACCAGGACAATGACGTGTTTATGTGCCACAATATCCCCAGCACCTAGCACAGTAGCTGGCACCCAGTACGTACATGGTAGGCCCTTATGAAATAGCTACTGTTTGACTGACACATTACAGCAAATGTGGCCTTGTCATGAGGAGGGTGGCACACGGTTTCAGAAATACAAGTTTCTGATGAAACTATGGGATAAATAAAGGAAGCTAAAGAGGATGCACTATGATTGGTAAAAGGAAATAAGTTTATTAATAGCACTTAGAAGTGGGTGAAAGGTAGAGGCTGAACAAAAAGGCTTACGGAGACATCAATAATCACAGCTCTATTGTAAAGTTTGGACAGGATTTCTGCAGAGAAGAGATTTTACCAGGTTCTATGTAGCTACAGTGAGTTTGAGAAAATTGCATGAAATATAAGAGGTGGCTAAGCTTCCAAAGGAATTCTGATAAAGTATTTTTATGTATCTTATTGTATTTAATGCTGTATTTTAAAGGTTACTACTGATACGTATTTGGCAAATTTTAAAATGCCTTCTTTGAAAAACATAGTACTGCATTAGAAATATGTACTAACATATTTGTGATATTTTTAAAATCCCTCTAAAAATAGTTTTCATGTTCAAAAAAATCTGCTCTTCTTTCAGTTTGTAAAGAAGAAATCATTAATTTCAAGCCTGGTTAAACAATAAAACCATTTGTCACTTTTAAGTTATGAAAACTGTATTATGTTTATGTACTTAAAAATTAAATTTCTAATTTATTACCACAAAATTCTACAGTATTGCTGAGTTTCATGAATTCGATATTCTTGAAATTAGAATTTGTTTACTAAATCCCTATTATATACTTATATCTTCATGACAGTGATTTCAAATAAATTCAGTAGTCTTCTAGGGGCTGGCTCAGTGAAATTAGAATTCATCCGGACACGTGCCTAATTGCAACATGTAAAACAAATTCCAATCTTCAATAACATTATTTTAAGGCTTAAAGAACTATGATAGAATAGACATGCAATCTATTAAAAGAACTTAATTCGGCTATTATGTCTTGATTTGATTCCAGTTTTTTCCTAATTATAAATTTTTTCCTCATTGATCTGTTTTTATCCTGTACCTAGAAAGAACACAAAATGTACACTTTTAAAATCTGACATTTAACCCCTGCCCACCTCCCTTTTCCCATCTCCTCTCCCCCTCTTGTTGATGGTGGTATCTGGTCTTAGATAGGTTGAAGGCACAGGGTTCCCTCCAAAAACCACTATTGATACCACTGCAAAAACAAGACAGCAACAAGACAATGTAGAGAGGTTGGCTTGCTTCCCTCTCTTCTAACTGCATGTTCAAAAATAAGCTTTTACTGATCTTAAACATCTGTCAGATGACTCATACATTGGTTTATTTTTTATATACATGTATACACACAATATTTCAAATTGAAAGCAACATCTCAATGGATCAAGACTATTAAGTGCTGTTGTCTATAACAGACGAGAAAATCTATAACTGTAAAAACGAAACATGCACACATTATTTAAAATGCACAGTGAAGAAAACCCATTGGTGTTGTGTTTCTCTTGTATGCCAGTAATTAAGCCACTACTGTTGGCACTGTTTGGTTTTCTATTTAAACACTGAAGGAGTGAAAGTATTTCCTATATTTATGAATTTACTATGAAAATCTTGGCAAAAAAAGAAAAAAAATGTCTGTCTAAAATGTGTGGGTGAAAACTGTTAATCAAGTGTGTTTCTACTTTTTTCCCCCCAAGTTGGACACCATCTGTAAACCCTAGCTTGCTTCAGGGGATTTCACTGTTATATAAAATCAGTAAAATTAAAATGGAGTAGTTGTATATATGCAACATTGGGTACAGAGGGGAGATGCGGAATAGTACTAAACATTTTCGTCTTCCTTTACCTTTTATCCCCTACCTAATATCTAGTCTACTTTTTTAAATTTCAAACTTCACTGCTCTCTGAATTGATAATTCCGATTTTCACATTGTTACTGGAAACCATAGCTAATAAAGGTCTTAGTTATTCCCATGCACAGTATGGAGATTCGTTTGCTGAGGTTTTGTTTCAAGAAAACGTATTGGCATGTATTTGAGAACAAGTTTTATTGTCTCCTCTGTCATACAGTCCAAACTAATCTACGTTTATGGATTTTTGACTGAAATGAAAGACCTTAAGATTAAACTATATTTAATATTAAAAAAAAAAAAAGAAAAGACACACTATTAACCAAGCAGCTCTGTTATGTAAAGCTGTCTAAGAGTAGTTGCTTCATTCAAATCAACCTGTCTCAATCAAATTTATCCCCTTTCCCCACTAGCCACTTTGACCACCTCCAGACTTAATGAAGCAAACCTCCCTCCTGTGGCTATCATATTCCCCCTCTTCACCCTATAAAAAAGCACATCAACCCTAGTGAGAGCAAGGCCCCCAAAACCAGAGCATCTCAATCTAAGGAAAAAGCAAAACCTAGCTCTCCCCACCCGGCTTCTTGAGGGGGAAAATACTAAATGCTTACTTCTCTGTATGGTGTCAACTGATCTATAGACCACGCATCTACCTACCCATCTCTTTGCAAAAGAAGTTGCGAAGAAAAGCATAAAAAGAATATAGTTTTTTGTTAAGCCTGATTTTAAGATTACAGCAAAGAGTGTGCTTAAGAAGTTGTTTCTCAGACTGGGAGACAGTATATAATAGTGGGATAAATAGCTGGGGGAACTTAGATTTAGGCCCTGAGTTCTCAAAACCGTAAATGGACCCATCCATATTCAAATATCAGTAGAAGACAAAAACATGATACTGTGGTCTGAATGTTTCCCCTCAAAATTCATATGTTGACATCCAAAGCCCCAAAGATGACGGTATTAGGAGGTGAGGCCTTTGGGAGGTGCTTAAGTCACAAGGGTGGAAACTTCAGGAATGAAAGAGACTCCACAGAGATCCCTAGCTCTTTTCACCATGTGAGGGCATGGCGAAAAGGCCTCGGCTCTGAACCAGGGAGAGGACCCTCACCAGAAAGCAACAATGCTGGTGATGTGATCTTGGACTTCCCAGCCTCCAGAACCGTGAGAAATAAATCTCCGTTGTTTATAAGCTACCTAGTCTCTGATATTTTGTTCCAGTAGCCTAAACAAAGACACGTTTCAAAATCAAAATAAATAAATTATTTGGGGCTTAGCTGTCATTCCTGGTTATCCAAACTGTTTCCCTACAAGATTAAGCTTGTCTTTTTATTTCCCAATTTCTATGGGCAGAACATTTTTTTTTCAGTCAGTCTAGCTAGCTAGCTAGCTCTCTGGGTCTTTCTTCCTTTTCTTTCTCTTCCTAAATAATTGAGTCCCAGCAAGGTAAGACGGGGCAGGAAGATGAAGAACAAGTGAGGAGAGGGGGGAGGCTGAGGCAGCAGTGGCCTGGTGCAGGCTACTGAAGATGGGCCTGGCTCATCTCACTGTGCCGTGAAGCGCTCGAAGAAGGAGGGCGACGATTTGGAGGGCCTTCTGCTGGCCCAGACTGGTCCATTTTAAGCAGCATAACAGATAATGATAATAACAGATTATAATCCATTAAAATATCCATAAATAAATGATAAATGAGCATCTACAGCTTTGATGGTTAATTTCCTGGTGTTGATAACTCACGCAGGAGGTATCCCTGCTTTGGGGAAATACACACTCAAGTATTTGGAAGTAATGACATATATTGTTAATTTACGTTCAAGTGGTAAAACAATAAGCTCTTTGTACCATTTTTTTGCAAATTTTCTACAAGTTTGAAATTATTTCAAAATAAATGGAAAATAAATGAGAGGAATAGTTTGGTAGGTTAGAATACATAGATATGATATAAGGATAAAGACAGAGACAGTGGTAGAGATTTCAATGGCTCCTTTAACCCATCAACCAAAACAGAACTAATCCTTTACCCTTTTCACCTCTTTACCATTTTCACTCATAAGTGAGTGAATGTAGTATGCGTAGTTACCCAGGGATGTTTCACGTGTAACAAAAACTCTAACACAATTCAGATAATTAAGGAATCTTTCTAAGAAGGAGGGGCAGAAACAAATTTAAAAATACCTTCAGATAATACAATAATGTGCAACCAGGCTAGCTGTGTTTATTTTCTTATATAGCACTTTTCCTTAAAAGATTTTAAGCAAATATGATTTTTCTACTCTTCAAGGAAATTGTGACAGCTTGAATGGAGAGACAAAATCTTCGCAACAACTTTATGAAGAAGAAATAATTTTGCTTATTTAACAGGTGAAGAAAATAATGAAAAAGAGATTTTAAAGTTCCTAGCATCATAAAATGCCTAAGTGGTAGAGCCAGTATTCTAACTAAACTCTGTCTGGGTTCAAGACCCACATCCCTTCCCATAGAATTGTAAAAGGAAACAGTTAATTCTGAATTCTCTCCTGGAACAATATCCACCTTCAGAATGGCATACTCTCATAGGCAAACACGATCCATTTTTCATGGATCCATTTTTAAATTTCTTTTTTACTTAGTCTCCTTTTTGTGAATGTACTAAACAAGAGTAGACAGAGTGCAATGTCTATTTCTGGTTTCATTTCGCTTAACCAGAAGTACTGACGGCTTTATAACATTGTGCAAAACAAAGTAAATGCCACACGGTCCCTGTTGAAGCAGTTTTGTTATTGGTTTTTTAAGTAGGCATTTGACGTAATTGTTTCTGGCTCTGATGTTTCATTTCTATTTTCTCTTAAGGACTTAGAACCAGTTTTACATCTCTCTAATGAAAGCATAACACTTCAACAATTTACAAGAGTTCATCTTTCAAACTAAAATTTGGTAGTTAAGACACAGAAGCAACCTTTGAGCTTATCTTGGCTACTATCCTCCATCCCTACTTTCAAACCCATTTTATAAGTGAGACATGGGACATGATGTCTTTACTGTCCACTCTCATGCTCACCTTCCAGCCCCAAAGCTTAACAAACACCCACAGAAACACCCCCTACAGAATCCACCTTTTTAAAAAGATAATTTCTATTCTACAAAAGATAGGGATTCTTACATTCTCATACTCCAATTCTACTGTCATATAGAGAGAGTGAATTCTTTTTATTTTGACAAAGGAAATGTGTATTTTAGTAACAGCAGCCTTAGCTTACAGACCACTTAGAGCAGCTTACAACAATCTATAAGTGACACGACCTAGTTTCATTTTACAAATAAGACAAGATAGTACAACCAGCTTGTCTCTTACAAGGATTAAATGAGACTCTAAGATAGCAAAACTACCATATCAGAAGAGGACAGTTCATTTCTAGATCAGGTTTGGCCACTGAGTGTGTGTCCACGCAAGAGTTTATACACCAGACATTCTGCTATTGTTGCTGATGTAGACACAGAAAGTCAATAATGTGGATTAACTAGGATTAATGTATTATTTTCTGATTACATTTGAGACTCAAGTTTCTAGGTACTTAAAACTATTCTTAAGATTAAACAAAAACCCTACAGTTTAAAACGAATAAAAAAGAAAATAAAATAACTTTAAAAGTTAAAAAAATTAAAACTATTTAACTGAGAAATTTTTATTTTTATTATATGTGCAAGAGCTTGTATATGCATGACCTAGACATACTGTCTTACCTCTGAGAAGGAAGTGATATATATATAAGACAATCTGTGTCACAAACAAGTGTGTCTCACATGTACACACGTGTAAAGGTTTCAGATAGATAAATGGTATATGGAGATAGAGAATCATGAGACTTATCCAGAACAGAAAGGTACATGAGAATACAGTGAGTAAAAAAATCTGAAAAAAACCCCTGAAATTTTTCCTTTTTTCTCATTTACTCTGAAGTTTATTTTCCATTAGCATTAAAAAAATTTCTTCCCAAACTACTGTATTCCTATAAAGAAACAGAAGCAAAACAGAGAACAGATAAGAAAAGGGAAATTCTAAAAATGAGAGAATGGAAATAAATTTAGAGTAACACAAACAGTAAATGATGTGGTTTTCATCATATGAGTAATTTGCCTAATGTAATGAGAGATTATTTTCACATTTAAAATTTTCTCCATTAATTTTATATTTAACTCTGTAATTTGCTTCTTCATTCAAAAATATAAGCTAGAGAAAATGGTTTGAATTTGACAAAGATGCATGAAAAAAATGGAGTTTTGCAAATGATCAGAATTCTACAATTCTATTTTTAAAATAGTTTTCCAGATTACTGTTTTTCTCTTCCTTTATTCCAGGTATCAATTTCTCCCTTTCTGAATTCAGAAATTAAATGGCCCCAATCCCCAAAGCATTTATGGTCCAAAACCCAAACAAAAACTGTTAGCATTAATAACAGCTCAGTAAGGAAGAAGAATACAAAATGAATATATAAACTCAACAGCTTTCAAATAACTAGTTATGAAATATAATGGAAAGAAATTATCCAATTCCAAAAGGTCACAAAATGTAAAATATTTGAAAGTAACTTTTTTTTTTAAAAAAGAGGTCCTGTGTGAATAAACCTATAAACGTTACTGAGTGACATTTAATAAAAATACTTGAATAAATGGAGAATCATGCCTAGGTAGTATTATATACACATAAATGTGTCAATTCTTCCCAGGTAAGTGTATAGAAATATCAGTGAGGTAATTCCAATAAAATCCCTACTGAATTTGGCAATGTATTTTAAAATTTTACTAGTAAAAATTTAAGAAGCAAGAACAATCAAGCAAGATAATTTTTTGAAAAAAAATAAGGATGGGGGGAAATTTGTGCCCTACACACTTAAATTTTTTAAAATCTAAATTAATTAAAACAATAATGAACTGTAAAGAAGATAGATCAATGACAAAAAAACCTCAGAAACAGACCCTAGGATATAAAAGAATTTAGTACATTCAGTTCATGTCGACAAAATTTTATTGAATACCTATGTGTCAAATACTGTGCTAGTAGGAAAGGAAACCAGTAAAACCTTTCTTGAAAGCTATTTGGCAATATGTATCAAGAACTTACACACTATATGATTCATTTACATACATTTCATACACACAAAACAATCTATGTGGTTAGAAGTCAGGATAATTTGGGGAGTTGGGTGGAGTGACTGAAAGGGGTTGGTTGGGGGGAGATTCTAGGATTCTGTCATTTCTATTTCTTGATACGTATGCTAATGACATTTTATGAAAAATCAATGAACTCGTCATTTGTATATGTTTCTGTATGTAAGTTATTCATCAATAAGAAGCTCTTCAAAATTAATGACATGAAAAAAAAGTCCATTAAAGTAGAAAAAAATCAGGCTACAAAACTACATAAAATATAGTCTCAGTTTTGTGAACAAAAGAATAGAAAAGAAAAACTGCTAGAAGGAAAACTGGTAGGTATAAGTTGGGGGGTTGGGGAGGATTAGAGGAGTTAATAAGAGACAGGGAAAGCCCCCTATGGTATCTTATCGAAGAGTCATTTCTTACGAAAGCTTGGTTTGAAGATATGGTGGTGGCTAGAGCGTATGTGGAGTAAAGGGGAACGGTTCTAAGACAGGAAAAGCCTGAACCTGTTTAAGCTCTGATGGAAAGAGTCAATGGAGGGAAAAGCACAGAAAATATATAGAAAAAGGGCAATAATGCCTCTTAGCAGGCTGGTAAGCATATACAAAAGAAGCAAACTCAGAAAAGGAGCAGGAAGGTTCCGACTACTATATATATACAAAGCTATTCTTTTTCATACAGCTTTGCTAATTAATGTGTCAAAAAACTTGTCAATTTCACTCTCCATGTTCATCCATTTGTAGTCTTTCATGAGGCCTTCAGATTATCATATTATCTGGATCAGTCGACTGTTGTAAGAGTTTTAGCCAGAGGATAACCTATCTCTTACTTCAAAATACTTCGGGTCAAAATAAAGACCAGGTCAAGTGAAGTCCAGGTCAAGTATTATGATAGCCAGTCTGGTGGCAAGTGGCATTTCTACATTACACCTGTGTGACTTGAAGCAAGTTATTTAACCTCACTGTGCCTGAGTGGTCTGATATGAAAAACGAAAAAGACAGTAACAGGTTGATAAGAGGCTTAAATGATATCATCCACATAAAATGCTGAGCCCAACATGTGGCACAGAGGAAACCCCCTCAATAACTATAAATTTCTATCATCACTTATTTTTTTTAAGTCTGGGGAGGAGTTTCTAAGATGTCTACAGATCTAGAAATAGCAAAACAATAACAGAACATGATAGGTAATGAAGCAGCAGCTCCTAATTCACAGTAAACAATCTTAGCAAAGAATATGCTTTCTCTCAACTTTTTATTGTGAAAAATATTAAATCTACAGAAAATGTGAAAGAATAGTACAATGAACATCCTTGATTATTCACCTTCACCTATAGTCACCAACTGTTAAATTTACTAACTCCCTCTCATACACAAACACACACAATTGGTGTTAGAGAATCCAAGACTCCAACTGGTTGGCTCACTGTGTAGAAGAACATACTTCATCTACTTGCCATATGTACCAAAAGTCAGCTTTTTTCAGAGAACATGATGTATTACATAAGACCTAATGACTTATGTAATTAAAGCTGCAATAACTGCGAAGACCAACGGAGGATAACACTGAGAGCAGATGAAAAGATATTTTTTTCAAGACCACCTGGAGAAATATAAAGGGTCTCAGAGATCTATTCTTAGGCCTGTTACTAAGGAGAGAGCAAAGGCTTTCATTTAGAGGCGAGAAAGCCTGATAGAGCTGGATCAGGGTTAGAGTTAGACATGTTACTTAATGAAGTTACTGCAAAGGACTTTGAGAAATGTTCCCCTGAGCTATATTGAACAACATTTAAATGAAGGTTCTCCACTCCTTTTTTTAAGCATCCAAATAATCATGTTCTCTGGTAGTGGATCAGAAAATCAAAAAGACACTAAACACGTGGTCTCAAATAATTAACCATCTGAAAATGTATTATGCAGATTTTAGGTTGAACCACATAAAATTTTTTCTAGATTAAGAAGTCAATACTGGGGCCTCCCTGGTGGCGCAGTGGTTGAGAGTCTGCCTGCCAGTGCAGGGGACACGGGTTCGAGTCCTGGTCTGGGAGGATCCCACATGCCGCGGAGCAACTGGGCCTGTGAGCCACAATTACTGAGCCTGCACGTCTGGAGCCTGTACGTCTGGAGCCTGTGCTCCACAACAAGAGAGGCCGCGATAATGGGGGGCCCGCACACCGCGATGAAGAGTGGCCCCCACTTGCCGCAACTAGAGAAAGCCCTCGCACAGAAACTAAGACCCAACACAGCCATAAATAAATAAATAAAAATTAAAAAAAAAAAGAAAAAGAATCCTATTTAAAAAAAAAAAAAGTCAATACTGGCAATTTCATATATTCACATATATTTGTTCAAGAGGAAAATGACACATGTTTAATGATATTAACTGTAGTATTGTTTATGAAAGTAGAAGTCTGGAAATAATCTAAATGCCAACAGGTAGGGGACCAGGACATAAAGTACAGCATGGCCATATAATGGAATATAGTAAAACCATCAAACGAAAAATAATTAAGAAGCTATGAACCAACTGGAAACTCTCCTAAGATACACGGTTAAGCAAAAAATGTATGGTGTGGGGGGAGCTTCAAGATGGTGGAACAGTAAGATGCGGAGATCACCTTCCTCCCCACAAATACATCAGAAATACATCGACATGTGGAACAACTCCTACAGAACACCTACTGAACGCTGGCAGAAGACCTCAGACCTCCCAAAAGGCAAGAAACTCCCCACGTAGCTGGGTAGGGCAAAAGAAAAAAGGAACAACAGAGACAAAAGAATAGGGACAGGACCTGCACCAGTGGGAGGGAGCTGTGAAGGAGGAAAGGTTTCCACACACTATGAAGCCCCTTCGCGGGCAGAGACTGCGGGTGACGGAGGGGGGAAGCTTCGGAGCCACGGAGGAGAGCGCAGCAACAGGGGTGCAGAGGGCAAAGCAGAGAGATTCCCGCACAGAGGATCGGTGCTGAGCAGCACTCACCAGCCCGAGAGGCTTGTCTGCTCACCCACCAGGACGGATGGGGGCTGGGAGCTGAGGCTCAGACTTCAGAGGTCAGATCCCAGGGAGAGGACTGGGGCTGGCTGCGTGAACACAGCCTGAAGGGGGCTAGTGCGCCACAGCTAGCTGGGAGGGAGTCCGGGAAAAAGTCCGGAACTGCCTAAGAGGCAACAGACCATTGTTTCAGGGTGCGTGAGGAGAGGGGATTCAGAGCACCACCTAAACGAGCTCCAGAGACGGGCACGAGCTGTGGCTATCAGCACGGAAACCAGAGATGGGCATGAAATGCTAAGGCTCCTGCTGCAGCCACCAAGAAGCCTGTGTGCAAGCACAGGTCACTATCCATACCTCCCCTCCTGGGAGCCGGTGCAGCCCGCCACTGCCAGGGTCCCGTGATCCAGGGCAACACACAGTGGGCCTCAGGCTGTTGCAACCTCACGCTGGCCTCTGCCCCCGCAGGCTCACCCCGCATTCCGTACCCCTCCCTCTCCCCAGCCTGAGTGAGCCACAGCCCCCTAATGAGCTGCTCCCTTAACCCCATCCTGTCTGGGCGAGGAACAGACAGCCTCAGGCGACCTACACGCAGAGGTGGGTCCAAATCCAAAGCTGAACCCCAGGAACTGTGCGAACAAAGAAGAGAAAGGGAAATTTCTCCCAGAAGCTTCAGGAGCAGTGGATTAAAACCACACAATCAACTTGATGTACCCTGCCTCTGTGGAATACCTGAATAGACAATGAATCATCCCAAAATTGAGGCAGTAGACTTTTGGAGCAACTGTAGACTTGGGGTTTGCCTTCTGCATCTAATTTGTTTCTGGTTTTTTGTTTATCTTTGTTTAGGATTTAGACCTTATTATCATTGGTAGATTTGTTTATTGATTTGGTTGCTCTCTTCCTTTTTTTAAATATATATATATATTTTTTCCTTTTTCTGTTTTTGTGAGTGTGAATGCCTATGCTTCTTTGTGTGATTTTGTCTGTATAGCTTTGTTTTTACCATTTGTCCTACGGTTCTGTCTGTCCGTTTTTTTTTGTTTTTGTTTTTAGTATAGCTTTTAAGCTTATTATCATTGGTGGATTTGTTTTTTGCTTTGGTTGCTCTCTTCTCTCTTTCTTTCCTTTTTATTATTATCTTATTTTTTTACTTTTAATATTTTTTAATTTTTCTTTTAATAACTTTATTTATTTTACTTTATTTAATTTTTTTTTCTTTCTTTCTTTTTTTTTCCTCCCTTTTCTTCTGAGCTGCCTGGCTGCCAGTGTCTTGGTGCTCCAGCTGGGTGTCAGACCTGAGCCTCTGAGGTGGGAGAGCCAAGATCAGGACATTGGTCCACCGAAGACCTTCTGGCCCCATGTAATAACAAATGGTGAAAGCTCTCCCAGAGATCTCCATCTCAACGCTAAGACCCAGCTTCACTCAACGACCAGCAAGCTACAGTGCTGGACACCCTATGAAAAACAACTACCAAGACAGAAACACAACCCCACCCATTAGCAGAGAGACTCCCTAAAATCATAATACTTTCACAGACACCCCAAAACACACCACCAGATGTGGTCCTTCCCACCAGAAAGACAAGATCCAGCCTCATCCACCAGAACACAGGCACCAGTCCCCTCCACCAGGAGGGGAAGCCTACACAACCCACTGAACAAACCTTACCCACTGGGGGCAGACACCAAAAACAATGGAAACGACGATGGAGGCTAAACAATACACTAGTAAATAACCAAGAGATCACTGAGGAAATCAAAAGGAAATCACAAAATACCTAGAAACAAATGACAATGAACACATGACGACCCAAAACCTATGGGATGCAGCAAAAGTAGTTCTAAGAGGGAAGTCTATAGCAATACAATCCTACCTCAAGAAACAAGAAACATCTCAAATAAACAACCTAACCTTACACCTAAAGCAATTAGGGAAAGAAGAACAAAAAAACCCGAAGTTAGCAGAAGAAAAGAAATCATAAAGATCAGGTCAGAAATAAATGAAAAAGAAATGAAAGAAACGATAGCAAAAATCAATAAAACTAAAAGCTGGTTCTTTGAGAAGATAAACAAAATTGATAAACCATTAGCCAGACTCATCAAGGAAAAAAGGGAGAATACTCAAATCAATAGAATTAAAAATGAAAAAGAAGAAGTCACAACTGACCCTGCAGAAATACAAAGGATCATGAGAGATTACTACAAGCCACTATATGCCAATAAAATGGACAACCTGGAAGAAATGGACAAATTCTTAGAAAAGTACAACCTTCTGAGACTGAACCAGGAAGAAATAGAAAATATAAACAGACCAATCACAAGCACTGAAATTGAGACTGTGATTAAAAATCTTCCAACAAGCAAAAGCCCAGGACCAGATGGCTTCACAGGTGAATTCTATCAAACATTTAGAGAAGAGCTAACACCCAAACTTCTCAAACTCTTCCAAAATATAGCAGAGGGAGGAACACTCCCAAACTCATTCTACGAGGCTACCATCACCCTGACACCAAAACCAGAGAAAGATGTCACAAAAAAAGAAAACTAGAGGCCAATATCACTGACGAACATAGGTGCAAAAATTCTCAACAAAGCACTAGCAAACAAATCCAACAGCACATGAAAAGGATCATACACCATGATCTAGTGGGGTTTATCCCAGGAATGCAAGGATTCTTCAATATACCCAAATCAATCAATGTGATACACCATATTAACAAACTGAAGGACAAAAACCATATGATCATCTCAATAGACGCAGAGAAAGCTTTCGACAAAATTCAACACCCATTTATGATAAACACCCTCCAGAAAGTAGGCATAGAGGGAACTTTCCTCAACATAATAAAGGCCATATATGACAAACCCACAGCAAACATCGTTCTCATTGGTGAAAAACTGAAACCATTTCCACTAAGATCAGGAACAAGACAAGGTTGCCCACTCTCACCACTATTATTCAACATAGTTTTGGAAGTTTTAGCCACAGCAATCACAGAAGAAAAAGAAATAAAAGGAATCCAAATCAGAAAAGAAGAAGTAAAACTGTCACTGTTTGCAGATGACATGATACTATATGTAGATAATCCTAAAGATGCTACCAGAAAACTACTAGAGTTAATCAATGAATGTGGTAAAGTAGCAGGGTACAAAATTAATGCACAGAAATCACTTGCATTCCTGTATACTATTGATGAAAAATCTGAAAGAGAATTTAAGGAAACACTCCCGTTTACCATTGCAACAAAAAGAAGAAAATACCTAGGAATAAACCTACAAGGAGACAAAAGACCTGTATGCAGAAAACTATAAGACACTGATGAAAGAAATTAAAGATGATACAAGCAGATGAAGAGATATACCATGTTCTTGGATTGGATGAATCAACATTGTGAAAATGACTATACTATCCAAAGCAATCCACAGATTCATTGCAATCCTTATCAAACTATCAATGGCATTTTTCACAGAACTAGAACAAAAAATTTCACAATTTGTATGGAAACACAAAAGACCCCGAATGGCCAAAGCAATCTTGAGGAAGAAAAATGGAGCTGGAGGAATCAGGCTCCCTGACTTCAGACAATACTACAAAGCTACAATAATCAAGACAGTATGGTACTGGCACAAAAACAGAAATATAGATCAATGGAACAGGATAGAAAGCCCAGAGATAAACCCACGCACATATGGTCACCTTATCTTTGATAAAGTAGGCAAGAATATACAATGGAGAAAAGACAGCCTCTTCAATAAGTGGTGCTGGGAAAACTGGACAGCCACATGGAAAAGAATGAAATTAGAACACTCCCTAACACCACACACAAAAATAAACTCAAAATCGATTAAAGATCTAAATGTAAGGCCAGACACTATCAAACTCTTAGAGGAAAACATAGGCAGAACACTCTATGAATAAATCACAGCAAGATCCTTTTTGACCCATTTCCTAGAGAAATAGAAATAAAAACAAAAATAAACAAATGGGACCTAATGAAACTTAAAAGCTTTTGCCCAGCAAAGGAAACCATAAACAAGACCAAAAGACAACCCTCAGAATGGGAGAAAATATTTGCAAACGAAGCAACTGACAAAGGATTAATCTCCAAAATTTACAAGCAGCTCACGCAGCTCAGTATCCAAAAGACAAACAACCCAATCCAAAAATGGGCAGAAGACCTAAATAGACATTTCTCCAAAGAAGATATACAGATTGCCAACAGACACATGAAAGGATGCTCAACATCACTAATCATTGAAAAATGCAAATCAAAACTTCAATGAGGTATCACCTCACACCAGTCAGAATGGCCATCATGAAAAAATCTACAAACAATAAATTCTGGAGTGGGTGTGGAGAAAACGGAACTCTCTTGCACTGTTGGTGGTAAAGTGATATAGCCACTATGGAGAACAGTATGGAGGTTCCTTAAAAAATAAAAATGGAACTACCATACGACCCAGCAATCCCACTACTGGGCATATACCCTGATATAATTCAAAAAGAGTCATGTACCACAATGTTCATTACAGCTCTATTTACAATAGCCAGGACATGGAAGCAACCTAAGTGTCCATCAACAGATGAATGGATAAAGAAGATGTGGCACATATATACAGGGGAACATTACTCAGCCATAAAAAGAAACGAAATTGAGTTATTTGTAGTCAGGTGGATGGACCAAGAGACTGTCATACAGAGTGAAGTAAGTGAGAAAGAAAAACAAATGCCGTACGCTAACACATATATATGGAATCTAAAAAAAAAAAAAAAAAAAAGGTTCTGAAGAACCTAGGGGCAGGACAGGAATAAAGACACAGATGTAGAGAATGGACTTGAGGACACGGGGAGGGGGAAGGGTAAGCTGGGACGAAGTGAGAGAGTGGCATGGACATATATACACTACCAAATGTAAAATAGATAGCTAGTGGGAAGCAGCTGCATAGCACAGGGAGATCAGCTCGGTGCTTTGTGTCCACTTAGAGGGGTGGGCTAGGGAGGGTGGGAGGGAGGAGCAAGAGGGAGTGGATATGGGGATGTATGTATATGTATAGCTGATTCACTTTGTTACACAGCAGAAACTAACACACCATTGTAAAGCAATTATACTCCAGTAAAGATGTTTAAAAAAATGTATTGTGCAAAATATTCAGTAAACTTCCTTTTGTGTAAAAGCAGGAAGAAAGATTAAAAAACCAGATATTTGCATTTGCTTACACAGACATAAAGAAATTCTGGAAGAATATGCAAGAAATTAATGGTAGTTGTTTAATTTGGGGGGAGCATGAAGTATGTGGATGGAGGACAGATGCTGGAGGAAGACTTTTCAATGTATCCCTTTTTATGTATGTTTTAACCATCTGTATCTATTATCTACTCAGAGAAATATAAGAATCTCTGAGAAAAAAAATTAAGGTACTGAATATTTAGATGGAGAAGCAGAACTTATAAAATGATTCTTGCTATGTCTTCTATCTGCAACAATGCAATGTTAGGTTGCCATCATTTCCATAAAAGCATAATTTCTAGTGTTTACATAGTAACCGTTATTACTGATTTAAGATCTAAAAAACTGATGATTTTTTGACATGCTATTTTTATTTCACATTAGAGAACACAATAATATCCAAAAGGTTGTTTTAATAAAGAAACTTTTAATTTTCAGATAATTATAGATTCATTAGTTACACATTATATAGTTGCAAAAACAGTACTGAAAATTCCTGTGAATCCTTCATCTAGCTTACCCCATGGTTTCCAATCCTAACCCCTGGCAACCATTAATCTATTTTCCATCTCTGTAAGTTTGTCATTTGGGAATATTATATAAATGGAATCATAAAGTATGTAACCTTTCGAGATTTGCTTTTAGTACTATTTTGCAACTTTAATCCCCATATTTCATTTTCCCATATTCTTTTTTGTTAACGTCTGGGATATTGGGGGATAATTTACATCCTGTCATATTCATCCTTTTTAGTATGTGGTTCTATTAAATTTTTCATAGTTTTACTGTGGTATAATTCATGTATTACAAACACATTTTCAAGTGTCAGATTTGATCTTTTCTGACATACGTATATATTTGTGAAAGCATCATCACCATCAACATAATAAACATATACATCACCACAAAAAGTTTCCTCGTGCTCCTTCGTAATCCATTCCTCCTACACCACACTCCCATTCCCAGACAACTACTTTGCTTTCCATCACCATAGGTTTGTAGTTTCTAGATTTTTTAATATAAACAGAAACATACAGCGTGCTCTTTCATTTCTCTTGGGTAAATACCTAGGAGTCGAATGACTGGGTCATATAGTCGGTACATGTTTAACTTTTTAAAAAACTGCCAAAATGGCTGCATCATTTCACATTCTCACCAGCAATATATGCAAGTTCCAATTCTCCCACATCCTTGCCAGCTTTGGTGTTATAATTTTAGGCATTCTAATGGATATAGTAGTAGCTCATTGTGGTTTTAGTCTCCATTTCCCTAATAACTAATGATGTTGAGCATCTTTTCATGTGCTTATTTGTCATCCATATATCCTCTCTGATGAAGTGTCTATTCAAATCTTTTGCCCATTGTTTAAAATGAGGCTGTTTCTTAAATATTATTAAACTTTGAGAGTTCTTTATATTTTAGATACAAGTTCTTTGTCAGATAAGTTTTGTAAATATGTTCTCCTAATCTGAGACTTTTCTAATCTTAACAATACCTTTCTAAAAGCAGAACATATAATTTTGATGAATTATAATTTATCTTTTTCTTTTATGAAGCATGCTTTTTATATCTAAGAATCTTCATACAAGGTCACAAAGATTTTTCCCCTATATTTTCATTTAACAGGTTTATAGATTTGGATTTTATATTTAGGTCTATTACCCAATTTGAATTAATTTTTGTATATTGTGAGGCTTGTACAGAATCCTAGGGAACATCTACTCTTAGGGACTGAAGCGAAAAGAAAAGCAGTCAGTGACAGAGTTGGAAGAGAATAAGCAAGGTACTGATACGCAGGGCCAAAGAGGAAGAGGGTTGCAATTAAAGGAAAGTTAAGGCTGTCAAAATCTGCATGGAACTTTGCACGGAGATCGATAAAAACCAACAGAGTAATGGTCACTGGATTTGACAATGAGATCAGTGGTGGCCTTCGAGACAGGAGTTTCAATACAATGAAACAGACAGAAGCCAGGTTGAAATGGATCAAAAGGAAGCATGAATGGTGAAGAAGGAAAGGGCCCAAATCACTCTTGAATATTTCAGCAATAAAAATGAAAAAAAAAAAAAAACCACACACACACACACACACACACACACACACACAACACTGAACTCAAAGAGTTTCCTGACCATGGAGAAAGACCAGCTGGAAAGAGATGAAAAGAACAAAAGAAAGGTATGAAATAACTGATGAAGCAAGGTTTGAATTGAAGGAGGATGAGAATGTGTCAAGAACACAGTTTACCTGTTGCAAAGAGGAGCTAGAAAGCGAGACGGAAATGGATAAAGACAGAGACATTTTGAGATGGTGGCCAAGGAAGCTCAAGGGCCTTGCTCAACCTTTCTGACAAAGCAGCAGAGGAGTTTCTCTACTGAGACTGAGGGAGGAGGGGCTGGGGCTTGAGAAGGTGAAAGGGTTTGAAACTGGTCTGTGGGGGGACTGGTAGGTTGGGAATCAAGCAGAGAGAAATAACGGGATCATCAAGGAGCTCTGAGAGCACTCACGGAGAAAGAACCAATGTTCGTAAGATTTCATATTTGCTGCATTCCCTTTCCTTGGCTGCCAAGAGTGCCAAAAAAAAAAAAAGACACAAATGGGTTGGGTGGTTCCACAGCTACACACAGGATTCACAACTCTCACGTTCTCTCTCTTTTTTCTAAGACTCACACCCTGTTTGGTACGTAGAACAGGTGTTCCAGTTCCACTTTATACATGAAGAAACAGAAGGTGGGAGAACGACTTTCTCAAAATGTTTGGCTAGCCGGAACTTTAATTCAGATCTTTTTACCTAATTCCAGTAATTAGAATTTCCAGTGATTTCTTCGCTGCGTCAGGCTGCTCTCTTTCTCCAGTGCTCTTCATCACCATTCTTATCTTAAAACCTGGCCTCAGTCAGTCCCTTAAGTGCTGTTCTACCTTTCCACCCCACCCCAGCCCTCCTCCATTCACTTTCCTGAACTCAGCTGTGCTCACAGTCTATAGAGGCAGGAGTCTGGAGAGGAGTTTGGTGCACACGAGGGGTCAGTTTGCAAACAGAAGAACCAACTCACCAGCTGCAGCCAGGCTTTGCCAATATTTAGAAAGAGCTCAGACGTGGTTCTCAGTGCTTTCTTAGGGTCTCTGGTGAGGAAAGACACAAAGAATCGGGAGACAGCAGCCACCAGAGAGTGGGGGCAATGACAGTTGGTTTTCCTCTTGAAAACACCCAGTGTAGAGTCCTCTCCCCAAATTAACTAACTTCCAAGGTGAGGGCTGCAAAAATGGAAACAGCGAGAGCTTTAGGGCTGTAACTCCCTGCCAACCTTCTCCCTTCACCCAGCTTTCAAAAATTCCTCTAAAGGAAATAAAGTCCAAGAGTCTCCACTAGAAAATCATCAATATAGGATAAACACTTAGAGCAAACCTGAACCTGGCACCTTTGTTTGGCCTATGGTGAAAATTTTGTTTTAGTGTGTTGGGCAATCAGTATGAAAACTTACAATGGATGAGTGTCTAGTACAAACCTTGGTTATTTGTGAACACAATCGTTTTTTAAAAAATTCAGCTCCCTCTGACCTTGTAACAGTTATTTTGCTACTGTAGACTGTGATGCAAATTAAGGCATTTCTATTCTTATTTCAAAGTCTGCTGCATAAAATAAGTGTATGCTTTTCAAAGCCAACTGACGCCTAATGTTCCACATTTAACTACAAGTCAACATGTCGTCAGATTATTTCATTATTATAATGACTAATTCATTAAAAAATTGATCAAGAAAAATGTGATTTTCACCTCTCGTAGTTTCTGGTCTTAAAAAACAGATAATTCTCCTAACGTTGCTACTTGTATACAAAATGAGTCTAAAAAGCAGCCTCAAATGTTTTTTTCTACAAAAGTAGGTCACCAGCTTTTTAATGCATTAAAGTTAACATAAATACAACTGTGCAATCTCTTATTAAACATTATTTTGAAAGCAGGTCTTTCATAAGCTAAATGATCTTAAAACCCATACTTTTTAGTTTGCATTTGTTACAAAAACAAACAATTATGCAGAAGTAGAGCATCTTATATTTCCTAGAGCTAAATGATATTGTGAAAAAGCAAAATCTTCTAGAGCAGTATAGGGACATTTCTGCTTTCAAGCATTAAAGAAAAAATGAATAAATGTAAGGTGAAAACCCCCCTTTTTTAAAAAAAAAAAAAGGCTTCTTCTGTTATATTTAATCCACTTTCACACAATTTTTCTTAATTACACTACAGCTGTCTGGTAAGGCACAACTGACCACTTGCATCATGAAAACAAACTGTACCCCACCATCCAAAGTTCTCGATTAAAAAGCAAATGTTTTTGTGAGCCCAGAGAAAACGGGTGCAGCTGCTCCATTTCACGAGGCAGGCACCTCTACTCCATTCAGCTGTGAAGAATGGCAATGACTGTAAATTGTTCTTCCTGATCGGTTCCACAATAAAAACAAACCACACTACTTTCAATTTTTCAAAGCCAATTTTTTTAAGCCTCCACTACACTGGAAACAAGAGTCGTGTTTTTCTGATTCATGGCCTTTGATTTCTACATAAACGTCCCTGTATGCATGTAAAAACAGGTCCCTGCAGGATACTTATGGAGACTGTATAGATTAACTTACCAGATGTACCAGAAGATAGACACGCCATCAGCCTACCTTTTAAAGCAAGATACTATTTAACAGCTTAAACTGCCTGTGACTAAAGGATGACTGTAAAGAACATACCGTATGTGGAGGGGCATCAGGCAACTCCTGAAAAAACGGCAGTGTGTTCACAAAACGTGCAACAAATGTTTTTGAACTTGCGTTTTAATGTGTTCGCTTAAAATCCATACTGCAGAAGGAAGGTCCGGTCACACATCTGCATATGCAGCTCAAACAATGGGAATCTGATAACAACTAAAATCCTTAACAGAATTTTATTAAGAAACCTCTAAATGTTCCCAGTTTACTCACAACGCCCAAACAGTATTTATGATTTAAGCTTGAGGTCTCCAGAGTGTATTCTCAAGCACTTAATCAATTAAAAAATGTTTGTGCATGCCTCTCTGCACTTATATAAAAATATAATTTACTTATTTACAAACACAGAGCACTGTACTGATATCTAATGCACATTCAAAAACATAGACAGTTGTTTAAGGCTGGGATAAACACAATTCATAAGCAGAAATTTTAAAACTGTCTTTGCACACCTCCAGCGGGACGTCTTGCACAGCTCCTGGGGACTGTCCACCTCCTCCCCACCGCCATGGAGACCCTAAGGGGGCCATGGCTAATGTGAGGCCAAGCTAAGTCATTAGTGGCTTTGGACAAATTCTTTGATTGCTGTAAATTTCTACCCCTGCTCCCAACAAGGTTTTCCGTGGAAACCTAAGTGTATAATCTAGTTTAGACAGCTTTTAATTCTGACTCATGACTAGTGTGTTGCAATGGAACTTAAACGCGATCAAACATTATAGAGATAAAACAAGAAAGTGTTCAGATTTGTTATCCTCCACTTTGGTGGCAAAACTGTTTGCATGAAGTTATCAATTATTCCTCTCTAACACAAGACAGCAATCAATATCACTTACACTGACAAACGGCTTCTATTGAAAGTAACACCCTGTGCTGCTGCAATGATTGCGTCCCCTAACACACCAGTCACCCAACCTTTCCACGTGTCTCCTATAGACACTTTGTCTTTCCAAACTATCTGCTTTACAAGTCCATTCCTTCCAAATCCCTAGCAATATGTGATGTCTGGCAAATGAAGTTGCCACCAAGTGATGACGCTTGTTTTCAATGAGCCCTGTCAATAATGGCATATATTGGATGAGACTCAGTAGTCTACACAATTTTGCCAGGTTTTGCTAGAAGCTAGTAATACATTTACCCTTGTCCTCTTGGAGCTTTAAAAACAAAAACAAAACTAACAAGAATTACACACACGCATACACACACACACGCAAACACACCACTTACTTGCCTTCTTTCTTTCTGGCCATTTGTTCTCAGTTTCCTTCACAGGTTCCTCTTATTCTACCTCCTCTGTTATTGGATATTATTCCCGAGGTCCATGTTTCCATAACTCATTGAATTTAAACCTTAAAATACAATACTTAGAGTTCTCTAGGTCTTAAAAAAATAGACAATGGAGGGCACTTGTTTTTTGAGATTTTTGTGGAAGTTAATGTCACTTAAGTCTCCCTCATTGTCAGAAGCAACTTTATGTAGTTTTCACTGAGGTTCCTATATCTAGGACTATTTTCCTTACCATTTTACCCTGAAAGACAAATGAGTATCTGGGACTCATTTTGACTGGTATGCCCAAATGTGCAAATTACAGACACGAAAAAACTAAACTTCTGGACAGATGAATGAAAGGGGACATCTGTTCTTGGTGTTTCTGCTCCTCCTTTCTTGGTTCAGAGTTCAAAAATTCATAATACACTGGTCCTTTCAGCCAGTACCCATTCTTGCCCCCTCCTTTTAATCATCTCCATCCAGTACCACAGAGATGTAAAGGTATTAATTAGTCACTCATTTGTTAATTCGATGAACATTTACTGACTACCTAACACATTATAAACACGGGGGAAAATACAAAGACAAATAAAATGTGAAGCTTACAGTCTGGGGAAGGAGAAAAATGTATAAAACTATTAAATACAAATCAGTGAGTGCTATAATAGAGGTATGCATTCATTCAACGACTACCAAACACCTAATATACACCTGGCACAATGGTGCTGAGGAGTTAGCAGTGAAAGAAACAAGAAAAAACAAACAAAACCCCGTTGTTCTATTTAATAAACAATAAACGCATGAGCTAAGAAAATGAAGGCAACGCTGAAGAAGACAGCTCCTCCAGACCGGGAGGTGAGCACAGCCTTGTCGGAGAAGCTGCCATCAGCGGACCCAGGAGGATGAGCGCAGGAGAGGGCAGTCCAGGAAGCAGGCGGCACAGATGTGGGAGGGAACAGGGTGTGGCGTTAGAATGGCAGAAATACCTGCTCCAGCCAAAACCCAAAGGGGGAAAAGCTACTCGAAATACTGCAGTGAGAAAAGAGGAAATCCCTCTCCAAACCTGTGCTCTTTCTCTCTATGGGAAAATGAAGCCTGCTTTTCTGTTTCCATTGTTTTCCAGAGGCACAGAAAAATATAATTTTGTACACAATGAATTTGACTAAATTTTCATTTTAAATTTGATAAATCTTTCAGGGTACTAGGTATAAGGAAACAAATATATAAATTAATAAACAAATAAATGAGCAAACATAATTAAGAACAAAAACAAATGAACTTCCAGGTCACATTGTTAGTAATACTGGGCTTACAACTAAAAAAACAGCTTTTAAATATAGGATAGTTATGAATCAGGGGAAAAAAAACATAATTAAAAATGTTCACTTTCATATTCAGCATACAACGTATGTACTACCCAAACTAATATTCACATATCTGAGAGAAAGCAAATCACTAGAACACAAAAAAAGCAAGAAGGGTCATACGAAAGCATATCTTAAGTACGAGCAGCAGCAGAACATAGAGTCTGAGAGCCAGACAGCCTGGGATCTCATCTTGGCCTTGCCTCTAGCTA
The DNA here is from genome assembly GCF_965194805.1 of Balaenoptera borealis. Lineage (NCBI taxonomy): Eukaryota > Metazoa > Chordata > Mammalia > Artiodactyla > Balaenopteridae > Balaenoptera > Balaenoptera borealis. The sequence goes on from NC_138864.1 coordinate 68,213,059, forward strand.
GCTTTGTAACCTTGGGCAAGTTACTTCAGTCTGAGCTTCCGCATCTGTCATACAGAGGTATCATAATAGTATACTGTAGAACTCATATTAGCCTAACACTGACGATCTCCTGGAAAACTGTTTATCCTCTTACTAAACTGTGTGAAAATGCTGCTTTATTAATGAAATAATTCCAGCCACTAACACTCCAGAGTTGAAACCTAAAATAAACGTGCTTAGCAATGCAAACTGTTTAATCTTACTATTGATTGAAAGCTTAACTTCTTGGAATGTTCACTATTCACAATTAATAGCAGCAGCCATTTCTGAAGCAACACATTTATGCCAACTTTTTAAGATGGAAGGATTTTAAAAGACAGAACTTGAAACAGCTGCCTAGATTCCATCACACCAGAGGTTCTGTGAAAGCAGAATAGGCAAGAATCCTTATAGAATCCACCAGAAAATAAATTTCACACTAGACTCTAAGTTTCCATGAGGCTAGGAATTTTTGTTGTATCAATATTCACCAATGTATCACCTGCATCTAGACCTGTGTTGGAACATGACAGGATCATAACATGTTTGAATAAATGAACAATATGGTTAAAAATGAACTATCCAAAAATAGCCATTATTAAAAACTCTACAAATAACAAATGCTGTAGAGGATGTGGAGAAAAGGGAACCCTCCTACACTGTTGGTGAGAATGTATGTAAGTTGTACAGCCACTATGGAAAACTGTATGGAGGTTCCTCAGAAAACTAAAAATAGAATTGCCATATGATCCAGCAATACCACTACTGAGCATATATGCAGACAAAACTCTAATTCAAAAAGATACATGCACCCCTATGTTCATAGCAGCACTATTCACAATGGCCAAGACATGGAAACAACCTAAATGTCCATTGACAGATGAATGGATAAAGAAGATGTGGGACAGATATGCAATGGAATACTACTCAGCCATAAAAAAGAATGAAATAATGCCATTTGCAGTAACATGGATGCAACTAGAGATTATCACTCTAAGTGAAGCCAGAAGGAGAAAGACAAATACCATACGATATCACTTATATATGGAATCCGAAATATGACACAAAAGAACCCATCTACGAAACAGAAACACACTCACAGACATAGAGAACAGACTTGTGGTTGCCAAGGGGGAGGGAGTTGAGGAGGGATGGAGTGGGAAGTTGGGGTTAGCAGATGTAAGCTTTCATATACAGAATGGATAAACAACAAGGTCCTACTGTATAGCACAGGGAACTATATTCAACATCCTATGATAAACCACAATGGAAAAGAATATGAAAGAAGAATGTATATAAATATATGTACAACTGAATCACTTTGCTATGCAGCAGAAATTAACACAACATTGTAAATCAACTATACTTCAATAAAAAATAAATAAAAATGAACTGTCCAAATCTTAAATGATCAATTACACATTTGTAGGAAATTACATCTATATTTAAATGATTAAAAAAAAGGAATATTAGGTAAGTTTTAAAACAATCACACCTTTGAGCTCTAAATGAAGTGCTGAGTTTAACCAGCTCACAATATAAGAAGCGAAAAATTAAGCACCTTGGAGTACTTGCAGATTGCCTAAAAAGGGTTGTATGTTTTAAACCAAAGCAGCACCTGCACCATTTAGAGGAATAAATTCAACAAGAAGTGGTTATGAATCTATAAATTATAAGGCTTTGGGGGTTCTTTTATTATGTGAGCAACAGCAAGTGTTTTCTGGACTTGCAGCTGGTGCACTGTTTTTAAACAGCATGAGGACCTATTTTATTCACGACAAAGTTTGAGACCTGAGGCAATATCAGTTTATTAATCAGATGAACTCTAATGTTAAATAGTAAAAGTTTTACTTCCTAATGTAAATTGTTGTCCTGCAGATATAAGTATGTCATTGGGTTTGCCTGTGATAAGCAATAACTTGTAGTAAAAAAAATATTTTAAAAAATTGATTGAGGGCTTCCCTGGTGGTGCAGTGGTTGAGAGTCTGCCTGCCAATGCAGGGGACACGGGTTCGAGCCCTGGTCTGGGAAGATCCCACATGCCGCGGAGCAACTGGTCCCGTAAGCCACAATTACTGAGCCTGCGCGTCTGGAGCCTGTGCTCCGTAGCAAGAGAGGCCGCGACAGTGAGAGGCCCACGCACCGCGATGAAGAGTGGACCCCGCTTGCCACAACTAGAGAAAGCCCTCGCACGGAAACGAAGACCCAACACAGCCATAAATAAATAAATTAATAATTGAAAAAAAATGTTTATAAAATCAAATTTCTAAAAAAAAATTGATTGAATTTAACTACATAGGTACCCTGGAAGAAGAAACAGACAAGTAAATTTTGCTGCTTACTGGCAAGGTTGCACTATTATAATCTGATGAGCTGTTATCTGTAACCACAATTTTATTAAAATGAGGAAACTGCTACATTTGGGTTCTGGCATATTTGGATTCTTTTTTTTAAAATAAATGTATTTATTTATTACTTAGTTTTGGCTGCATTGGGTGTTTGTTGCTGCGCGCAGGCCTTCCCTAGTTGCGGCGAGCAGGGGCTACTCTTTGCTGCGGTGCGCGGGCTTCTCATTGTGGTGGCTTCTCTTATTGTGGAGCAGGGGCTCTAGGCAAGCAGGCTTCAGTAGTTGCGGCACACAGGCTCAGTAGTTGTGGCTCATGGGCTCTAGAGCGCAGGCTCAGTAGTTGTGGTGCACGGGCTTAGTTGCTCTGCAGCATGTGGGATCTTCCCAGACCAGGGCTCAAACCTGTGTCCCCTGCATTGGCAGGCGGATTCTTAACCACTGCGCCACCAGGGAAGTCCCCCATATTTGGATTCTAACATAAGATTCTACCCCAAACAAATGATCAGAAGGCTAATTCTGATTAAAATTATTATTCCATTATTAAAATCACTTGTAACTGAGGAGAACCGTTCTACCACTTACACACACACACACATGCAACACATACTACTTTCTTGGCTAAGAATTTAATAAATATTCAGAAAAATATCCCAAAGATACTAAATAGGGGGAAGATAATTATTTCTAAAATTTTGGATAGGCCATTTTATTTCTAAAATTACAGATTGTGCTTATTAGATAAGCCTGTAAGAATCTCAGGTGTTCCTCTAGCTACCAGCCCTCTTCTCTTCTCTCTTTAACAGTCAAACTCACCAGTCCCCAACTGAATCTAAACTCACATCAACCCTCTTTCAGTTCTGTAAGCCCCCTGTGCTCTGCAGTATTCTTCCCCATTGTCACCCCTGACTTTTATCCTTCTATAGTTCCTCCACACTCACCTATTAGGTTAAGTGCCCCTACTCACTGAAACCCATGTGGGCAGGGACCTTATGTGTCCTGCTTCCCATACTGTATCCTCAGACCCTAGCATAGTGCCTTGCAGAGGGCCAGAGCTCCATAAATATTTATTAAACATATGAATGGTTTCTCAGTCAACCAACCAAAATTACTGCCCATAACAAGAATGTGAGCCTTTTAAGGCCAAAGACCACATGTCACTTATAATCCTCAGTGCAGGCCTAGCTCAATCCCTGACACAGAGATGGAACTCAAGACATGACTGACAGTTTGATGAAAGTTAACAAATTCAATGACCTAACAATTTTCCATTTTGAAAGGCAACTTTTAGAGCTTTAACGTTAAGCTACAAAATTTTAAAAATTTGCTTAATATGATTAATTTCCTTTTCCTAAGATTTTACATAAGTAGCAAAATATAGAAATTTAATTTAAATTAGAAATTTTTTATAAGTCACCAACAGTTTTGGAGACAATGGTATAATTTTATTAAATATCATTATTATTAAACACTGGAATATTATGCTACAAACAAAAGGAATCTTTTGAGAGAAAGATCTCAAAACCAGAGTAAGAATTTGGTTATTGGAGGAAAAGGAACAGATACATAAAGAGTAAAGTGGTGAGAAGATAGGATATGAGCGAGGGTTAGAAAGAGTTCAGGCTTTTTGATCAGTGAGATGCTGTCCTTACCAGCCTATGTGGAAAGCTGTATATTTGCTGGATTTGGGAAGAGATGACTAGGAACAGGGCTTCAATAATTTGAGTATGAGAAGCCAAGATAACATCTGATTTGATGTGTCCTTATTAATGATAGTATCAGAGCAAAGAGGTGCCATCAGTAGTAGACAGTGGCTGCTGAAATACAAATATGATCAGTGCTAAAACAGGATAGCAGGTACACATAGGGAAGGAAGTGCTTTCAAAAGAAACAGAAGGCCAGTGGCAGACATAAAAGGTACCCAGTCAAAGAAATTCTAAAAGCCAAGATCAAAAAAGGTGCTAAGAGAAGGGAGAGGGTACCCTGGCAAAGACATATGAATGGTCCTAGAGTACAAACACTGAACGACAAACAATGAGGCAGAATAATCTGACCAGTAGAGACAATGGGAGAAATATGACCTCATTGTTAAAACACACTGTTTCCAATCAATTCTGGCACTGTTACTTAGTGGAGTCCTTCATGAACTCCAAACTCACCTCGAGTGATCCAGCTCCCATCATTGTCTTAAGATGCTCTTTTGCAATCTGCACAATTGGCCTAGATGTTGAGAATTGCCTATAAAAGTGTTCACATTATTCCCAGAATCCATGGTCTCAGTCTAATCTAAACAAATCTGTCTTCCAGTAAGTTGCTTATATCCATCATATAACTTCATACTGTTTTATTACTTAACCACAGAGAAGGCATTTTATTTTTAAGATCTTATTTATTAAGCCAATTCTTCCCTATTCTAAGCACTATAATTTCTATTTTCCAAATTATTCAAAATATTGGCAGCTACTGGTTTGGATACTCTTGGCTTGGTATAAGACAAATATGTTCTTTTTTTTTTTTTTTTTGCCATGCCACATGGCATGTGGGATCTTTGTTCCCCGACTAGGGATTGAACCTGCACTCACTGCACTGGAAGTGAGGAATCTTAACCACTGGACCGCCAGGGAAGTCTGACAAATATGTTCTTAATACTGTCAGTTTGTAGGAGCTTTCTGCTTCCTTTCTTCATTGTAATGAGTTTGCAAGATGACTCCAAATGGCAATAGCTCTTTGTACCTGCCACATCCCATTGCAACCTCATACCTACTTTGCTGTCTGATACCACCTCGGCTGCCTTTCAGCATTACTAAGCATTTTCTCCCATTGAATATCTATTTCAGATTATTTGCTCTTACATGCATTAGCTTGCATTTTCTTAGGCTGAATCTCACTTACTATTTCCTGTGATAGTTCTAAACCTTTTTAGGTATCTTTGTGATAGTTCTCTTACTTCACTATTTGAGATGCTTCCCAATTTACTATCATCTGTAAAATTGGTTGACATGCTATTCATTTCTGATTTTATATTTTTAATGAAAATGCAAAGGAAAACTAGGTAATATGCCTCTATGAAGAAGCTGCATTTCATCTTAGTAAGAAGAATGAATTTAAGTAAAAGTTGCAAATCATCATGTTATTAAATCAGTAAACCTGAGTTGTTTACTTACTATACAAATCATATCACTTAATTTTACAACTAGCTTAAAACAAAAGTTAAAATGAGTTTTAGTATCATTTATTTTTGTACATTATGTATATGTGGTTTAATTTCACCCATTCATTTTTTTGAGATTGAGCTAATAGAGAGGCAATGATTATTTAAAAAGAAGCAAAAGTAACATTTTTTGTTTAAATTTCAAATCTTAAATGCATTTAAATTTTAAAAATTCAAATGTCTTTGGTTCTCCAATAACTATAAAAATGTCATTGGTTTTAATTAAATAAAAGGCACCTTAATTAAATAGCAATGATCCATTCAATATTTTAAATACTACCTCATTATATTTATGAGAGTTATATTTATTCTCTCCTACTATGCTGTTTATAACTTTTTTCTCGTGCTCAAAACATATTTTAAAATATAACTTGGCTAGGGAATTTCAGGATATTTATTTCCTAAATACTGGGCTTATGTAAACATAAAACTCCTGTTTTATATCCTTGTTTACTTAGTATCACTCTAGTTTTCTCTAGTTTCTTTTGACAGTGCCGACTTAAACACATTTAAAAAGTCTGGCAAAAATAATGTTACTCAATGCATTTTTAGTTAAATTCTGTTAAATCTTAATTATCATAGTGCATTTTTTTTTTCATAGTGCATTTTTGACTCAAGAATCTTCGAAGAAAACACATTCTAATCCAACCCAGGAAGGTTAAGAGTCAAACGTGCAATTTAGAAAAGAAATATGGCAAGTCCATGTATGTGGCTCAGTCTTAGAGTGATGTTTACACAGGGAATCCTGGCTCTGTCTGCACTATATTATGACCCTTGTCATCACCTGCCCTGGAGCAGTTGCATATGTGTCTACTTCTCCCATTAAGCCAGGCTCTCCTGCAGAGCAGAAGCAATCTGAAACCTCTGTATCTTTCATGAGGTCTCCCATAGCACTTTGCACAAAGCAGCCACACAATAAATGTTTGTGAAGTTGTATCAGAAGAGCAAAGTTCTTGGGTTTGCCTTGATACACAAGCCCCATGAAAAATGAAAGCAAAAGAAACCTAGGTGAATGGGTGGTGGGAGGGGATGGCAGTGGTGGTAAGAACGTTAGCAAGTAATGGCAAACGAAGGTATGTAAATGTCGTCTTATTTAACTCTTACGTACTTTAATATAAGTTGAGATTTTTTTTTTAAAGTAACTTTTCATTCTTCCCAAGCTAAAAGCTGGGGAAGCTTCATTATTTTATTTGAAAGTATTTTCTGAGTTAGACACACCCTTATGACACTGCCAGTGTAAATAATTTGTTCTCCTGGTATGCCACTGCTAAACAATGATGAACAGATCAACAGTACAGGAATTCCCCAATAAAGAGTGACCCATTGTGTAGAAAACAGATCCTAAAACAAGGAACTGTATTTAGGATAGGTTTCTACTTTCTGAATTCCGGCACACCCTTAGTCCCTGGCGCCTATGAGTCAGTCTCCTGGTCAACCTGAATCTGATCTTTCAAAGGCAATGTGAGTCAATTCAGCAAATACTTATTGTGCACCCACTGTATGCAAAGGCACAAGAATGAAAACCTGAGAAAAGGGGGCCTGCAAAGGAGATTGAGAAAAAGCAACGCTCAGGGAAGAAGGAAAAGATATAGGAGAGAGGGGCTTATGGAACCCAAAAGGGAAGAGGGATTGGTCAACATTCTCAGATGTCACAAAGGGTTGGAAAGCTGAAACTCTAGAAGATAACAAAATTCTTATTGAGTAAATGCAAACTACTGGGATCAATGAACAAAATTATTAATGTCTTAAATTATTCATGTTTAGAATAATTCTGTTTTGTGAACATACTTGCTAAGAATAGGTTCCAATTCTATTAATGTTACTACCAACTTCCCTGTCAGCCAGACTTGAAGTTTCTTCCTTTTCCCTCTGAAAAATAATACAATCAGTTACCAAGTCCTATCACTCATACCCACATGATTACGGCCACAGGCATAGTTGTACAAGTTGTGTACTGCACAAAAGTGTCACATCTGGGGGGAGGAGCATTCACATCGTGGATGTGTAGACTTAAAACAAATGCCCAGTAGACGTCAGTCAAGTGTCTTATTCTAACTAAATAAATATATTACAACAATTTTCTAACAGTTGGAAGTAAAAGGTCTTGAAGAAGGGCCACTCTTTTAATTCCCAGAATGCACTGAGTGGGTTAATGGTGGCCCAGCCCAAAATGTTTTCCATCTATTTTCCAGTCTTCACAAATCAGACTCACATAACATCTTGCGATAGCTTCCAAATGGATCCCCTAATTTCTCCACATTTGAGTCCATTACAGAAATATTGGAAAGGATTTCCTAAAGAGTCCCACTAGTACTTCCCTTTCCAAAATGTCTTCAGGGGCTCTATGTCATACAGTCTCTTCAACCTCACATTCAAGGCCCTTGGTAACCATGTCCTAACCTTCCTTTCTAGTCTAGTCTTACCCTACTCCCCAAGAGGTACCCTACTCCCCAAGAGGTACCCTACTCCCGGTCACATCTAATTACTGCCTGCTTTACATATATCCTGTCCTTCCTTGCCTTGCTATCTTTGTTCAGGTCATTTCCTCTGCCTGGAATTCTCTCCAAACTCAGTCTTCCTGCTAGAAGTTCTAAATTACACTAAGTATTGTATTTTGTGGGGAGAGGTTTTGGATGATTAAGTATTGTCTTCAGCAAGCATCAAAAAAAAAAAAAAAATCATTCCCCTCCTTGGCTTTGCTTGCATTTCTGTTATCTCTTGGTGCATAACAAATTACTCCAAACTTACGACTTGAAACAATGACTATTTTTTTTTACACCTCACATATTTGTAGGCCAGAAATTTGGGCAGAGCTAAGTGCTTCTTCTGTTCTGTGTGGTGATATTAGAGGCTGCTCTGGTGTTGGTAATCGGCAAAGAGATGGCCTAGTTCAGAGGCTCCCCATTCCTCCTCCTTGTCACAGACCTTTAAGGTCTTCACCCTTTGAGGCCCAGCTTGAATTCCCCTTCTTCTAAGAATCCTTTCCAGGTCTTTCAGTCAGGTTTAATCTCTCATCGCTTCAGATTCTCTACTACGTTCTTCTTCATTACAGTACTTTTCCTACTCATTCTTACATTAGGTTTTCATTTAGTATGTAAGAAGCAAAAGAGAGAGAAAGGCAAAGGGAGCAACAGAATGCTATGACCCTATAGATTTCAATCAAATTTAAAGAGAACAGACACAAAATGCTCAATGTGACTGGACCTCTTGCAGAATAAAGTAGAGGGACAGAGTTCTGTGTCCAGACTGATGCCAGATGAAGCTGATCCAGCATAAGTAGACAGCCTACTTCACATACGTATCAATATATAATTGTGTTTATTCTAATTAGTAGCACTTGTAGTTACTATAAATTCCAGGAAAGAGAAACAAAATCAAGGGGAAACACATTTAGTGTCTTGTGCCATTATACTTAATGAACATTTCTAATATTGCATATATATATTTTTTAATTTTATTTTATTATTTTTTTATACAGCAGGTTCTTATTAGTCATCCATTTTATACACATCAGTGCATACATGTCAATCCCAATCTCCCAATTCATCATACCCCCCCACCCCACCCCCGCTTTCCCCCCTTGGTGTCCATACGTTTGCTCTCTACACCTGTGTCTCTATTTCTGCCTTGCAAACCGGTTCATCTGTACCATTTTTCTAGATTCCACATATATGCGTTAATATACGATATTTGTTTTTCTCTTTCTGACTTACTTCACTCTGTATGACAGTCTCTAGGTCCATCCATGTCTCTAAAATGTCCCAATTTCATTCCTTTTTATGACTAATATTCCACTGTATATATGTACCACATCTTCTTTATCCATTCGTCTGTCAATGGACATTTAGGTTGCATGCCTGACCTGGCTATTGTAAATAGTGCTGCAATGAACATTGGGGTGCATGTGTCTTTTTGAATTATGGTTTTCTCTGGGTATATGCCCAGTAGCGGGATTGCTGGGTCATATGGTTAGTGCATATATTTTTGTCCTCAAAAATGTTCAAAATGGAACCTTCCCTTGCAAAAGTAAAATCCACATCCTACAGAATGACTTGAAGAGATACACTAACAGGACTGTGAAATTATACTAATAACAAAATCCAGTAATTCACAATACCTAGTTAAATAACCTATATAAAAATGCAATTTTGAACTAGAAAAGATATAAAAGAGAGATAGATCTTCCTCGACTTACAATGGGGTTAAGTAGAAACTATCATAAGTCATAAATGCATTTAATACACCTAACCTACCAAACATCATAGCTTAGCCCAGCCTACCTTAAATGTGCTCAGAACACTTATATTCGCCTACAGTTGGGTAAAATTATTTAACACAAATCCTATTTGATAATAAACTGTGGAATATCTTATGTAATTTATTGAAGACTATACTGAAAGTGAAAAACAGAATGGTTATATGGGTACAGAATGGTTGTCAGTGTATCAGTTGTTTACCCTCATGATTGTGTGATCATACTGCATATTGCTAGACCAGAAAAAGATCAAAATCCAATATTCAAAGTACAGTTTCTACGGAATGCATATTATGCCACTGTAAAGTTGAAATATCGTTAAGTTGAACAATCGTAAGTCAGGGACTGTCTGTAGTTCAATCTTACTACCACTATAATGAAAAAACTGAGGCCCACAAAATGTGACTAGACTAAAAAAAAAAATTCCTCTCCTGTATAAAAACAAACAAAACTAAACTAAAGGTACAAAGTTCTGTGAAGCAAAACATGTACAGAACTGTTGATGGCAGCATTGTCTATGAGAGAGGCTATAAATGCCTGCTACCAGGAGAAGGGGTAAATAACTTATGGTATCTTCATGCAAAGAAATACTATACAGCAGTTAAAATGAATGGGCCAGATAAATACCAACTACAAATATCAACACAGATGAATCTGACAAATGCAGCATTGACTAGAAAAAGCAAATTGCAGCAGAAGACAAAGAAAATAACAGTACTTATATAAACTTTTAAAACAAGCAAAACAATACTATATATAGTTTGGAATTACATACCATATGTGGTAAAAGTACAAGAAAATGACTTGGGAATGAGTGGCTACTTCTATGGGGGCTGAAGGGGTACACAGGCAGCTTCTGCGGTACCCATCTGTAGTGTTTCATTTCTAAAGCTAGTGTTAGACACATGGATGATTATATTATACTTCATAACTTTCATGAAACTTAATTATTATATAATAAAATTTCAAGATAAGAAAAGATGCATTAAAAACATCTCTTACACTTTGTCTTTTGAGATATGCACTATCAAAATTCAGCATAAACAGATACATAAAGACTAGGCAGATGATGAGGGGTTCAAGACCATTGGCATAGGCTATGTGAGAGCAAGGAAGCAAAGAAGTCTTTGGTTCTCAAAATAACATAACAAAAACAAACAAAAAAATCCAACTAAGTAAACACATTTTTAGAAAATTTTAAATAAATCACACTCCAGATCCTTCCCTCAACTTTTGCATGTTGACTTTACAGTGCGCCTCCCCAATCCCCCCACTGTGAGGGACCATGAGGAGATAGGATCAAACACAACACAGATCCTGCTGCAGCCTCTGGAATGGTGATGGAGGCAGAACCAAGGGAATAACCACGATTTAGTGAGCACATACTATGTACCAGGCATTGATAGCTTTGAGCCTTATCTGCATTCTCTATTTAATCCATACAATACCCCTATGAGGTAGGAATGACTATCATGTTCATTTCAGAAAGGTTAAAGGACTTGCCAAGGCCACACAGCTAGCAAGTGGTGGAGGGAGGATTCTAGCCAGAGTCTGACATGTAATCAGTATACTGCTGCCTGTCTATCCAAAATTATAATTACCAAATATCTGTTAACTCATCTTCAAAAAAAAAGTTACCTAACTTACATCTGGCTCCAAAACATGTTCAATTACTTTTAAAGCAGCTTTGCTTTGGTAATTTTTAAGTATTTCCTCTTCTACAGCGGGCACAAAGAACTTTATAGCTCACTCTCTTACAAAACCACCTGTACTATGTCCACATGGTTGTCAAGGTTTAAAAACGAATACCAATAATAACAGAAGCAATTCCAAGGGGAATTTTTCTTTGGGGGAGAGGATTAGATGGAAACATTCTAAAAAAGAAAAAGGTACAACATCTGGAATAATTTTATTTTCTCACATCTTGGATACCTTATATGTGCAACGATGTCAAAAATAAAGGCTCAAGGAGTCCTGAAGCTGAAGTGTCTCAAGATCTCAGAATCCAAGACGACACCCTGAACATATAATTGATTTTTCTCTATTTACTAACCACTAACACATTCACATCACTCACCTCTTAATAGAAATAGTAACTCATCTCTCAAAAAAAGGCAAAATCTTATTCATTTAAAATGAAAAGCTTTTATGCATATTAGTTTGCCACAAAATAGATCAACACAGGTGTTCTACTAAACTGCTCATCTCTTCTGGGGTGAGCAGGCACCCCACGCTGTGGCAACATCCAGGAATCTCGGGAAGACTCTCAGCACCATCTAGGCCAGCGATCCTCAACCCTGGTCACAGAGTAGAATCATTCAGAAACTTTAAAGAAATTCTGAGCAGACTATTACTCTATATATGATTGGTAAAACAGTACTGACTAAAAGATAACATAAGGGAATATTGTCTTGAACTTGAGGTAGGCAAAGATAACCTGTACAGACCCATAAAGTACTAACCGAAAGGGGAAAAGATTGATCAATTCAACATTAAAATTAAAAACTTGTTCATTAAAAGACACCCTGAAGAGTGGGAAAGGCAACCCCCAGGGTGGAGACAATGGTGACCAACACAGACATCAAAGAACAGGCTTGGGGCTGCTGTGGCCATCCTGCCACGAGAGGGGGGCAGCTAGTCTGAAGACCAGGTCTACACACAGGGGGGGTAGTGTAAAGCCAAAGATTCTGGGCCTTCTTTAGAACCTGAATCAGGGCATGGCTAAAGTCAGCCTGACTCATGCACTGTCTGCGTAGAAGAGCCAATTAATGCCCCTTTTATTTATAAGCCAGGAATAGTCCGATTTTCTGTCACTTTCCTCATAAACAGTCTCAAGTGACACTCAATTCAGACACACGTCCACTTCAATTTTCAACTTCTCTGAGAAGGCAATCCACCACCTGTCCTCATTCCTGCTTTCATTCAAGCCTTACTCTAAAAAGTTTTGACAATGCCAAACTGGGGTCATCACTTGCCTAGCCTCAGGCACAAAAGGCTATCTTTTCGTTTCTCAATAATCGTCTTTGCCCTTTAGGGTCCTACTTCAGGGTATCCTCACTTTTAGAGTTTACTGCTTCTCTGCCATCACTTCATATTCCTTTCTTTTTGTTTAATTCACCCCTGATTTCTCTAGCCCCATGCTCCCAGGGCACAATGCTCTAACAAACACTACTTACTGAAAGCAACATGGTAACCTTGTTTATTCATTTTGTCCACATAACACATTTATCAGTGATAAATGTGTGCCAGTCCATGTGTTTACAACTATCACCATACCATGCATTATGATCCCTTTAGCTGTCAATAATCATAAATCCTCCAAAAATGTACATGCTTAAATGTAAAGCTTTAAATAGATCACAGGAGTCTGCCTTACACTAGCAGCACCGGAACACTAACATTATGTACACACTGGGCCAGCAAGTTTTCACATTTCACTGTTTAATTAAATTGTTTTTTTTACTTTGTACCATTCCAGTTTAAAAAAAATTCTTATATTTTTCCGCAAAACTCTTCCTTCACTTTTCATATGCTTGGAAACCACTTTGGAGTTTCCTTGCCAATGCAAAAGGCTTTTCCTTAAGGCTGGCATAGGCTGGACTGTGGTGACAGGCATGAGACGAGGCAGACAGATTTTTCTCCTCTTTGCACACTGATTAAAAAAAAGTGCCACCAGATGTGAAAGGGAAAATTTAGACTCCAAATTCTGAAATTTAATCTAGCAATAAAGAAGCACCAAATTCTGAAGACACAGTGTACGTCAGCTATCTGCCATCCCACCATTTCCTCCTTTAAATGTGCTCTTGATTAGAGGGAGCCTGCAACATTTTTTTACTTTGGTTAACAAGGTTTCTTTTACTTTAGTGAGCACTACTGGTGAAGGAAAACAGGACTTCTTTGCTTTAAAAGGAGCTGGTGGTGGTCAGATAAGTGAGAAACTCAATTTTGTAAGTGGAGAGATTTCACTTTACTAGTGATATTTCTGACAGAGGTTTTTAAAAGAAACAAGTACCTGTGTTTAATCCCCACTTTACAGATGCATAGATGCTTATCCTACCTGGAAGTGAGCAGAAAAGCAGTGAGGGAACAGGTCAAATTAGGCCTTAAGGCACAGACTAAAGACATGGGATTTTATTTTGAGATAGATTTAAAGCCAGTGGAGGGTTTTGAACACAGGAATGACACAATCTCACTTATACTAAAAAAAAAAAAAAAATCACTCCAGCAACTGTGTGAAAAAAGGTTGTACAAATAGAATAGAATATTATGCTGCTAATAAATGAATGAGATAAATCTGTAAGTTGCTAAGGAAAGATGTGCAAAACATATAGTTAAGTCATAAGCTAAGATGCAGAACAGTATACGCAGAGTATGATCCTCTTTGTGGAAACAAGCATACACACGCACCAGATTTCTCAAAATTTAAAGCCAAAGTATTTTCATACCCAAGTTGTTCTAAACATACTTAAAAGTTTTCTAATAAATATTTTGGGTATTCATTTCAAACTTAAGTTCACTGAAATTAAATTTTAATGGAATTAAACAAAATTTAAATGAAGTTAAAAATTCAGTACCTTAGCCACATTTCAAGGGCTCCATAGCCACGTGTGGCTAGAGTCTACGTTACTGGACAAAGCAGATCTAACAACTGTAGAAAACATATAGGAAAGGTTAAACCTGTTTCTGGGGCTTAGACCTGAGGGCAAGGGATGGGCCTTTTACTTCTCAACTTTATGCCTTCTGCCACATAATAAGCATATATTTTTTTTTTCAAATTAAAAAGGCAGGGGCAGATGCAAGTTGTAAGGGATCTGAAGCTTATACAATTTTTAAAGCCCTTCTGAAAAAGAATACAAAATTATGAATACAAAATTATACAAGAAAGTGAAAATGCATTTAGAAGTGACCAAAATTTACAAATTTTAAACACTTGAAAATAGCACAAACATCACAAAACCCAGAAAAATATCATCCTATTTTTATTAATTAATCATCTGGCAAACCTCTATAATACCTTTTTTTCCCTAAAATTTTTGACTATCCACATTTTGACAAATGACAATTTTATAATATACTTTTCCACATATAAAATTAAAGAATAATTTAATGTTTCTTCTAATTGTGGTATAGGAACATAGTTGTTTAGAAATATATATCTAGGAAAGGTTCCTTTAACTTCACAACTCAAGTCAATTTTTAGGATCATTGTCAAATTTGGGAAAACTTCTATAAAGTTACTTTCATATGTGAGCTGCAAAACATCAGGGTGTTTCAGTTTCTTATGTAGCAACTAATCCCAAATATTCTTCAAATTGCAGGCACTCATTAACTATAAAGCTGATTGCAGACACATATTGTGAAGTTTTTTGTTAACTTTCTCCATATCGTGGACAAATCAGCAAGAAACATAACTCTTTTCCCGATATATTCATATCATTCATCCCTCTGTGTTAACTAGATCTTCAAACAATCATCAAGCCTATTTATTCTATTTGAAATTTCTTCTTCTCAAATGAATTACTGCTTTGGGGATAATCTGAATTTTTTTTACAATATACTTTTGGTCATCAGAATAGTTTCTATTTATTTCACCATTTATTTTTATTGCTTTAGTTTTATGTTCCATTATCTGAACTTTCTCAGTTCTTTAATAAATAAAGGTAGTGGTAAAAAAAAAAGAAGTAACCCTTCATATATGTTTAAATTGGGAATCTGTAATTTCTCAGTTGTCTTACTGAAACACTCCTGAAACATCTTTTAAACTGCAGTTAAAGTCGTATATTCCCAGCTCAACTTCCCTTTAAGCCAGATCCAAAAAAAATGCCTGTGATCACTCCAGAGCAATCTAAGATGTGAAGAAATGTGATGGAAGGAGGGTCAGGGCAGAAAAGGGACAGCAGTCTTAACTAATTGTGTTTTAAATATCTTAAAATTCTTCAAATTTTGCAAGACCATATGGCCCTGTGAATACACAGCTAGCGATCTTCCCAGGGCCTTGGAGGGGGGCCTGTGCAAGGAAGGGGCCCTGAAACCTAAATCCCAGTCAATCAGCTTCTGGTAAACTTGCCTCTGATTACAGGTAAACAGAGGAGTCAGAAGACCCAGTTTAAGCCAAAGGTCCTTAGCTTAAGGAGTTCGGCGTTTCTCCCCACCTGTCCCTCCACCTCCACAGTGAATATTCAATTTCAGGCTGAAGTACACTTCCAGGAGGTCTTAGAGCAAACTCTAACCTTCCTTCCTACTTGGCACAGCTAAAATTGCTTCATCTCAGTTTTTGCCAAAGTTGAAGTCCATATAAGTTGAAATCTTAACCAAAAATTTCTGACTGTTTTTCAGAAACTTCTTCAGTTTCAGTTTCAGCAATCCATTGTTTTGATTGATGCATCCAGCCTCTCTCTCTCTAAAGCTCGGGAAACGTTAGCCCTATCTTAATGTAAAAACTCTGAAAGTCTCATTTGCCCCATAGATCCATTAAAAAAAACTCATTTATAAGGGCTAAAGCCACGACACATATAGTTGGGACGGGCAATAGTCATCACAGAGCTCCATACTTCATTAGTGGAAGTAATGTAACTAGTGGTACAACATAGGAAACGGTAATGAGGACATTATAGTCACACTGCTCAGCTGTGTACACAAAAGGAAGCCTGCACAACATTGAACAATCTATAAAGTAGCAGTCAAAACTGGCTTCTTCCACAATTAAAGCTGTTTTCAGTTTCTCTTTACGATTCATCTTTTATTTTTAACATAGAGAATCCCAAGCTCTTACTGGGGGTCACTACTTCTTAAATATTTTATTGACACTATTTATTATCTCCATTTACCCTCTAACTCTTGGAAGTCCAGCAATAGGTTTTAGTTATGGCTTTCACCGAATTCTGTCAAATCTGAAAAATACACATAGTTAAGAACACGAACTCTTAAGAGCCAAACTGACTGGGTTCAAATCCCAGCTCAGCCACTTTCTACCCGTGGTTTTGAGCAAGTCACTTAACTTCTCTGTGCCTCAGTTATCTCATCTGTAAAACAGAGATAAAATAATACCCCATAGAGATGCTGTGAGCAGTAAATGAATTCGTGTTCATAAATACTGAGAGCAGCGCCTGATACACACTCGGGCTGCACACGTTTGTTAAATATAAGAAAAATATGAATCACGTGTAATATGAAATGGGAGTGATCAGAGAAGCTAAAATCAAGATATTCACACTAATTTGAGTGTTTTACTATCTCCCATCATGTTGTAAACTCCAAACTGCCAAAGACAGTTAATTCAAATTTAAAAGCACAAACACAATTCTGAGCCAAATAAACAACCTGTACATTATCAATCCTTTACCTATCTCTGATCACAGGTAATCAAACATTGACAAGCAGCTTGGGCTAGTAGAGTCTGATGTATGTGAAATGGACTCTAGCTGGGAAGCTTTAGGCACATCATTTAATTTCTTGGAACTTCATTTTCCGTATTTGGGCAAATGGGTATAACGCTGTCTGAACTTCTTAAGATATGTGCTAAAATCCCATTATATAAAACACACATAAAGAGCTATTATGTGGCCCAGCATCTAGCAGATGCTCATTAAATAGTAGTTATTATTATTGTTGTAACTGACCATTATTCTACTCCATTAACATTCCTCTTTCTATATTATACTACATATTAAAGATGGTTGCCCCTCACCATTCTAGCAATATAATTAAGAAAATCTATCTTCCCTATTCACTTTTGTTAAAACTGTCAAACATAATCAATGTCTGACCTTGTCCTGGACTAAGATTGAATAACATTGGTGAAAGAGATCCTTCATGGATATTTATGAATGCAAATGTGACACACAAGGTCCTTTCATTAGTACTTAACGTTATTAAAGTTTTTACAGAACTTAGATAAACTATCACAGAAAAGAATAATTACAGCTTAGATTTCTGCATAATAACAGTTTCAGTTTATGCCACCTTTTGTGAGAACTTTCAAAATCTTAACATATACTACTCTGTGAATATTTTCATTACATCTGCATATTAGATCAGAGCAGATATATGCCTGGTTTTATTTTAGAAAAATATGAGGCTAAAGATTTATGACTTGCCCTCCTAAACATACCAAGAAGGGAATTCACATAATTTCTCACTATTTCTGGAGGAAACCTTTGCTGCCAGTACTGAGAATGTTATAAAATTAAATATTAAAGGCTCGAATTGCTAAATATTCTATAAGCTATGAAAAAAATACTTACCGACTCCCATTTCTGGAAAATGCATCAACTAATGTCCCTCAAATATTTTCCCTTGGATTAAATGGAAACAGTTCAAACCCAAAGAAGACACATAGCTTTAACCTGGAATGTTGGCTGTTAGAGTGTGTGTTGCTGGAAAGTAATTAAACCACCTTATATTCTTACTTAAGTGAGATTATAAAAACCCAGAAAAGAGTCCTTCAAGAAAAAAAAATGTCAAAACAATTTAAATTCATTTAACACATTAAATCTCACTGTATTTATTGTGGAATTGTTACAGCATTCATTTTAACTTAAAAAAAAAAGTAACTGATAGATATTTTCCTTGGAATTCCACGCAATTTTTCTTCAAATCCATTATAAAATACCAACACCAAGAATGGAAAGGCTATAGGCTAGAACTTTCAGAAGCGCTAGCAAGGGAAATTTTTGAAAAACAAAACAGAAAAAAGCAAATATAGAAATTAATGTAATCACACTGATTTAAGAGGAGCCAAGGATGGAGGAAAATCTTGTATGATGGGACGTCTCTAGCACAGCGATAAAATGGGATGCAAAGGGGTATTTGGAGTGTAGGAAGTTGGGTGTTAGATTCATTGATGACCATGCCTGGTTCTAGGCTGACAGAGCTAAATCCCAAAGTATTATTGAACTAATAAATATTATAATTCTTCTCCCTAAATTTTTAATTTAAAAAATAATTTTAAAAACTTAAACATATATTAAAATGTACTACTATTTTCAGAAGAGCAACATGATATATAGCATTTGAACAGCTATGAAAAGGTAAAATATATTTCACAAACTTTGGTAAATAGGTGCATCAGCATTATGACTGTATTATTAATATACCGCCACAGCACAATGCTGATTACTTTGCTATAAATATAAATCCAAGGCAAAGATAAGTCCTATCTCACCTGCTCCCTTTAAAAAAATTTATAGCAGCTCTAACGAGATTGAGTGATTAATTCATATTGCAATTCTGGGATTGGTCATCTAGTTCTGTAGCAGCAGCAATATCAAAATGTCATCATTAGTTCCATAATATTTCTATAAATCTGTATTTTATAAATAGGTACTGAATTTATATTATGTTCTAATCCAAGGAACAGAATTTGGTTTCACCTTATGACATAAACAGGTATATAATAAAACATAAATAAAATATTTAATTTTATATATAAAATAAAACATAATGCATACAATAAAACATATAATGCCTTATTAGATGATTATACTTTGTTTTCCTATTTTTGGGCCCAGAAACAGCATATTCTCTAGTAATTTAATGATTCAGATTTAATTTCTGTACTTTCTTCCAAGAGCACAGCAAACTTTCCTTTTCCTTCAAGGAAAATTACCTGTTAAACTGAAAATAATGGCAGCCGAATTTTTAGTTATAGAGAGAAACAGTTTCAGAGAGAAACTCAGGAAGCAACAATGAAGATTTCCCATTTCTCAAAACCTTGACCTAGTGGGCTCAGCGCTTCACATGAAAGGACCAAAACCTTCCGTCTCCACTCTGTTTTGAGTTACTACCCTGGCAGCCTTTCTGGCAGTTTCAATTGGTTAAAAGAATTTTTTTATTTCTGAGCAAAAATATATTTCATAATTGCTAAGTATCACAATAACCCAAGATTTGAAGCTTTCTGAGTAACACTGTAGAGCCGTGGAAGAAAACCCATGATCTACTACCTGGTGACCTTTCCAAGTCACTGTATATTTTTGAGCCTCAGTTTTCCTCATTCATAAACCAGGATAAAAGCATTTGCTCTGCCTTGTTCTAGGGATTTCTGAAAGGATCAAATAAAGAGTTATAAAGGAAAAAGGGTGAGTGACTTTTCTAAATGATAACTTCAAAAAAAATATCAATACTTCTGAGCAAAGCAAGGCTAGAGTTGTCCTCTGCCCTAGAACAGACATCAAAACACCACTACATAATATCCTCCCAAGGCAACTCCAAAACAATAGTAGGATTTATCAACCCCTTGCATCTCTATTATTTAGGAAAAGAGTCCTCATGGCCTACGGGCTAGTGAAGGTATCTCATTACTATTTCTCACCATGCACTTGAAGCCCACTTTGCCTATTGAACAATCAACACCATTTCTAATTAGATATATGAAGTATCAAAAACATGGCAATAACTTTCAGTAACAATTTACACACACACAACACACATATACAAACACTCCATTTTTAAGAAGGGATATAAACATCTTAAAAAAATTCTTTTAAATCTACAGGACCTTAATCCCTGAAGATAGCAATAAAAAAAGGGGACTGTTTGTGTAAATTGTACCAAAATAATGAGACATTTCCAAGTTTGTGTTTGAAGTTCTTTAAACAAGGTGGTCTTTTTAGTGAGCTGAGATAAAAATTTAAAACATTTTAGGGACAGAGCATTTGGTTGGCATTCTGCCACTTTCTACACCAGATAATTTCAGTTGCTGCTATTTGTCTCATATGTTTTTTATTCTCCCTCTAGGGAAGTCAAAGCCTTTTCACTTGCAGGCAAATTTTACTGTAGCTCTGGTAACTACTTTACAAGGTGATAAGCATTCACAAGAGGCTTTTATTAGGCTGGTAGCAAAAGCAAAAACTATGTGCACATATTTAGACAACATGTGTGAAATGGAAAACTTTAAACATATGAGAGCTCCAAGTTAACCTACTAAAACTGCATATCCCATGAAAAATCTGGGGGTAGAAAAAAGAAACATGCTAAATAGCCTCAAATATAACTGACTGTATATTTTCCTTGCCTTCAACTCAACATAACAGCTTGTTTAATTAACTATGTCAACTAATGCATATGCTAACTCATTGCTATCTGATTTTGCCCAGAGAATGTTTCCCTCCATCACTTTTCCAAATGATTTTACCAAGTTAGAACAGAAACTCTTGCTTTTATCATGTTTCTTCCATTCGGTTCCATGAGTAGTGTCCCAAAGAAATAAATGGTCTGAACTCTGTGGTACAATTACGCTATGAGGGCAACCAAGCACTCAAACATGAGACTATTAGTTAAGACACAATTAAAGTTCAAAAGTACTATACTAATCAGAGAAAGAAAAGATGATCAGTTATCATAAACGCACCAGTCATGAGGGGCCTTAAGGTAGGCCTTGGATTCTAGATAAGACTTGAGTAAGAGGAGAGAATAACAGCCTGGGCAATGACAAAAATAATGTGCCAGAATGATCAGCTTCCAGGGCTCAGAGAGACTGAGCAGGAGCTCTGATGAGGGGCAGTGGAAAATGTGGGGAAACAGACCGTTTGTTGGAAATCACTGCACTAGACTAGTTTTACACATCATTAAGTAAAACAGACTCAGTGATGTTCAAGTCTCCTTCCACTACTTGTAAGTTTATATCATAAATCTAATAAAATAAACTCTCCTTGCTTTGTAAAGATACAGCGCTTTTCCTGACAACATAACTTTTTCTGACCTGTCCACTAGACTGTAGGCTTACCAAGAATGAGTTCCACCTTATACCCCCAGAGGTTGGTTCCAGTGTACAGCACATAAGCAGGGACCAAAATAAATGCTTCCTGAATGCTACAGCACAGAGTGCAGGATTAGAAAATGAACTTTCTTGGCACAGAGTAATAAAAGTATAACCTTTCTCAGTTTGTCACTGATATGTACATCCCATAAGGAGAACAGAATTTCTCAAAGTAACGTCACAATGTAATTAGAAATCAGAAAGAAGAAGCAGTAGAATCTCAAAAAGGAAGATTTATGAGACAACCTACAGAATGGGAAAAAATAATTGCAAATCATATATCTGATAGACTTGTATCTAGAATATATAAAGAACTCTCATAACTCAATAATAAAAACATAAATAGCCAAGTTAAAAATAAGGAAAAAATCTGAATAATCATTGGTCCAATGAAAATATACAAATGGCCAAAAAGCACATGAAAAAATGTTCAACGTCATTAGCCATCAGGTAAATGCAAATCAAAGCCATAATAAGATACTACATCATATCCACTAGGATGACTACAAGCAAAAAGACAGACAGGCAAGATCTTTTTTGACCCACCTCCTAGAGTAATGAAAATAAAAACAAAAATAAACAAACGGGATCTAATTAAACTTAAAAGCTTTTACACAGCAAAGGAAACAATAAACAAGATGAAAAGACAACCCTCAGAATGGGAGAAAATATTTGCAAACGAAGCAACTGACAAGGGATTAATCTCCAAAATATACAAGCAGCTCATGCAGCTTAGTATCAAAAAAGAAACAAACAAGCCAATCAAAAAATGGGCAGAAGACCTAAATAAACATTTCTCCAAAGAAGACATACAGAGGGCCAACAAACACATGAAAAGATGCTCAACATCACTAATTATTAGAGAAATGCAAAACAAAACTACAATGAGGTATCACCTCACACCAGTCAGAACGGTCACCATCAGAAAATCTATGAACAATAAATGCTGGAGAGGGTGTGGAGAAAAGGGAACCTTCCTACAACTGTTGGTGGGAATGTAAATTGATACAGCCACTATGGAGAACAGTATGGAGGCTCCTTAAAAAACTAAAAACAAAACTACCATATCATCCAGCAATTCCACTCCTGGGCATATACCTGGAGAATACCATAATTCAAAAAGATACATGCACCCCAATGTTCACTGCAGCACTATTTACAATAGCCAGGGCATGGAAGCAACCTAAATGTCCGTCAACAGAAGAATGCATAAAGAAGATGTGGTACATATATACAATAGAATATTACTCAGCCATAAAAAGGAATGAAATTGGGTCATTTGTAGAGATGCGGATGGACCTAGAGGCTGTCATACAGAGTGAAGTAAGTCAGAAAGAGAAAAACAAATATCGTATAACATTGCTTATATGTGGAATCTAGAAAAATGATACAGATGAACTTATTTGCAAAGCAGAAATAGAGACACAGACATACAGAACGGACGTATGGATAACAGGGGGAGAAGGGGGGACGGGATGAATTGGGAGATTGGGATTGACATATATACTCTATTATGTATAAAATAGATAAGTAATGAGAACCTACTGTATAGCACAGGGAACTCTACTCGATGCTCTGTGGTGACCTAAACGGGAAGGAAATCCAAAAAAGAGGGGATATATGTATATGTATAGCTGATTCACTTTGCTGTACAGCAGAAACTAACACAACACTGTAAAGCAAGTATACTCCAATAAAAATTAATTAAACAAGAAAAAACAGACAGACAGACAGTAACAATTAGTATTGGCCAGGATACTGAGAAATTGGAACTTGCACACACTGCACTTAGGACTGTAAAATGGGCCAGTCCCTTTGCAAAACAGTCTGGAGTTTTTCAAATGATTAAACATAGAGTTACCATAAGACCCAGCAATTGCACTCCTTGGTATATACACAAGAGAAATGAAAACATATATACTCAAAAACCTGTACACAAATATTCACAGCATTATTAATATTAGCCAAAAAGTAGATATAATCTGAATGTCTATTAACTGATGAATGAATAAACAAAATGTAGTATAGCCATACAATGGAATATTATTCGGCAATAAAAAAGAATGGAATAATAATACATGTTCCAACATGGATGAACCTTGAAAAGTAAAAGAAGTAAAGGACCCAGCCACAAAAGAAGTAAAATAAGCCAGTCAGAAAAGATCAAATATACTGTATGATTTCACTAGGTGAAATGTCCAGAAAATGGAAATCTATAGAGGCAGAAAGTTTGGGGAAAATGAAAAGTAACTGCTACTGGGTACAGAGTTTCTTTCTGAAGTGATGAAAAGGTTCTAGAGTTGCCTGTAAAACTAGCACAACGAGTGCTCAACTCTGTGAATATGTTAAAAGCCATTGAATTGTACACTTTAAGTAAGTTAATGTTATAGTATATGAATTATATCTCAATAAAGATTTTATTAAAAAATATAGTTTCTGTTTAGGGTGATGAAAGAGTTTTGGAAATAGACAGTGGTGATGGTTTCATGACATTGTAAATGTAATTAATACCACTAAATTGTACATTTAAAATGGTTAAAATGGAAAATTTTATGTTATATATATTTTACCACAATAATTTTAAGAAAGTGAAGAATGGAAAAAAATAACTTACTTTCCCCAGTTTTAATTATGAGTAGATTCTTCCTTCAGTAGAATCACTTTGTTCAAAGTAGGAAAATCCCACATCTAAAATATTTTATCAGCCCATAGATAAAGGAAGTATTAACATGATTTTGGAAATTTTATTGAAATAAATCAATCGGTATAACATTTAAAAAATTTGTAAAAGATATTAAAATCAAATGCATTCCCTTTTCAGTTTTACAACTTATAAACTTCGTATATTTGTGGTTCTTAACCTGCCTTAACACTGTTTTTGACAGATGATGTTTGTTAACTGCTTTGCTATTTCCTGTTGTGAGGAAACTGACTGTTACACTTCAGGTTTTAACAAATAGCATTTCTACTAACCTTTGCTAATTATGCTGTGCCTGGATTTTGCGTAACATTTCACACTACATTTATTCTCTTACTTTGATTTTAGAGCAACTTATTTGTAAGAAAGTGAATTTATATACATTTCATTTTGACTCACCAGCCAAATCTTATTGTGTTGCGTCTAATCCAATTCTACAGATACTTAAACGGAAATGCACATTGATGTGACTAAACTGAATACTTAAATATACAGCACCTCTTTCAGATTTCAACAGGAATGCAGATACACAGACATACATACAGACCAAGCAAAAACAGCCTAGTGCACGCACTGTAAAAGCCATGTGCTTTACAATAAATATTTCTCTGCAAGTCTTTTCAAATACACTGAGAATTATTACTTTAACATGATTGCATTTGAATGTATAGCACTTTGATGGGTTTAGTTTAAAGCAAGTCTATTACCACAGAAAGAAGAGCAAATGTTCTACCATAGTGCCGTTTTATATGAAATAAAACATCAATATCGGAGATGAAAAAATTAAAGCATCAAACAATAGTAACTCTGTCGTCAATCAAGCTTATTTCAGATAAATGAATACAGAATTTCAAATCTGTGATTACTCATACTTACATTCTTTTCACTTGACAATCCTGAAAATCACTTTACCTAAAAATTTTGGTTCTAAATGTTAGGCTCATTAATTAAAAGAATTAATCCTTCTAAGCAGTTGTCACTTAGAAAAGGCATCCTGAGAAACAGAGTAACAATACTTACATGAATTATGCCTTGATTTTTAAATTTTTTTATATTTATAAACATAAATAATATATATGGTGAAAATCTCATTTTCTATGATGAAAAATAAATGTTAATCTTTTTAGATGAGAAAAATAATGACTGATGCACATTGGATGCAAGGGCCAGGAGACTCCAGAAACTATATTTTTTATAAACATAAAAAAAAAAAAACCCCAATACATTTATTAAGTGCACACTTTGTGAAAGACATTTTCTTAAGCATTTTACATACTTAATTTCATTTAACCCTCACAAAAATTTTGTGCAGTAGGTATTCATTATGTATAGCCACTTCATACATGAGAAAGCTAAGGATGAAGAGATTAAGTAGGCTGTGCAAATGTGCAGGAGTAAGAATTCGAACTAGGATTGAATCCAAGTCCACGCTCTTTCCATTACACCATTCTTTCTTCTACGAGTAAACATTCTATCATTTGCTAAAATAATTCAGTAGCATCAGCTGTTGCAACTGTAAAAAGGCTCGGGGAATCCCAGGCATATTCCTGAAGTCTGACTGGTTAAGCTATATTACCCAGCTAGGAAGGGGAAATCATACTTAGGCAGAGAAATCCCTACTTTTCCAAGTTTGACACATCAGAACAAACAAGAAATCAAAATTAAATTAAACTCAACCTTAACATTTGTATTTCTTAAAGTCCCATTAATCCAACCAGCAGAGGCATGTAATAATACATGGAAAACAGGATGCTAATTTTATAAAAACAATTTCTACTTGGATTCTGCATGTTGTATATTTCCCACTCTGTATCTTGTACATGTACTTGAACATGTCTTTTATAGGTGTACATTTAAAAAAATTACTCCAAAAGAGAGCTCATCCAAGGTCATCTCATTGGTTAATTTACTTTTTAAGTTACAGTGAGGTTTGTTTTTTGGATACCAATACTTTTTTTTTTTGGCAATCTGAATTACATTTATTTTTAAACAAGTGGGGGGAATATTGAGTGTCTTGAATGTTGTGTGCAAAACTGATCCACGTCGCCATCTCACCGTCACAACTGAACATGGCAAGGCGGGTACATTGGTTTCCAGCATCACAGGCAACACTGCATGTAGGGTTTTTAATGAATAATGTAAAGTTCAGTGTTAAGGCAGCTGGTACTAATGCTGCACACAGGCTTAGCTCCGTGCCCATTTCAGGAATGAGACGGTCAGCACTTGAAAACAAACTGTGAGAGAAGAAAAGAGGAGCCAGCATTATCTGACAAAAACAATGTGTCAAAATATTTTCCCTTTCACACACACAAAAAGAAATACTGGAACATTTAGAAAAACAAAGCACCATCCCGCCAACTTCAGCCTGTTCTTTAACAAATATTTCAAAATACTGATAAATAATAATGACTGCAAGCAGAATTCCAGTGCCTGAGCCGATGGCCCCGACGGAAGTCAGCCAACACTGACAGGGTGCCGATGCACAAGCCCCCAAACGCAGCCGCCGTGGGGATGTACCTATTAAGCTCATGAACCACAGAGGTATCCCTGTGGCCCCTCATTACCATTTGCTGTTCTTTAAGCTGTTTAGCTACATCGTTGGCTGAGGAACCAGACACCTCTATCCACATCTTAGAAAAGAATGCACATGATTCCAACATGAAGATGCTATAAACAACCACATGGACAGGATCCTCAAATATGGCGCCCATGGACTCAGAAGGAGAACGGTAGTAACAAAGGCCCCCCACTGGGTAAGAACAAGCAGGTCCTCCCCAACTGACATCAGCCCACTGTCCTGGTAAATTTACTAAAAAGTTGCCTGGTAAATTTACTAAAAATCGAACTGACAGCATCTGGGAAATAACATACAGGTTGGACACCAGGGCCGACTGCAGGATGATGGGGATGTTGGAGGTGTAGAAGAGCTTGGGGTAGCTGCTGTACTGCCCTCGGTACTGGGCCGACTTAATGGGAAGATCCACACGAAATCCCTGAAAATATATAACAGCAAACACAAAAACTGTAGCCACGAGGTTCATGAGATTGGGTAAATTCTGACGATAGAAAGCCTCCCTTAGAGCTCGACCTTTGTCTGTCCTGGTGGCCAGTAAATGAAAGACAGCTATGACTGCACCCTCAAACTCAGTACCTCTGCCACTGTTAATGGTAGTGGGACTAAAGGCCTTCCAGACAATGGTTTCACAGAAGATGGTGGCAATAAAGAGGGAAATCCCAGACCCCAAGCCGTAACCCTTCTGTAGCAGCTCATCTAACAGCAGCACAATCAAACCAGCAACAAACTGAATGATGATAAGGAGACAGATTCCAGCACCCATTTCAGCGAGATCCCCATACACGTCCGTCATGACATACACAATGCCTTGCCCAATGGTAATGATCATACCAGATAGTTTTGGGGCTCCAATGAATAGGGCTCTGTCTTTGGGTATATCTCCAACTTCAATGATTTTGGCTTCAGCTAACAACTGCATAATCAAACCAGATGTTACAATTGGGGATATACCCAATTCCATTAAAGTTCCTCTGTTGAATGCAAGAATAACTCTCATCCAGTAGAAAGGATCTGCAGAATCTGATGACATGATTCCAAATAGTGGTATCTGACAACATACTAAGAAGATGAAGAGTTATAGCAGTCCATAGTACCTTCTCTCTAAACTGGATTTTCCTTTCAGGTTTCTGAATTTCTGGTAGAACTGCACAGAAAGGTTTGATAACTTCTAAAAATCTGATGCCCATGGCGGCAGCTAGGGCTGCCCGGCGGGGCCCAGCGACCTCGGCACGGCCTTCACTAGGGTCCCGCGGCTTGGGCCTCGGCGCCCGCTCCCGACACGCTCTGGCCAGCCCCACCAATACATTAAAAAGGCATTTTTTAGGGAAAAAAATATATATGTACATACATATATAATTATAAAGGTAATATAAGCTTACTCCAACTACACAAGAATGGGTCTAATTCTTACTGAAACACTTTTCTCTTAGCTTTCCCAACACCCATTCTCCTCAGTATTTTCCTCTTGACTCTCTGGCTGTTCTTTCTCAGTCCGTCTATGAACGTCTCCTATTCTACTCAAGTTCTAGGTTTCAGAGCTCCCTAGGGGCAGGTCCTGGGCTCTCTTTCTCAACATTCCCCCCCTAGGTGATCACATTCATTCACAAAGATGTGAATACCATCTGCACCCTGATAATCCCCAGATTTATACTGTAAGCCCAAACCTCTACTGAAAACCTCCATTACTACATAAAAGTTACTTTGTCTAAAAACTGAACTCTTGATGTTCCCCAAAACCTGTTCCTTCTCTAGACTCTTATATCCTCCACCCTATGGCTCATGCCATCGGACACTTACTTAATTCTAGGGAACCTCCTTGTCCCCATATATAATCCATCACCATATCCCCAAATACATTCTAAATGTGCTCACTTCTCTCCATTTCTACTGTCACTACTCTAGTCCAAGTGACCACTACCTCTCACCTGGACTATTTATTATTGCTCTAGGCCATATCCTACAGATTCTCCTCTTTAATTTAAAGACTAGTGAGGTCGTTAAATTAAAACAAACAAACAAAAAACAGATACTATCATTCCTCTATTAAAACTCTTTCAATAAATTCCCCTTGCACTTCAGAACAAAATTCGAACTGCCAAGCCTTGTATATTCTGACCTGCCTGTTCCTATCCAATTTCATCCCAGTTCTTTGCTCCTCTCTGTACTTCAGTGATATTGGTCTTCTTTCAGTTCTTCCAGTAAGCCAAAATCCTTTCTGCCTCAGGGCTTTTGCACATGCTGGTTCCTCTACCTGGAACGCTTTCCTCCACTTCTTGCCCAGCTAACTCTGATTCATCGTTCAAGTTTCAGCACAAATATCACTTCCTGAACCACCCCCTACCCTAAATTAGTTCCCCCTTGTGAATTCTCTCTCATAGCATCCTTTTCTTTCATATCACTCATTACAATTTGTAAGTAAATACATATGTGTGTGTGTGTGTGTATGCATATGTGCATATTAAATGCCTGGCTCTTCCACTAGGTTGTAAAATTCACGAAGACAGGGACCATGTCCATCTTGGTCACCTCTGCATAGCCAACACTTTACATAGTGTCTGCACATAATGGATGCTTTATAAATATCTGCTGAATTAATCAATTAGTAAAAAGTCTCCTTCTCCACCAACATGCCACTCCTGAAAGCAACCATTGTAAGTTGCTTTCCAGACATGAAAACATATGATTAAAGGGTAAAGAGTTCAGGAGACTGGTTCAAGGTGGCAGAGTAGAAGGATGTGCTCTCACTCCCTCTTGCAAGAGCACCGGAATCACAAATAACTGCTGAACAATCATCGACAGGAAGATACTGGAACTCACCAAAAAAGATACCCCACATCCAAAGACAAAGGAGAAGCCACAATGAGACGGTAGGAGAGGTACAATCACAATAAAATCAAATCCCATAACTGCTGGGTGGGTGACTCACAAACTGGAGAGCACTTATACCACAGAAGTCCACCCACTGCAGTGAAGGTTCTGAGCCCCAGGCTTCCCAACCTGGGGGTCCGGCAACGGGAGGAGGAATTCCTACACAATCAGACTTTGAAGGTTAGCGGGATTTGATTGCAGGACTTTGACAGGACTGCGGGAAACAGAGACTCCACTCTTGGAGGGCACACACAAAGTAGTGTGCGCATCAGGACCCAGGGGAAGGAGCAGTGACCCCACAGGAGACTGAACTAGACCTATCTGCTAGTGTTGGAGGGTCTCCTGCAGAGGCAGGGAGTGGCTGTGGCTCACCGTGGGGACAAGGACACTGGCAGCAGAAGTTCTGGAAAGTAGTCCTTGGCGTGGGCCCTCCCAGAGTCAGCCATTAGCCCCACCAAAGAGCCCGGGTAGGCTCCAGTGTTGGGTCACCTCAGGCCAAACAACCACCAGGGAGGGAACCCAGCCCCACCAATCACCAGACAAGTGGATTGAAGTTTTACTCAGCTCTGCCCACCAGAGCAACAGCCAGCTCTACTCACCACCAGTCCCTCCCATCAGGAAACTTGCACAACCCTCTTAGATAGCCTCATCAACCAGAGGGCAGACAGCAGAAGCAAGAAGAACTACAATCCTGCAGCCTGTGGAACAAAAACCCCATTCACAGAAAGACAGACAAGATGAAAAGGCAGAGGGCTATGTACCAGATGAAGGAACAAGATAAATCCCCAGAAGAACAACTAAATGAAGTGGAGATAGGCAACCTTCCAGAAAAACAATTCAGAATAATGTTAGTGAAGAAGATCCAGGACCTCGGAAAAAGAATGGAGGCAAAGAAAGAAATGAAGGAAATGATAGCAAAGATCAATAAAATTAAAAGCTGGTTCTTTGAGAAGATAAACAAAATTGATAAACCATTAGCCAGACTTACCAAGAAAAAAAGGGAGGATACTCAAATCAATAGAATTAGAAGTGAAAAAGGAGAAGTAACAACTGACACTGCAGAAATACAAAGAATCATGAGAGATTACTACAAGCAACTATATGCCAATGAAATGGACAACCTGGAAGAAATGGACAAATTCTTAGAAATGCACAACCTTCTGAGACTGAACCAGGAAGAAATAGGAAATACGAGGACACCAATCACAAGCACTGAAATTGAAGCTGTGATTAAATATCTTCCAACAAACAAAAGCCCAGGACCATTCGCTTCACAGGCGAATTCTATCAACCATTTAGAGAAGAGCTATCACCTATCCTTCTCAAACTCTTCCAAAATATTGCAGAGGGAGGAACACTCCCAAACTCATTCTACGAGGCCACCATCACCCTGATACCAAAACCAGACAAAGATGTCACAAAGAAAGAAAGCTACAGGCCAATATCACTGATGAACATAGATGCAAAAATCCTCAACAAAATAATAGCAAACAGAATACAACAACACATTAAAAGGATCATACACCATTATCAAGTGGGGTTTATCCCAAGAATGCAAGGATTCTTCAATATACGCAAATCAAACAATGTGATACACCATATTAACAAACTGAAGGACAAAAACCATATGATCATCTCAATAGATGCAGAGAAAGCTTTTGACAAAATTCAACACCCATTTATGATAAAAACTCTCCAGAAAGTGGGCATAAAGTGAACTTTCCTCAACATAATAAAGGCCATATATGACAAACCAACAGCCAACATCGTCCTCAATGGTGAAAAATTGAAACCATTTCTGCTAAGATCAGGAACAAGACAAGGTTGCCCACTCTCACCACTATTATTCAACATAGTTTTGGAAGTTTTAGCCACAGCAATCAGAGAAGAAAAAGAAATAAAAGGAATCCAAATCGAAAAAGAAGAAGTAAAGCTGTCACTGTTTGCAGATGACATGATACTATACATAGAGAATCCTAAAGATGCCACCAGAAAACTACTAGAGCTAATCAATGAATTTGGTAAAGTTGCAGGATACAAAATTAATGCACAGAAATCTCTTGCACGCCTATACACTAATGATGAAAAATCTGAAAGGGAAATTAAGGAAACACTCCCATTTACCACTGCAACAAAAAGAATAAAATATCTAGGAATAAACCTACCTAGGGAGAAAAAAGACCTGTATGCAGAAAACTATAAGACACTGATGAAAGAAATTTAAGATGATACAAACAGATGGAGAGATATACCATGTTCTTGGACTGGAAGAATCAATATTGTGAAAATGACTGTACTACCCAAAGCAATCTACAGATTCAATGCAATCCCTATCAATTTACCAATGGCATTTTTTACAGAGCTAGAACAAAAAATCTTAAAATTCGTATGGAGACACAAAAGACCCCGAATAGTCAAAGTGGTCTTGAGCGAAAAAAATGGAGCTGGAGGAATCAGGCTCCCTGACTTCAGACTATACTACAAATCTACAGTAATCAAGACAATATGGTACTGGCACAAAAACAGAAATGTAGATCAATGGAACAGGATAGAAAGCCCAGAGGTAAACCCACGTACTTATGGTCAACTAATCTATGACAAAGGGGGCAAGGATATACAATAGAGAAAAGACAGTCTCTTCAATAAGTGGTGCTGGGAAAACTGGACAGCTACATGTAAAAGAATGAAATTAGAACACTTCCTTACACCATACACAAAGATAAACTCAAAATGGATTAGAGACCTAAATGTAAGGCCGGACGCTATAAAACTCTTAGAGGAAAACATAGGAAGAACACTCTTTGACTTAAATCACAGCAAGATCTTTTTTGATCCACCTCCTAAAGTAATGGAAATAAAACCAAAAACAAACAAATGGGACCTAATGAAACTTAAAAGTTTTTGCACGGCAAAGGAAACTACAAACAAGAAGAAAAGACAACCCTCAGAATGGGAGAAAATATTTGCAAACGAATCAGTGGACAAAGGATTAATGTCCAAAATATATAAACAGCTCATGCAGCTCAATATTAAAGAAACAAACAACCCAATCCAAAAATGGGCAGAAGACCTAAATAGACATTTCTCCAAAGAAGACATACAGATGTCCAAGAAGCACATGAAAAGCTGCTCAACATCACTAATCATTAGAGAAATGCAAATCAAAACTACAATGAGGTATCACCTCACATCAGTTAGAATGGGTATCATCAGAAAATCTACAAACAACAAATGCTGGAGAGGGTATGGAGAAAAGGGAACCCTCTTGCACTGTTGGTGGGAATGAAAATTGATACAGCCACTATGGAGAACAGTAAGGTTCCTTAGAAAACTAAAAATAGAATTACCATATGACCCAGCAATCACACTACTGGGCATATACCCAAAGAAAACCATAATTGAAAAATCCACATGCACCCCAGTATTCACTGCAGCACTATTTACAATAGCCAGATCATGGAAGCAACCTAAATGCTCATTGACTGACAAATGGAAGAAGATGTGATACATATATACAATGGAATATTACTCAGCCATAAAAAGGAACGAAATTGGGTCATTTGTAGAGACGTGGATGGATCTAGAGACTGTCATACAGAGTGAAGTAAGTCATAAAGAGAAAAACAAATATCGTAAATTAATGCATATATGTGGAACCTAGAAAAATGGTACAGATGAACCAGTTTGCAGAGCAGAAATTGAGACAGAGATGTAGAGAACAATCATATGGACACTAATGGGGGGAAGTGGCATGGGGGCGGGGGGGGGGTGGTGGGATGAATTGGGAGAGTGGGATTGACATGTATACACTAATATGTATAAAATGGGTAACTAATAAGAACCTGCTGTATAAAAAAATAAATAAAATAAAATTTAAAAATTAAAAAAAACCATGTAAAGAGTTCAAACATGAACACATTTTAATGTTTTTTTTATTTTAATGTTTTTGTAGTACAAATTTTTACATTTGAATTAAATCTAATAAGAATAGTTTTAGAAAGATAAATATAAATAGGGCCTAGATCATAATTAAAATATAGTAAAAAAATAAAAGTTGAGATTTGACTACAAAAAGTACATGTTACATAGAAAGAGGCCATTACCATGTAGACCTTCAACATACCAATAAAAATTTGCTGAGCATCTATCATGCACCATGTCATGTGGAGCACGTCCATAATGGTTTAACAGCAGCATTTTATCACTATAGTAAGTTTCAAGAGGAAGGTGGTAAGAAGGATTTCTTCAATAAAACTATAATTATAAAGTGATTAATTGTATTACAATAAAAAAGAAAGCATTTTATTTAGGAGTAAAAAATAATTTTGTTACTTTACAAAGGTGTTAAATTTTTAATAAGTTGATTTAATGTCTTATACTTAGTAGTCCCACTTTCAGAAGAAGAGATATGCATGTTTTGCTCAGTCCTTATCACATCAACGGCAGTTAACTGAAAAATCCAAAATTATTTTTTAGCAAGCCAATGGTTTCGTGTTTATTCAAGTTAATGTTGGCTCAATAGGCAGAGAGGACCAGAAATGTCATTCTAATGTGGTTTTTATTTATTTTTAAATTGAAGTATAGTTCTAATTGTTTTAATTCGTTGCATTAAAAATCTGTTAAAAACAAAAACAAAAACAAAGCAAACCCCCTACTTTATTTTTCCTTGCACTTAAAAGAGGAATTCAAAGCTCCTCTAGTAAGTTCAACACCTGGGGGAACTTCATTAAGCGCTATTCCCTGAAATTACCGCTTCACGGTGCAAAATAGGGGCTTCATGATCTGAAGAAGTTAATGTAACGTGCACCGCTGCTCAGGGACTCACAGTGGCACTGGGA
Source organism: Balaenoptera borealis (assembly GCF_965194805.1). Lineage (NCBI taxonomy): Eukaryota > Metazoa > Chordata > Mammalia > Artiodactyla > Balaenopteridae > Balaenoptera > Balaenoptera borealis. The sequence goes on from NC_138864.1 coordinate 68,247,621, forward strand.
AATGCTGCCGTGCTATCACCTTAATTAATGTTTCCATCACATGAATGGAGTGCAAAAAAATAAAAAATAATATCATGCCTAAAAGTCAGGGTTTAAAGGATTTGGAGAAACAATGAATTCCTGATTTCAACATTAGCTGAGGAAGACTTTAATTTCTGCTCCCAAACAGTCTTTAATTCTGGTAGCTACATGTCAAGACATAAATGGATGCTGGATAAAGTTCAAAGATACTAAAATGATTAAGGAATCTGTTGACTGCTACATGCAGTAAACTGTAAAAAGTGTTATGACACTTCAGGATGGAAAAGGCAATGTAAAAGGCAGATTATAAGACTTCATAGTGTTATGAACTGTTATGAAAGGTATATCCTACTCGAACTTGTTCGCCAAATTTCAAAATTCTAGAATTTAAGATTTCTACAACAAAGGCAATACCAACTTAAATTTTGAAATAATTTAAGACAAATAAAATATTATTCTAAGCGGTGGAGAGAAAACATCAATCTTGTAAGAAGCAGTGTAAAACTAAATTTTAATAGTTTGAAGGAGGATTTGGGTGATTTTTATAGATTTTATGGACTTAAAAGTAATCTTGCAAATATATTTGGGTGGGGATAGAGAATAGCTGACTTTTAAAGGTTGTTATTACAAACAATAGTCATAAATTCTCACAAACCTTCCTTTGAGATGAATGCAAAAAATACAGGTCTGGACCAAACACCAGAATTCTTTGCTTCCTGTTAAAAAGTTGCTACTGGCCAGTTCTCGAATGAAAGTGTTAGCAGAATTTCAAATCTGCCTCATGCCTTGAACGCAGGAGCAATTCCAGGGTTTCAAGAATTTTTAACAATCAAGGGAAAGAAGGGGGTTCACTGCATAATAATTAGATGCTAAACAGTCTTGACTTATTTAAGCTGCCTTTCTATTTTCCCCATTGACACAGGAACTATCAAGTTTACTCAGATTTCTCTTTGGGCAAGTCCTGGCTAACCTTCTGTGCTCCCCTGTGTATAGACATATATGTAGAATCTGAACATCTTTATAAGTTTCTCCAACCAACCACTGGCAAGCTGGGTCATTTCTTCTACTCTTCATGAATTCATCATCAATCCAAAGTGGCAATTTTAAAATCCTGTAGTTTCTCTGAAGATCATGAAATATCTTGATTAGTACAGCCTCACAGTTTTTCTTTTTTACATCTAAATTTTAAGAAAAACTAGCTTTTGATCCTGATGTAAATATTCAGATGTTCTAAAGGTACTGCTTGACTTGCTATGTTATTAGGAACACCAGTCAGCTTCCTTGACAAAACTGATCTTGAGGAATCTAAGTTTTGAAAATATTTCTGACTGTTTTTAGACAGCAAAGGTGCCGAGGTCAAACCATATGGCACAAGAGTAAATAATCTGTTGCTTCAAAGAAACACTTGTTGAGCTACTGATGTGTGCTACAAAGAACTATCTCATTTTTTGGAGCACTACATGAAAGGGCAGGTGTTAGGAATGGGGAAAAATGCCAAATCTCACTTGAGGTTACAGCAGCTTACTGACAATATGGTGAATGTCACAGGGACCAGGCAAGGTAAGGACGGTGAGATATAAATTGACTACATGATTAAACCTTAAATGCCTGATGAGACAGCAGTTCATTACTAAGTATTTATAGGGTCTCATCTGTGGTGTGTCAAATTAAAAATCTGATATTGTAACAAACTATGCTAACTTTCTACTTTAAAAATACATTAATCTAAGCTACTTAAGGAATACCTATGTAACAGCTAAGCAATATTTTATTTATTTTAAAAGTTTATAATTTGTTCAGATATTGTGCCTGAATACTGGTGCTGAGAAGTAAAAATAATTTCTTACCCTTTTCCCTAAAATTTCTGCCAGTTCTTTCAGGAATTCAAACAACAAGATTTCATTCCCTATACCCTGTCTCCTTCTTTTTATTTCCTTTCCCTGTTCTCCGTCTCACCTGGGAATGTTGACCGTGAAGCCAATGGCTTGACCTTTGGCAGCTACCATCTAATTCCAAATGGAGTCATGTCAAGGCAACTGCACACAGCAGGTGTACAAGAAATGCTGGCACTTTACCATCAAGGGCAAAGACAGTGCCATTTTTGAGCATTAGCACCACCCCAGAGTGGATGGGGTGGGTTCTGGCCTGCAGAAAATAGGAAAGCAGGAAAAACACATAAAGAAATGCCTGTGTGCTTTGTGGCTAAGGAGCCACAGCCCTAAGAGTAGCTCAGAAAAAGGGCAAATTATTGGTAAAGCTAAAGCAAGGAAATTTTCTTGATGCACAGTATGTGGTTACATAACCGTAAACCATAGCATATTTGGTTACAAGGACAAATAAAGTTCATTTATATTCATTGCTTAATGGAAGTTTTTATACATCCATATTGTTGTGCAATACTTTAATATTGATGCAGCACCTAGTGTCAATTGACCTTGAACAACAGTCCATTAAATATCACCAGGTCCTGGTTGAATCAGTGGTTAGCATCAAATACTACCCTGAGGTGTCCAACTCGGAGACGATTTAAACTTTATGACTTGATGAATGTAGCAATGATTTATTTCTTGGCACTAAGGGCACAGGGAGAACAAGCTTCTGTTTTGTTTGTTTCAAGTCAGTGAGTCAGATCCAATACTGGAAAAATTTCAAAAAGTATACTAAATTCTTCCAATGCCTACACTAGGCTTTGGTCCTATGTTAGCTTTGGTCCTATGTTAAACATCTTTAAGAAACTGGATTAATTATTTCAACAGCTAACTACTATTTAACATTCTATAGACCCTTTTATCAATTCAAATAACTATAAACCTATATGTATCAAAAAGACATTTTTCTATTAGTCTGGCTTTAGAATCTATTATCTCAATTGATAACATGAAAAACTGGGTTTGTTGTTGCTTTGTTTTAAGGTGACAAATAAGATAAAGTTTTATTAACACTGGATTTTCCATCACATAATAATGGCTATGGTTTCTTAAAGACTCAGTATATGTAAGTGTTGGGCTAAGTTGTTGACATGTACTGTCTCATTTAATCCTTACAACAATCTGATAAATTAGGCATTATTATTCCACTTTACAGATAGGAAAACTGAGGCACAAAGATAGTAAGTAAGTGACTTGCCTAGACCAACAACTAATTAATGTCATGTGAACCAGAGCTGGATTCAGGTCTAATAAGCTCTGAGGTCTAGCTCCTGGTCACTAGGGTGGACAGTTTTCACTGGGCTCTCCTACTGTAATTCACCACAGATAACTTGCAGGAAATTATTTGGTCCAATTAGCCAAAAGGATTACTCAGACTAGGCCCCTACCAAGCATGAAACACCATTCAGTAAGGGAAGCCTCGATTAAACCCCAAGATGAGTTCTGTAAGTTAAACCTACAGACGTTTTTTGAGCGCACGCAAAAGAGATGAGAGGCAAAGCCAAAAAAACAGACCTCATTTCAAGAAAAAGAAAATATTCAGGATTAGTTAAAAAGAAGCAAATGTACCAACCTTATTATTAGGGTGTTTCTACATTTTATCTTAAAATGTGGCTACTATAAAATTATGCTACCTGCCCACATTCTGCACTCTTTCTTAAGTTACTATATACAAAGAGACAATATGACAAGCTTTAAAGAGACCAGTTCAGCAAAAACTTATAAGTCAACAAAGCAAAAATAATTACTTTCTGATAGATGAAAATATAAGGGTAATTAAAACTTTACATATCTGAGCGTATACATTAAAATAATAGTATGACCATTGGTGTGTCATCAAAAATAAATAAATAAAACTGTCATAGGTGAAATGAATCAAATAACACTGAGTATTTCTTACTGATTTAGTTTTTCATCTACACTGTGGTAGTAGTTTGTTTGCTCCAGGCTTCTGATCCCACAACATGACTAAACATTATTTGCTCTGGAGATTAAATGACGGACAAAACAAAACAAAGCCCAGATTTAAGAACTTGTGGTGGGCTTGGGCAGAAACCTTGGCATTCTGCTGGAGAGAAGGAGAAACTGCTATTGAGTGAGCACCCATTCTGTGCCTGGTGCTGGGCTGAGTAGTTTACATAAGTTATTGGATCTAAACATTTCAGCAGCCCTACTGAGACCACGTCATCCTCCTCCTTTCACAGCTGAGGTAAATGAAGCCCAGAAAGGTTAATTAACTCACCACAGTTCCAGCGGGCAAGTAGCAGAGCTAAGATTCAACTCTGGATGTCTGACTCACTAGACAATGGGGTTCCCCAAAAATTAACATATAAAAATTATATATACATATAGTAATCTTAACTCCTTTTTCTCCAAAAATGACAGGATTCTCAAAATGTAGCTTTAGAAAAGCTGGGGGGCAGGGGTGCAACCCAATCCAAGGAAAGGAACACCCTCATAGAGTGAGGCAGCTACCGTGGCTGGACAAGCAGTGGGGTCTGTGGGGAAATCAGAGTCCCGATGACCTCCAGCCACCCCAGTTGTTTTCAGTTTGTTTCCTACCACCGGGGAATGGAAAGTGACCGGCCATTGGAAGCCAGGCTCCAACAGTCCTGGACGCGTTGGCAGAGGATGGCATCTGCCTTCTGCATTGTGGAAAAGCTCAGAGACACAGTGGCTCTCACCTTAACACACTGAGGAATGAGTCTGTTGCTTCCTATTTTGCCCTGTCACTCTATACGAAGACATTAAGAAAAGAATTTTTGGATTCAAAGAGAGAACTTTAAAAAAAAAAAAGAATAATTTTTGGAAGAAACATTGATAGGAACCAGATAAGATGAAGAATAACATGTTCTGCGAAGTGAAAACAAGTAAACAAGAGCTATCATACACATCAATAAGATAATTTGAAAAGCACATTGGAATAAAACAAAGACAACTAGATGTTTGAAAGTATTGAGTGAGCAGATGCCATCTAAATAAGCAGAACTCCTCCCTCTAAGGACATCTAGAAACTCAGCAGGTGAAAAAGCATTTAAATCCACCTTCATCAAACTGGCAGGTAGAAAAATGGAGCTATAATCTGAAGATCCATGGTTTCGCACAAGAGCTGGAACTTAGGAGGAAGAAATGTAGCAATCTTAAAACTGAGCTACAAAACATCCAAAGCGATCAGTCTTAGGAAGAGGATCTGATCAGCAGACATCTTCAAAGACCAAATATCTCAGGTCATAGCTAAGTAGCATTCATCTGGGAACTGAGGAGAGAGATGGCTAACTTATATCAGGACTTAAGTGCAGCCTGAGCTACTAAGAACACTGAAAACTCCAACTGCAATCAGGAAAGCCTTCATCCCAAGAGAAGGCATTGAAGTCACTGGGAAGGACAGCACAAAGTCCATTTGACGCAATGCTCAAAAGACAACCCTCTCTCACTAAACGGCAAAGCACTTTGTTATAAGGATCATAGCTGCCCCTTTACCAGGAGATATAAAGATTTTATCAGACAAAGCAATCACAGACAGATAATGAGAGAACCATTCCTAATGACAGCACAAACTTTCAGGAACATGACTCCTATGGCAAAAAAATCTATGGGAGCTAATTCATGGGTGTTCCCAAGAGCTCCTAAATTGAGTCAGGCAGTCTTTGGGGAGATTAGGAATAAGACTTTTGGGTCAACATAACCAAAGCTGCCTTCGTAAGAATTAATTCTGAAGAGATTCATATCTGGAGACGAGGATACGAGACTTTCCCTACTTGTTCTCTAAGAAATGTGTATAACAAACTATAAAAGTGGACTTAGATTAAAAATTTGCTGAAATCTTTAGTCTTTAGTATAGAATATATATTTTTATTATATGTATTAAGGTACAATATGTACCAATATATTGTCCCTTTAAAAATTACCTTTATATTATACTATCTTTCCTTCAAATTTGATCCCTTTACAGGATTTTTCCAGCTATAACATCTGTGCTTTCAAGAGTGGTATGCTACCAATCAACCAATATCAACTTTCCTCTTTGACTGACCTTGCAACAATATTCATTTAGGGTATAATCACTCTTCACGGACAAATCATTGTCTATTAAACAGTAATTTATTTGATGTGTTCCTGGGAATTTTTTTACATCACTGGTTTTATGAAACCCGAGTGTTCCATGAAAGAAACTACAAAAATAACACCACCCTATTCACAACATACTTGTTAAGCATACTTTTATGAATATAAGTAAAATACTTCATAATCTTACATTTACTATATAATACAATTCAAATTGAATTAAAATGCTTTTTGATATCAGAGTCTTAGGTCTTAGCTATTCCCTGAACATTGTGGGAGATTGGAAAGCATTTTTAGTTAATGCATTTGGGATTAAAACCACTGCTTTTTGGATGAAAAAATAAAGTTAACTGGCATATTTTGCTTCAATGACCAAAAGAAACACAAGGTAGCAGTGCAAATTAATGGAGATGACAGGTAACTCTTGCATTTTTAAGGGGGAGAATGGAAGAACAACGAAGATTATACAAGCTTTCTAGGCTAGGCATTTGGTTTCAGCATGGTGTGGTAAAGGGCTTCATTCTAACCATATGCCTCACGCTCTTGAATATCTATGATGAAACTTCAAATGAACAGTAACGTTTATATACTTTTCCACAGAATGAAGAATGACAAATCTTTTGAATTTACTTAGGTGAAAGCCAATTAGGAGAGAGATTTAACTCTGGAAAGTAAAAGCACCAAAATATAGCTTAATTAAATAGGGAAGATAACTTTAAAAGCATAATCTTCCTACATTCATGAACTTCTTAAGGGTTCAAATCTAAAGGCCTTAAGTTAAAATAAAAAATCTTACCAATAACAAAGGCTACAACCCCCAAGATACAGGAACCAGAGAATTTCTGGGAACTGAGAGGAGAGTCACCTCCACACTAGGGGAAATCTAATGGCTTAATTTGACACCGCATTCCCCAAATCCCACTACCATAGACTCAGCTCTGAGACTCCATGAGCTAACGACAGTTTCCCTAGGATTACAGAACCAGGACAGTTATCTCAAAAAGAATGCTCTAAGTTAAGCCTATAGTTCTACAGTAACATTATAATAACTTTGCTAATAATAACGTGGATCAAAAGTTTTTTTAAAAGGTAGGGAAGAATAACCCTATACTTTGGAATTAAAGCATATACTGCTAATTCTTAACTATAACAAAAAAAAAGAAAAGAAAAAGGCAATTACAATCCTTTGAAAATACGAGGAAGTTAAAAGTTCAGAATTATCTAAAAGAACCAGAAATTACACTCATATTTTCTTCTCTAAAGAGAGGTATTCATATTATGTATGACAGACATCTCTAATTTTATCAATAAGTGGGAAGTCTGTCTTGGTCTGCTGTATCTGGATTCAAGACATTTCCAAGCTACTAATACAAATGAAGTATATCAAGCATATAAAATACATAAGTATAAACAATTCACATGTTTTTATAAACATTTAAAGAAAGGTTCAGTGACAGAGCTGAAACTTATTAAGGTACTTGAGCAGAATACCTAACTTCAATTGACATGAATGGCTAGCAGTAAAAACTGCCCTGGGATTAATTGTACACAGTGGCTGGTGGCATACCAGCCTGTGTATGCATAATTACCACATATTGCTATGTTTTCTGTGTAGCATCTATTTCATGTGATCACGTTAATTTCAAAACATGAGCAATGGCTATTACTAACAAGGGGACCACAATTCTAATTTAGGAATATGAAGTTTATATTGGTTTGCTTTGTTTTGCAGAATAACAATTGTCATGGCTGGGTGAAAGATATTCTCACTAAACCAATAAATAAAATCGACAAAGGAAATGCATCAGTGAAGCACTCAAAATGTCAGCCTTCAGGGCATACTTATAGCCTAGTAGTTTCTTCAGAACTATACACCAAGACCACTGATGTCCTTCCGAGGTTTAACTTGGCATTGAGCTGATTACCCGGAGACTCCGGAGTTTCCTGCCAGATAAGGGACAAACATACCAACTGGGTATGGTGTGCTACTTGCTGCTGTTTTAAAAAACAATGCCAGATTGCAACACTCTTTGTGCACAAAAATGCCTGACATTTCTGGCTTAAGACCTTTTGGGTCTAATAAATAACTCCATTTCTAATGACAGAGGTTTCTTTCATTGATGGATTTATTAAATAAATAAGCAGTTCATCAGTTTACAGAATGTGTTATTTCACACAATTTAATATGAAAGAACTAGCAGGTGGTACTATTAAGAACCATCAGTAGTAGGAATTGTTTCATAGGTGACCAACTTAATCTACATTTGGAACACTGCCATCCTTTATAAAGTTTTTCCATATAACACATTCAGAGTTTTAGTGCCCATCTACTCAGGGTGTTTATGAAATCCTTGTGCAACTTTAAACTTGACCTATCCCACTGAACTATATTTTATGGGACTGTGTTAAAACTGCTGTGTATTCATCCAGACCACATTCTTTAAAGGAACTTCAAGCCAGGATCATGAATGCAATTTATGAAATCACTCAGCAGCAGCTGGAGAATGTTTTCTATGAGGTGGAAAATCAGACTGAATGTTGATCACCAAAAAAGGGTGGTTATGTTGAAGTCCATAAATTTAAACTGCAATGTTAAAGTCTTATTCACACTGATTTAAGTCATTTTTATTTTTTTTCTGTCACAAATACAACAAAGATTAAGGTTTAATGTTAACATGGAATTTTAAAAACACCCAAAATGGCTATGATGTTATACATTTCTATTAGAAATTTTTATTATTTTTCCCATGTTAGAAGACTAATAGCAACTCATTAGAAAATGGTTTACAGCATCCTAAAGGGCTAAAATATATTTTAGAGATCACTGATTCTCCAATTGACTTAGGCCATGTTTGTAAAATTGTACTATTTATAAAAATGTATTTTTATAAGCAAACCATTTCCTAATGGGTTGTGAAAGGAGAAAAATCAGTGCAAGAGAGAGATTGGTTAACATGTTAAAACAGAACATGACTAGATGCAATGCAGCAACCTGGATTTGATCCTGGGACAAAAAAAGGACATTAGTAGAAAAGCTGGTAAAATCCAGATAAAAGTCTGTGGTTTAGTTAATAGTATTATACCAATGTTAATTTCACAGTTCTGACAAATCTCCCACGGCTGTGTTAGGTGCAGATGAAGGATATAAAGAAACACTCTGTAGTATTTCTGCAACTTCTCTGTAAGTCTAAAATTATTCCAAAATGAAAGTTTATCAGTTTTCAATGTTATGAGAATATTGGTAGCTTCTGCAATCCCCTTCTTCTCTACCTTTCCTGTACCTACTGCTTGTGACACATTTTATTTTCCAAAGGTGGCCACCAAATCTCCTGTCACATGTTCCTTTTAGCCACATTTCCCCACTAAGAACTAGCATTTACTTAGCTATACTCTTGAATCTGAGATCACCCTGAGTCTGCTTTAACCAACAAAACATGGCGGGAGTGATGCTATACCAGTTCTAAGTGTAGCTCTTAACTGGCCTGGTAGCTTCACCTCCTACCTCTCTGAATGCTGACTCTTAGAATCCAGACACCATTTTATAAGAAACCCAAGCAATGTGGAGACGCTACATATAGGTTCTCCTTTTCACAGCGTTAGCTTGAGCCAGAATCAACCAGCAGCCGTGAGAGTAAGCCACTCTGGACATCAAGCCCAGTCGAGCTTTGTGATGACAGCAACCCCAGCCAACACCTGATTACAACCACATGAAAGAGCTCAACCAAGCACTGCCCAGCTAAGCCCAGACAACCCACAGAACTATGAGAGATAACAAATCGCTGTTTTATGCCACTAAGTTTATGGTAGTTTGTTACACAGCAAAAGATAATTTGGACACGTAATCAACAAAATGGAAACTGCTACCCAGATGAACTCACGGAAGGGTTGAAAATAGAAGGTCTGAAAAACAGAAGAACTGAAAAAATAATAATTGTTTCTATTTTCACTTTACTATTCTGCCTATTTCTTTCTTTTCACAGAATTTATTGATTATAGCAGTTAAGGACAATAAGCGATTTTCAGGAAAAAATACTCAACTAGAACTTCATGGGAGAATCGACTTTTTCACATTTACCAAGAGTCAAACATATCAGTTCACTAAATACTTTCTTAAAAGGGACATGAACTACTCATTGCATTTGCTTACTAAATGACAAGAATATTTTAGTGACCCCCAATGGCTAGAGCAAGTAATCCAAGCAGAAACTATAAAAGTACTTATCTAAAATTGACTATATAATACAAAATAATAACAGCTAATATTTCTCTCAGATATTCCTCACAGTCCTATCAGGTGGCTCTTCTAACTTTCTCTATTTATCAATAAGGAAAATGAAGTTTAGCAATATTAAGCAACTTGCCTAAGGTCACCAGTTCAGTCTGGGTAGGAGCTAAGCTTCAAATCCAGTTTGTATCCACAGTCCAAACCCTTCCACCACACCTCTCCTGATTATGATATTTTTCTACTTAAGGCTTCTTTCATACATTTTAATAGACTATTAAAAATATTCTGAATCACTAATCAAATAGTATATTTTAAACTTGGTCTAACATCCCATTCCATAGAAGAGATATATATTCTTTAAGAAAACTTTGTTCTGTAAAGTCTTTTATTGGGCCAGTTGCTATAAGCCACTCAGGTTATAGTAATTTTGTTGTAGCACTTGAATGAACTAAGATAGGTAGCTTATAAATAATAGGCAATTTAGCAGAATCTTTGGGGTTAATTACTAATCGCGAATTAAATACCTACGAGTCTTGACATAACGCTCTAAAATGTAAAATGACACGATCGTCTTGATTCTACCCCTAAAAATATCTCTAGAAGCAGTTTTTTTTCTCCTTTCATCTTCACTGCTCCTATGCTCGTCCGGGACTTCACCACTTCTTGAGTAGACCATTGCAAATGGCTCCCAAAGGTCCTCTGTGTCTTGAACATATTTCCTCTACAGACCATGTCCCATACTGTGACCATAATTCTGTCCTTAAAGCATATTTTTGATCCTTTTGCTCCTTGCACTCAGACAGAAAATATTTTCAAAGTATTTGAAAATCGAAGTTCAACAATTTTAGTAAAGTATGCAAAGCTCCACCTCCCACTCCCACTGCTGCCCGTCTCTGGTCCCAACCATCTTTCAGGCATCACTTCTCACTATATTTCATCAAATATTATTTGCTGTGAAAATCACCATCTTTCATTTTTCTGCTTAATATTGCTTAAACTCAGGTTTGATTGCTTTTTCCCCAAGTTCTTTTTTTTTTTTTTTTTAACAGAAAATTCATGCTTCATAAGCTGATAGCACATGCTTACTTTTTAAGCTCAGTCATTCATAACAGGTCACTTGGCTCAGATCAGGAAGGGAGGAGGAGGAGGAGAGAGAGACTGACACCCAGTGCGCCTTTGAAGAGGTCAAATATGGGGATGTAGGCAATTTTTTTCTCTAAAACAGGAATGAACTAGGCAAGTATGGATGCCATTAAAAATAAGTAGGTCTAAAGGTAGAGAAAGGAAAAGAAGTTGGACGAGACAAGATCATCTGCTTAGCATGAGGACTAGGAGAAAGCCGAAGAAGATGTGAACAAGTCCGTCAGCCTCTGCAGGTCCAGTAGCACAGTGGTTCTCAGCCTTGGCTGAAAACTGGAATCACCTGGGGAGTGTCTCACCATGCAAAATGTACTCTAGAACAATTACATCAGAATATTTAGTGGTGGAACCAAGGCATTGGTATGCTTAAGAACACCTCCAGGTGATTCCAACGTGCAGTCAAAGACGACATCCACTCTGTTAAGACAACGCTGATGAGAAAGAACCAAAAAAGAGAGTTGACAGCTCAGATAACTAGGAAGCAGCAATGCATTACAGTGCCCATATGCACAGCGATGGTTTTCTTCAGGAATGCTTAGTAGCCTGGGAGCAGGAGCAGATAAAGGGAAAGGTTGGCTTTATCCAGAGTTGAAAACTGGCAGGGATCAAAATAATTGAGAGACCTGATCTTACAACACTGCAGTGAGAGACTGCAGACTTCAGGCTAGACAAGAAGTCAGGAAGTCACTGAAATAAAGCTTTCAATGAGTTAGATGAACAAGCAGGAATAGTGGCATGAAAGAGGGACATGACATCAGAGAATAGGATCCCTGGGTTTAAGACTTAAGACTTCAGAGGAGGCATCATTCTGAGTGAGCATATATTCGAGACCAAGGCCACATCAGAGAACTGCCGGAATAGAGAAGGAAAATGTCAGTGGGATAGGAAGTCTTTGGAGAACAAGGGATTGAGGCAAGGGTGTTAGCTGGGGCATTATCATGAATGTTAGAGATACCCAGGCTGACTATAGGAGCTGGGAAGGGGAAAAAGCCAAGTCCAAGGGCCCTTTCAATCTGGAGCAAGTAGAGGGTGGCAGGTGGTATGGAGCTTAGAGGATGGTGTCCTTATTAATGAAGTAGAAGAAAAATGGACCGAAGTGGCAGCAGCAGAACAACAACCCTGATCACAGACACCAAGTCCTAAACACACACACTTAGAATGAGCAGCATCCATCCGAGAGTGCTGAATCCTTTCAATTAATGGAAGAAAACAGAGGAGCATCTTTTCATACCCGTATTTGTTCACGTCACCCTCACCCACAGCTTAATTTTCATCAGTGGCTTCCACTGCTCTTAAGATAAAGATATTATCAGGGTCCACAAGGTCTAGCACGATCTGGGTCTGCCTAACTCTCCAGCCTCGTCAAGTTCCACACTCCCTCCTGGCTCTCTTCACATCAGCCTAAGGGTCTCTTTCCAATTCACCGAAAGTGCTCTATGTGCCCTCCCACCAAAGGGACATTTTGATTTCCTATTCCTTCTGTCTGGAACCCTCTCCTCTCCCTTCCCTCTCTATTCAGTTAACTCTTACACATGTTTTCACTCTCAAGTGTTACTTACTTAGGGAAGACTTCCTCAAACTTCCTCACTTGGTCATCTGTTCTCATAGCACTTATCAACACTGTAGTTTTACACTTATTCAGGTGATCATATCTTTAATGTTTGTCTCTCCAACTGGACTCTCACTTCCGTGAGGGCACAGACTGTCATCTATCATAATCACCATTTATTCCCAATGCCTAGCAAAGTGACTGGCATATGGCAAGCCCACTATAAACGCTGTTAAATGAATAAATGAATAAGTGAATAAATACATGAATAGATAATATAAGTGAACGTAGCGAAAAGGCTGATGTAATCTTGATACTATTCTTATAGCAGCCAGAGATACTATTTCTCAATGGCTTCATATATGCCAGATATGGCTACTCATTTAATCCATGCATCAACCTCAAAGATAGGTTTTATCACCTTAATTTTATAAATGAGGAGACTGACACTCAAAGAGATTAAATGACTTGCCTACTGTCCCCCACCAGAGAAGTACCAGAGGCAAGATTTTCTTAGGTAGAGGTATTCTATCTCCAGGTAGAGCTGGCCTTAGGATACCTTCAGTTCAGGCCAAATTATTCCTCAAAAAAGCAACTTTAGATGTGCACACATATCTGAACATGTATCAGTTTGACTAGCTTCAGGCTGGTGCTCTTCACCTTGAATTTTACAATAGAATAAAAGGCACCAAGAGAGCTGGAAACTGGATCAACAGAAGAGAACAGATTTGGATGGAAAGCTCCATAAAATCACAGGGAGGATAGTAGCCAAAATCCTTGTAGGCAGTCACAGAGGATCAGAGAGAGGAGGAAGAAGTAGCACAAAAGCTTGATTCACTGACTGCAGAGAGCTTCCCTGAGGTGAAGGGGAATTTTCATTCCAGGGAGACCAGTTCCTGCTAAGAATAAGTCTCTTCCTTATCCGCTGGGATAAGACTCTGACATCACCATTTAGTACTTATATTCAAATACATGAGCATCTTTTTAAGAAAAACTGGGTTCTAATGGCAGGAACCCCTATGGCTCATAATCATGCAGAAGTAGAGTGGTTTTCATTTGGTAACAGTACTAGACTGTCTCCTTGACATTGCAAACAGAATTCCAACTTGCCACAGTGGCAGGTCCAAAGCACATGAACATCTATATACACATAGAATATGTGAGAAAAGAAACTTTCACATTTTCCTTCTATCTAGTTTTGGTGAAAAATCCAAGTAAGAGAAGAGCCATTTCACATGCTATATTAGTTTCCTAGGGCTGCCATAAGAAAGAGTACCACAAACTTAGTGGATTAAAATAACAGAAATTTATTCTCTCACAATTCTGGAGGTTAAAAGCCTGAAATCAAGTGTCAGCAGGGCCGTGCTCTCTCTGAAGTCTCTAGGGAAGGACCCTTCCTCCTCTTCCCAGCTTCTGTTGGTTGCTGGCAATTCCTTAGGGTTCCTGCATCACTCCAATCTCCGCCTTCCTCATCACACGACCCTCGCCTCTCTGTACGTGTCTCTGTGTCCAAATCTCTCTCTTTTTTTAAGGACACCAGTCACTGGAGGAAGGCTCACTATAATGAGTATGAGCTCATCTTAACTTGATTACATCTGCAAAGACTCTATTTCCATAAGGTAACATTCAGAGGTACTGGAGGTTAGGTCTTAAACGTATCTTTTGCGGGGACACAAGTCAACTCGTTCCTCCAGAGAGCTTAAATGCTACTTTTCTATAAATTGAAATTACTAGAAGGCAGCATACCTGCACCCAATCCACTCAATTCACTTCAATGAAGGCGTTTAGTTCTTCAATAAAATGCCCTTTATGTATATTAAAAGTTTAAATAAAAACATGAAAAATATTAGCTTTTTTACAATATCACAATTGAACACAATAATCATTGTTTTTACAAAAAGCCTTTTTAAAATTACCATTAGAAAAATTTGTTTCTCCTGATGTTAATGAAAAGTTTTCTTTTGTTTGCAAATTACTAAGCTTTAGTAGTCTACACTATAGTGGTCTACTTATACTTAGTAGTCTATACTATAACGCTACAGTAGTGTGGGGCAGTGTTTCTCAAATGTTAGTGTGTGTCAAAATCACTGGGTGGGAGTGACACACAAAACACACACACACAAAACAAATCACTGGGTGGGAGGGTTAGGGAGGGAGATGAATAAAATCCCAGGTGTCTAGGACCCACTCCAAACCAACAAAATCAGAATTGATGGGGATGAGGCCCAGACATACACACTTGTGACAAGCATTCAAAGCGAATCTGATGAACACTAAGCTTCAGGACCACCAGGTAGGGTTTTTACACTCCCTTTCCCCCTTTATTCTTAGGGGCGTACAACTTGCAAGTTCTATTTTAATGGTCTTGTGGAGTTCATGTCCTTTATTGCAAACTATATCATATGTTTATATTTAAATTTAAGATTAACAAGCGATTTCTAACCATTCCACTTTTGAATTACTCGTTTAAAATAATACTTGTGACTATTTTTTAGGTCCTGCAGCAATTTTTTCCAAAGATGACATACATTCTTGAACAGATGGCTCTCTATTCATCCTCACCATGTCCCTCTGTGGCACACTGGAGGAAGAAACTATCATTCCCTTCAAAGATGAAAAACAAAGGCTTGAGTCCAAGTCAAACTGAGTATTTATTAAATACCTTTAGTATGTAAGACACTATTAAAAATCACCTCATCGGGGCAGGCTACAGAGCTACGGAGGTGCATCTCTGAATGTGGAAAGGTTAGTGCAGCACTGAAGCACTTCCTAGCTCACCGATTCACCATCTCCTTTTTGCACAGAATTAAGCAGTCTGGACAGCTTAATGATTTTAATTGATCAGTATAAGCCGTCATGAACAATTCTGAATAAGAGCTCCAAGTTCAAGTACCTTCTTCTTTCCACATTATTTTTCTCATCTTTATTTCACATGTAAAAATCAACTAAAACCTCTCAACTTTAAGATTATAAGGTACTATAATGTACTACAGTCACTAAAGTAAATATATATATATATAAGTTCCTATGGCCTTGAAACTATCTGAAAAAAAATCTAGAGTTGGTTTGAAGTCTTTTGTGAAATCCCTTGTGAGACTCAACTGTTGACTGTGGTTAGAATACATTCAAAAGTATAATCAGATTGCATCATCACCATCACCTGCTCAGAGGCGCATTGAAGGCACATGTACTTGTGAGGCTGAAGCTGGCTTATTGTACTACACTCTCATGTGGGCTTGCCAGAGAGATTAGTCACCATTTTGCAGCTGGTTTCAAATTCAGTTGCTGCGATACAAGTGCAGATGCAATGGCTTACCCTAATTATATTGCTCCAGTTTAATCTTTCCATTTGTAGCATACATACTATCTACTGGATCAAGTTCAAGACTCTGAAAATTGGTTTCAAACTGAAGAGACTTCAAAATCACACATTTGTGACCCTCCCCTACAGCTTGCTAATCACATTTCATCACCGTATCTTTTGGATCTTCTGAATCCATCCCAAAGGTGTTTTTAGCTCTCTAAGCCATCACTGAATCTTGTTAACAAAAAGGCAGGGAAAACTGTTCTTAAAAAACATTTGTTTTAGTAAAATAAAAGTTATGTCATCTCCAAAGACACTTTTTGACCTTAATTTTTTTTTTTCCATTTTCTCTCTGCTTGGAATTAAACATACTAGCAAATCCTAGGGAAGTTAATCGTAATCAGTGATTTGTAAACTTGACTGATAATCAAAAGCACCCTATAGGTTTTGGGAAAAACATAGACTTTCCAGCTTCATCAACCTATTGAGTCATAATTTAAAGAGGTTTCTTTTAAAATTAACCTACAAGCTAAATAAAGCTTATGCTGGTACTGCTTCTGAGAGTCGGAATGAAAGAAAGAGAAGAACAGGTTTCTGCCCATTTCGGGCAGGTCTTTTTGCTGCCTGCTACTGTCCATATCTAATAAGTGCCTTATGTCAAGAATAATATCTATACACACAACATAGATAAATTAGAAATTTGGGAGTAACATGTACACACTACTATATATAAAATAGGTAAACAACAAGGACCTACTCTATAGCACTAGGAACTATACTCAGTATTTTGTAATATCCTATGTGGGAAAAGAATCTGAAAAAGTATATATACACACACACATATGTTTGTGTATATATATATACATATATACATATATTAATAAATGTATGTATACCTAAATCACTTTGCTGTACACCTGAAACTAACACAACATTGTAAATCAACTATACTTCAATTTAAAAATTAAAAAATAAAGAATAATATCTATACAAAGAAATGAGGTAAATCGGAACTTTTAAAACAAAAGAAAAGAAAATACTAGAATCATCAGATCCACAGAAGATAATCAGACAAGAGGCTCCAAGAGGATATTTTTGGATGTGAACAATAATGATGAGGAATAAAACACCTATTTCCAAATACTCTTAATTTCTTAGGCATCTGTTTCTATTCGTTGGATGCATATAGTTTTTTATCAAGATAACTTAAAAGTATGATTTTGAAGGTATAAATTTTAAATTTTAGACTATACATTTCTACTCTCTTGTTTCTTAATCATTCATTCATTCCACACTAGTGTTGTGAATAAAGTGGTAAACAAGAATAAACAAACCACGCACACACCATGCGTACCATACCACATATGACATTATAAAAAATTAAAATATTAAAACAGCTTTATGATTAAAATAAAGTGTACTAAAATAAAGTGTAAGAAATTCACATCAATGTATTTCAAAATACCATTAGGGATAAAGATAACACATTCAAGTTACAAGGGACACATTATTTGGAAAAATCACTCAAGTTCTGCCATGTTTCCTCTCCCCAAATGAATCATGCCAGTTTTACTTTATTATTTGATCAAAAAGTTATAACTTTTACAAAAATATGAAGTTATTAATAAATGTTTTGCTACAAAAGGTTAATCTACACACTGTTGACATAATTAATCACTGTGTTAATTCTAAAAACTGGACTTCCCCGAAGTCTAAAAGCTACACAACCATGATAAATAGAATCTACAGTACTTTCAGTTACCCTGCTTAATATTCTAAAATTAAACCATTAAACAAGTTTAATTAATGCATCTTTCCTAAACAGACTTTCACATGAATGACAGAATATGTTAATCTGACAATTATTTATGGCCAGTTATAAACTTAAGCATACACAGAAGTGGTGAAATTTAACCAAACCTTGAGGTCAAAATTTTAAACTCACTATCCCATCCAGACCACAGTTCCCGATCCATACAGTTACAAATTAATTTACAAATATTATTCAACATTTATTTTATTTGTTCAAAATACAAGCTATTTTACAAACACATCACACTGTGTATGGCCTAGAGTGGGAAAAATAGATGAATTAAATACAGTAGAGGTTATCTTATCCAGTGTGATTGGAACCATTTCTTCATTTAATAAAAATCCAGATAAACAGGAAATCATTAAAAAACGCACACTTTAGACATTACATTTTATTTCAAAATAAATAAATTATGTCCATTTATTGATAATAAAGTGAATAATTTGACATTATTTAGAAGAAATACAAATTTTCCTGGCACTGATACTTCCCATATATTAGTATTTCTGAATGGTGATTCAGACTGTTTTTCAATACAACATAGAACTATTTCTAGGGCATTTGTAACTATGACATCAGTAATTTTTGGCTCTGGATTGCTCTTATCTCCTCCTCCTCCTCATGTTGAATCAATCCTTTTCTGTCACAACCTGTAGAGTTTCTGCATCATCCATAATTTTATCTAAAAACAAACCCTGTGACTATTGGTTTACCATACATTAGTGTCTTACCAATTGACAAAAGTCAATTTGAGATAATTAAAAACATATACACAACAACAACAAACCATGTCCTTCAGAATCTCCTTGTAATTCAGGATATTATTAGATTACAGTTTTCACCAAGGTTCTGGAAATGCTTACATGGAAATTTTGCTCTCTACCACTATACTATTTCTAAAATGTTTGATGTCATCTATTTTATATGACTACTAGTCCTGTCTTACACTGTTTTCCCCAAATCCAAACTTAAAACTCTTTTTCCATATCTACTCTTTAAACAATCCAAAATCTGATTCAAAGGTCAGAGCAAGGACATTACATTCAATGGCAAAACTATGGCTTTTAGGTCACTTTCTCTAAGGTCCTCCTCAGGACAGGGATGTGAACAAACAATGTACCGGGAGCACGTTGTTCATTTCAGTAAGTTTATTTACAAGTGTTTCTATGCTGAAGGTACATATTAATGGGGAAAATCCTATAAATAATTTAGAGCCCATCTGGCTGAAAAACTAAAAAAAAAAAATGTATGATGTATATTTTTCTAAAGTTCTAGAATTTGTGAATTTGCCTATAAAAAAGCTTTAGTTTGTTAGTTCTAGTTGTATTACTGCCTAAGGTAACTGTAATTCCCTCTGAATTTTTTTACACTATTGCCACATGCTCTGCTTTTTTATGTCATCATTTTGGAGAACTGTTTCAACTACATGGTATGAAGAACCTGCAATAAAATTGGCATTATCAATAAAAAGGAAAATCATTTGTAAAGTTTTGAACAACAGGTTGATCAGAAGAAAATTTCTCCTTACAAGTGCCCAATACCTCAACATCTGACTTTTCCTCCACTTTCACCCATCTGTTACTTGATGTAACCTTCCCACATGGGGAAGATTTGGGGTCAAGGCCTTTATTTGCACTAGAGCCGCCAGATTAGAGTTCTGAGCCTTCCTTAGAAAGCCCAACATACAATTCATTATACACAATATCCAATTATTTTTAAGCAGATGAGAACTTAGAGACATTTGCATATCAGTCTGATGTAGATTCCTAGATTCTTTAAATTATCTCAGCCACACCTAAGTTGACAGCTCCTTTTTTTTATTTTAGCAATTAAACTATATGGACCCTTTTCAAAACATTTAACTATGTTTTTGTAGAAATACTTACTCCTTTTTTATACTCATATATTTTTAAATTAAATTGTGCAATTACAATAACAAGCACACATGTTGAGGAGCAAAGAGGGTGACAATTGGACGGGACACCACTCTGCCGGAGGAGGAGAAGCATGTCTGCTCACCAGAGAATAGCCTATCGGCTGCCAATATTCAAAGCTTTATAGAAAAGTTGGAGAATATCGGTCAATCTGCCAACTCATTTAAGTGAAGGTCCATTAAGACTTTTGTTATATACTTTTCTTTGAGAAAAAATGGGACCCCTCTTTTCCATAGGAATGGATAAAAGAGGCACTGAAAAGGAAGTAAAGGTATTTGGAGGAAATTAAAGAAAAATAAATTTTGAGTTTACAAATCTTTGTCAAGGTCCAATCCTATATTTCCAATTCTTATTTCAAAGATATACTTGTATCATTATATTTTTAAATAAAGGTTTCCAAAGAAATTTGGTGAATACAGATCTTCTTTGACTTACGACAGGGTTATAGCCCAACAAACTGATTGTAAATTAAGAATATCTTTAAGTCAAAAATGCATTTAATACATCTAACCTACTGAACATCATAGCTTAGCCTGGCCTACCTTAAACGTGCTCAGAATACTTACATTAGCCTACAGTTGGGCAAAATCATCTAACAAAGCTTATTTTATAATAAAGTATTGAATTTCTCATATAATTTATTAAATACTGTACTGAAAGTAGAAAACAGACTGGTTGCATGAGCACAGGATAGTTGTAAGTGGTTGTTTACCCTCATGATCACGGGGCTGACTGGGAGCTGCAGCTCACTGCTGCTACTGCTGCCCAGTACCATGAGAGAGTATCATGTTGCAATTCTTAGCCCAGGAAAAGATCAAAATTCAAAATTCGAAGTACACTGAATGCCTATCGCTCTCATACCATCGTAAAGTCGAAAATCCTAAGTCGGGGACTGTCTTTGTATAATTAAATAATAAAAGTCAATAACAGAATTTTTAAGTATAACTTTTACATAGTGAAACAAAACTCATTTTTCAAATAAGATATGAATGCAATTTCTTCCAACTGGATACAGATACTATTGTATTTTCATTAATAATTAAATCTGACAACCTGAATTCTATCAGTTAAACTAAAATAGCTAATTTTGACCACCCACAAAACTGTAAGCAGCATAGGAGAACCTGGAAATGCTAACATGAACTGGTAAAAAAAATCTCCATTTTAATTGAATTACTATTTTTTCTTTAACAACAACAACAAAAGGTTTTATCTAATTTATTACTTCAATGAATCAACAGTGAAGATGGAAAGAATTTAAACAACAAAGTTAAGAATCTCTGAATGGAATATCTAGCAGCATTTACGGAAGAGACATGCTTAACTTGAGGCTTTAATAATTCCAGAAGGACTCAAGTAGCCAGCCCACAAGAGTACAGGGCTGTTTCAAAGACAGAATGATACCAAATATGCCATTGTGCTCTGAAATCTTTAAAGCACTAGAAAATATTAGACATTCTTACTAACACATATTAATTAATTCTAATGATGTAAACTTTTTCATTAAAGATCTTATAATTTATATTTCCAGGATTTTCTGAAATTTTAAATGATTACTGATAACTTTCAAAAAGTTATTCTAAGTAGTATTTTAATAAATGTAAGTTCAGTAAAATACTCAGTTTTGTAAGATCCTCCATGAAAAAAGGAGTTTTAAGCCAGTCTGGAAAATGCTGAATGAACCGAACTTAGATATTTTCTAGACACAGTAATATATTAAAGACTAAAAGGTTCTTATGAAATGCTTTCAACCATTTTAAGCCAAGCATTTCCCATACTTAATTTAAACATGATTTTCCTTTATTACCAACTATTAACATCTAAGAAAACCAGCAAATGTTAATGTTTCCAATTTAACTCAAATATTACTAAGTCATCTCTTATTCTGTCCTAATATGAAAGATTTTACATCAATTTTACATTTTTTTGACCTACTACCTTTTGTCCTATATGTTATATGCAACATATGTTCACTGCTAATTCTGGGTAAACCTGTTATTTAGCTACATGGTGAACAATCAGCAATGGAGTCACCGAGAAACCAATTAAATAATACAAGAAGGTAATGATCAAGTGCACGAAAGAAATAAAAATCAAAACATCAAAATTAATAGAATTCATAACAATAAAAAAGTTTTCATATAAAAACAAGTATTTGAGATCCATCATATATATATCAACAGAAGACAACAAAAACTGAAACAACACAATACAGAATTACTCTGTCCTTGTTTTAAAAAATAATAATACTGATCTTAAGATGGAAGTATATAAGACAACAAACATGGCCACAGTTTACAAAGTTTGAGATGTTGAAAACATAGCTTTTGTAAGAGCAGATTTTCCTACCAAGCCGTCCATCCTCTAAAGTACTATGAAGGTAAGTGGAATATAGAAATCTACCAAAAGAATTTATCTTCAAAAAACTTAAAAATTATCCCTCAGCCCCAAACATTCTATAAATGTTATGTACTAGGCTACGAATCACATCTCAGCATATATAAAGATTATCATTTGGGCCATATTCTCTGACCACAGTGCATTAAATTAAAAATCGTCACCAAAAAGATAACCAAAACAAAACATCTCGTATACTTGGAAATCTTAAAATATTTTTAAATAACTCAGCAAAGAAGGATTAAAAATTGAAAACTGTAAAACCACAAACTAATGGAAGTAATACAAACTAAAAATTGGAAGCTGTTAATTAGCAGTTAATGGGAAATACAGAGATTTTAATAAGTATATTAGAATATTAAGAAGTTTAAAAATTGATGAGCCAAAAGTAAGCAACCAACCTAAGAATCTAAAGGTGAATTATTAGAAATAAAAACTTTATAAAGATGGTTGCTACAAAAATCAACTACATGTTTTTATACTAGCAACAAAATAGAAAATGCAATCTTTGAAAAGAAAACATTTTCAGGAGGACAAAGTAGTGAACACGCACGTACCCACCACTCAATCTAAGAAATAGAATTTATGTTAACCTTGAAGTCCCCCGATCTCACACTTCCTTACTCCTACCTCAAAGGTATATTCCTCTCTCTAAATTCCATGTTACCCATTCTCTTTTTAAACAGTGTTATCATATTCATTTTAGTTTTACATGTTTTAGAACCATATATAAATGGAATGACAATCACAATGTTTAGACAATATTCTTCAACGATCTGTCTTTCTCATTCAACATATCAATATCTGGGATATTGCTGCATGTACTTTTTAGTTCTTCATTTTTATTTGGCATTCCATTTTATAAATATACCACGGTTTATATATCTGTTCTAATGATGAACATTTGGGGGTGTTTCTTATGTTTTATTTTATCATTAAAAGCAATTTTGTCATTGGAAACTTATAGGCAGAAAAAAGAAAAAAGTAACCTTGACCTAAGTCTAACATTTTGTACAAAAATTACTCAAAAGAGACCATCTAGTTTATGGTATTTTTGTTACAGCAGTCCAAAGGGACTAAGACAGCAGCATAAGCAAGGGCTAAAAACAACATCGGGTAAAATACATGTCATTTTAATGACCTTATCCCCAGCTGGTCACAAAACAACATTACAAAATGTAATAGAAGGGCACATCAAACAGACCCTTGTTTGGAACAGATGATTTCTGAACAAACCCTACTCATCTCACAAGCCTTGCTTGTCCTTGTAGGCTCAGTGCCTGACTTTCAACGCCAAGTTTCCCAGTGAGTGGTTCACCTTCTCTCCAGTTTCTTCTGCTTTGTTTCACAGTATTCTGCCCTCCTGGGCTGCTGCCCCTCAAAAGGAACACCAACATCTGACCTGTCCAGCTTAGCCTCAGGACTCATCTTCACACAAGATGGTGAGCTAACAAAGGCTGAGTCTTCCTGACTCTCACTGGTGAGGACCCACAATTGAACAAGTTTCTAATGTTCACACCTACAAAAATTGATCTAGAATCTCACATCTACATTGGATGTGCATTATATAACTATTCACATGTATATAATTATGATAAGTTTGAGAAGACGGATAGAAAAACAAAGAGATGGAAGTTCATTTTAGACAAAGAGGAAATAAAATTCCATAAGGGTGACAAAAAATTTGAAAATTTGTAAGAAATTATTATGCAAGGCACCAAAAGACTAGGTATTAAATAGCTAATTAGCATTTTTGATGGTTAGGACTCCCTTTATCCTCCTCTCTCTACCCCCTCCTTTCCTCTCTCACTCCTTCGTTCCTACACACACACGCACACACACACACACACACACACACACGGACACTCTTTGTTGGTTAAGAAATTCTTAAAAGAGATCCATACAATATAACTGCCTATATCTGTATATACACAATATAAATACACATGTGTATTTGATACTTTGTACTATCTTTCCCTTAAACCACATATTATTGGCAAAAAAAAGTCCTAATATTTACGCCCACTATATCTGTTGAAACACTTGTCTCTAGTTACTATAGTTGCTCATTTCAGTCAAATCAGCTCAGTATGTACTGATTATAAAATATAATTTTAAGATGGCCAAAACAGAGTAGTTAGAAAAGTACATTATTATTTTATTAGCAGAATTTCCTTCTATTTTTGAATTCTATCCTAACAAAGGACAAATACATTGACTCATTTTAAAAGGTTCCCTTTAAATGTTTCAAGTTATAAAGCACTGCTGCTTTTGTAAAAGATACTATTAATTTCTTAATAAAGTGTTAAACCTGGTCCCATTATATCCAAAATGGTAAATGCTGTCTAACAAATATATGGGTGATTAAATCAGTGTCACTGTCACTTGGGTAACTGTTTAATAGAGAAACAACTCATAATATATATACCTCTACAAAACTAAAGCTGAGCAATCAATAATTTTCTCTTCCTTCGTTTACAGGTAGCTTATTCAACATTAACTAGTAAATCAAGAATGAAAGGGAGGGTTGTAAATCACAAAGAAAAGATTCATTTTATTCTTAATTCCCACTTGAATGTATGTAAAATGTTAAGTTACAGACAGTTAAGGAGAAGCTGTTGTTTTGGAATATGTAATTGCTATTTAGATGATAATGGCATGGATGTCTCAGTAGAACCATGATCCAAATTTGAATAAGGTCTTAATGAAGGAGGCTAAGAGAAGAATGACGAATGAAATACAACAGTGTCAGCAACAGACCTTAATGAAGCAAATTACTTTCAGCACCTTTGTAATTCAGGAGGAGCTGCATAAAAAAAGTGACAACTAAAGGATCAAAAGCAGGACCTTTGCAAACTAAACATGCTTACAACATGACATCACCGTCTGGGCAACAAGGCATTGTGGAAGGCAGCCTCAATGTTTGGGTTTTACAGTTCACATCACAAAATAACTACATTAAAAGATCTGGCTGGGCAAACCAGCTTCCTTAGAAAGCATCTTTACATGTCAAGTTAATGACATTTCTGAACAGAAAAAGAATTTAAATGTCCAAAGATGTCTTGGCTGATTTTTAAAAAGCACTAGATATTAACAGTAAGAATAGTTAGAAGGCAAAATTAAGCTGGATTCTGGATCATACAAAACTAAAGAGGTCTTTTTTTTAAGTTCTAAAATATCTATTTTAAAATTATTTGTTAGATTTATGAAGCATACAATGCACACTGCTTAATAAGTAATGGAATCACTTTACATATTCATATTTTTAAATCAATTTCGCTTTTGCAAAATTGCACTGAGGCAACATGAGAGCATATGGTATTCTCACTGCCAAATGGAACATACGTTTAAACATGTTTAAATGATTTACTGAAGGTAACATTGATGATGGTGCTAGAAATGAAACACAAGGCTTCTAGCTTCCAAGGAAGCCATTCAAGACAAGTAAAAGTGCCATAGCTACAAATTTAATTTGATACCCATAAGAATATTTTCTTAAGACTTCTAAGTTACAATAAAGTGATGATAAAATTCATTCCATAATAATATTGTAGGCAGGTTAACAAGCTTACTACCATAACAGATACAATTTTTGCTGCTGATACCAGTATTCACAACCACAGAAACTGATTCTTGCCTATTTATCCTAACTCCTCAAACATGTACACAAATAGTAATTCTATTATCCAAATAATGCTAGCACAATTATCTGTGTTTATAATGAGAAAACAACTCCTCAACATTAATTAATGAGGGCCCTGACACAGTCACGTTGCTGCTTCTAGGGACTGATTGAAGATGTTATAACTTCAGAAATAAGAAGGGGGGACTTCCTGGTGGTCCGGTGGTAAAGAATCCGCCTTACAATACAGGGGACGCTGGTTTGATTCCTGGTCGGGGAACGAAGATCCCACGTGCCACGGGGCAAGTAAGTTCATGTGCCACAACTACTGAGCTCACGCACCACAATGAGAGAGCCTGCGTGCTGCAAACTACAAGAGCCCACGTGCCCTGGAGCCCGCCTGCTATAACTACAGAGCCCATGTGCCCTGGAGCCTGTGCGCCACAACTAGAGAAGAGAAAACCTGCATGCCACAACTAGAGAAGCCCACGCACCACAACGAAAGATCCTGTGTGCCACAACTAAGACCTGATGCAGCCAAAAATAAATAAATAAATAAATAAATAAATAAAATAAAAAATAAATAAATCTTTAAAAAAAAAAAAGAAAGAAATAAGATGGGGACAAAACATAAACTTGGTGTTAAGAAAGATTCTCCCTCACCTCCCTGGGCCACTGTGAGGAACTTCGGCACCACTGCAAATGTCTGTATTATACTGGATTATTTTTAAAATCTAAGTTAAGTCAAGATGGTCTATCCAAAAATAACAGAAACAACAGATAGAATGTAGAACATACTGGTTAAAAGCACAGACTCGATCTAGTTTAAAATCCCAGCTCTGGCACTTATTAACTGTGCAATCTTGGACAAGTTATTCAGCTTCTCTCACAATTAAGTTTCCCCATCTGTGAGTTGGGGATAACAGTGCTAAGTTCTTGGAGCTGCTACGAGGATTAAATAAGTTAATCTTAGCTATCAACATTGATATTTGGGCTTCCTTGGTGGCGCAGTGGTTAAGACTCCATCTGCCAATGCAGGGGACATGGGTTCAAGCCCTGGTCCGGGAAGATCCCACGTGCCATGGAGCAGCTAAGCCCGTGTACCACAACTACTGAGCCTGCGCTCTAGAGCCGGTGAGTCACAGCTACTGAGCCTGTGTGCCGCAACTACTGAAGCCCACGCGCATAGACCCCGTGCTCCGCAACAAGAGAAGCCACTACAATGAGAAGCCCACACACCGCAACGAAGAGTAGCCCCCGCTCGCCACAACTAGAGAAAGCCCGCATACAGCAACAAAGACCGAACACAGCCAAAAATAAATAAATAAATTTATTTTTTTTTTTTAAATTGATATTTTTATTACTTACCAGTGTGTTTCCTTGAATGGATTACCTAAGTAATACTGTACCTCATTTTCCCCAGTTCTCAAAATTAACAGTACGTAATGTTTTTTTGTTTTTGTTTTTTATAAATTTATTTATTTTTGGCTGTGTTGGGTCTTTGTTTCTGTGCGAGGGCTTTCTCTAGTTGCGGAGAGCGGGCGCCACTCTTCATCGTGGTGCACGGGCCTCTCACTATCGCGGCCTCTCTTGTTGCGGAGCACAGGCTCCAGACGCGCAGGCTCAGTAGTTGTGGCTCACGGGCCCAGTTGCTCCACGGCATGTGGGATCTTCCCAGACCAGGGCTTGAACCCGTGTCCCCTGCATTGACAGGCGGATTCTCAGCCACTGCACCACCAGGGAAGCCCAACAGTACATAATGTTTTAAGGCATAATTTAAATGAAGCTTTGGAAAGAGCTTAAAAAGACCAAAAATATTACATATGTTGCTAGCATCATTATATTAGTTTCAAGTTTTCTTATTAGAATCACTGCTGCTATTTCCTGAACTTGTCCCTCCCTCCTCCAATCATACAGCCTCAGACCAGCAAACCCAGACTCGTGTGGTAACACTCACTGTCTCCACCTCTTCTAGGCTTTTCTCAACCCTACACCAAGTATTAATTTTCTAGACGTTTTTGATTTTTTTCTTCTCAAAAGATGATTACACATTTTGTTCTGATTCAACATAGATTTCACATATTTTCACTAACCTCTACTCTCTCTTCCCCAAATCACCCAACATACACAAATACTACTGAGCATTATCTCATTTCTTCTTAACAACAAGACTGCGAGATAACTTTGAATGGTGACTTTCATAGCTTATTCTAGGGAATAGTGATTTCATCCACATTTTTCTCCATGCAAAAATAGCAACAAAGATTTCTAATAAAGATTTCTAATAAGAGGTTACAGATCATATACACTTTTCTGTTTTTAAATAAGTTCAACAATTTCAGCCTGTATTATAATTCTTTGCCTTATAATAGAAATATTCAATTATCAAAATAATGGATTAGATAAGTATAGTACTTAGAGCCAGATGATTATATAAAATATGTATTAAGCATTTTGTGATAACACTGAATAGGAACACTGGGTTTAGGTTGCACAGTGCATGTGACCCAATTCAATTATATTTACTTAATCCTACCTAGTTATTTTATTATGATTACTCCAAGACTTGAGTGAGTACCTTCTTAGACCATTTAAAATGACTTTTCATTCATTTCATTCATTGCAGTACATGCTTCAAAACACTCTAACAGGAGTCGGGGCAAGATGGCGGAAGAGTAAGACGCAGAGATCACCTTCCTCCCCACAGATACATCTGAAATACATCCACACGTGAAACTGCTCCTATAGAACACCCACTGAATGCTGGCAGAAGACGTCAGACCTCCCAAAAGGCAAGAAACTCCCCACGTACCTGGGTAGGGCAAAAGAAAAAAGAAATAACAGAGACAAAAGAATAGGGACGGAACCTGCACCAGTGGGAGGGAGCCGTGAAGGAGGAAAGGTTTCCACACACTAGGAAGCCCCTTCGCGGGCGGAGACTGCGGGTGGCAGAGGGGGGAAGCTTCGGAGCCACGGAGGAGAGCGCAGCCACAGGGGTGCGGAGGGCAAAGCGGAGAGATTCCCGCACAGAGGATCGGTGCCGAGCAGCACTCACCAGCCCCAGAGGCTTGTCTACTCACCCGCCGGGACAGGCGGGGGCTGGGAGCTGAGGCTTGGGCTTCGGTCGGATCGCAGGGAGAGGACTGGGGTTGGCGGCGTGAACACAGCCTGAAGGGGTTAGTGCACCACAGCTAGCCGGGAGGGAGTCCGGGAAAAGGTCTGGAGCTGCCAAACAGGCAAGAGACTTTTTCTTACCTCTTTGTTTCCTGGTGTGCAAGGAGAGGGGATTAAGAGCGCCCCTTAAAAGAGCTCCAGAGATGGGCGCAAGCCGTGCCTATCAGTGCGGACCCCAGAGACGGGCATGAGACGCTAAGGCTGCTGCTGCAGCCACCAAGAAGCCTGTGTGCGAGCACACACCTCCCCCCTCCCGGGAGCCGGTGCAGCCCGCCACTGCCAGGGTCCCGTGATCCAGGGACAACGTCCCTGGGAAAAC
This sequence comes from Balaenoptera borealis, assembly GCF_965194805.1. Taxonomy (NCBI): domain Eukaryota; kingdom Metazoa; phylum Chordata; class Mammalia; order Artiodactyla; family Balaenopteridae; genus Balaenoptera; species Balaenoptera borealis. The sequence goes on from NC_138864.1 coordinate 68,277,112, forward strand.
GCACGGTGCGCCTCAGGCTGCTGCAACGTCACGCCGGCCTCTGCCGCCACAGGCTCGCCCCACATCCGTACCCTTCCCCGCTTCCACCCCACCCCCCGCCTGAGTGAGCCAGAGCTGCCAAATCAGCTGCTCCTTTAACCCCATCCTCTGTGAGCGAAGAACAGACGCCCTCAGGCGACCTACACGCAGAGGCGGGACCAAACCCGAAGCTGAACCCCAGGAGCTGTACGAACAAAGAAGAGAAAGGGAAATCTCTCCCAGCAGACTCAGAAGCAGTGGATTAAAGCTTCACAAACAACTTGATGTACCTGCATCTGCTGAATACCTGAATAGACAACGAATCATCCCAAATTGAGGAGGTGGACTTTGGGAGCAGGATATATTATTTTTGCCCCTTTTCCTCTTTTTGTGACTGTATATGTGTATGCTTCTGTGTGAGATTTTGTCAGTATAGCTTTGCTTTCACCATTTGTCCTAGGGTTCGGTCCGTCTGTTTTTTTTTACTTAAAATATATTTTTTTCTTAATAATTTTTTCTTATTTTTTATTTTGAAAAAATTTTTAAATTTTTTTCTTAATAATTTTTTTATTTTTTATTTTAAGAAATAAAAAAATTTTTTCTTAATAATTTTTTTCTTATCTTTTATTTTAAAAAATTACAAAAATTTTTTTCTTTATAAATTTTTTCTGAATAATTTTTTCTTCTTTTTTATTTTAAAAAATTAAAAAATTTATTTTAAAAAATTAAAAATTTTTTCTTAATAAACTTTTTCTTAATAATTTTTTTCTTATTTTTTATTATAATAGCTTTATTTTATTTTATCTTACTTTATTTTATTTTATTTTATCCTCCCTCTTTCTTTCTTTCTATTTTTTCTCCCTTTTATTCTGAGCCGTGTGGATGAAAGGCTCTTGGTGCTCCAGCCAGGCATCAGGGCTGTGCCTCTGAGGTGGGAGAGCCAACTTCAGGACTGGTCCACAAGAGACCTCCTAGCTCCACGTAATACCAAACGGCGAAAATCTCTCAGAGATCTCCATCACAACACCAAGACCCAGCTTCACTCAACGACCAGCAAGCTACAGTGCTGAACACCCTATGCCAAGCAACTAGCAAGACAGGAATACAGCCCCATCCATTAGCAGAGAGACTGCCTAAAATCATAATACGGCCACAGACACCCCAAAACACACCACCAGACATGGACCTGCCCACCAGAAAGACAAGATCCAGCCTCACCCACCAGAACTCAGGCACTAGTTCCCTCCACCAGGAAGCCTACACAACCCACTGAACCAACCATACCACTGGGGACAGATACCAAAAACAACGGGAACTACGAACCTGCAGCCTGTGAAAAGGAGACCCCAAACACAGTAAGATAAGCAAAATGAGAAGACGGAAAAACACACAGCAGATGAAGGAGCAAGGTAAAAACACACCAGACCTAACAAATGAAGAGGAAATAGGCAGTCTACCTGAAAAAGAATTCAAAATAATGATAGAAAAGATGATCCAAAATCTTGGAAACAGAATAGACAAAATGCAAGAAACATTTAACAAGGATGTAGAAGAACTAAATAGGAACCTAGCAACGATGAAAAACATAATAAATGAAATTAAAAATACTTTAGAAGGGATCAATAGCAGAATAACTGAGGCAGAAGAACAGATAAGTGACCTGGAAGATAAAACAGTGGAAATAACTATTGCAGAGCACAATAAAGAAAAAAGAATGAAAAGAACTGAAGCCAGTCTCAGAGACCTCTGGGACAACATTAAACGCACCAACATTCGAATAATAGGGGTCCCAGAAGAAGAAGAGAAAAAGAAAGGGACTGAGAAAATATTTGAAGAGATTATAGTTGAAAACTTCCCTAATATGGGAAAGGAAATAGTTAATCAAGTCCTGGAAGCACAGAGAGTCCCATACAGGATAAATCCAAGGAGAAACACGCCAAGACACATATTAATCAAACTATCAAAAATTAAATATAAAGAAAACATATTAAAAGCAGCAAGGGAAAAACAACAAATAACACACAAGGAAAACCCCATAAAGTTAACACCTAATCTTTCAGCAGAAACCCTGGAAGCCAGAAGGGAGTGGCAGAATATACTTAAAGTGATGAAGGAGAAAAACCTACAACCAAGATTACTCTACCCAGCAAGGATCTCATTCAGATGTGATGGAGAAATTCAAACCTTTACAGAGAAGCAAAAGCTGAGAGAGTTCAGCACCACCAAACCAGCTTTACAACAAATGCGAAAGGAACTTCTCTAGGCAAGAAACACAAGAGAAGGAAAACACCTACAATAACAAACCCAAAACATTTAGGAAAAAGGGAATAGGAACATACATATCGATAATTACCTTAAATGTAAATGGATTAAATGCTCCCACCAAAAGACACAGTCTGGCTGAATGGATACAAAAACAAGACCTGTATATATGCTGTGTACAAGAGACCCACTTCAGACCTAGGGACACATACAGACTGAAATTGAGGGGACAGAAAAAGATATTCCATGCAAATGGAAATCAAAAGAAAGCTGGAGTAGCAATTCTCATATCAGACAAAATAGACTTTAAAATAAAGACTATTACAAGAGACAAAGAAGAACACTACATAATGATCAAGGGATCGATCCAAGAGGAAGGTATAACAATTGTAAATATTTATGCACCCAACATAGGAGCACCTCAATACATAAGGCAAATACTAACAGCCATAAAAGGGGAAATCGACAGCAACACAATCATAGTAGGGAACTTTAACACCCCACTTTCACCAATGGACAGATCATCCAAAATGAAAATAAATAAGGAAACACAAGCTTTAAATGATACATTAAACAAGATGGACTTAATTGATATTTATAGGACATTCCACCCAAAAACAACAGAATACACATTTTTCTCAAGTGCTCATGGAACATTCTCCAGGATAGATCATATCTTGGGTCACAAATCAAGCCTTGGTAAATTTAAGAAAATTGAAATCGTATCAAGTATCTTTTCCGACCACAACGCTATGAGACTAGATATCAATTACAGGAAAAGATCTGTAAAAAATACAAACACATGGAGGCTACACAATACACTACTTAATAACGCAGTGATCACTGAAGAAATCAAAGGGGAAATCAGAAAATACCTAGAAACAAATGACAATGGAGAGACGACAACCCAAAAACCTATGGGATGCAGCAAAAGCAGTTCTAAGAGGGAAGTTTATAGCAATACAATCCTACCTTAAGAAACAGGAAACATCTCTAATAAACAACCTAACCTTGCACCTAAAGCAATTAGAGAAAGAAGAACAAAAAAACCCCAAAGCTAGCAGAAGGAAAGAAATCATAAAGATCAGATCAGAAATAAATGAAAAAGAAATGAAGGAAACAATAGCAAAGATCAATAAAACTAAAAGCTGGTTCTTTGAGAAGATAAACAAAATTGATAAACCATTAGCCAGACTCATCAAGAAAAAAACGGAGAAGACTCAAATCAATAGAATTAGAAATGAAAAAGGAGAAGTAACAACTGACACTGCAAAAATACAAACTATTATGAGAGATTACTACAAGCAATTCTATGCCAATAAAATGGACAACCTGGAAGAAATGGACAAATTCCTACAAACTCACAACCTGCCGAGACTGAACCAGGAAGAAATAGAAAATAGGAACAGACCAATCACAAGCACTGAAATTGAAACTGTGATTAAAAATCTTCCAACAAACAAAAGCCCAGGACCAGATGGCTTCACAGGTGAATTCTATCAAACATTTAGAGAAGAGCTAACACCTATCCTTCGCAAAGTCTTCCAAAATATTGCAGAGGGAGGAAAACTCCCCAACTCATTCTACGAGGACACCATCACCCTGATACCAAAACCAGATAAAGATGTCACAAAGAAAGAAAACTACAGGCCAATATCACTGATGAACATAGATGCAAAAATCCTCAACAAAATACTAGCAAACAGAATCCAACAGCACATTAAAAGGATCATACACCATGATCAAGTGGGGTTTATTCCAGGAATGCAAGGATTCTTCAATATACGCAAATCAATCAATGTGATACACCATATTAACAAATTGAAGGAGAAAAACCATATGATCATCTCAATAGATGCAGAGAAAGCTTTTGACAAAATTCAACACCCATTTATGATAAAAACCCTCCAGAAAGTAGGCATAGAGGGAACTTTCCTCAACATAATAAAGGCCATATATGACAAACCCACAGCCAACACTGTCCCCAGTGGTGAAAAACTGAAACCATTTCCACTAAGATCAGGAAAAAGACAAGGTTGCCCACTCTCACCACTATTATTCAACATAGTTTTGGAAGTGTTAGCCACAGCAATCAGAAAAGACAAAGAAATAAAAGGAATCCAAATCGGAAAAGAAGAAGTAAAGCTGTCACTGTTTGCAGATGACATGATACTATACATAAAGAATCCTAAAGATGCTACCAGAAAACTACTAGAGCTAATCAATGAATCTGGTAAAGTAGCAGGATACAAAGTTAATGCACAGAAATCTCTTGCATTCCTATACACTAATAATGAAAAATCTGAAAGTGAAATTAAGAAAACACTCCCGTTTACCAATTCAACAAAAAGAATAAAATATCTAGGAATAAACCTACCTAAGGAGACAAAAGACCTGTATGCAGAAAATTATAAGACACTGATGAAAGAAATTAAAGATGATACAAATAGATGGAGAGATATACCATGTTCTTGGATTGGAAGAATCAACATTGTGAAAATGACTACTACCCAAAGCAATCTACAGATTCAATGCAATCCCTATCAAACCACCACTGGCATTTTTCACAAAACTAGAACAAAAAATTTCACAATTTGTATGGAAACACAAAAGACCCCGAATAGCCAAAGCAATCTTGAGAATGAAAAATGGAGCTGGAGGAATCAGGCTCCCTGACTTCAGACTATACTACAAAGTTACAGTAATCAAGACAGTTTGGTACTGGCACAAAAACAGAAATACAGATCAATGGAACAGGATAGAAAGCCCAGAGATAAACCCACACACATATGGTCACCTTATCTTCGATAAAGGAGGCACGCATATACAGTGGAGAAAAGACAGCCTCTTCAATAAGTGGTGCTGGGAAAACTGGACAGCTACATGTAAAAGAATGAAATTAGAACACTCCCTAACACCATACACAAAAATAACCTCGAAATGGATTAAAGACCTAAATGTAAGGCCAGACACTATCAAACTCTTAGAGGAAAACATAGGCAGAACACTCTATGATATAAATCACAGCAAGATCCTTTTTGACCCACCTCCTAGAGAAATGGAAATAAAAACAAAAATAAACAAATGGGACCTAATGAAACTTAAAAGCTTTTGCACAGCAAAGGAAACCATAAACAAGACCAAAAGACAACCCTCAGAATGGGAGAAAATATTTGCAAATGAAGCAACTGACAAAGGATTAATCTCCAAGATTTATAAGATTTACATGCAGCTCAGTATCAAAAAAACAAACAACGCAATCCAAAAATGGGCAGAAGACCTAAATAGACATTTCTCCAAAGAAGATATACAGATTGCCAACAAACACATGAAAGGATGCTCAACATCATTAATCATTAGAGAAATGCAAATCAAAACTACAATGAGATATCATCTCACACCAGTCAGAATGGCCATCATCAAAAAATCTAGAAACAAGAAATGCTGGAGAGGGTGTGGAGAAAAGGGAACACTCTTGCACTGTTGGTGGGAATGTAAATTGATATAGCCACTATGGAGAACAGTATGAAGGTTCCTTAAAAAACTTAAAATAGAACTACCATATGACCCAGCAATCCCACTACTTGGCATATACCCTGAGAAAACCATAGTTCAAAAAGAGTCATGTACCAAAATGTTCATTGCAGCTCTATTTACAATAGCCAGGACATGGAAGCAACCTAAGTGTCCATCATCGGATGAATGGATAAAGAAGATGTGGCACATATATACAATGGAATATTACTCAGCCATAAAAAGAAACGAAATGGAGTTATTTGTAGTGAGGTGGATGGAGCTAGAGTCTGTCATACAGAGTGAAGTAAGTCAGAAAGAGAAAAACAATTACAGTATGCTAACACATATATATGGAATCTAAGGGAAAAAAAAAAAAAAGGTCATGAAGAACCTAGTGGCAAGATGGGAATAAAGACGCAGACCTACTAGAGAATGGACTTGAGGATATGGGGAGGGGGAAGGGTAAGATGTGACAAAGAGAGAGAGTGGCATGGACATATATACACTACCAAACGTAAAATAGCTAGCTAGTGGGAAGCAACCGCATAGCACAAGGAGATCAGCTCTGTGCTTTGTGACCACCTAGAGGTGTGGGATAGGGAGGGCGGGAGGGAGGGAGATGCAAGAGGGAAGAGATATGGGAACATATGTATATGTATAACTGATTCACTTTGTTATACAGCAGAAACTAACACACCATTGTAAAGCAATTATACTCCAATAAAGATGTTAAAAAAAAAAGACAAATGGAAATGGAAAAAAAAACACTCTAATAATGTAAGTGTTTATTATGATTAAAAACTGAAGACTCTACTTTTTATAAGCCAGTTATTTTTCCAAAACATGATCTTAATAATGACAAAAACTAAACTGTAATGCATCAGTTATGCAAACTTGATTACAATCATCTTAGAAGTTCATATGCTCATTTCCTATTCTATGAAGTTCAGTAAGAGCTGATCTAAGTTGAGATCTCTTCTCACTGTTGCATAAAAAGTTTTAAAAAACAAAAACTGGTTTACAACGTGTGAGAAAAGGAGCTCCCTTCAATTAAGAACAATAAACATGTAAGAAAGAATGTCAGCAGTCTTGTGTTATGGATGTCAAGCAGTATCCTAGTTCCTAGGGTGTCATTCCTCTCCTGTACATGTACCTACATGCTGAGTTAATCCAGAATCTCTTTCCATTCATAAAAGAGTACTGTTTAGGATCTGTCCCATCTTCCCTGCCTTTTTCATGTCTATCCAAATAAAATAAATCATTTTTTTTTTCAATTCATGACTCTTTTGTGATTAAAAACTGTAAGTTAAACATATTTTGGTACAGCAGCAATTCTCTAAGGCAGCAATTCTTAAGCTCTGTGACCCCAAGACCTCTTTATACTCTTAACAATTGAGGACCTCAAAGGGCTTTTATTTATGTCACTTATATCTCTTGAGATTTTATCATATTAGAAATCAAAACTGAGACATTTTTAATTTATTAATTCACTGAAAATTATGTTTTACATGTTAACATAAATAGCATGCTTTAATGAAAAATAGCTATATTAAAAACACAAAAATGGGGGGCTACCCTGGTGGTGCAGTGGTTGAGAATCTGCCTGCTAATGCAGGGGACACGGGTTCGAGCCCTGGTCTGGGAGGATCCCACATGCCTGGAGCAACTGGGCCCGTGAACCACAACTGCTGAGCCTGCGCGTCTGGAGCCTGTGCTCCGCAACACGAGAGGCCGCGATAGTGAGAGGCCCGCGCACCGCGATGAAGAGTGGCCCCCACTTGCCGCAGCTAGAGAAAGCCCTCGCACAGAAACGAAGACCCAACATAGCAATCAATCAATCAATCAATCAATCAATAAATCTTTAAAAAAAAACACACAAAAATGTAGTGAAAAGAGAGGCATTATCTCATATTTTTGCACATATCCTTTAATTTTTGGCTTAAGAGTGGGCAGCTGGGTTCTCCTATCTGCTTCTGCATTCAGGCTGTTATGACATGTTGTTTCAATGAAGTATATTAAAGAAAATGCAAGGCCACACATATATAGTTGGAAAAGGGAACACTTCATGGATCCCATGAAAGTATCTCTTTGAGAACTGCCGCTCTAAGGTATGTCTGTTTCATAATTAAAACACCTTACTGGCCAAAGAAACAACTAGAAGTGAAAAAACTTTTTAGGGCCTCAATCTCAGCCTCTGAACTAATGGACAAATTGTTGGCATCCCTTGGGTTGTAGGTACCTATATCTTGAGGTGGGTTATACCCAAATCAGGACCTCTAGAATTCAATACAGGTAGGAAAAGATGTTTTTTAAATTAATGGGATCTTTCTTGCCAAGTGTGTTGTTACATCCATACAATGGACAAAGGTCATTTTTCTTTTTATTTATTAAATGAAAAATTAGAGTACTAATGGTGCTTCACATTAAAAAGTTAAAAATTCTAAAGGTAAAATAAATTGGAGTGATAACTTATTATTCTAAATTTTGATAAAGGACCACTTAAACAGCAACCTTAAGCAAGAACATACAAGTTCAGTTAATTTGAGGAACTGACATGATTCTCATTGCAGAAGCCTCATTTTAACCACATTTTCAAAATTTCATCGAAAAGGGTTACAAACATGGAGTGGATTTTCATCACCATTTTAGTGGGCAACAGTAATTATTTTTGGCAAATAAACTACAGCTGTACTCAATTATATGAAGAGTCATTCAGTGAAAGTTTGGCAAGCAAGAATTTTAAAAGCAGGCAGTAAATTCAGTATAGTGCTACTAGAAGACTGGCCGATGGCATTCTCCTGAAATTCTGCTGTGGCTGGTCTTATGGCTTCAAAGAACACATAATAAATTTATATTGCAACAGGACTGAAGAATGATGTAAGTAAAAATCAAGTGCTTTTCCCCTGCAGCTAGGACAGTGAAGTTGTACAGGTGGGCATAGCAACTCTTCATCAACACACAAACTAGTTGGCTGTATCTCAGCGTTTTTTACAAGAAAGAAAAAAAGATACTCATAGTCAGATAAGGTGGATAGTCTAGTAGCTTTATTATGAATCAAATTTTATCCACGGGAACGCATTTCAGAGATTACACTAGAGATCGGTGGAAAAATAAGATTCAACTTTTTAAAAATCACTTAAAATTATTTTAAAAAATTTGTTTAATACATTAAGAAACATTTGCCTTTTATTTTCATCCTTGAGGGCTGTTTATGTGGACATGAAAAAAAAATGTTAAAAAGCATCGGGAAAAATACAGGGAATAGGAATTTAAATGAGAATAGCCATTTCAAGTATTAGAGAAAAAGAATACCCGAGTTTTAGATAAAAGCCATTTGAGTGTGGCTGAAACCTGGACCAGAATTCTATCTTACTTCATAAATAAAATATCATTTTTAAAAATAAACTCTATTAAAATATATAACATTAAAACTGTACTGAACTATTTCTATCTTTCTTTGAAAATCAGTTTGGGAAGCATAGGAACGCCAGGCCCTGAAGAAGAATATGAATTATATTACCAACTTGTGAAAGAGCTAGTTAATAGAAATTTAGAGTTTTAAAATGTGAAACAGCCTGCTATTACTATACTGATATTATCAAATGCCATATTTTTAAAGCCAAGCTATGAATAATTTATCCTATAAAATCTAGCTTTCAATCACAAAAATAATGGAAGAAGATGACTAGACATCTCTATATTAATCACGTCTCTACCTTGAGATCCCTTCCATAAAATTCAACTATATATAAATATACTTCTGTATACCTTTTCTGCCTGAATTTCAGTCCTACATTTTACAAATCATGACCTTCTCTTGTTGGAAAAATTCATAAAAGAAAATAAAAGAGGTCAAAAATAGAAAAGGGAAGTACAGCTTATAGCAAAGAAATAGCAGAAATGGTTACAGTGAAATCTGAGAAAAGATAAAGGGAGATGGCAGAAAGGAAGTACACCCAGGTATCCTCAGAGAGCAAGGGATCAGACACGTGGGTAAAAGGGTCTGTGGTGAAATAATCCTGGGAAGACCAACAACTGCAAAATCCCGGATACAATAAATGGGGGCTGATAGGCAGATGGGGAGGTAAGCACAGGTAAACACTGACACGAGTCCCCATTAATCATCCTAATCAGCCTCCTAATCACACTTCTCTAAGACCATGACCAGGCAGGACCTGGAAGGCAGAACACAAAAGTCAACTCTGAATCAGAAAAGCAGAAAGACAAGAGCATTTAAACGGAGCGGAGGCTCGGAAAACTGCTTCTTCTATAAATATTTTTATCTTCAACAAACCAACACAAATGCACAAGGATGGGATAGAGTGAGAGATCTGGGGAAGTCCTCAGCCAACAAGGAGATGGTAAACGAAATCGAGTAGTACAGTTTCCAGCATCCCTAATTTAAAATGCATAAAATGTCATGGAGATTGTAGTTAGCGTGCTTTACTCTTTTCATTTAGCAAATGCAAAAACTGTCACAGATACACCTCCAACTTAAGGCCCCCAACCTTAGTTTCCCCTTAAGGTTTTAAGTTATTGGCCACAGCTTCATCTTTACAAGCTTCAGGGCCCTGAGCCCCATAGTTAGGGAGGAACCTATATGGTTCCTTCCTTTAAAGCTGTATGTATATATTAAAAAGGTAATATAGATTCCATTCTACCTCACACATTTTTCTCTATGAGAATACAGAACATGCTTATTAAATGCCTGATACACAAGTGAAATACTAACCAAATCTCTGCAGAGATCCAAGTGTGAATTACATAATTTTTTTCTTACTATAAATTTTTGGGTTTTTGGGGGTTTGCCCCCCACCAAGGAATGAGTTACTTAATTGAGTGAGCATCTCTAAATATTTAAATGGTTTACAAGGGGGTAAAATACCACTTCATGAGAAGAAAATACTTTACTATTATGTAGAACTTTCCCTATCTTTAAATATAATTTTCTAGATGTAATCTGACTAGAAGTGAACAAAAGACTGATTTCCACTTATGTAAATCATTTTATTGGTAACTCGAAGCTCAGTTTAGAGGTTTTACCATGCAAATTCATCCACTCTCCTTCACTCAACGCAAATATTTACTGAACATCTAATATTTGTAAGGTATTATATGAGCACTAAGGTCATAGAGACTCACAGCTATGGTTCCCCAGCAATGATGGAACTGAAAAATACATCTGCCCTCGGACTCAATATAGCCTTGGGGCTAAATGTGAAAAGCCTGGAGGAAGGAAGTTGTCTTTCTGGTCCTAAACTTAGAGCTGAATCTATTTCCAAGATGACCTTACAGATGGGAACATCACATCCACGGACCACCCTAGGGATTCACAGTTTCTAAAGTGAAACTTTCCAGTGCTCCTGTTTAGTTCAGTCTGGTGCCACTATTTTTAAACAGTTTAATGATTTTCCCCTTTTTATGGAAGCAAAAATAAAACAGATCTGTCCCTCTAATTCATAAATTCTTATAAAATTCTAAGGAACTAAGGAAACTAACATTTTACCTTGAGGCCCAATTTTAAGAATGGTTAAAGCATAAACAGATTAAACTTTTAAATCATCAGCTGGAAAAAGAATCAAAAGAGACCTAAAAACTCATTCTATTACCTTTTAAAAAATCAGTCTGATAAGAAGGAAAAACACAAAACCATTCTAAGAAAAGTCTGATGTTCTCGTAATCAATGGAGTCAGTGCCCTTTAGGGTTGGGGGAACCGATATGCACAGAACTCAGCATTCCTTTGCTGCAGGAAAAATCAAGGTCTACTTTGTGGCTCCAAATCACTTTGAGATGAGTTGATTTTAAGACAAGATTCCCATTCCCCTATCATTAAATATCCAGTAAGGAAGAGGGTAGGTAATAATAGAGGGCTGGAGAAGGAAGGGTGAAAGAGGTCACTGCAAAAAAGAACTTGAGAAGCTAAAGTTGCAGTGATCACCCAGTAAAACTTGGCTACTTGATAGTCAAAAGAGTGGACTGAACTGCCCAAACAGGATCTCCAGTTATATGATACACCACAAAAAAAGAAAAATATTTAGACAGAATAAAGTCTGCAATGATTCAATCTCAAACACTTTTTAAGTCAGGTGGGTCTGGTTCACGAAGTGACTTCAAAGGAAAAGGCTAAGTTCTAAACACATTGAAAGTCGACTTACAGCCATTTCTCACTTAATCAAAACTTCTACGAATTGGGTTGAAATTGATGGCAGAGATGGAGGGGGAAATGCACTCACATAACACTTATAAAAATACACTAAAGAAGTAAGTCTCTGCAGTTACTTAAAAAATGAGAATTGTTGCAACCTTCTCACAGAAATAAATTTGACCTATCTGAATCTTTAAGTCATTAATTTCACCAAAAAAAGACCTGATAAAGCATATGTAACTCATAATAAATAAAATCCCTTCAGAAATAGAGATATCTGTTTAGTCTTCGTGCCTACCAGCATGGTGTCTAGCCCATGGGCATTCAATAAGTATTTGAGTAGGCACTCAGTAAATATTTATTGAATAAATGATTAACTTACTAGAAATCTATGAATGGTTTACAAGGATTCTATGGCTCTCCTGAAACTATACATGAAATACTGGGTCCATGGGTACATGGGCATTTTTCATCAGATTCTCATACAGTTCATATCCAAAAAAGGGTATGACTTATTTTGAGTAATGGAAAAATTATTTATCTTTCAGGCAGTCCACTGTTAATATTGCTTGTTACTGAAATTTGATAAGAACTCGACAACAAAAAGATCCAGATAACACACTTTCTGGCTAGAATCTGTAGTGCAGAAATTCTCTACTTCTAATTAAAAGAAGAATTATATGCTCTGACAGTCAAATGAGCAGAGGGTCAGACTGATAAGGAATCCACTCCAAGCAACTCCCCAAAGAAAAGGCCATTTAACAGCCCCTTATGACATGGCCTGAAGGAATACCAAAATTTTCCTCCAAAACTTCTGGTCTCACTAACTTGAGTCATTCAAGAAACCAAGGAACTCTGATTTATACTTCTCAAACTGGGAGATGAGTGTCCCCAGGAGTATTTGTGGCAAGTGAGAAGATACATGATGACAAAGGAGAAACACAGCAAATCTCCTAGCATCTAATAAACTGTTTAATGCTACACAATTTCAAAGCATTTTGTTAAAATAATTACAGCTATATTATGCACTGAGCGCAAAATTCACATGAGTTTGAGATAACATCAGTTCCGAAGGAGAAAAATTCCTTAAAGCCAAGTGCCCACCCCATAGGCTTTACGGGGGCACATATTCATGCCCCTTCATCATTGGGGTACTTCAGGAAAAAAGTATGAGTAGAACTGCCACAGAGAGAGGTCACAATAGTTTTTCAAATTGGATTCTCCATTAATGTCTAAAAAAAAATTTTTTTTTTAATCTCTAAAAGGTACCCGTAAAATATCTGTTTTAAGCAGATAACTTTAAGGAAACCCCTCAAGATGAAATGGATAAGTTATTTGCTTCATATGTCTTTTAGAGATAAGCAAGTTAAATATTGCAACTTGCCTGGAAAACTTAATGACTCTGATGTTAAAGCAATAAATATTAAGCAGTTCTATTGGACAAAAATTAGAAAGCATAAGTACTATACAGTGAGGGACATGTCCAAAAAAAAAAAAGGGACTTCCCTGGTGGTGCAGTGGTTAAGACTCTGTGCTCCCAACACAGGGGGCCCGGGTTTAATCCCTGGTCAGGGAACTAGATCCCACATGCATGCTGCAACTAAGAGTGCACATGCCACAACTGAGGAGCCTGCCTGCCACAACTAAGGAGCCCATGTGCCACAGCTAAGGAGCCCTTGAGCCGCAACTGAGGAGCCCACCTGCTGCAAATAAGGAGCCCACATGCCGCAACTAAGGAGCCAGTGAGCCGCAGCTAAGGAGCCTGCCCAGCGCAACCAAATAAATAAATAAATATTTTTTTAAAAAACCTACACAATCAGCATTGTTGTAGATGTTAATCTCGCCATAGTCCAACAAAGGGTTAGGTACACAGTTCATTTAGAAAAGGTATGTGCTCATCAGGATTTTAATGGGTGAAAAAAAGAAGAATTTTTAAAAATAAGAAGAAAAGCAAAACAATCTGACTTATCCTTGCTGAAAACTATCTGATCTACCACAGACCATTCCTACCGCCTCTGCTTGGAACACGTAACTAAGACTGAAGTTCTATAGAACTCGGAATAGGGAGAGGGTGTTTACTGAGCTTGCAAAGCTTAGGTCATAGATGGTTCCGCTTCCCATAGTCAAATGTCCAGGAAAAATCAATAAATCTGTGATGAGTCTTACGCTGTTCTTAACAGATTTCAGATGGAATGTCTGAAAAGGGCAGTCTTTAAAAAAGAAAAAAGTGGGAGCGTCTACATCTGAGTCTGGGCTGACAGGGCCCTAGCCATGGAGTTATTAAGGGTAAACCAGCTGGCAAGGATCAGTGCCCACTATTCAAAGACGACTTTGAGCAGATCTAGAGGCAGAAAATCTTTACAGAGTGTTTTATTTAGCTTGAGCTTGTGAGTCACTTGTTCTGTATGAGGCAGAGTTACTGGCAACAAATGAGGAAGAGCCTTGAGATCGATAAATTTCAAGCAGTTGACATTGGTTAATAGCTGGGGAAAAATAACGCTTCCCCATGATCAAATGGGATCTGAATTTCCATAATTTTACTTGCAAATTCATACCACAAGTTATGCTATTCCCAAATCAGGCCTCATGGCCATTTCTAGTAGCTAAACTCAAGTCTTCTAGGAAGTTTTTTCCCCTAGAAAATTAAAATTTTATACTAACACACATCTAAAAAGATTCCATGTTGTTTTTCCAAATTACCTTTATTGTGAAACCTCACAAATCAGACCTCCAAAGGTTTTTTGTTTGTTTTTGCTGTTTTTTAACCTACCTAATTATTCTTATCAATTTTGACTCAAACAGAGTGAATTTCATAAAAGCTTAAGCAGAAAACAAATCATAGTGGTAACAGTTCTATCAGAGGCACATGGAGATACAGTAGGGTTTAAAAGAACCTCATATACCTAAAGGTTGATGACCCATCTCACTCCTTCATACTCTTCCCTTACTAAATCCAACTTTGAGTACATAAAGTGTAAAGTGAATAATGCTGCTTAATTTATAGACAACATTTATGATGTGAGAAGACAGATGTGGAAAAAATAAAGAACCTAAAGGATACTTGACTGATAATTCCAAACATACACAGATATAAAAGATGCTGGGTCTACTTAGAAGGAGAGTGGAAGGTCCTTGCTGAGGGGCACATGCCCAGAAGCAAGGCTTCTTTATTCAGGGCCATGGAGCAAGGGGTCAGATTCTGTCCGTAAAAATTCTACTGCCAGAAATTCAATGGTACAGCCGCTAATGCCAAAGAACATGAAAAGCCTGAGTGTTCTTGCTCTGAGACTAAACATTTAGGAAGTTCTATGCCTAAAAGTAACAAGGAAGGAGCATGCTTGAGAAGCATGTAACCAAGATTAAATGGACAGAATCAGAGTAAAAATCCATTTACTAGGTCTAGAAAAAGATGAAGGGGCAAAAGTGAGCAGATTTTTTTCTCCCTCCACATCCTTTCTTATCTACTAGAACATAACCATTCTTTGTTATAAATCAAATCCTAAAGTTGGTGAGGCTTGAAAATTTTGCCTGAGATAAACTGTGGTGAAGAAAATGCTGAAGGCAAGTAAACAAACTATTGTATGCTTACCAGGTGGGGACCAATGGGGATTTCTCTACTTGGAAAATATGCTTAAATCCTTCTTCAGAATGTTCAACTATGACTCAGAGATAAACTTCCAACTACTTAATAGTGCTCCTCCATAGGTATGGAAAAAAATCAAAAAGATTTTTTTTAAATGAAAGTTTCTTGTACATTTGCTACAACTGCCTAATGACTCAATTGAAATAAAAATCCAGTTGCTTTCAGGCAACAAACCATTAACAGACATTTCAAATTGCCTAACAATAATGCCAATTTAAAAAATGAGACCATATTCCTCAGAGAGAAAGACCTTTTTAACGATGGCCATGTAAAAATAACATGTGATTTTAACTTTATTAACTAAACAATCAATACAACAATCCACTGTAAAGGAAAAATTATTATATATATTCACAGTATGATTAGAGTTTTATTTCAAATTTCAGAGATACATCGGGCAAAATAATTTACGAAGAGGAATATAAAACTTCACATTAATATTATTAAAATTTCCGAGAAGTACAGAAAACTAAAAATGGAATTACCATATGATCCAGCAATCCCACTCCTGGGCATATAATCAGACAAAACTCTAATTCAAAAAGACACAAGCACCCCAATGTTCATAGCAACACTATGTACAACAGCCAAGACATGGAAGCAACCAAAATGTCCATCGACAGATGAATGGATAAAGAACATGTGGAGAGGAGCTTCAAGATGGCGGAAAAGTAAGACGTGGAGATCACCTTCCTCCCCACAAATACATCTACATGTGGAACAACTCCTACAGAACACCTACTGAATGCTGGCAGAAGACCTCAGACCTCCCAAAAGGCAAGAAACTCCCCCACGTACCTGGGTAGGGCAAAAGAAAAAAGAAAATACGGAGACAAAAGAATAGGGACGGGACCTGCACCAGTGGGAGGGAGCTGTGAAGGAGGAAAGGTTTCCACACACTACGAAGCCCCTGCACGGGCGGAGACTGCGAGTGGCTGAGGGGGGAGCTTCGGAGACATGGAGTAGAGCGCAGCAACAGGGGTGCGGAGGGCAAAGTGGAGAGATTCCCGCACAGAGGAACGGTGCTGACCAGCACTCACCAGCCCGAGAGGCTTGTCTGCTCACCCGCCGGGGCGGGCGGGGGCTGGGAGCTGAGGCTCGGGCTTTGGAGGTCAGATCCCAGGGAGAGGACTGGGGTTGGCGGCGTGAACACAGCCTGAATGGGGCGAGTGCACCACAGCTAGCCGGGAGGGAGTCCGGGAAAAGGTCTGGAACTGCCGAAGAGGCAAGAGACTTTTTCTTGCCTCTTTGTTTCCTGGTGCGCAAGGAGAAGGGATTAACAGCGCCCCTTAAAGGAGCTCCAGAGACAGGCGCAAGCCGTGGCTATCAGTGCAGACCCCGGAGACAGGCATGAGACGCTAAGGCTGCTACTGCAGCCACCAAGAAGCCTGTGTGCAAGCACAGGTCACTATCCACACCTCCCCTCCCGGGAGCCTGTGCAGCCCGCCACTGCCAGGCTCCCGTGATCCAGGGACAAATTCCCCGGGAGAGCACACGGCGTGCCTCAGGCAGGTGCAACATCACGCTGGCCTCTGCCGCCACAGGCTCATCCCGCATTCCGTACCCCTCCCACCACCTGGCCTGAGTGAGCCAGAGCCCCCAAAGAACCTGCTCCTTTAACCCCGTCCTGTCTGAGTGGGAACAGACGCCCTCAGGCAACCTACACGCAGAGGCGGGGCCAAATCCAAAGCTGAACCCCAGGAGTTGTGCGAACAAAGAAGAGAAAGGGAAATCTCTCCCAGCAGCCTCAGGAGCAGGGGATTAAATCTCTACAATCAACTTGATGTACCCTGCATCTGTGGAATACCTGAATAGACAACGAATCATCCCAAATTGAAGAGGTGAACTTCGGAAGCAAAGATATATATTTTTTTTCCCCTTTTTCTCTTTTTGTGAGTGTGTATGTGATGCTTCTGTGTGAGATTCTGTCTGTATACCTTTGCTTTTACCATTTGTCCTAGGGTTCTGTCTGTCCATTTTTTTTTGTTTGTTTTTGTTTTTTTTTAGTATAGTTTTTAGCGCTTGTTATCACTGGTGGATTTGATTTTTGGTTTGGTTGCTCTCTTCTTTCTTTCTTTCTTTTTTTTTTTTATTACTTAAAAAAATTTTTTTAATAATTATTTTTTATTTTTTATTTCAATAACTTTATTTTATTTTATCTTCTTCTTTCTTTCTTTTTTTTCTCCCTTTTATTCTGAGCCATGTGGATGACAGGCTCTTGGTGCTCCACCAAGACATCAGGGCTGTGCCTCTGAGGTGGGACGGCCAAGTTCAGGACATTGGTCCGCAAGCGACCTCCCAGCTCCACGTAATATCAACCGGCAAAAATCTCCCAGAGATCTCCATCTCAACACCAAGACCCAGCTCCACTCAACGACCAGCAAGCTACAGTGCTGAACACCCTATGCCAGACAACTAGCAAGACAGGAACACAACCCCACCCACTAGCAGAGAGGCTGCCTAAAATCATAATATGGCCACAGACACCCCAAAACACACCACCAGACGTGGACCTGCCCACCAGAAAGACAAGATCCAGCCTCATCCATCAGAACACAGGCACTAGTCCCCTCCACCAGGAAACCTACACAACCCACTGAAACAACCTTAGCCACTGGGGACAGACACCAAAAACAACGGCAACTACGAACCTGCAGCTTGCGAAAAGGAGACCCGAAACACAGTAAGTTAAGCAAAATGAGAAAACAGAGAAGCAAACAGCAGATGAAGGAGCAAGATACAAACCCACCAGACCTAACAAATGAAGAGGAAATAGGCAGTCTACCTGAAAAAGAATTCACAATAATGAGAGTAAAGATGATCCAAAAACTTGGAAATAGAATGGAGAAAATAAAAGAAACGCTTAACAAGGACCTAGAAGAACTAAATAGCAAACAAACAGTGATGAACAACACAATAAGTGAAATTATAATTCTCTAGAAGGGATCAATAGCAGAATAACTGAGGCAGAAGAATGGATAAGTGACCTGGAAGATAACATAATGGAAATAACTACTGCAGAGCAGAATAAACAAAAAGAATGAAAAGAATTGAGGACAGTCTCAGAGACCTCTGGGACAACATTAGACGCACCAACATTCGAATTATATGGGTCCCAGAAGAAAAAAAGAAAAAGAAAGGGACTGAGAAAATATTTGAAGAGATTATAGTTGAAAACTTCCCTAACATGGGAAAGGAAATAGTTAATGAAGTACAGGAAGCACAGAGAATCCCATACAGGATAAATCCAAGGAGAAACATGCCAAGACACATATTAATCAAACTATCAAAAATTAAATACAAAGAAAAAATATTAAAAGCAGCAAGGGAAAAACAACAAATAACACACAAGGGAATCCCCATAAGGTTAACAGCTGATCTTTCAGCAGAAACTCTGCAAGCCAGAAGGGAGTGGCAGGACATATTTAAAGTGATGAAGGGGAAAAACCTACAACCAAGATTACTCTACCCAGCAAGGATCTCATTCAGATTTCATGGACAAATTAAAACCTTTACAGACAAGCAAAAGCTAACAGAATTCAGCACCACCAAACCAGCTTTACAACAAATGCAAAAGGAACTTCTCTAGGCAGGAAACACAAGAGAAGGAAAAGAGCTACAATAAGAAACCCAAAACAATTAAGAATATGGTAATAGGAACATACATATCGATAATTACCTTAAATGTAAATGGATTAAATGCTCCCACCAAAAGACACAGACTGGCTGAATGGATACAAAAACAAGACCCGTATATATGCTGTCTACATGACATCCACTTCAGACCTAGGGACACACACAGACTGAAAGTGAGGGGATGGAAAAAGATATTCCATGCACATGGAAATCAAAAGAAAGCTGGAGTAACAATTCTCATATCAGACAAAATAGACTTTAAAACAAAGACTATTACAAGAGACAAAGAAGGACACTACATAATGATCAAGGGATCAATCCAAGAAGAAGATATAACGATTATAAATATTTAGGCACCCAACATAGGAGCACCTCAATACATAAGGCAAATAGTAACAGCCATAAAAGGGGAAATCGACAGTAACACAATCATAGTAGGGGACTATAACACCCCACTTTCACCGATGGACAGATCATCCAAAATGAGAGTAAATAAGGAAACACAAGCTTTAAATGATACATTAAACAAGACGGACTTAATTGATGTTTATAGGACATTCCACCCAAAAACAACAGAATACACTGTCTTCTCAAGTGCTCATGGAACATTCTCCAGGATAGATCATATCTTGGGTCACAAATCAAGCCTTGGTAAATTTAAGAAAATTGAAATCGTATCAAGTATCTTTTCCGACCACAACGCTATGAGACTAGATATCAATTACAGGAAAAGATCTGTAAAAATTACAAACACATGGAGGCTAAACAATACACTACTTAAAAACCAAGAGATCACTGAAGAAATCAAAGAGGAAATCAAAAAATACCGAGAAACAAATGACAATGAAAACACGATGACCCAAAACCTATGGGATGCAGCAAAAGCAGTTCTAAGAGCGAAGTTTATAGCAATACAATCCTACCTTAAGAAACAGGAAGCATCTCAAACAACCTAGCCTTACACCTAAAGCAATTAGAGAAAGAAGAACAAAAACACCCCAAAGTTAGCAGAAGGAAAGAAATCATAAAGATCAGATCAGAAATAAATGAAAAAGAAATGAAGGAACGATAGCAAAGATCAATGAAACTAAAAGCTGGTTCTTTGAGAAGATAAACAAAATTGATAAACCATTAGCCAGACTCATCAAGAAAAAAAGGGAAAGGACTCCAATCAATAGAATTAGAAATGAAAAAGAAGTAAAAACTGACACTGCAGAAATACAAAGGATCATGAGAGATTATTACAAGCAACTCTATGCCAATAAAATGGACAACCTGGAAGAAATGGACAAATTCTTAGAAATGCACAACCTTCTGAGACTGAACCAGGAAGAAATAGAAAATATGAACAGACCAATCACAAGCACTGAAATTGAAACTGTGATTAAAAACCTTCCAACAAACAAAAGCCCAGGACCAGATGGCTTCACAGGTGAATTCTATCAAACATTTAGAGAAGAGCTAACACCTATCCTTCTCAAAGTCTTCCAAAATATAGCAGAGGGAGGAACACTCCCCAACTCATTCTACGAGGCCACCATCACCCTGATACCAAAACCAGACAAAGATGTCACAAAGAAAGAAAACTACAGGCCAATATCACTGATGAACATAGATGCAAAAATACTAGCAAACAGAATCCAACAGCTCATGAAGAGGATCATACACCATTATCAAGTGGGGTTTATTCCAGGAATGCAAGGATTCTTCAGTATATGCAAATCAATCAATGTGATACACCATATTAACAAATTGAAGGAGAAAAACCATATGATCATCTCAATCGATGCAGAGAAAGCTTTTGACAAAATTCAACACCCATTTATGATAAAAACTCTCCAGAAAGTAGGCAGAGAGGGAACTTACCTCAACATAATAAAGGCCATATATGACAAACCCACAGCCAACATTGTCCTCAAAGGTGAAAAACTGAAACCATTTCCACTAAGATCAGGAACAAGACAAGGTTGTCCACTCTCACTACTATTATTCAACATAGTTTTGGAAGTTTCAGCCACAGCAATCAGAGAAGAAAAAGAAATAAAAGGAATCCAAATCGGAAAAGAAGAAGTAAAGCTGTCACTGTTTGCAGATGACATGATACTATATATAGAGAATCCTAAAGATGCTACCAGAAAACTACTAGAGCTAATGAATGAATTTGGTAAAGTAGCAGGATACAAAATTAATGTATAGAAATCTCTTGCATTCTTACACACTTATCATGAAAAATCTGAAAGTGAAATTAAGAAAACACTCCCATTTACCATTGCAACAAACAGAATAAAATACCTAGGAATAAACCTACCTAAGGAGACAAAAGACCTGTATGCAGAAAATTATAAGACACTGATGAAAGGAATTAAAGATGATAGAAATAGATGGAGAGATATACCATGTTCTTGGATTGGAAGAATCAACATTGTGAAAATGACTCTACTACCCAAACCAATCTACAGATTCAATGCAATCCCTATCAAACTACCACTGGCATTTTTCACAGAACTAGAACAAAAATTTCACAATTTGTATGGAAACACAAAAGACCCCGAATAGCCAAAGCAATCTTGAGAAAGAAAAATGGAGCTGGAGGAATCAGGCTCCCAGACTTCAGACTATACTACAACGCTACAGTAATCAAGACAGCATGGTACTGGCACAAAAACAGAAATACAGATCAATGGAACAGGATAGAAAGCCCAGAGATAAACCCACGCACATATGGTCACCTTATCTTTTGATAAAGGAGACAAGCATATACAGTGGAGAAAAGACAGCCTCTTCAATAAGTGGCGCTGGGAAAACTGGACAGCTACATGTAAAAGAATGTCATTAGAACCCTCCCTAACACCATACACAAAAATAAACTCAAAATGGATTAAAGACCTAAGTGTAAGGCCAGACACTACCAAACTCTTAGAGGAAAACATAGGCAGAACACTCTATGACATAAATCACAGCAAGCTCCTTTTTGACCCAGCTCCTAGAGAAATGGAAATAAAAACAAAAATAAACAAATGGGACCTAATGAAACTTAAAAGCTTTTGCACAGCAGAGGAAACCATAAATAAGACAAAAAGACAACCCTCAGCATGGGAGAAAATATTTGCAAATGAAGCAACTGACAAAGGATTAATCTCCAAAATTTACAAGCAGCTCATGCAGCTCAATATCAAAAAAACAAACTACCCAATCCAAAAATGGGCAGAAGACCTAAATAGACATTTCTCCAAAGAAGATATACATATTGCCAACAAACACATGAAAGGATGCTCAACCTCATTAATCATTAGAGAAATGCAAATCAAAACTACAATGAGATATCATGTCACACCGGTCAGAATGGCCATCATCAAAAAATCTACAAACAATAAATGCTGGAGAGGGTGTGGAGAAAAGGGAACCCTCTTGCACTGTTGGTGGGAATGTAAATTGATACAGCCACTATGGAGAACAGTATGGAGGTTCCTTATAAAACTAAAAATAGAACTACCATATGACCCAGCAATCCCATTACTGGGCATATTACCTGAGAAAACCATAGTTCAACAACAGTCATGTACCACAATGTTCACTACAGTTCTATTTACAATAGCCAGGACATGGATGCAACCTAACTGTCTGTCAACAGATGAACGGATAAAGAAGATGTGGCACATATATACAATGGAATATTACTCAGCCATGAAAAGAAAGGAAATTGAGTTATTTGTAGTGAGGTGGATGGACCTAGAGTCTGTCATACAGAGTGAAGTAAGTCAGAAAGAGAAAAACAAATACCGTATACTAACACATATATATGGAATCTAAGAAAAAAAGCTCATGAAGAACTTACGGCCAAGGCAAGAATAAAGACACAGACCTACTAGAGAATGGACTTGAGGATACGGGGAGGGGGAAGGGTGAGCTGGGACAAAGTGAGAGAGTGGCATGGACATATATACACTATCAAATGTAAAATAGCTAGCTAGTGGGAAGCAGCCACATAGCACAGGGAGATCAGCTCGGTGCTTTGTGACCACCTAGAGGGGTGGGATAGGGAGGGTGGGAGGAAGGGAGGGAGGGAGACACAAGAGGGAAGCGATATGGGGATATATGTATATGTATCAGTGATTCACTTTGTTATAAAGCAGAAACTAACACACCATTGTAAAGCAATTATAGTCCAATAAAGATGTTAAAAAAAAAAAGCTGTGATACTTATATACAATGGAATATTACTCAGCCATGAAAAGGAATGAAATAATGTCATTTTCAGCAAGATGGATGTAACTAGAGATTATCATAAGTGAAGTAAGCCAGAGAAAGACAAACATCATATGATATCACATTTGTGGAACCTAAAATATGATACAAATGAACCTATCTACGAAATAGAAACAACTCATGGACATAGAGAACAGACCCATGTTGCCAGGGGGAAGGGGGCTGGGGGAGGGATGGAGTAGGAGTTTGGGGTTAGTAGATGCAAAATATTACTTATAGAATGGATAAACAACAAGGTCCTACTGTATAGCACAGGGAACTATATTCAATACCCTGTGATAAACCATAATGGAAAAGAATATTTTAAAAAAGAATGTATATATATGTATAACTGAATCACTTTGTTGTACAGCAGAAATTAACACAGCATTGTAAATCAACTATACCTCAATTTAAAAAAATTTGCCAAGGAGTAGACTATACAAAATTAAACAGGGTACAAGTTTGTGCAATCCACTAAAAATTACATGGTTTCCATAAGTGATTTTTAAAATACAGTGAAATTTCACCTTAAAATTGACCTTAATGTTTAAAGGATGCCTCCTGATACACTGGAAATTCTGGTTTCATAAAGGTATTTAGGGAATAAAAGAATTATCAACATCCAGGAAAACAGGAGAGAGAAACTCAAATAACAAGTTGGTGAATGCCTTTTCCCAATACATTTTTTCCTCTAAGAAATGCTATAAATTATTAAGTTACTGCAAAATGAATGAAAAGTTTAAGATGATACTATACTCTGGCCTTAAATCTACTAAAATAATATTTATAATTATTAATATAAATATTTTAGGAGAAACTAACAGTAATTATATTTACTCGATCAGTGTTTGGTGAATTGGAAACAAGAAGCACAGTGAAATTTCAGTAGTAAGAGTAAAATGCACTTCTGCTTTTCGGAGAACTTCAGTTTTCATGAGAGAATCAAGAATTCAGGGACATACATCTTTGAGGCTCTTTTTGACTTTGGGGTTATACAAGTAATATATATTCATTGCAGTAAATGTAGGTAATCAAATTAGGCAAATATAAGTAGTCAAAATGAAGAAAAAATTAAATCACCTGTAATCATAAGGTCCATAGGTAAATAAATGTTTCTCCTTTCAAAGGTTTTTTAAGCATATAAAATATATATATAACAAAAAGGTTTATGCTAAACATGCCACCTTACAAACTGCATTTGTTTACATTTTGATGATAAATTACGAAAAGTGGAATTTCTAAGGCAAAGGGGCTCTACTTCTTTAAAGCTTCTGACATATATTGCCCATCTGTCTTCCAGAAAAATTGTGCAAATATAAATTCCCACCAGCTGGAGGCAGGCTGGTACACACAGCACTCAATACATTTGCATGTTTTTCCTAGGCTTTCACCCAGTGTAACTCTTCTCAGTTGGAATGTATTTTTCCTCCTATTGCTACCTCTTGGTCCTTAGGAGTACATTATAAAAAATAAGATTTTCAACATCATTTCTACCAGCACCAATTTTATCTCGATTCCTGCCTACATTGTTTTACTGGTGGAAACTATACCTCCCAGTTGCCCTCCATCACCACAGGGCCTCCTCTACTTGCTGACCAGCTGTTTGCCGGAATGAAGAAAGATAGTGATATGTGTGAGGAAGTGCAGAAATAAGGAACAAAGTCCTCGGCTTCCTTCACAGAACAGAATCCTAGGGATAGAGTGGGATAACTGCCAAGTTCTATGTTCTTAAGATGTAGGTCTCAACATACTGTACCATGTGCAGAAGATTAGCTAGTTTTTTCTCAGTCTCACTGCATCCCAGATTCTGGCATTAAGCTGTTTGTCACCCTTACATTTTGGTATGGTTATAAATTTTTCCTTCTGTTTTCAGGACTATTTTAATAAAAGATTACTCAGGGCTAAATTGGGGCTATTAGCCACAAAAAATTTCAACTAAAAAAAATCTTCAGACTGACTTTTGGTTGGCAGCTGGTGGACAGATTTCTTGCCCTCCTGAAAAAGAACTCAATGTATCAGAAAGCACTACAGTACTATCAATTTATTCCAACAGAGATTAGAATAAATTGAGGGATGTGTCAGTCTCCTTAAATACATAGAACCCAAAAGGTATCACTAAAATGTTAAGCTATTAAAAACAAAACAAACCAAAACTTTAGAGATAAAAATCTAATTGACTCTCTCATTCACCACATGTGGAATCTGTGCCCTAGTAAAGCGATTTGAACTGCATAAGCTGAGAAAGAAAATCAGCATCAGAGTTATGTTCTCCTTCAAAATGTAATCTCTTCTCACAGTGAAGGTCATGAAGTGCCTGGTAGTCAAAATGCTGTTTGCAGAACATGATGAAACACTGGTATTTCAAATTCTACCACACAAACTATAATTTTAGACAAAATTTTATTCTTAGTTATTCTAAGTTTAAATTGCCATTAATGTTCAATTTATTTTATTTTAGGCTATAAAAAATAATATAAAACCATGACTATGACTACAAATGTTCAAAGAACAAAACAGCTATAGAAGTAAATATGATTGTCTGTTGGCGAGTTATTCCTTAAATAATCCCTTTGCTCCTTATTCATACAAGTTATCTGCCTAATACCTGCTTTTAAACTTAATATTGGCTCTCTCTCCAATTTAAGAAAAATTTCAGAATGAAAAACCTAAAATTCCATCAGCTTCTTTTTTCCGAATAACTGTGAAAAGACCACCATTATCCAGTTTTGGTGGTGTAACACCTCTGCCCAGTTCCAGGAAGGTTCACGAGGAACACAACTTGAGAAATACAGGTTTGTACCACGCTGAGCTCCCACATGCTTCAAAGGTCCTGTAACCTTGGAGACCTAAAAGGAGCTGCACTCCTTTAGGGAATGAAAAATGTTTAAGTATATCTGAACTGAGAATATTAAAATATATTTGGATACATTAGCATATTTTCATAACAGGTAGAAATCATAATTGAATTTTTGTGGTGGTAAATTTAACCCAACTTTAGTAATAAAAAGATGCCCACAGGCTAGAAAGGCTTTTGTATCTCACTGTGAAGGGAATGCTTTTACTATAATTGGTTCATATCATAATTTGGTATTTTATATAAGGCAGATTCTATACTCTATTTACCTTCCTTTCTTTCCTTAAGCAAAAGAATATACATACTTTAAGGTATTCTGAATATACAACTTCCAATTATAAATATTTACATATGAGGCTATTTAGAATTAACCCTAAGATCTCCTTCCAGCCCTAAAACTTATATGCTGCCTCACTCTCACACTTTAATAGCAGAATGTTATAAATTATAAATCATAGCGCAATTTATAATTTTAAAATGTAAACATTTAAAAAATAAGATTAATGAAATTTTTACCATTGCCTTTAAAAACTCTGGTTTAAAAACTGATGTATTGAGTATAATTAATGTGCAATTCAAGTAAAAATATAATAGGTATTGGTTTTAAACTTTAAAAAATGACTTTAGAACTATTTGGGATGATAAAAGGAAACAGACATTTTAATTTTTCTCCCAATTTTCCATGTTTAAAAAAAGGATTATGATTTCACTTATTGCCTTCAGCATTTTTGAAAATGGTACATTTCTAAATCTGTAACACATAAAGATATATGAGTCATATACGTGAGTTGCTGTAAGTCTGTATTATAATAAGTTTAAGACCATATTCTCATTAGCAGGACTGCTGACAATAAAATACCTGGTTCATATTAGAAAGGAACTGCCTACGTAATGTCAGTAACCCATTCCTGAAAACAGGATATGTAGGAAAATGTACCAGGGAGCCTATTCCTCATTACTTCAGAGAGGACAAATTACAATGTGCGACACATCAATCTAAACCTACCAACCAATTTCTTAAAGTATAACAAAAACACAATAAAATGCCTATGTATTGATATAAGCAGCAAATAAAAGATGTTACTATGTTAAACTCCTTTCCTGATCACCAAACAATTAATACAGTTGTTCACCAGTTGCTTTGTAGCGGAAGCCTGGCCTCCCTTGGCACCAGCAATATCCAAGATGCACATCCTTCTGCTGCCACTAGGCGGGCCTTTCGAAATGTTTACATATGACTCTGGCAATCTAGTCATTTCATTTGAAATGTTGCTCAAGATTATTTTCACACACTGTTTTGTTAAAAACAGTTGAGTTTTGAAAGACATAAATATAAACTTTGCCTATCTATACATCAACTGAAGAACTTGATTGAGATATATATATATATAATGAAGTCTGGACAATACACACTAAGAGGGGCTCTACCAAAACAGATCATCCAGGAGGATGTAGCATTACAAGCACCCTTGTCAAACAGCAGTCCAGACATTTTCAGCTGCAAGTAATAGAAGTCTATCTAAAAGTGGCTTAAACTTTAACCAAGGAACTTATTGTCTCACCTAACGAGACGCCCAGAGGTCAACAGTTCCCAGGTTAGTAAATCTATCAGTTCAGCAGTGTCGTCATGGGCCACGCTGCTTCCTCATTTTATTCTGCCATCTTCAATATGTTCCCTCTGTCTTAGGTTACCTCCCCTCAGCAAAGACAGCAACAATGGATGTAACCTCATCAGGCATTTCATCCAGATAAAATAGCTGCCAGGGAAGGGGTGGCTGTCTCTGCAGTATCTGCCTATGAGCCCTTCATGTCCCATTAGTCAGAACTGTCACAGGTGCCCATTCTGAAACTAACTGCTGGCAAGGTGGACTGGGCCACCCTGACTGGTTGAGACAAATCAGAACTGCCCTCCCACGGCTAGGAGGAAAGCCAGTATCTCTTGAATCATGTGATCATGCAGCAGAAGGTGAATACTTTGAAGTGTGGAAGGAGAGGGAATGGACTTGGGGTAGGCAAATCTGCTCCGAATGCTTAATTCAGTTTGCATTAATATAATAACTAAAATTTGTATAATTTAAGTCCAGGTGATGGGTGACATAAGTTAGACACAGATTTATTTTCACTGGAAAAACACCTTAACAGGAGACATTACCAAGCTTTCTAACCAAATAGTAAATGATTTAGAAGTCATTCCAAAACCTGTTAAAAATCAGTGGATGGAGGATATACTTTATGGAAGTCCTTGTGCTGATTATTATGTAAGATACACAGCAGACGAGCGATACGTTAGGTTACCATCCAAGTGGCAAAACATTTTTAAAAAGTTTAAATAACATTACAAAACAATAATCTAGCAGCTGCTAAAATGTACTATGTGATTAAGAAGCAAATAACTGATAGGAGAAAATGTACACTGTGAGATCAAAGACAGAGCTATCTAGAAACTGTAGAGAGTGAAAGACAAAATTTCATGTGGGATCTGACTGCAAGAGGGTATGGACAAAGTGAAGCAGGCCGGGCGCTCTGCAGACAGGAAACACTGGGCCCTGGGCATGGGAGCAGAAAAATATCCTGGTAGGAACAGTGAGAGGTCCATGCAGAGGCAAACCAAGAGCAAACCATCATTACTAATCACTGATCACATGTTTAATATAACAAGTAAAAAGGTGCCCCAACCACAGTTTGGGATCTATACATATCCATTAGCATCTGCCTATTTTTCAGTTTTTTAAATGAAAAAACGAATTGCAGCACCATGTCCTGAATGCATCACTGGAAAAGTATGCAAGTATACTCACCAGGTTGATACCGTAAGACAGAGAAACAATGTCAAACTAATGAACTGTCTGGGACCATCATGGTACAAGTCATTCTATCAAATATCTTAAGTGTTTGATGTTATTGTTTTGTACTGTTACTTCACTTCTATTTTTGTATCTCTTGTGATGTAGACTGTAACCTCCTTACAGACGTCACTCATCTGCTGTGTATCTTACCTAGTGGTAATTATTCCCTAATTTTTATTTAGCTGCTCAAAAGTCATTCTATTTTCTGAAGCCAAACTAGTAAAAGTGGCCAATGGTGTGTAACCTGCCTCTGACAATGACTATGCTATCTCTGACATTAAAATAAAAATACCCTTCAATACCATAGCCCAAGTGGCTAGTAAACATCAGTATACATAGCAACATCTAGAAAAGTGGTTATTTAACCTTTTTAGGGTCACAGATCTTTGAGAATCTGATGAAATTCAGAGACCCTTCTCACCCAAAAATGCAAATACAATATTTTGCCTATAATTTCGGGAGGCTTATAGATCACTCCACTCAGGCTCTCAAATTCATCATGGCTAAGAACCCCTAACATAGTGATAGCAACTGGGACGATCACTGGTTTTCACAGTTATCAATTCCTTTAAGTAAGCAACCCATCAACAAATTACTTTAAGGGTTACAGTTTTCCTTTGGTGCTGCCAAGCATATTTTCAGCTTGTGCATCAGGAAATAATAGATGCCAGAAATAAAAATAAGTCATTCCCTAAGTTTAGAGCTGAGCTATTTGACTTAGAATACTGAAAAATCTCAGAACAGTGACATCTTTAAGTCATTAATACTATGACATAAGGCTTCAGTACAGTATACTTAATACATTTCATTAAAAATATCACACACACACATACATACACACACATGTATAGCCATAAAAGTATACACCATTTTTGATGGAAATACCAATTGTAGGGAATGAATCAGTTTCTAACTTAACTGATAACTAGAGTGTAGCAGCAATTCTCAATTCTTTAATAACGTTCCACTAGTTAATGCACACTTTAAACATTTCAGCTTTTAGTGGATATGAATGAACTTTCTGGTGCACTCATTGCAGAAGCACTCAGTGGCCTTCCAGTGGGAGTGGAGGAAAGACCTATACTGGGCACTCGTAGGGAACTTACCATTCCCTTGCCTACAACATAAATTAAGGATCACAACATTCTCTCCAGCTAAACCTAGAGGCTGGCTCAGAATCATTTGCCCAAGCATTTCACTGAGCTGATTAGAATTAGCAAGTGAATTAAAACTTCTTAGTACTCACTTCTGTCTATGAAGAAGTCTGTGTAAAGTTCCCTCTCATTCTTCTTCTTTAAAATGTAATGAGGAATCCATAATGCTATTAACTTTCTATATGTAAGGAAAATGAGGCTGAAATGGTAAGTAGCCTGCTTGATCACACAGCAAGAAAATGATGGAACTTAGAATCCAAATATTATGATTTCCAGTTCAGCATGTACATTAGTTAGGGTTTGGTTCATCCGCAAATGACAAAATATCAGTAGAGCAGTGGCTCCCACAGAACAGAAGTTTGCTCCTGTCTCACATAAGGGAGTTCTCACACCACAGGGCTGTTGTGGCAACTCCACAGTCTTTAAGGACCCAGGCTCTTCCCAGCTTATTCTTCAGTTACCCTCACAATGCAGTCTAGGCCTCATGGTCCAAGATGGAGGCTAGTCCGCTACCAAATCATCACATCCACACTCCAGGGTGAGCAAAGTTAGCGGCAGGGGAGAGATGGAAGGTACATACCAGCTGTGTTTTTAAAAGGTTTCCTAAAACCTGCAATACAATGTTTCTTCTTATATCACACTGGCCAGAAACTTCATCAAAATTCCACGTCTAACTGCGAAATGGCCACATGGCAAGATAAAAATGCTATTAACTAAGAAAGAAAGATAAACACATATTGAAGGACAACTAGTAGTTTCTGCCCCTATATCATGTTGAAACTAAAAGGTGGAAAAGGTGAAACTTGAGGTGTCTGACAGAACGACTTGCAGCACGATGGCCCCATACAGTTCAACTGTGTGTTGTTTCTCTGTCATAGGCACACCTTTTCAGTAATACATTCAGGAGATGATCACTGTTTTCATTAACAAATAATTCTCAACTGGATGAAATTGTTAAATTATCTCCATTTTTTTCAATTAATAAATTTCCAATAAAATAAAAACCAAAACACTACTTCACTGTTTTGAAATGGTCAGATATCTGATAGGTCATTACTGCCAATAGGATAAAATTCGAATATCTCGGAATGGCACACAGGCCCACTGAAAATCACCGTTCTACACTCGTTCCTCATCAGTGGCCCTGACATATCCTCTCTCTCCTAAAGAACTGTTTACTGGCCATGAATATGTCCCAGATTCCTCTGAATCTACATACTTTACACAGTCTGTCCCCCACTGCCTGAAAATGTTTTGTTCCCCTACCACACCTTATAAGGGAATTATTCCAACAATTCTCAAATATCAGCATGCATAAAAATCACCTGCATTGCTTTTTAAAAAAATGCTGATTCTTAGGCTATAGTTTCAAAGATTCTGTTTTACTAGGTATGGGTCAGGCCCAGAAATCTGCAGCATTTTTACAAGGAGCAGAGTGCCCGAGACAGAGAAAGTGCTCAAGAATGTTGATGATTACTACAATAAGAAAAGACCACCTTACACTAATTTAAGATGTTTTTCCTCTGGATTAGTTTACTAAAGGATTAGTTTGCTATTTTGAGGTAACACCATAATTCTATCATGATATAATGAAAGAAGAAGACACATTTTCAGAAATCCACATTTGGAAAGATTACTGTGTGACCTCAATAAGAACTCTTCCCTTCATAATATGTTTTGGTTGCATTCAATGGGAAAAAAACAGATACCGAATAAGACAACCACTTAAATATAAAAGAATATTGTAGTATTATTAAGATTACTAGGAAGACAATATTTAGGTCTTCCAATTCTATCTGAAATACTAGTAGAAATTGCAAAGCTCATACTGTACATTCTACTTAGAGTCTCATCGTCATTATTTATTTCCTCAACAGAATGAAATAAGAAGAGACTGTAAGTCAAAATATAAAAGCTATTCATCACAATTTTTCAGTTAAATAGTCTCAGATGTGGACGATGTAACATTACGAAAGCCTCTGAGTAAATACTATAGGAAACCCATTATGGAATATGGTGTGCACACCTAAATTTTTTTTTCCCTACTGATATTGTACTGAAGAAGTGCCTTCTAGGAAACAGTACCACAGTAAACTAGTCAACTACTCCCAAAGAGGTGTACTAAAAATCTGACTGCCTGATGGTTTTAGTTCAAAGAAAACGTACCTCACAATTGCTGTGAAGACTTTACAGGTATTAATCTGTCAAATAATTTTACCTGAAGTCACTCTAGATGCCTTATGGCTAAAGACAAAAAGAGTCATAAGCCACTTGGAATTCATATTTATATAATTAACAAAATGCTTCTCAACTGCTTCACTGATTACAAAAATTTTTTTAAGTTTCCAAATATATTACTTTAAGAAACAAGATTTCACTCCTTAGAATTCTGAAGCTTTCTGCTCTTTATTTAATGTTTGAAAAGAAGTAGGTTCAACCTAGAAATTTTATGGCTTAATTTGCTTTTTTATTTGTTTATGGCTCAACTGCAGTGGAAGAGAAACTGTAACTCTGTATTTTTGTGAAGTCTTTTTCAAAGTGTCTTAACACATTATTTGATGGTATACAATTACCAAATTATAGAGAGTGAACTGCAGTGGTTCTCAGCCCTGCATGCACACAAGAACTATCTGGGGAACTCTGGGAAAAAAATACCAGTGTCTGGGCCAAACCCCAGACCTGTCTAATCAGAATGTAGGGATGAGGCCCCAGCACCAGTATATTTTCAAAGTGCCCCCTAAATCACAAGAAGGTTAGATCCACTGAGTTAAGGAGACAGATCCCTAATTTACATTTGAGTCGGCTGAGTCCACTGAGCCCCAGTAAAGAATAAGTGACTTCCTCACAACTGATTGTGTGCAAAAGAGGGCTCAGTTCTGCTTCTCAGCACAGTGGACACCTCTCCTCTGCCCCATGAAGCTCCCTCTCACCCTGCACCCTTAAGGAGACAACGCAGGGTGGTACACCCCACACAGAACAGCCGGGCCTGAATGGTTTCACCTCTGAATGCTGCTAGATTAACAGGTGAACCAGAATTAGGAATCAATGAATGTGAAAATTCTGTTAATTCTACCCATTAGACACATGACTTCACATTTCTTATTGGGAAAATAAACAGCTGCATGATGAAGTTAGTTGAAAAATCCTGGCACACCTCCTTTAGAACTGAAAGGTCAAGGGTAAAAACACAAAAATTGCCAAGTAAATTCACTGCAATTTGAGTTTTTCTGGATATCACAATACATGGGTAAAGAGTTATTAATAGGGTCAGTTGCTTTTTTAATCCATAAACACCATTTTTTTAAAGATTCATTATACTTCTGTTGTAAGAATGGGGAGTAAAAATAGAAAGCACATGGTGAAAATCTGTTTACTTTTTGTCATTGTTGTTTTAATTAAAACCTTCAGTCCTAGACAGAATCAAAGTGTCTTACTGTCCCTTATGTAAATTTTTATTACACACAGCTAGATTTCCACTTTTAAATAAAGGAAAGAGCACAGAGATGAAGAGATTATCTAAAAAGTTCCATTTTAAAATGTTATAGTTTAACTTTAGTGTGTATACATGGTTTGACTGATACCCACGATGAGGAATTCAGTAGGAGAAAATCTTAAAAATAACCGACTACTTCCTAAAATCTCATTTATCATTTAAACTGGAAAACAGAAGGTGAGACTAAAGTACATATTTCAATATCAATACTTAAAGATGAAATCCAAGCCGCTGTGAATTACTAAATTCTGATTCTAAAGTCAATCAGTTTTACAAAATAATTAGCTTAATGGAAACTAGAAGTTCTTATGCCTTACTTTAAGAAGCACGTGCATATTCCGAAAAACACAATAAACTTCAGCCGTACTATAACCCAATTCCTTTAATCTATATAATAGTGTTTGTCCAATTTCATTCTGCCTGCTCCAGAGTTATATTCAGTATCTGGTCACCAATATTAGTGAACACACAACAGTAATCCAAATTATTCTTTTTCATTTTATTTTCCATGGGTTTTTCCGGTCGCTGTTATTTTTCCTTTTTTTCTTTTTTTTTTTTTTTTTTTTTTGCTATAATATAATAAGCTAATTCATGCCTTTCTTTCTCTTAGTTTTGGAAAGAGTTATATACCAACATTTAGGCAACAGATACCCTTTTTCCTAATTTAAAATAACTAGGAGGTTGCATACTACAGTAGGAAATTTGTAATCAACCTAAAGATAATGTCTTAAAAGCACAATTAAACATGTCATAACAGAAGAAAACCCTGGTAATTACAAATAGTACCAGCCTCGCTGGGGTTTTAAACAGTAGTGTAAGACTAAGAAAAATCGCCACCCAGTGATGCAAATGAAAACTGCAATTTGTTTTTGTGTAAAATGAGTACCCTAGAGGATTACTACAACTTCATTACTGAATGAACGAATAGTACCTTCTTACGAGACTAGAAACTAGTTACGAGGGAAAGGATGTTTTTCTATAAGGCTTTTTTTTCCTTATTATTATTCAGCACGTTCGACATTTTACAAAGGCTAAAAGCTTTGCAAATCTTTACGGGGAAAAAGCTTTCTGTCCATAAGTGAGCTAAATGTGTACAAGCAGTCCAGATATTCTTATTATCAATAAAAGTGTCCAGGCTCTGCCTGGACCCTCAATTTCAAGTCATGGGGTGTTGACTTCAGCAACTCAGCAATGCCATCTAATAACTGTGACCTAAAACCTATTTGTGTTAAGAAGGAAGGCTTGCCTAGGGGAAGAGGTATTCTCAAGGTGGGAAAAATAATTTATACTTTTAACAACATAATTTAACCTTTTTAGAAATACGTTATAAAGGCCAAGTAAGGTGATAATCTAACAAATTCTATAGAATCCATATTGATAAGAAGTTGTTGGTATAAATATAATGTAAGTCTTTACTTAGCTGTATCATTTAGAAGTTAATAAACACACAAAAACACTTATATATACTTATTTTCCTGCAATGTATCTATTGTACATAAGAACAAAGAAAGCTATGTGGATACATGATAACCAAAACACACGTGTCAAAGTATGGGGTCATGTTAATAAAAGTATTTCATATCTACCATTTGACCTACTTGGTACTTTTCAAAATATTTCACACAGTATGCTCTGAGACTAAGCAGATATTATATATGTCAATATAGAACCATATGATAAAAAAAAGCAACTTAGAACAAATCAGTTTCTAAAAACAAGAGGTTACCATCCTGTTTTTGAAGATAATTAACTATATTCCTAATAATTTATCCTGACTCTTATCAGTCAATTCAGTTAAGGCCTTAACTGCTGAAGAATAGTTTACTAATTAAACAATGTATAGTTGTCCTTAGGTTTCTGCAGTACCCCAATACTAAAATCTGCAGCGGCTCAAGTCCCTTATATAAAACGGCATATATGTGCATGTAACCTATGCGTATCCTCCTGTATACTTTAAGTCATCTCTAGATTACTTCTCATACCTAATACAATGTAAATGCTATGTAAATAGTTGCTAGGCATATGGCAAATTCAAGTTTTGCTTTTTGTGGAACATTCTGGTTTTTTTTTTCTTTCAATATTTTCAATCTGCAGTTGGTTGAATCCACAGATGCAGAATCTGTTGATATAGAGGGCTGACTATATACCATCTTCCAACCTCAACTTCATTAAGGAGATTAAAGTTTTACGCAATAGTTTTAAATATTTAAAATATTAAATAGTGAAAAGTTTGGGGTAGCCAAAATTAAAGCCAAACTTTATGAATAATAATACAACCAACCCTCTTTTATTAAAAAAAAATAAACAAAAAAGCACAGCACTCTTTTTAAAAATTAATGAACACAATTTAAATTTTTTTAAAAGAGCTTAAAATGTCACTAACGTCTTAAATTTTAAAATGATAATATGACTTTTTTTTTTAACGTGATGGAGGGCTTCCCTGGTGGCGCAGTGGTTAAGAATCCGCCTGCCAATGCAGGGAACACAGGTTCGAGCCCTGGGCCAGGAAGATTCCACAGGCCGCGGAGCAACTAAGCCTGTGCGCATGACTATTGAGCCTGTGCTCTAGAGCCCGCGAGCCACAACTACTGAAGCCCGTGCACCTAGAGCCCATGCTCTGCAACAAGAGAACCCACCGCAATGAGAAGCCCGCGCACTGCAACGAAGAGTAGCCCACGCTCGCTGCAACTAGAGAAAGTCTGCCCGCAGCAACGAAGACCCAACGCAGACAAAAAATAAATAAATTTATTTTTAAAAAAAGTGATGGATAGCTTAGTGGTTAAGAGAATAGGCTCTGAAGTCAGAATGCCTGGGCTAACTCCAGATCTGCTGGAGTAACTAGCTAGAGTAACTAAGCTAGAGGAACTAGCTCTAGCTTTTTAGTCCTCCCCTGTATGTGGAGATAACACAACCACTTCACTCACACGGTTGTCCTAAGCACATTACACACATTAACTCATTTAATCACCTCAATAACCCTATTGGGTTGGTACTGTTATCATGCTCATTTTCTAGATAAGCTAAATGATACCCAGGAGGTTTCCTAACTTCCCCAAATGGTGAAGGGTAGCAGATATACCAACCCAAAATGCCACTTTGGCATAAGAATTATTTTGAGCCAAAGGCACTTGAAAAATAGCAGGTGCAAGAAGGGCACTCTGACCTCCCCTTTTCTTCCTGAAAGCAGGAGATTAAAAAAAAAAAAAAAAAAAAAGAAACCTATGGAAAATGCCAGGAGGAAAGAAACATTCTTACCACCAGAGATGGAGAGTCAGGGGCAAGAGAACTCCGTACAATCAGAGCCTGTTAAAATAACCCTCATCTTCCTTTAGTATCCCCACATATTTTAGTTACTTTTCCACAACTGCCTCTTTGCTCAACCTGGTATATGAGAACCTAGGTTTGGCCACATCTTTGGGTCTTCATTCTCCTGTGGGGGGCCCCATGTGCACGTAAAAATCCATATGCTTTTCTTCTGTTCATCTGTCCTATGTCTATTTAATTCTCAGGCCCAGCCAGAGACCCTAAGAGGCAAGAGGTAAAGTTTTGCCTCCCCTATAATGGAAACTCCAGTAAATTGTGGAGCCAGGATATAAACCCAAGGGGTCTGGCTCGAGTCAGCATTCTACCTGCACCTCACCGTAGAGTCTCTGCGGTGCTCCTGAGAAAGAAGGGAGATGGTGTTACTGATGAAAAGAGAAGAACAGAGGAAGTGAGAACCCAGACATGATGCTGACTGACAGCATCAAAACTTCAAAAGAGTAACTAAGATCACAGAACAGTGGGTACACAAGGATTTTTCATGGAAAATGGTGGAGGGCAGTGGAGCTTTGCACCTGGTTAAAAATAACGCTAAACAGAGACAAGCATCAGCAGACACGGCAGCTGAAGGACCAGAAGCCTTCAGCCAACATTTGGGAGTCTGCTCTTCCTTGCATCATTTGAATGAGGGTGCACTACCAGCGGCACCTGAAATTAAATCACAATCCTGGGACTGGGAGGTAAGTGATGCCTCACCATGATTTCCCAACCGCAAGACTATGGTACAGGAGTCAACACCATTCCCGCTTAGTCCAAGATGGCCCTAGGAAAACTCCCTCAAAACACAGCATGCCAGCTTTTGGGAAAATGCACCATTATACCTTAGATATATCAGATGGAGCAGCTGGGACATGAAAGCATATGAGAGTAATTAATTGCTAGAAATTCCCTCAAGCATTAGCAAATTTGGACATTTCTGTCTTCTGAGGCTCAGTTAAAGACCACTTCTTAAACTAGTCTTTCCTAGGAAGGAAAGGTCCGTAACAGGAGCTTCACCGGCTAAGGCGGAATACCATGGAAACGGGGCCCCTGTTGGGCTAGTTATGAGACAGGTAGTGAAACATCTTCATGTTACAAGCTACCAGACATTGAAGGAGATTTTAGAGAGAGCAGCACCAGGGGTTTTTTCAGTTGTGGTTAAAAGTTGTCTCTGTAATGCTGCAAAGTGGCAGGCCACAGAGCCAGGTGAAGAAGACGTATTGAGAGTTCACAAAGTCCAGCTGTAGAAGCTGTACGTGCTCTCAGACATGTCAGTGCACTAGACTCACAGCCTTTAAATGCCTATTTGATAACAAAGAGAATAAGGTGGATTTCTAATCATGAAACAACAGAAAAGAGCACAGTTCTCTGCATATGTGTTGAGATTACAGAGGTGTTCTAAAATGAAGAATACAGAACAGAGTTTGGAAAACCAGGCTGTGCTGAAGCAAATTTCTGAGAGAAGAATTTATTGTGAAACTCCTGAAGAGGCAGAAACTATACAGGAGACTAGAGGCATCCCTGAAGTTTTTCTGTTAGTGGGGCTAATTTAGCAGGTAAAAGGGAAGCAACGCTGGCAGCTTTTGAAACAGAAGTTGGGGTTGACAGAGCCAGTTCTGACTTAGAAGGCAAGGCACAACTTCCTGACACTGTAAGAAGGGCCAGAGAAGCAGTTGTGCCCAGGGCACCCCACTTTATCCCAGTCAGGAGGCTCCCCAGAAAAACCACCAACCCTGGTCAGACTACGCCCCACTACTTCACCTCAGACGTAGGGGATCTGGTCAGAGAGAAAATAACTCTGACCACTCTAGCTACTGCCCCTGTCCCAGGCCACAGGAAACAGATACAGAAAAACACACAAGCCTGCCAGAATTTGACTGTGGAAAAGATGGGATATTCTACGGTAACATTCAGCCATGAGAAAAACTCTCTTCCGGTCTCCCAGAGATTAAGGCCAAGAAACAGAAGAGGGCCAGAGGGGTAAAATCCTTGCATCCTTACTATGAGAGACCAGATCCTAAAGAGAAGGGCTGAAGAGGCAGAGACCCACCCACCCACCCTTCTGAATGTGTGGGGTCAGAGGCCAAGAGGGCCTAAGCTGAAGGTTCAGGACTACCCGTAAACCCAAGGAGCCATCTCCTACTCCTCAAGACACGCAGACCATTTGCTAATGCCAAGGGACTCTGGATAACTGGGCCAAGATAAAGACAGAAGAGATAGGAAACCAGAATCTGGAAAGGGAGACACCTGAGAAACATCGCCAGAAGCAAACACTCTATGAGTTCATGCAAATCCTCTCAGAGAAGGAGCTGAATTTGGCAGGAGGAAATCCAGAGTAGGAGAGGATGCGTTTCACAAGGGGACACTGGGTTTTGGTTCCTCCTCACCACCCTGTTGGTAGAGAACTGCTGGGAAGAACTATCTAAAGACTGCAAATCTCTTCCTTGGAGGAAAGACACAATGACATGAAGGAAATGTTATTTTTCAGAATTCCCCTTGGGAAGAGCATAGTATTTGGTTGAAAGAAATATTTTTTAAAGCCACTAAAATCTTAATAACTAGCAGGTATTAATTTTATAATAGAAAATAAACTAGTCTTAACATTCAGGAGACACTATTTAACATATTTAGATTTAAAAGTGTACTTCAACACTGTTGCTGGGAATGTAAATTGGTGTAGCCACTACGGAAAACATTATGGAGGTTCCCCAAAAAACTAAAAATAGAACTATCATATGATCCAGCAATCCCACTACTGGTTATATATACAGAAAAAAATGAAAACACTAATTCAAAAAGATACATGCACCCCAAAGCTCATAGAAGCACTATTTAAATAGCCAAGACACAGAAACAACCCAAGTGCCCATTAACAGATGACTGGACTAAGATGAAGTATATATATACATACATATATATATATACACATATGTATACACACACATACACACATATATATATAGATAGGTATACACACACACACACACACATATATATATATATAGACATACACACACACACACACACACACACACACACACACACAGAGGACTATTACTCAGCCATAAAAAAGAATGAAATTCTGCTATTTGTAACAACATGTATGGACCTGGAGAGTATTATGCTTAGTGAAATAAGGCAGACAGAGAAAAACAAATACTGTATGACATCACTTACATGTGGAATCTAAAAAATAATACAATGAATGTATATGCAAAACAGAAACAGACTCACAGATACAGAAAACAAACTAATGGTTACCAAAAAGGAGAGAGAAGGGAAGAGGCAAATTAGGGGTATGGGATTAAGAGATACAAACTAATATATATAAAAAAGATAAGCAATAAGGACATACTGTACAGCACAGGGAATTATAGCCATTATCTTGTAATAACTTTGAATGGAGTATAGTCTATAAAAATATTGAATCACCATGCTGTACACCTGAAAGTTAATACAATATTGTAAATCAACTATACTTCAATAAAAGAAATAAACGTACCTCATTCAGCAACTATTTATTGGATGCCTGATTTAATTTTTGATGCTAATTTAAGAAGCAAGGCTTGGTGCTATTTATAAAACAGAATTTGAATTTATCAAAGATTCATCAAGACTTCTGCTTTTTCATAATTAAAAAGGTTGACTAGCTTACTGGATAGAAAAAATAGGATGATTTTATAAATTGAATTTGAAGGACACATCCAAACCAATGTACCGTATAAGAAGAGTCTGACTTGATGACAATATTTTAAGTGATTGATGACCTATATTTTTATAGATTTCATATACATAAACTAACTCTGGAATTAATAGGAAAATGTTTAAAAATCAATCATATACTTTTCAAGTATTCTTTTAAAGGAAAAAGAATTCATCTAATTATGATATTGTTTCCTAAAAAGACTCACCTAAAAGGACAAATCCATCTGCTTCTCTCTCTGGTACCAAGGGCTTTTTAGATTCCGGAGGCTTTCTGAAGAAGTGAAACATTGCTGCTTCCTCTGTTACCTGAAATAGAAACATTATATAATATCAAATTCAGATGAAACCGTAAAACTCTTACCCTTCTTAGTAAAAAGCCAAATACAGGGACTTCTCTGGTGGTCCAATGGTTAAGAATCCGCCCTCCAATGCAGGGGACGTGGGTTCGATCCCTAGTCAGGGAACTAAGATCCCACATGCTGCAGGGCAATTAAGCCTGTGCACCGCAACTACTGAGCCCACGTGCTCTGGAGCCTACGCGTCACAACTGGAGAGGACAAAGCGCCCTCTTGCTGCACTGAAAGATCTCACGTGCTGCAACTAAGACTTGACGCAGCCAAATAAATTTTAAAAGCCAAATATAAAGATATCACAATAATTACTTTTAGGAATTCTATTCCCAAACTGAAGAACACAAGCCCTCTCTAGGTGTCAGAAGATAAAACCAGAAATTAAGGAGCATGGACTTCCAGTTTGAAATACTGTGTTCATCCTCTCTCAATTTCTGAACATGCAGGAAATAACCCAAGAAATCACTACAAGTAAAACTAAAGTCAACAGATAACACCAGAATCTGGAAGGATCTCACTAGCCATAAATTGGACACTGGACAGAGGAAAGGGGAAAAAAAAAACAAACCCTGCCCAGGTTTCTTGTCATGCCATAACCACCTTAAGCCTCATGAAACTAAGGCCACCTGAAAAAAGAAAAGAAGGCACTACAAACACCCTCTAGAGTTGGTTATCTTATTCAGACACTCAAGGACTGTATTCATTGTAAAACTGTAGCCAAATGTAAATTCCCATCAGTGCAAATATCTGTGTTGGTGAGATTATTGTGCACTACCCCCAACACACACATACACACACACACACACAAACACACCCTCTCTCCTCTGTGTCCTCCCATCTTTGTACATTAAGCTTTGTACACTCAGGCAGGGCAACAACTCTTAGAAAACAACTGGGAAGGAAGGTGAAGGAAACTTGGGAGGACATGTCACGTTCTGAGTCGCTATAAGCAAAGCAATGTAAGAGACAGCAAAGAAAAGTTCCTAGTGGCAACAAGTGCGCCCCACATTTCAGCTTCATATATTCCACCCACCAGAAAATCAAGCGGGGAGGATAAGTAAAGATTTTATCTGAGCAAGATGCTTCTAGAAACTGAGAATTGCACCAGGATTTGCGTAGGTCAACCTGCCCTGAGTTGTAGATCGGAGTGGATGGTAAAAGAGCCAATTTGTTGACAGAAAACACATCTGGCAGGTTTCACCTTTTAAAAGAATAAAAAATGGAGAAGAAAAACACAAGCCATATGAAAAAGAAAATATTTCAGTAAAGGAAAAGGAATCATCTCTGAAATCCTCAAAGGCTGAGCTTACTGGATATAGTGATGGAGCCAAAAGAAAAGTCTGGAAATAGTTTGGCACCCTCAAG
This sequence comes from Balaenoptera borealis, assembly GCF_965194805.1. Lineage (NCBI taxonomy): Eukaryota > Metazoa > Chordata > Mammalia > Artiodactyla > Balaenopteridae > Balaenoptera > Balaenoptera borealis. Next base: position 68,319,648 of record NC_138864.1, read on the forward strand.
AGAGTACAAGGAGACATGGCCTGTATGAAACTGGTAAAAAAAAAACAAAAACAAAAAAACAAGATTAGATGGAAAAGATGAAAAGACAAGGAATGAGATGAAAAAAATAACTAAGATAAAGAGAAACCCGTGCAAGAAAGAAATGAGATCAGAAAAGAACTGGTTGGTTTACAAGCAGGAATGTAAGACAATAAAGTTCAAACTCAAAGTCTTAAAAGACTGGAAGAAGCAACTAACTTCTCAACCCCAAACAGTTAAAACTAAAACAGAGAAAGCCTTTGAAGGAACAACAGATGATTAAAATTCAATCTGGGTAAGGATCAAATCAAGGATATAGCCATCACACCTGATACTAAAGCCGCAGCCTGGATGAATGTGGCACTCAGTAAATTCTTAGGCTACGATGGGTCAGGAAAAAGAGACGAAGGGGATCGGTGTCCAACTGAAGCCTGGTAGAGAAAAGATACCTTCAAATAAATAAAGGGGGGAGCACATTTAAGGGTGAAAGAGATGAGAAATGTAGCAAATCTAAGAGTTACAGCTAGCAAAAATTGTAGGTCTGGCTACAGATACATGAAGCTGATTATAATCAAATAGATAAGAAGCCAACAAAATTTTTGGAGAGCTGTGCTGCCAAAATGACTACAAGTCTGGATTAAAGGAGCACTATGACTATTGGAAATTTACAACAATGCTGCAGACAGGAAGCTGCCAGAGAAAAGTGCTCAGCCCCCAAGGAGGGTCTATTCTCCAGTGCCTACTTCGGTGGTAGCCAAGGAAGTTACTGGAAAAGGAAGAAACTTTGGGTGGAGTGCTTGGAGAACACGGGACTGGGGGTGGGACTCTCCTGAGAAGCAGAATCTGGGCATAATTAATGAACACGCTCCAATCCAAGGCGGGGATCCCCCAAAATGCCTGCTCAGTGGGATTCCAGAATTGCTACCACTCGGTGACTGCTGTGTATCTCCCATTCCTCCCCTTTCTGGATGACAGTGGTTTGGGCAGTTATTTTTCCCAGTTACCGGAGGGGACAGAATGGACAGACTGCTTAGTTCATGAAGTCTCTACAACAAGAGGTGCCACATCTGGACCTGATGAAGAAATGCTGAACTTAGAGCATGATGCTATGACTGAATGGGGCCATTTGGGTTATTGCCCTTGGGGAGGGGTGAGTCACTCTGTCTACGGTAGGGAGAGAGAACTGAGTATATGGTGACCACGGAATCATTAGGGCCATTCACTGGCTCTCCACCTTATATCAGGAGACATATAAGAACTGCAGTTTTCTACCCTCCTTGGAGGTAGGTGTGGCCATGTTGCATGTTAGTTCACTGTGTCACATGCCATTAGAGTGCTAGAACAAGGAGCTTTGTAGCCACAGAGAGAGGCCCTTTAAAAAGTGGCTCCTTTCTAACATATAAAAGAAAAGCCTTTAATAGAAGGACTCAAATTTCCAATACCTTTTCATGTCTGGCCACAAGACAGAAATGGAACAAACACAGAAATCACAAAAGCAGTTTTGATAAGTCATTCTCAAGCCCCCAACGTTTAGATACATTGTTATAAAAGCCAGACCAAACTCAGCTGTAGCGCCAGAATCCCTTTTGAATGCAAGTATTTTGCAGAGAACTTATGATTCAAATAATTAAGTGAAGCATTTAAGTTTTTCATGACCTAAAAAAAATCAAACTTAAACAATATACAGGCTTAAATAGGCTGCATCAGGTTGCCAACAGTACGACTTATGTGGCAATGCATAATATTACAGTTTGTCACTTTAGAACATCATAAAATTCCAAACATATCCAAGAAGGAGAGAGAACTTAGGTTCCAAGAGTCAAGAAACGTCCAGGCACGGAAGAAACAGGTCAGGAATAGGAAAAAGGTAGTAAAGACAGTATAAAAGAACTCAGAATGGCAGCAAAGACTAGTTTGCTGCAAACATCCATTGGAAACTGCTCTAAACTGGTTACGAAAGTACCAGTCACCCTCGCACCTGTTATTCTGCCAACCTGACCATTGCCTTAACTCCTTCCTCTACAATAGTCACCTCAAGATGTGTTTCCATGGGAACGCTGTGACAATTTTATAATACAAGTCTTGGGATTCCCTTGTACCATGTATACTGCTGCTGACATTCATGATTCATTCCAATAGGTACCTAAGTAAGTCTAACCATACATATAGCTTTACAGTAATCACTCCATGCATGAAAAGACTATGTCCTGAGACACTAAAACCTGTAATCAAATTATCTTTATACCATGATATTTTTTGTACCACTGAAAACAAACACAAGGTGGTATAAAACTTTATCCCAGCGGGACCGGCAATACCATTCTAAGATCTTCCCACAGCAAGAAAGCTGCATGGTTAGGTCACCACTCCAGCAGCCAGATTTCCTTTCCCCACCTAAGACTAGAACTGGGAAAGAGAACGGGGGTAACTAAAACCCCACTAACATTTGCTGAGCTCCTACGATGTGTCAGGCACTGTACCTAAATGCCTTATAGACTCTATCTCCTGTAATCTTACAATCATGCCACCAGGTACACATAACTATTCACAATGTGTAAGTGAAAGAATTGAAGTAAAGTCGGTTAAGTATTGATGCAAATGTATATGGCTAGTAAACAGCAGAGCTAGAATTTTAAACCAAGTCTTTTTGGTACCAAAACTGAATGTTTTTCATCAACAAAGCACCAAAGACAAGGAGCCCTTAACAAGACATTTGTGTTGGACTTTAATATTTCCCAATATTAGTCAAATACATTTGATTAATTCCATTTCTGTCTTTCTAAATCCCTACTTTCCCAAGCCTTGCTCAGCTCTGTGTTCTTAAGATATTTGCTAATTCCACAATATCCACGTTCCAGACTTTCACTTACTTAATATTTATATTTTATGAATATTTATTAAGTGCTTAGGCCAGATACTGACCAGGCACTGCAAATGCAGCACTCAACTTACATTTACGGAAACAAATAGCAACCTGAAACTACCCCATTTTGGAGGCAATCCTGAGCAAAACTAAGAGGAATTTAGGAGCTCCATCCCCAAAGTGGAGGAGGCCTGGAACAGTCCTGCTGCCCCCAGCTGAGTATATGGGAAGACATGAGCACTCATGCTTCTGACTTACGTGGCCTTCTTCTGCCTGGAATTATCAAGCATGTTCCAGCCTCGTTTCCTTAGGTACGATTTCAGCATGTTAAAAACTGTCTACAATAAGCAAATTTTACATTTTATAAGTGGGTGAAATATCAAAATTTATTCTTAAAAATCCATTATCAGCCAGCAACAACACTCTTGCCTGGCTAAGCTGGGACCCAACCCAGAATGCCTCCTAATCCCCAAACATGGGAATCCTGGAACTGCTTCCATATGGATGGGAGATGAAGAGTTCACTGCCCAAGACACAGATTGGGAGAAAATCCTTGCAAATCACAAATCTGATACAGGACGTGTGTCTAGAATATATAAAGAATTCTTAAAATTCAATCATGAGAAAACAAACCAATAAAAACTGGACACAAGCTATTAACAGATATTTTCCTAAAGAAGATATGTGGGTCTTCCCTGGTGATCCAGTGGTTAAGAGTTCACCTGCCAATGCAGGGGACACGGGTTCGATCCCTGGTCCGGGAAAATCCCACATGCTGCGGGGCAACTAAGCCTGTGAGCCACAACTACTGAGCCCACGCTCTAGAGCCCGCGAGCCACAACTACTGAGTCCACACGCCCTAGAGCCCACGTGCTGCAACTACTGAGCCCATGCACCTAGAGCCTGTGTTGCGCAACAAGAGAAGCCACCGCAATGAGAAGCCCGCGCAACGCCAACGAAGAGTAGCCCCCACTTGCCACAACTAGAGAAAGCCCACATGCAGCAACGAAGACCCAGCGCAGCCAAAGCAAAAAAAAAAAGATATGTGGATGGCAAAGAGCCACATGAAAGGATGCTCAACATCATTAGTCAATTGGCAAATGCAAATTAAAATCTCAATGAGATAACACCATATACCTTTTAAAATATTAACAATTTAAAAAGCTTGCCATGCCAACTGTTGACAAAAATGCGGAGCAACTGGAACTTTTATACACTGTGGTAGGTGTAATAATATAGTACTGTGGCAGTTTCTTAAAAACGTAAACATACACCCATCATATGACCCAGACGTTCTCCTTCTAAGTATTTACCTAAGAGAAATGAAAGCATATGTCCACACTTGTACACAAACGTTATACAGCTTCTTTGGTAAGAGCCCCAAACTGGAAAAAATCCAAATGTCCAACAACAGATAAAAAGGATAAACAAACTGTAGCATATCCATAATACTATTCAGCAATAAAAAAGCATGAAGGCCTAAGATATGCTATGACATGCATGAATCTCAAAAAAATCAAGCTGAGTGAAAAAAGCCAAACCACAAAACACTTCTAGGAAATGCAAACTAATGTATAGTGACAGAAAGCAGATCAGTGGTTGCCTGGGGAATGGGAGGTGCAGGGAGGGAGGGTGGGAGGGAGGAATTACCAAGGATCACAAGCAAACTTTTGAGGGTGATAAATATATTCATTATCTTGGTGATAAATATATTCATTATCTTGATTGCAGTGATGGTTTCAGGGTATATAAACATGTCAAAACTCATCAAATTGTACACTTTCAACATGTGCAATTCACCATATGTTGATAATACCCCAATAAAGCTATTTTAAAAATTCATTATTAGCATGATATTCTAGATGTTATATAAATGTTGTAGTTCACAATTATTCGTAAAATTGTCTCAAATCTCTTAAACGACTTTGTGTGTGTTACAAATGCAGTCTTTGTATACAAAGCAAGATACTTCTTTCTCTATGCATTCACACAAAACTCAAAAATAAAAGGACAGTGTCTTCACTTTTAATGGCACACACAGACTGCATATAGAAAGCGACCCTGATCGCTACGCAGCACACATCCTACCGCTCTGAAGGAGGGCAGCACAAGTGATATATTTATTTTTTCCTATTATTCTAAGACTTACCTTTTAAGTGATATTACCCATGACAAAAGGATTAAGGTAACCTGGTTTTCTCAATTTGATCACCTTCTTTCAATTTCAACAGACTATTTGACAATGTAAATATGTCAAATAGACTGAAATGTCTATGTGGGACAGATAAACAGCAGCCACTTAACTATATAAGAAAAAATATATATACACACATTTTTTCTTCACATTGTGTCAAAATCCAATAAATATGTAAATTTCATACTGCTGAAAAAGTAAAATCCTGAACCATGTTTAATCTTCCTCTTCTTCTGTGTGGTGGGTTGTGAATTGCATGGTTAGGCAAAAGGAATACAAATTTAGATAACAAGTTTCCTAATTTCTTCCGACAGATACCAAAAAAGACAATGGTCCCATACTTGTGATAGTTTTAACCTTGAAAGACAAGATTATATTACACAAAACAGCATTAAACAGTATAAAACATTCCAGAAGGCTCAATGAGAATGAGAAGAGCCCTGTTACAATTCACAAACAGGTAACCTTGAGTTTAACTTCATCTGATGGGCACAGATATAAACCAAGAAGAGAAGGAAGGCCTCTCCTGTAAGAAGGATCACCAGGAACAACGAACACAGAGTGTTTAGGAGACAGCAGAGAGACTAACCTCACTAGAAGCATGGAGGTAAGCAACAGAAATGAAGACTACAAAAGAAGAGACAAATTATTAAAAGGGCTACTAAGTCAAGAAAATATTAGAATATCCAGAGTGGCTTACCGGGATTCATTTAATATTTTGTAGTCTAGGATCTTGAGGAAAGTAGTGTTTCAGAAAGATTAAATTTAAAACAATAGGCTAGACAACATGGATGGACCGAGTGATTATCATACTAAGTGAAGTAAGCCAGAGAGAGAAAGACAAATATCATATGATATTGCTTACATGTGGAATCCAGAAAAAAAAATGATAAAAATGAACTTATATACAAAACAGAAATAGACCCACAGACATAGGAAACAAACTTATGGTTACCAAGCGGGAAAGGAGGGAAGGGATAAATTAGGAGTTTGAGATTAACACATATACACTACTGTATATAAAATAGATAACCAACAAGGACCTACTGTATAGCACAGGGAACTATACTCAATATCTTGTAATAACCTATAATAGAAAAAAAATCAAAAAGAAAAAATATATATATTATATATATATGTATATATATGTATAACTGAATCACCATGCTGTATACCTCAAACTAACATGACACTGTAAACCAACTATATTTCGATTAAAATAAAATAAAATAAAATAAAATGCTGGAGAGACTGATTGAGAAAGTGGAGCCATGAAGTTAGAACGCTGTAGCGAAAGGGACTGGACTATGGTGGGAGAAGTTTGAATGAAAAAGAAGGGGTGTACAGAAATATGAAACAGGACCTAGTGACTCTCAACTCTACAAAATACTGATGGAAAGGAATTACTAAAAGACGACTGAAGTTTCAAGCCTGAAGAAGTAAAGAAAGTGAAATGAAGAACAAGAAAAGGAAAGTAGAAAAAGGAAATTTAAGAGAAGAAAAAAATTAACTCCATTTCAGACAAGTTTACATGTAGGGAAACAATGACTGGTCCAAATGGAAATATGTGAAATGCAGTTGGAAAAATAGGACCTAGTGCTCCAATGAAAGGAATAAGTTGGAATTTGGGAGCTGTTAGAATATAAGTGGTAGCTGAAATTACAAACATCAGTGGTATTTCAAACTGAAAATATAAAAGTTCAGGGATTGAGATCCTGATCTCTAACATCTCAAATTATATTATGAAAATACACCCCTTTAATTATCACCAAACGGATGTGTATACCCCCATTTCTTCAAATTTTTCAAAAACATTATACTTGGTTGTCGTACCAGGACTAAAATGTTAACTCGACTATATTGTTTCACATTTCAAAACTGCAGAAACAACTGACCTCTTCAGTATAATCCAGGGGGGTAAATTCAAATGCCAGGCAGATAACTAAGAGTGAAACCAGTCCAGTCTGAGACAGGAGTGAAGGAAAGTGCAGGCTTGGTCTAAAGATGGCACCTCTAGGGAGGGGGGAGATGCCCAGGGAGCCACGAGGAGGAGCCCTTCACCAAAACAAGGCTTGTGAGGAACCAGTGAAAGAGCTTTGAAAGGTTTTGAGCTGGGAAAGCCTGGAATCAGATTTGCATTTGCTGTTATGGCCAAAGTAAAAAAAAAAAAATAACCATCACTAAAAACATTAGGACCAGGCTGAGGCTACGGTTAGGGCATCTTCCCACTGACTCCTGGCCACCACCCAAGATGGTCCCAATGCATCTAGGAACCTCTGAGGAATGTAAATTGAAGGTGTAAGGTGGCCTCTGTCTGAAGGTCCCTCCCTTTGATGCCTGTGTGTGGGACCATGCGCCTTGGACTCAGAACTCCTGCTCTGTCACCCAGGCCTCTTGGAGAGAGCACATTTCAGCTGAAGTATGTGTTTTATACTATTTCATCCTTTCTAGTACTTTTTCTAACTTATTTGCTTTTTCAAAATGAAACTAGCAGGCTTTCTAATTATAAATTTCTATTTTGTATGTGCAGGTAAGATTTGTACATTCTTAGGAAAAAAATATGGAGAAATATACACCAAACCTAATAGTTGTTGTTACCAGGAAGCATGACCAGTTTATATTTAATTTATGGTTCTTTTGTAGTACTTGCTTTTTTCTAAGTCAAATATCATATATTGTTTTACAATAAAAAATAAATATTTTAAAAATTTTTAATTGACGTATACTTGATTTACAATCAAGAAAACTCTGTTATTATGTTACTGTGTGCTGTGTTACTTTCAGGTGTATAGCAAAGTGATTCAGTTTATATATATATTATTTTCAGAATCTTTTCCATTATTGAATATAGTTCCCTGTGCTATACAGTAGGTCCTTATTGCAATCTATTTTACATATAGTAGTGTGTATCTGTTAATCCCGAACTCCTAATTTATCCCTCCCCCACCCCCTTCCCCTTTGGTAACCATGACTGTTTTCTGTGTCTGTGAGTCTGTTTCTGTTTTGTAAATAAGTTCATTTGTATCATTTTTTTAGATTTCACAAATAAGTAATATTATATGATATTTGTCTTTCTCTTTCTGACTTACTTCTTTTAGTATAATAGTCTCCAGGTACATCCATGTTGCTGCAAATGGCATTATTTTATTCTTTTTTATGGCTGAGTAATACTCCATTGTACCACATCTTCTTTATCCATTCACTTAGGTTGCTTCCATGTCTTGGCTATTATAAATTGTGCTGCTATGAACATTGGGGTACATGTATCTTTTGTAATTAGAGTTTTCACCTTTTCTGGATATATGCCCAGGACTGAGATTGCTGGATCAGATGGTAACTCTACAAAAATAAAGATTTAAAAAAAAATTTTTTTAAAGTACCTTTGGCAGCTCCAACCACTGTTCCATGAAGGGATGTGGGCCCAGTGTCACCAAGTCTGATTTTTCAAGACAAACTAGAAATCCAACTATTATGTAAAAACCTAGTTTTTAGATGATAGCAACAAATTCAAAAAATTTTCAAATACTCTGCAGGCTGAATAAATCCTCTTCAATGGATTTGGCCTTTAGGTGTCAAAGTTTTAGACCTAGTTTAATAGCCTAAATCTAATCAGAATAAGGAAAAACTGTAAAAGACTGGAATTTAGTGGCTATTAAGGCTAGCACATCTGTCCTGGTTATCTCCACCTTTGTTTATCTGAGTCGGTTATGTTACAACTCTGTAGAGACAGTTGATAACTTGCAGAAAATTGATAGTCATACAAATAATCCCTACCCACCGGATGCATTAATGCTGCCCTAGGGACAGTGACCAGTTTTGCAATAATTAACAAATTCAACATTCCCTTATTTGACTATATTGTGTGGTGATACTTTGAGTTTTCTTTTGAACCAGTGGTAATATATACTAATTTCTTCCTTAACTGATGAGTTAATAAGTCTCTGACAGATTTTTATTTGTATGAGGGAGATGATTTTGTCCTCTTTTAAAGTGTATCCATTACCTTCAGACTACCAATTAGGATTACCCAAATATTCTCCCCCTGTTTTTCCATTCATCTGGGTTTTTTATCTTTGAAAGTTTGTGATATTGGTGTCATGGGTGAGAGGTACAGGCATCTAAGAGGATAAGCAAGAGGGGAGCCAGGAAAGACATTTCAACTGATGTTGCAGATGAGCTCCCAGAACAGTTTGAAGGCCAATGAATTAAAGCATTAATAGAAATTTTATATCCGTCTCTCTGATTTTTGCTCAGAATCCTACCCCCCGCCAAAAAAAAAAAGAAAACCCACTCAGGAAAGAAAATTAAAATGAACTGAATCTTGGATCTACAGCTGTTTTCCAAACTGTAGGTCTCAACCCTTTACTGGAAATAAACTCAATTTAGTGAATCATGACCAGATCTTTGAATAGAATGAAATAGGGGGGGAAAAAAGAGGAAGAAAAAAAAGAAAAGGAGAAGCAAAAAGTTTATCAGAGAATGTCACATGTGGTAAGTAATGTTTATGAACTTTTGTTTGCGGGTGCATGTACTAGGTCCTGACGTGAAATGTCACATTTCATGTTTAGGTTGGAGACAAAAAAGTTTCAAAGCCACTAATCCTACTTTGGTGCTCACACACTCCCTAAAAGAATTTTGTAAAATCATGCGCTCTCTTGTACATTTTAAGTTGACATCTAAACCTTTACACTGAAAATTATAGAGAATGTAGTTTCTAGCATATTATATTTATATGTTGAAATAAAACAACTGTATCATTCTTTTAAATTTATCTCATGTAATCTAAACACCACAGCATTTTAATATCCACCATCAGCCATTTTAAAGTATATAAGCAAGTTCTTTCTTTTCTAACAGCAGGAAATTTGACATTGTTCTATTTTCTCCTTGAACTCATATTTCCATTTCACTTCCACTGATCTGGAGTAGCTCAGAGATGCCCTCAGAACATTAGTGCAGCTTTTACAAGAAATCCAGATGAATACAAAGCAACGGTGGCAATCTCATTTTTAAGAGAGTCTGTCTTCTAATTTATCACTCCTAACCTTTTCACTTGTCACCTAACTGGAAAGTGGTATCATGAACATATATAACAGGCATTAAAAACTGAAGGTACATGATTTAATAAAACTCACTTCCCTATATGAATATATAGTTGCTTTTAGCAAACTGAGACATTAAACATGTATTATTTTCAGCCAAAACAGAACATCTAAAATACTTAGAAAGTCAGAAGACCTCAAGCTACAAATTGATGATTATAAAGCATAGGCAAGGGAGGGTTCTAGAAGAGTGCAGAGGAGCTCTGAAGAACTTCACAGTATAGATTTCAACAAGGGCAAAGCTGGGATTTTTTTCCTTGACTTTATAGTTCTTTTGCTTTTTTTTTTTTTATTCTTACAGTTTAAATCCTTTTCTTATTTTACTTTATATTAAATTAAAGGCAGGAAAAGCTTTTCAGAAATGGGACACGTAGGATTCAAACATGAAATCCTTAAATATAATACAGGAAATCCTAGGTTAAAAGAGTACTGAGGGCAATGGGGGGAGGGGGTTGTAGTTTATCGCCGCACTTGATGATTTTAACACTTGGCTTTATTCGCCATGGAGAGCAGCACCGGGTTGCATTGGATAATCTCAACAGCCAGCTACTCCTCATTCCCATGCAAGATACCTACCACCAGGAACCGTTTACAGTCTTAGTTGTCACCATAATAATAAAATCCTGCTATCATGGAAGCATTACATGATCTGGAATTACTAATTTTCTCTAGCAGAATTGCTTTTCAAGCACATGATAAAGTTATTTTGAAAAGTCACAACTTGGCCCAAGAAAATTTTAGAACAGAACCTTCTTTCTTCTCAGATCCCTTTTCCATCATTGAAAATTGACAGTCTCACTAAGGTAAAAGAGACCTCAGACTTACTCTCCTCCATTGCTCTGTAAATTATCACCCCCCAAAGTCTCTATCAGAATCATCCGGGAAGTTTTGTGTAGTTTTGCTGCTGTTGTTGGATTTGGGGGTTTTGTTTTCCTTTTAATTAACTACCCTATTATTTTCAGAATCAAGAATGGCAGCCTGGCAATGATAAAGACTGACTGCTTTTTTCCACTACTGTCTCTTACTCATAAAATGAAAAATAGGATAGCATAAAAAAGTCTCCACTGATTCTACTAATTTAGGGGAGAGGAAATCACCTATTACATTAGACCAGAGTTTCTCAACCTCTTCGCTCTTAGCATTTTAGACCAGATAATTCTTTGTTGTAAACTACTCCTCTGTAGATGGGTGCGATCACCTAGTATGTGATGCATTCTAGTCAGAAGCCATCTTAATTTCAAGAGGTTTTATTAAAACAAACAAAAACTTCCCTCTTTTTAATGCAGGACATGCAAAAACCATTCTTTTTTTTTTTCTCAAGAAGGATGTTAAACAGTGTGAAGAGACAGAAGTCTAGAAGATAAAATTGCTGCCTTTGAGAGCTTATAACAAACCGCACTTATAATTTATACCATTTTGGTCTCATTCATTGACAAAGAACGTAACTTAGAGGCTTTAGTGTTATCCCGACTCCTCTAAATTAATGACACAATTATATATTTTTATGTTTCAGAAAAGTTACAAATATAATTCTACGCAACTGTCACACAAAAAAATTTGATTTTGGCTTAAATAACACTGATACCTACCAATAAAATACTAATTTCTAACCACTGTGTTCAATGATGTAAATCTAAAATGAAAACACACCCTGAAAAAGACCCCAGGCAACTCTAACAAAAGCATCTCTTCACATGAAACAAATACCTTAGGTGATTTATTTAAATAGGTGAGTTATTTAATAAAGTCGTAAGGAAGAACAAAGTAGACCAATTGTGAGATCACCCCTCTTTACAACTCTCTATAGCACAGAGAAATGGAGAATGAATTAAAAAAAGTAAAATAAAGCATTATTCAGTGTGGGTCTTTAAATGTCTCTATTTGCTCACTTAAATACATCTAACACACAACAGGAACCATTACATACATCTTCCAAAAAAACTCACTCCTCAATTGCCCATTAAAAATCTACATCATTCGACTTCCAATACAATCTAACTGCATCATCAAAAGTATTTCCTTCCTTAATAAAAACAAACTTCTAAAATTCAGTCGTTTGTTCATTTGCTCATTTTTTAATTCATTCAACCAACATGTTTTGAAGGCCAAATACTGGCCAGGCACAGTTCTAGGCCCTAGAGGACAACACCAAACAAGGCAGTTTCTCCAAATTCAAGGAACTATCTAATCTATTTGCTGCCTCTTGTCCTGCCTCTCTATCACCTCTCACAAGGCCAGTGGGCACAAAGCATGGTGCCGAGTCCTGTGTAAAACCAGCACAGGCCAAGCAAGTGGCTAACAAGTTGCTAACAGTCTAGTCAAATATTGTTACCTGTCTGAAGACTTGCTTCAGACTCCTGAGTACATAAGAAAGCTGTTTCACCTCCTCCCAATTTTTCATCAAAATGCACATAAAGAAACACAAGAAAAAAACTGGCAATAACTATCAACCATATGCCAAAAGTCTGAGTCAAATGTCCATGAACTCCACAATCAGTGGGGATTGACCAAGAAGTACAACTGACCAAGAGTTCATTACTGTGCTCTCTGCCACATGCTACATCTTCTGAAATCCTATCCAAGGATGAATGAATGAATAAGCGAATAGACAAGCAAACTATTACAACAGGAGAGTGAACCACGAAGATGGAGAAAGTATTTCATCCATCCCCATTGCCTAAACTTAATTCTAAAACACAGCTGTACCTACCAGAAAAAAATAGGCTGCCAGACATCCAACTGCATGGGAATTCTTTCCAAAGTCTGGCAAAATTGGATTCCCTCCCTTGACCCTCCCCTTCTCCTGGGAGATCTTCTACCTCCATTCAAAGATGATAGTTTTTGGCCTTGGCAAGCAACAGGGAAAAATAAGGAGGGCAATGGTTTATAACTGCCCAAGGAAGACTTTGTAAAACAGGGTCCCAGACAGAAAAAGCTCCATGAGCAGAACACAGGAAAGAGATCTACTTTCATGTTCGAAGAATTACAAACTGCTCCTAATTCTCTAATTCATTCAGAGACCTCAACGGTCTGAGCCACGGAAGACTCAATCTCGGCCTGGAAGACCCACACATGATGAGTTTCTGTTAGCAACTGAGAACTGAACAAGCCAAGGAACGTGTGCAACCACCTGTCTTCCAGGACTAGACACAGAAACAAGAAGCTGCCTGCAATAGAAAGTTCAGTGAGGAAGACGAAAGTAGCCCACTCACCCAGTCTCTGCTTCAATGAATAAACATAAGGAATGGAAAATATACACCAAAAGATCAAGAGGAAAATTATCTCCCTGACAATAATTTTCCACAAGAAACTGTTGAACAGTATAGACAACATCTTGGTAACACTCAAATGGTTGTAAGAGGACACAGTCTCTTCCATCCAGGCAGCTGAGCAGAGCTGGGCAAAACATACCATCACCCAGATGCTTCAGGATTCTCACTCTCAGACAAGCCCACACACTTCCTTCCTTCTGGGGAAGCACGCTGGGGTTTTCTTCCACCTTTACTAACTTATCGTTCATCATCACTAAGATGTCCAGCAGATACTTTAGGACAATTTCCTCACGCTATTAACAGTTATAAGTTGCAATTTATTATTTAAGTACTTAGTGTAACCAGGCACTGTGCTCAGGGATTTACATATGCAAATCTTATTTAATGCTTAAAATAACCCCATGAAGCTAAGCTTTATTATCTCCCACGTTTATACAGAAATTAAAGCTCTGAAAGGATGAATAATTTTTCCAAAAGTCACCTAAGTATCAAGATTCAATCCAGATTTTATCCTTCACCCTGTGCTGCACTACCTCAGTGTCCAAGGCTGAGTCATCTTCCCAGCACACGTGTCCTACTCTACTCTCTATCTCAGAAAAAAGCATGATGGTCCAAACAGCTGCTAGAGACAGAACCGTAAGTGTTACCTTAATTTCACCCTCTCCCTTTCATCCACTTTCCCCCACCCACTAAGTCCTGCAACCCCATGATATCTCATGAAACTTTTGGTTTCTCTCTATTCCTACTGCCCCTACTTGGGTTCAGCTCACCAACATCTCCAGTTTGATTACTGCAACCCCCTTGGGTGTCTTTTCAACATAGTGGACCCTGCTATGTTCCCAACATGTTTCTACCCAATCCTCCCCAAGTCCCCTTCTACACCATAGTTGTTTGGAAGACGTATGGTCAAGTGACTACAGCTGGCAAGTTAGATTCTCCCAAGAGCCGTTCACAAAGTTTGGGGTAACCATGCAGGTCTATGTAAACAGTGAAGCAACAATTGCTTGGCTGAAGAGAAAGTGGTCTCAAAAGAAGCAGAAGACAGTCTGGATTCTGAAAGCTTTCCTCTTCATGGCTTCAGGTCCTTATAAGGCTAATAAACCTTAGGCGAGTCAAGCTAACCCAAAATAGTTCTAATCAGTTTCCTTTTGACCTAAAAGTAAACTGGCTAGAAGGTGGAGACAACCCAAATGTACCCAAAATAAAGAGTGGATAAACAAAATATGGTATTTACTACATACAATGGACTATTATTCAGCATTAAAAGGAATGAAACTCTGATACATGCTACAACATAGAAGAACCTTGAAGACATTATGATAAGTGAAATAAGCCAGACAGGAAAGGACAAATATTGTATGATTCTACTTATATGAGGTACCTAGAGTAGTCAAATTCATAGACTGTATAATGGGCAGAGAGTTTCAGTACGGGATGATGACAAAGTTTGGGAAATGGATGACAGCAATGGTTGTACAACAATGTGAATGTACCTAATGCCACTGAGCCATCCAATTAAAAATGGTTAAGATGGCAATTTTTATGTACATTTTACCACAATCAATCAATCAAAAAAAAAAAAGTTTAAGCTTGTTTAAAAAGGTCATGTTACTTGTACCAAAAGCACCTTGATTAGGATATTCCAAGACATTCATCATCATGAACCCAGAATACTCAACCTAAAATGTCAAACTGATCACTCCCTTTGCAGTGCTCTCCTCCAGCATCACTATTAAGCTCAACTCCTTGGCATGGCATATAAGGAAGACATTCCAAATTCTGGTCTCTACTTAGTTTCATCCTTAATTCTTGCCACTCCCCAGTGCCCTACTATACCTTCACCAAGACCTTGTTATCCTCAACAACTAACAGAATCCCCACACTGGCTCTCTAAAAGAGTACTTGTGGTGATGTCTTAAATATAAATATGTATTTTTAATGTATAGCTAACCCAATAAAAGAATAAGAAGAAAATCTATAGAAGCCAGAAAAGAATCTATAAATCCACAAGGGTATATGCAAATACTAGAGTTAACATTTTCCCTGTGGCCACTTTTGATTTCTAATGGCTAAAAGCCTGGGTTTTAATTATCCATGTCCCACAGGGAACAAGGACAAAGCCTGTGGCTAAACATCTTCATAAGAAGGAAACAAAGATCTTCTCTGGAGTAAAATACCCTCGAACGAAACCTCAAAAAAATCAACAAAAAAGTTCCAAGAAATATGAATTCATAATCAAAAAATACTGTACAAATAAAGAAATAAGCCACAGTAAGCAAGAGTCAACAGAGTCAAAAAACTCTACAGAATCAGACCCATCAAGACAGTGGGTATCAAAACTAGACCATAAACAGACTTACTTTATATTCTGTAATATATGGAGAAATAAAGGGAGACCTAAAACTATGACAAAAGAGTATAAATAAACACTACTAAGATTTGTAAAAAGAACCAAACAGAACTTCTAGAAACAAATAAAAACTAGTATTGAAATTAAAGCAAATGACTCACAACTGCATAAAGAATTAGTAAACAGGAAAATTAGAAAAAATTATCCAGAATTCAGCACAAAGAATCAAAACCACTGAATTCTAAAACAGAGATCAAGAGCACATGAGGTCCTTCCTACTTCTAATCAGAGTTCCAGAAGGAGTTAGAGAATAGGAGAGAAGCAATATTCAAAGAGATAATGGTTGAAAATGTCCAAGTGCTGATAAAGACAAGATTATAGGATTCACAAAGCACAACATATTCACCAGAAAACTAAATAAAAGAACTCCTCATCAGGATACATTATACAGTAAAACTGCAGAATACCAAAAACAAACTGAAGATCAAGCAGATAGAGACATGAAAGAACAAAGTCACAATTTAAAAGAAAAGCAAATATTATAAGAGTAAAATAATATCAGAGTAGTCTTGAGAGAAATTAATTGTCCATTTAGAATTCTATGTAGATAGATAATAAACCTATCTTTTGAAAACAAGGATAAAATAACCATATTCAGAAAAACACAAAATGATGGAATGTACTGCCAACGATTCTCACTGAAAGAACTTCCGAAGAAGGTACCTCAAAAAAAAAAAAAAAGGGGGGGAGGAAACAACAACAGAAAAAAATTTGAGATGTAAAAATAAATAGTAAGTAAAGAAAATGATACATATATGAATAATTCCAAGCAAATATTAACTGCATAAGATAATAATAATGCCTAATTTGTGGAGTTAAAAGGAATCAAGATAGAACTAAAACTCTAGACAACAGCATACAATTGGAAAAAGGTCAGTGGAGTTGTAGGTTCTTGTCTTGACACAGAGTAAAGTAACTTTAGACTTTAATGTGTTTGTTAAAGCGTGACCACAAAATATTTTATTAAAGAATATGTAACATTCAAACTAATACAGAGGAATAAAGTGGAATTACAGAAAAAAAATAACAAAAAGTCAATTCAAAGGAAGGCAAGAGAGGAGAAAAAAATAAACAACAACAACAACAACAAAGCAGAACACACAGGAAGCACAAAATGACTGTTAAAATGAATCCAAAAATATCAGTAGCCACAATCGATGGAAATGGACAAAAGACAGAAAAACTAAACCTCTAGCTATATGCACCATTTACAAGAGAAACACCTAAAACATAAGGACCCAGAAAAGTTGAAAGTTATCAGGCCAACAGACACAAATACCACAAGGGTCACACAGTATAAATATCAAATAAGGTGTATTGGCAATAACATAACAAGCACAGAAGTGGCAAAGCACTCATGATCCACTAAACACTAGTGTTCCCAGAAAAAAAGAATCCAGCTTCCACATAACCATTCCAGACTTCACATTATACTGCAAAGCTATGGTAATCAAAACGGTGTGGTACTAGCACAAAAACAGACAAACAGATCAATGGAAGAGAATAGAGAGCCCAGAAATAAACCCACACGCCTACAGGCAATTAATCTTCAACAAAGGAGGCAAGAATATACAATGAAGAAAAGAAATTCTCTTCAACAAGTGGTGTTGGGAAAGCTGAACAGCTACAAGTCAGTCAATGAAATCAGAACACTCCCTCACACCATATACAAAAATAAACTCAAAATGGTTTAAAGACCTTAATATAAGACATGGCACCATAAAATTCCTAGAAGAGAACATAGGCAAAACATTCTCTCATATAAAATGTAGCAGTACTTTCGTACATCAGTCTCCCAAGGCAAAAGAAATAAAAGCAAATATAAACAAATGGGACCTAATCAAACTTAAAAGCTTTGGCATAGCAAAGGAAACCATAAACAAAACAAAAACGTAACCTATGGAATGGGAGAAAATATTTGCAAATGATGTGACTGACAAGGGGTTAATATCCAAAATATACAAACAGCTCATATAACTCAACACCGAAAAAACAAACATCCCAATCAATAAATGGGCAGAAGATCTAAATAGACATTTTTCTAAAGAAGACATACAGATGGCAAACAGGCACGTGAAAAGATGCTAAACATAGCTAATTATTAGGGAAATGCAATTCAAAACCACAATGAGGTATCACCTCACACCTGTCAGAATGGCCATCATCAAAAAGTCTACAAATAATAAATGCTGGGGAGGGTGTGGAGAAAAGGGAACCCGCCTACACTGTTGGGGGGAATGTAAATTGGTGCAGCCACTATGAAAAACAGTACAGAGGTTCCTTAAAATACTAAATTAGACTACCATATGATCCAACAATCCCACTCCTGAGCATATATCCAGAAAAGATGAAAACTCTAATTAGAAAAGATACATGCACCCCAATGTTCATAGCAGCACTATTTACAATAGCGAAGACATAGAAACAACCCAAGTGCCCATCAACAGATGACTGGCTTAAAAAGAGGTGGTATGGGGTTTCCCTGGTGGCACAGTGGTTAAGAATCCACCTGCCAATGCAGGGGACAGGGGTTCAAGCCCTGGTCTGGGAAGATCCCACATGCCACGGAGCAACTAAGCCCGTGCTCCACAACTATTGAGCCTGGGCTCTAGAGCCCGCGAGCCACAACTACTGAGCCCACGTGCTACAACTACTGAAACCCACACGCCTCGAGCCCGTGCTCTGCAACAAGAGAAGCCACCGCAATGAGAAGCCGGTGCACTGCAACGAAGAGTAGCCTCTGCTCGCCGCAACTAAGGAGAAGCCCGCGAGCAGCAACGAAGACCCAACACAGCCAAAAAATAAGTAAATTTTTAAAAAAAGAGGTAGTATATGTATACACACACACACACACACACACACACACACACACACACACACACATATACAGAGTGGACGATTACTCAGCCATAAAAAAGAATGAAATACTGCTATTTCCAGCAACATGGATGGACCTAAAGAATATTATACTAAGTCAGACAGAGAGAGACAAATACTATATGACATCACTTATATGTGGAATCTAAAAAATAAAAAAATTAAATCTATATACAAAACAGAAACAGACTCAGACATAGAAAACAAACTTATGGTTACCAAAGGGGAGAGGGAAGCAGGGAGGGATAAATTAGAAGTATGGGATTAACAAATAGAAACTACTACACGTAAAATAGATAAGCCACAAAGATTTACCGTATAGCACAAGGAACGATATTCAATATCTTGTAATAATCTATAATGGAAAAGATTCTGAAAGGAATATAAAACTGAGTCACTTTGTACACCTGTAACTAACACAATATTTCAAATTAATTATACTTCAATTAAAAAAAATAAAAAGAATCCAGCCTCCACACATTTGGGCAATTCTGTCATAATGGAAGCTTACTGCTTAAAGAAGTGCCTTGTTGGGAAGGAGCTGCTGGAGCCCACAGGCTGGTATCAGTCTGATCCTCCTTTGAGCTGAGACCTGCCAGGTCAGCTCTCTGATAAGCCACCAAAGAGATGAGGAAATGAACATCCAAGCTCATGAGTCTTGCCTCCCTTAGGTGAAGTACTGGAAGGAAAAAGAGACAGCAAACAAATTCTAACAAAAAGAAAGCCGATGTGTCTACCGTAGTAGCAACAAAATTAACTTTAAGGCAAAAAGCATGATTTGAGATAGTCACTACTTCATTGCACCATTTTACTTCATAATCTTCATCTTGTATGTAGTGAAAACCAAATCTTCAAAAAAATATTGCACAAGTCATCAGAAGTTCAAGGAGAAACTGCCAATGCTACCATTTGCAATTATCTCTATAATTGAGACATTAATAAGACAAAAGGTAAGAAAATAGAAATAGCTGAATACTGCAATTAACAAGTTTGATCCAATAACTGGAAAACACAATTTTTTTCCGAAAAATACATGAAACATTTGCAAAAACTTGATGTCTTAAAGCATGTCTCATACTTTCACAGAGTTAGTATCAGACAGACCATACCATTTGCTGATAATGTAATTACACTAGAAATTAACAACAAAACAACTTTAATAAATAAAACCTATATATTTGGAAACAAAAACAACCCTTGAATCAAAGAAGAAATATGTTGTAAACTAGAAAATATTTAGAACTTAATGATGATGAACATCTACTTATGAAAAACTTGTGGGATATGCCTAAAGCAGAAAGTACAGGTTACTATACCAAACCCAGAACGTTTTACAGGTGAGTTCTACCTAACAGTCAATGAACAGGTATCTCCAAGTTTACACAAAATCTAGAGAATAGAGAAAACACTCCACAACTGATTTCATGAGACTACTCTAATGCTAATAATACCAAAATCTGACAAAGACTATGTACAAGCAAGAAAAACTACAGGCCAGTCTCACTCACGAACATGAATGCAAAAATCCTAAACAAAACAATAGCAAATCAAATCCAGGAATACGGAATAAAAGATATCATAACCAAGTTGTGTTTCTTCCAGGAATGTGAGTGTTATTCACCACTGAAAAATATATTCATTTCAATCATCTCAAGGCAAAAAAATGCATTTGATCAAACTCCATAACCACTCAGTTAAAACTTTTATCAAACTAGGAATAGAAGGGAAAGTTCTTAACCTAGTAAGTAAAACTCCAAGTTGTGAAGGACTTCCGGGAGGGCTCTTTAAAGGGAGCTGAGTCCCATGAAGGTAGACCCTTTTGTCTGCCCACTTCTTTGCTGCTTGGAATGGGGACTACTTGGCTGATGTTCTACCACCTACCCTGGTCTATGAGGTGATGTGGATCAACTGGAATTCTCCTACACTCCTGACAGGAGGATAAATCGGTACCACGCCATTTACGAACGGCTACACGCGCGATAAAACTATACAGAAAAACTTAGGGTGCTTAACACAAATTTCAAGAGCGTGTTTCTTTCTGGCTGGTAGAGAGGAGGACTTAACTGAGGATGCCCACCCCTAATGGTGAAGTTCCATTTCTTACTCTTAATGAGAGGCCCACATGGGCTCATTTCATTTCTCTGGAAACTATACATATCAGCTACATATACTCTTCTTTGTGCATTAGATATCACGTAATAAATTTCACGTGACTGAAAAAATAGCCAAGAAGCTATTTTAAATTATCTTCTTGCTCATCTCCCTGTTTAGAAAAAAGATGCTCTTGGTAGGCAAAATTGGTTTTTTAACTGTTATAAAACAGTGCTATTAGCATCTGGTGCTTTAAGGGCTGCTCTTTAAAAAACCGTTGCTATTAAAGATATTCATGTGTACTCTACCCAATATAATGCGATCAACTTGGTTTCCAAACCCTGAAGTGCAGAAGATGTTAAGGCTCTGCACGGAATATAAAAGAGGCTCTGCTCACTTGCACCGACAACCACTTTTTTATGCACCAACTGACATGCACCCTGCATCTGCTAACGAAATCCTTCACATCAGTTTCAGTGACAGCAACATTAAAAGGCAAATATATTTACATAGATGCTAAGTGCTAAATAAACACGGAGAGATGCAAACTATCATTTAATTACGGCACATCAGATTTCCATCTTAAATTGCCGCGTGACGTCTCAAACAGGAACTTCTTAGCTTAAGGCAACTGCGAGACTAAACTGGAGACTCTAGATAGGTACCTGAATTGGCTTTAGGCAAATTGATGGACTCGGTTTCCGAAAAATAATAATATACCCCCCACCGATTTTTTTTTCCCCCAATTTCCGGAGCACCGTTGGCAGGTTTTTTTTATGAGCACTCATTCGGGAATATCGCTGGCAAGGCAGGTATCAAATCCCGGAAGATAAAAGCCCCCCAAATCAACAGCCACATGAGCCAGCAACAGATTCAAGAATCCCCCCAAATCTCCTTGAAACGCGTTATCCTCCACACCTCCTCATCTCCCCTCCAGAGTCCTGAGGTGTGGAAAGCAATAGGGAAAAAGATTCCTGGGGAGTTAAGAAGAAAGAGGCCGTAAATCATATGGACAAAACTTAGTCAGCTGGGACCTTGCCATTGAGTTATCTAACCTCCTCATTCTGCGGATAGGGAAATCATGTCTCAGGAAGAAACGCACCTGCTCAGAATCTAACAGCCATTTAAATTCGTCTCCTAGGCCAGTGGTCCTTCCCTCACCCACTCCCAAATGCTTCAATTCGTTGCTAACAGTGAGGTGAGAAAACCCGCACCTCCACAGTGTGGCCAGAATGTCGGGGCTAGAAAGGGTCATAGAGGTAATGGGGTCAGGCCCCTCTTCTCACAGGTGGGGAAACTGACGAAGGAAAGTGACGCAGCTGGGGCGGTAAATCACCGACCCTCTGCCACCGAGCAGCAGGAGCTTCACAAAGGCGATGAAAATCACTGGCGACCCCACTTCTCGTTTCCAGAAGGGCGGGGGTCAAAAAGAGACCCGCTCCCTAGATTTCATTCAGCAAGAACCTCGCGCTTCCCAAGCAGAAGTGGGAAGAGGGGAGGCGGGGAAATGCGAACAGCTGGTGGCGCAGCACCGAGAGTGCCACGGGGGAACAGGTACCGACTCCCGCCTCTCTCTTCCGCAACAGTAAGGCTGCGGCGACTCCCGCGAGAAGAGGTACCTGAGACTCGCGCCGCAGTCCCCCGCCGCAACAGCACAGGAGCCCGCCACCCTGCTTCCGGGGTTAAGTCGCGGCGGGGAGGACCGGGACCTCGGACGGGAGCCTCAGCCCCGCCCCATCCAAGCCCCGCCTCCACGTACGCTTCGCGGAAGACCCAGGTAACTTCCGGGGCGCCGCGCGTCACTAAGCAGCCGATCCCGACTTCCGGACGGGTCCTTGCCTTTTTCTTCGCTTTCGGGGGACTGCGCGATTGCAGTCGAGATTTCCGTGCGTTTGATTGGTGGAGCGAGAGTGCTGGTCTCCGCCGATTGGTTTCGGAGGAATCCGCCCCGTAGACGTCCGTGGGGCGCACAGTCTCAGTTGTCAGCTAGTTTCCTGCCGGCTGGCGGCCTTCCGTTGCAATCATGGTGGACGTGATGGAGTCGCCCAAGGTGCGCATCAACGCCAGCATGCTAGCTCAGTTCATAGACCAGCCCGTTTGCTTCGTAGGGAGGCTGGAGAAGGTGCGCACACTCACCACCCTGGGTTCCTTGGGGGAGGGGCTCTGTGACAGTCAGGGTGGCTGCCTCAGGGTGTGTAACGGAGGGTGAAGGAGGAGGGACAGCCTTATAGCATCACTGCGCTCCCCATTGCTTTATTTCTCACAAGGGAACTTTTTGCACACTTTTTAACCATTGCAGCCCTATTTTGGCCCTTCTTTTAGGACGCGGAATCGCGACGTTTTCGAACGCGCTCCGTTCTAAATTATAGCGTCCCACCCTCGTTTGTGTTTATTTAAGGGAAATTATAGACATAACTCCATCTACTTCCTGATTTTTTAGTTACCCAGATTTGACTAGTCCAGTTTTCTTGTTTCCTTCTTTTATGCAGTTTCCTCTTTTCTCAGACTTCGTTTTCTCGTTGAAGTCGCTTTTCTATAAAACATTCCTTGAGTGTACTTCACTGATCCAATACTAGTCTGTTATTTTACTCCATTATTAGAGTGCAGCCCCTCATCCTGCTGGTGAGAAGCAGGCCCAAAGTGTCGGGATCAGGGAACCGAGAAAGCTCTTGTATAAAGGCTTATTAGTTTATTTCAGTCACATATCTTCTTGAAATAGGTGTATTCGGACTTCACAGATAGGGAAATTGGTTAGGAGTAGTGTATGGTTCAAGGCCGCAGTAAGTAGCAAAGCTGTCATTCAAACCAGATCTGACTGCACTCTGCCGCTGTCTTACAGGACTAGAACCCAGGTTTTCTGACAACCAGTTCTCTTTACTTCCTCAGGCCGAATTTTTAAAAACATATCCTCTGTGGGACACGTACCATTTAAATCATGGGTGGCAGTAGATCTCACTTTTAGATAATATGGACTCTTTAATTGTTCTTAGCATAGGGTTGCCAGATTTAGCAAATAAAAATACAGGACACATTTGTATGGAAAATGTTTATCTGAAATTCAGATTTAACTGGGCATCGTTTGATCAGGTATGTATGGTAACACATGATAACGTTGAACCAGTTAAACTGTTCAAAAACAATTGCTTTGTGTGCGTCGATTAAGTAAGTTTGGGTCAATCTGCTCATCTTTTGTCAAACTTTTAATCTTTTTATTTTTCAGATTCATCCCACTGGGAAAATGTTTATTCTTTCAGATGGAGAAGGAAAAAATGGAACTATTGAGTTGATGGAGCCTGTATGTTTAAGTATTAATTCTATGTATATTATAATTAATTCTTCATCTTGTTTTGGTTTGTTGCTCATGTTTCTGATTCTTGGAGTGGATGTATAAAGGACCAGCTTATCAAACTTCCCACTCTCTAAAATCAAATATTTGTCCTCTTCTTACATTATATTTCCCTTTACATTTCTAACCAATGATTTTTTGGGCTCTGTCATTTTTTTAATACACCCCTTAAATGCTGGGTGACAATTCTCATTCCTTATGAAAATCACATAAGAAACATCTTCTGTTTAAATCACTTTTTCCTTCCTCAAGAGTTTTACGTTTTTAAAATTCGGTTTTCTATTTTCGTTTACATTTATTTTCAGTTGTCACTTATTTGTTTTTACATTTTATGTTTATTGTACTTAAAAATATTTTCTTGGTCTTTTATGAAGACAGATCTGTATGCTGTTTGGTTACTGGATGCAGAACACACTGTACAAATGTAGTTAATAGAAAGTTCCTTTCAATGGGTCCTTTTAAACAAATTACTCCTTGTGGAAATGCTGGACATTCTCAGTATCTTTAAGTGATTTTGTCTTCAACTTAAACATTTAACTGTATCTTTGGACCTGAAGCCACTGCTAAAGGTAACAGGACTAGTGACATGCTAACAGTAATAAGTACTCAAACATTTTTTAACAAGTTACAATTCCATTTTTGCACTGATAAATTTTAAACTTATTTTGTTACATGAAATGAAAGATAAGATTAGTAAACTGTAGAACAATTTTCCAAGTTAATTATCAACTGAAAATGTGATAACACCAAGTTGACATTTTGTTCTTTGTGTTAGCTTGATGAGGAAATCTCTGGAATCGTGGAAGTAGTTGGAAGAGTAACGGCCAAGGCAACCATTATGTGTGCATCTTATGTCCAGTTTAAAGAAGATAACCATCCTTTTGGTAAATAAAACATGCTGTAATTCATGGAATTAGGTGGAAAGCAATTTTATTTTTAACTTGCTATGTCTTGGTCTTGAGTTTCAGTCCTGCTACATTTTCAATTTCTATAGAATGTTCTGATCCCAAAGGAAAATGGGTGGACATTTTGGCCTGCTTCTAAACAGTGCTTGTGTATGTAGGAAACTCAACAAAGATTAATTAATATTTGTGGAAAGAAAAGTTTCTTAAATGGGGTAAACAAAATAATGTTAATAGTTTTGTTTGTTTGATTTTAATATATAGATTAAAGGCATCAAATAATGCACAGCACCTAAAACACAACCAGGCAAGAACTGTGCCTGTACAATGGATGTCAAAATGGGTGGTCTCCTATACTCCATGTCTTTTATTTTTTGGAGCCATAGTTAAATAAATATGATGATCTATATCTCAGTTTTAGGAAATGGATTGTGAAAACAAGTTGACCTCTAAAAGGGAGAGAAAAGAGAAATAGGTATAACTCTTTAGATAGTAATTGATGTTACAGCTTTCCACTGTAGATTAAATGTTTGCTGAACTGTTTCTTTCAGATCTTGGACTTTACAATGAAGCTGTGAAAATTACCCATGAGTTCCCTCAGTTTTTTCCTTTGGGGGTTGTGCAGTATGGTTGAACTTGATGAATTTTTTATGATTGCCAGTGAGCTACATTGAAGATTATTAAAGGAGGCCCTGATATTTAAAGGAGAGATTCCTGTGATTTTTTTTTTTTCCTGTGATTTTTAATACTGTTATTTGTTCTCTTTTTAATTTCATTTACCTAACGTTATTAGATATTCCATTATGCCATTTTCAACAGAACTGGTTTATTGAGAGTTCTCACCTAAGTCCTCATAAAGAATCATTTCTCTGGCATATGGTCAGATTAGATGCAAGAAAAAAGCAGCTGGCTGAGTTTAGTTTTCTGTTTTATTAATAAAAGTTTAAATGATACATATCGTTGGTCATATCATTCTCATTATTTTAGTCATCTATTCAGGCACAAACTTGGAATTTCATAGCTGTAAGGTCAGGACTTAGACTTACCAAATGAAACCCTGGGCCAATTGTGTTAAGAATTTACTTGCTACCTCACGAATTAACCATGTTAATTACTTCCTTGACACGCTGTGAAAAAATGATTTTATTAAAACAGCAAATAGAATCCAACATCTTATGTAATTTGTGAGTACCTACATTAGGGCTCTCTAGAGAATCAGAACCAATAGGATATATATGGATATATATATATATATATATATATATATATAAATAAAATTGTTACGCAGATTGGCTTACATGGTTATAGAGGCTGAGAAGTCCCAGGATCTGCCATCTACAAGCTGGAGAACCATGAAAGCCGGTGGTATAATACAGTGTGAGTCTGAAGGTCTGAGAATAAGGGAAGATGACGGTGTAACTCGCAGTCTGAAGATCTGAGAACTGGGAGGACACTGGTGTAAGTCCCAGAGTCTGAAGGCCTGAGAACCTGGAGCTCCAGTGTCTGTAGGCAGGAAAAGATGGACATTCTAGCTCAAGGAGAGAGAGCAAATTTGCCCTTCCTCTGCCATTTTGTTCTATTTGGACTCTCAACGGATTGAATGATGCCCACCTACTTTGGCAAGGGCCATCTTTACTCAGTCTGCTGATGTAGATGCTAATCTGTTCCAGAAACACGCTCACAGATACACCCAGAAATAATGTTTTACCAGCTATCTGGATATCCCTTAGCCCAGTCATACTGACATAAAAGTAACCATCATAGCATCTCTTTCTCAGGATTTTAAAACTGAGCGTTCACTAGGCCAAAAAAGGGATACCTGATCATTAAAACAGTTGGTGGAATCATTTAATTTTTTTTTTAATTCTTTTCAACTGTCATTATCCTTAATATGAAATTCCTACTGACTTGTACTTCATACCACCAAGTACCATTGGGAGTGGGCAGGCACGGGTGTCGCAAGTGTAGGACAGTAATACAGAGTAACTGGTGACCTATGTGCCCACAAGTTTTATGGCCTGACCCATTTTCTTCAGTGAGGAAATAAACTAATTCTAAATCCATTTATGTTGTAAATTATACCAAAAATATTTATTTTAAATTGGTACCATCTTCAATTTCAACTTTCACCCCAAAATATTCTACAAATTACTTAAGCAACAGAGGTACTCATGGTAAAGCATTTCATTACAGGAAGTAAAGACAATTGTAATTGAAATTTAGGTGTAGGAGGGACATCAGCTAATCTCAATAACACAGTGTTATCTCCAATGCTAGAGAAGGGGTCAGTCCTCAATTGTGTTAACCTCGGAAAACTCAGTGCTATTAAATGTTAAAGGTGTCCTGTTTGAAACCTTCCCTTGAACTACTATGTTCAGTAAACTGGACTAAATGACTAGGGTACCTTGCTTTCTGACAAGTGAATCCTTTACACTAATGATTTATGGTGCCATTGCTCTAGCCCCAGCCTCATCTCTGAGCTGTTCAACATCTGCACTTGCATGTCCCACCAGCGCTTTAGCTTGAATGAGTGTAGTTTGAATAGATGCAGCCCCCCTGCCATGTGTTCCCTGACTTTTTAGTAATAATTTTTTAAAGATAATTCACATATATAATTCACCTATTTCAAGAGTACAATTCGGTGGCTTTTAGTACACAGAGTTGTACACCCATCACCACAATCAATTTTAGAACATTTTCATCACCCCAAAAAGAACCCCTGTACCATTTACCTGTCATGGCCCAGTCCCTACACCACCACTACCCGCTCCCTCGCCATAAGAAGCAACTAATCTACTTTCTGTCTATAGATTTACCTGTTCTGGATATTTCATATAAATGGAATCACACATGGCCTTTTGTGACTGACTTATTTAGCACAGTGTTTCCAAGGTTCATCTGTGTTATAGCATATATCAGTGCTTCATCCCTTTTTATGGCCAAAAATATTCCACTGTACGGATATACCACATTTTGTTTATCCATTCATCAGTTGCTTTACATTTGGGTGGTTTCCACCATTTAGCTATAATGAACTATGAACATTCATGTATAAGTTTTTGTGTGTACAGATTTTTTCTTTCTCTTGGGTATATACCTAGGAGAGGAACTGCTGTATCAAATGGTAAATATGTTTAACTTTTGAGGAACTACCAGACGGTATTCCAGAGTGGCTATACCATTTTACATTCCCAGCAGCAGTGTTTGAGGATTCTCATTTCTCCACATCCTCAACACTTATTATCTGACTTTTTTATTATAGCTATACTAATGGGTGTGAAGTGATTTTGATTTGTCTTGTTCCTTTTAAAGTTACCATAAGCCACTCTGTTGGCCAGAAAAGCTTGAATACTTCTAATCCTTTTCACTCCCACTGCCACTGTAAGTTCAGACAATTGTCATCTCTCACGAGCTATTCCAACAGCCCTAAATATATTACTGGCCTTACTGCTTCCAGCCTCTTCCGATCACCTGGCCAGTAGAGTTGCATTAAACATCGATTGTACTACAATCGATACTACAAAGTTTAAAAACCAGAGAAGTGTGAATAGGGGAAAACTTCCTGGAAAGCTTACAGTGGAGAAACCTGGCCAATATGACCTTAATGAAGTGAACAAGGTTAACATCACCAGTGATGACACGTGGATAAATCGTGTGCCCTCTGATGTAATGGGATAAGAAAGGCACTTCACCTTTGTGCTATTTTTTCATAAATGCATAATGCCAGTCTAATCATGAGAAAATATCAGACATACTCAAATAGAAGGACATTCTACAAACTGATCAGTACCCCTCAAAACTGTCAAGGTAATGAAGAAAGACAGAATCTCACAGAGCACAGAAGACTAAAGAGACATGACAACTAAATGTGATGTGGGATCATGGACTGGCTCCTGGAACACAAAAAGGACATTAATGGAAAACAGGTAAAATCTGAATAAAGTCTGGAGCTAAACTAACGTACCAACGTTGGTTTCTTAGTTTTGACAAATGTACCAGGATAATGTAAGGTAACATAAAAGGAGACAAACTGGGTGAGTGGAGGAACTCTATCTCTGCAAATTTCCTATAAATCTAAAATTACTCCAAAATAAAAAAATGCATTGAAAACAAAATCAACACCTGCCAGAGGCTCCCCAGTGACTAGGTCAAGTCCACATTTCTAATCAGTAGTTCAGACCCTCCACAATCTGACCATGTCTCACCTCAGTCCCAAATCCTACTCTCCCCTGGAAGCAACCCTCCAGCACTGATCTACTGTTGCCAGAACACACTAGACCCTTTAAGATCCAGATGCTGTTGAACTTGCTCTCTGCTCTTATTGGAATGTCTGTCTCTATGCCCAAAGGAAAACATTCTCTAAGCTTTCCCTAACTTGGGCAAGCAGAGTTAGTTGCTTTATGTTATATTCCTCTCATCACACTTAACTTGCTCATAGCATTTTTTTCGGATTAAA
The DNA here is from genome assembly GCF_965194805.1 of Balaenoptera borealis. NCBI lineage: Eukaryota > Metazoa > Chordata > Mammalia > Artiodactyla > Balaenopteridae > Balaenoptera > Balaenoptera borealis. The sequence goes on from NC_138864.1 coordinate 68,349,179, forward strand.
AAATATATATAGATTATATATTTTTTTAACACTACAAAAATCAGAAAGTAAATTTCCTACTGTCTCCCCGAAGACACTGCTATGGATTGGTGGACTGCTTTCCAGAACTTTCTCTGCATAAACTGTCTGTAGGACCTCAATATACTGCCCTGCAACATGCATTTTTCGTTTAATAAGTCTTGGCAATTAACATATTGAGCTATCTCATGCTTTTTAATGGTTGAAAAATATCCACTGTGCCAAGTGTTTCCTAATTTATTTAACCAGTCTTCTAATTAGTCTTCCCCACTAAGAAGAGGCCTTTATAGATGAAGAAACTGTAATTTAAAAACCTGTCTTATTTGTATTTCCCAATGCCTAACATAGTATATGAATAAATTAGTTCATCCATCCTGGTTTGAGAAGCCACAAAGCTGAGAGAAGAGGTAATGAAGACCTGAACCATAATTTGGTGAAGCGACAAAGAATAGGAGGCCAGGAGTTGAGAATATATTATAATGGATTCCATAGGACTCAGTGATGATGCTAGGACTTAAACAGGGTAAGAACCAAGGATGAGATCAACAGGTGAGGAAGCAATAATTTCACTTCAATACAAATTTAAGTAGTTAATAGGCCCTTGAGTAAAGATGTCCAGAAGATATTGGAAATGTAGGCCCAGACAGAGATTTGAGAGACAACCTGCCTAATATTTAAAGTAGACTTTAAGAGATCTACCAGTTAGAAATCTCTAATGGTTTGAAACCCATTTTTCCTAAATTTGGGGCAAAATGCATTTGGCAACAAAACCTGATAAGAATTGTAGTGAGGCTACTTATAGTCTTTATTCTACTTCCAGTAAATACTCATATGCTTCACTGAAGAAATATTACCATGTTTGAATAGAGGGTGCAGCCCCTCTGGGAAGGGTGTTTCATAACATATGGTAAATATACCCTCTGACTTTTCTAAAATCAAAAAATTCTGAATTCTGAAGTACATATGGCTCCAAGAGTTTCAAGTTAGGGATTGTGTTCCTAAATCAGGGAACAGCATCCAGAGGAAGAAAACCACAGAACCTGGGGGGAACTGTGCACTTACGGAACAGCAGTGGGAGAGTGACTGAGTCAGAAGAAGGACCCCAGTGGTGCCCAACACCTAGTAAGCACTCAATAAATATTTATTCACTGAAAGAATATCGTGAAAGGCAAGGAAAGAGAGTTTCAAAGACCAGTCAATGATGCTGAAAGCTCAAAGTACTGAAGATGACGACTGAGGATAAAACACTGACATTACTAACTTATATATCACACATTTCTAAAAAGGACTAGCCTACAAAAATAAAAAGGGAAAACATATCAAAAAAGGAGATAACAACTACAAAAACGCTCAAGAGGAAATAAACTTAGGCTTTAAGTTTAACTCCAGGTGTGCCTGGGAAGCTAGGAAAAGGAAGGAATAATAGGCCATAGAATTTTAATAGCCTTAAATTTATCACGACAATCAAACTTTTCCCTAATATTAAATTCTAAAAGGAATATCACACAGAATCTAATGTGAGGGATGAGGAGCTACAAAGTGGTTGACTTCAGTCATAATTTTACAGATGTTTTTCAAATGATTGTTTTTATTTTCATCTGACAAAGACAAAATTAAAACCAACTCTGAAAACATCTCTTCATGGGGTATCACTTTGAGTGATAAACTAGTATTACTAAATTTATAGAATTTTGAGGTTGTCTTTTAAGGTATTAACTTAATATGCATTAAGTCACTCAACAAATATTTTGTGTCAAGTCCTGGGCTAATTGCTAGAAATACATATAACAAAGTCCCTAACCTCTGGCATTTCAATCTATGGCAGTTTAGCATAATTGCCAAAGATGTCTCAACTCAGAACTATTTAATATTTAACCGGTCTAAGGTTTCAAAGAAATCCATCATGATTAAGAACAACCAAATTCTGTAGGTTCTATTTAGTGAAATTCCAATTTGGTTTCCTCCCTTACTTAATTCACATGGAGTTTGATTCTGATCAGTTGCTGAAAGAAAATTAATAATCCTAGTACCACAGGTTACATTCCTAAAAAGATAATGCTAAATCTAGAGTACTAATAAAGCATAGGTTTCGAGTTACTTTCTAATTGTGATATTGGTTTGAGGTAAGCCTCTTATGTTCTTTATGACCTCAGTTGACCTAGAGCATAGGGTTTTGTTTTGTTTTTTAACATCTTTATTGGAGTATAACTGCTTTACATTGCTGTGTTAGTTGCTGCTGTATAACAAAGTGAATCAGCTATACGTATACATATATCCCCATATCCCCTCCCTCTTGCATCTCCCTCCCTCCCTCCCTATCCCACCCCTCTAGGTGGTCACAAAGCACCGAGCTGATCTCCCTGTGCTATGCGGCTGCTTCCCACTAGCTATCTATTTTACATTTGGTACTGTATATATGTAAATGCCACTCTCTCACTTTGTCACAGCTTACCCTTCCCCCTCTCCATATCCTCAAGTCCATTCTCTAGTAGGTCTGTGTCTTTATTCCCGTCTTGCCCCTAGGTACTTCATGACCTTTTTCTTTCTTTCTTTCTTAGATTCCATATATATGTGTTAGCATACGGTATTTGTTTTTCTCTTTCTGACTTACTTCACTCTGTATGACAGACTCTAGGTCCATCCACCTCACTGCAAATAACTCAATTTCCTTTCTTTTTTATGGCTGAGTAATATTCCATTGTATATATGTGCCACATCTTCTTTATCCATTCATCTGTTGATGGACACTTAGGTTGCTTCCATGTCCTGGCTATTGTAAATAGAGCTGCAATGAACATTGTGGTTTTTGAATTACGGTTTTCTCAGGGTATAGGGCATAGGGTTTTAAGATGGCTAATTAAGACGAGAGGTGTAGGCTATGAACAATTTATAGGGTAATACACTCATCTTGGGGGCAAGGATTAAATTTGTCATTAGCATGCCATTGTTTCTTCTTTACATATTACAAAATGTCAGAGGCAGGACACTATGTTCTTTAGAATTTCCTTGTCTTTAAGATTTGGACTGAATTATAGTGCTTTCACGTATGCAAAACATTTTTTTTCAACCTGATTATTTCTGTAGGTGGGGAAGTAAAGAACAACAACCTCTGTGGACTCTACATAATGCAGTATTTAAGATGCAAAATTGAGAAAACTTTGAGCCAGTTCTCAAAAAAACACTGAGCAATGTAAGTTGGAAAAAAGGAAAATATATAAGCAGTGTAACAGTTTTGGGCAATGCCATAGATGACACTGTGACTTAATTAGCCCCCTTTTTAAAAAAAAGACTATTCAGTTTTCACAGAAGTTTGAAATATTACCCAGGAAAATAAGGCAATTATTTTGGCTGGTAAGAAGAATCTCTCACCATAAAATGTTATATTGAAGTAATAAAGTTTATTTAGTAATAATAGGTTTAAAAAATGGTTTCACTGAAAGATCTTGGTATCTTGTCACCCTGAATCTTGAGAGATAATCAGCAAGGAGAAATTCTTTTATTGAATAATTGCTAATTAAAAAGCTAGATAACTTAATATTATTTTTACCTCAGATATTCATTTTCAAAATGAATATTATTTAGGTCTTAACATTTATTTTCATTAATTCAACTTCACTTAATATACAATGATCATTTAAAGCCAAACTGCATAAAATAAATTTAGCATAACTCTATAGAAAATCAGAAACAGTATCACATTTCACTTAAACATTTTAATATTTTTCTTTAGCTTTTGAGGAGCTTCAAGTGTTATGAAAACATTAGACCTGATGAGAAAATACATTTACAGAGATTCATCTTTTCTTTTAAGTAATCAGCGTCCTAGTGAGTCAATTATTTTTTTCATATTGCTCAGAAATGTTATGCCTTAACTGGTCATGTATTTGACCTTTCATGAGACAGTGGACCAAGAGCTGCCTCATTTTGGAATCTCCTCAGAAATGACTAAATGTCTTCCAGATGAACATATTATGGATCAAGGGAGGAGCTAGAAATTAGAATCCACTGCCTCCAAAGCAGGGGAATTTGTAGGCTTCTTTTTCTTTTAGAACTCAGTGACCTAGAGGAATTAACCCACTGGGCAATTTCCTTCACTCTCAGCAGTATGATTAAGTCATGAAAACAACTCAGTATAAGATATGATATGTATATATTTCTACCCCACTTGTTTCCAGAAAAAAAGAATTTAAGACAGCTGCAAAGCCTTCTATCCCTTCCCTGTTTTCTCATCATAAATTCATACAATGTGACTTTCCCAAATGTAAACTTGAGCTACCAGTGGAAGTAGAATGGGACACTCAATTGATTTACTATCATTTGTTACCGGAATATTCATCTGCTAAAACTGGCATTAATATCCTGCTTTATCCCTTCTTAAGGAAAACTTTAAAATGTCATTTCAAGATGAATAAAATATGTTCTATGTTGCTTTTCTTCCTTATTTTATAACCTAAACCTATTTGAGGTACAAAATTAACAACATATTTTAGGCAATTCAGAGAAAATACATTACCAGTACATATGAACTCAAAAACTATACCTAGAGAGACCTTCAAGGTGGCAGAGGAGTAAGACGCGGAGATCACCTTCCTCCCCACAGATACATCAAAAATACATCTACATGTGGAACAATTCCTACAGAACACCTACTAAATGCTAGCAGAAGACCTCAGACTTCCCCAAAGGCAAGAAACTCCCCACGTACCTGGGTAGGGCAAAAGAAAAAAGAAAATACAGAGACAAAAGAATAGGGACGGGACCTGCACCAGTGGGAGGGAGCTGTGAAGGAGGAAAGGTTTCCACACACTAGGAAGCCCCTTCGCAGGCGGAGACTGCGGGTGGCGGAGGGGGGAGCTTCGGAGACACGGAGTAGGGCGCAGCAACAGGGGTGCGGAGGGCAAAGCGGAGAGATTCCCGCACAGAGGATCGGTGCCGACCAGCACTCACCAGCCCGAGAGGCTTGTCTGCTCACCCGCCAGGGCAGGAGGGGGCTGGGAGCTGAGGCTCCTGCTTTGGAGGTCAGATCCCAGGGAGAGGACTGGGGTTGGCGGCGTGAACACAGCCTGAAGGGGCTAGTGCGCCACAGCTAGCCGGGAGGGAGTCCAGGAAAAGGTCTGGAGCTGCCGAAGAGGCAAGAGACCATTGGTTGTGGGTGCGCGAGGAGAGGGGATTAAGAGCACCGCCTAAACGAGCTCCAGAGACGGACGCGAGCCGCGGTTATCAGCGCGGACCCGAGACGGGCATGAAACGCTAAGGCTGCTGCTGCAGCCACCAAGAAGCCTGTGTGCAAGCACAGGTCACTATCCACACTGCCCCTCCCGGGAGCCTGTGCAACCCGCCACTGACAGGGTCCTGCGAACCAGGGACAACTTCCCAGGAGAATGCACCACGCGCCTCAGGCTGGTGCCACTCCTTCCCCCGGCCTGAGCGAGCCAGAGCCCCCGAATCAGCTGCTCCTTTAACCCCCTCCTGTCTGAGGGAAGAACAGACACCCTCAGGCGACCTACATGCAGAAGCTGGTCCAAATCCAAAACTGAACTCCAGGAGCTGTGCAAACAAAGAAGAGAAAGGGAAATCTGTCCTAGCAGCCTCGGGAGCAGCAGATTAAATCTCCACAAATAACTTGATGTACCTGCATCTGTTGAATACCTGAATAGACAACGAATCATCCCAAAGTGAGGAGGTGGACTTTGGGAGCAATGACACATATTTTTTTTTCCTTTTTCTCTTTTTGTGAGTGTGTATGTGTATGCTTCTGTGTGTGATTTTGTCTGTATAGCTTTGCTTTTACCATTTGTCCTAGGGATCTGTCTGTCTGTTTGTTTGTATGTTTGTTTTTTTGCTTTTTTTGTTTTTTTAGTATAGCTTTTAGCGCTTGTTATCATTGGTGGATTTGTTTTTTGGTTTCGTTGCTCTCTTCTTTCTTTTTTATTATTTTTAAATTTTTAATAATTCCTTTTTTTAAAATTTTAATAACTTTATTTTATTTTATTCATTCATTCTTTCTTTCTTTTTTTTCTCCCTTTTATTCTGAGCCGTGTGGCTGTGAGGGTCTTGGTGCTCCAGCCAGGTGTCAGGCCTCTGCCTCTGAGGTGGGAGAGCCAAGTTCAGGACATTGGTCCACCAGAGACCTCTTGGCTCCACGTAATATCAAATGATGAAAGCTCTCCCAGAGATCTCTATCTCAACGCTAAGACCCACTCCACTCAACGACCAGCAAGCGACAGTGCTGGACACCCTATGCCAAATAACTAGCAAGACAGGAACACAACCCCACCCATTAGCAGAGAGGCTGCCTAAAATCATAATAAGGTCACAGACACCCCAAAACAAATCACCGGACACGGTCCTGCCCACCAGAAAGGCAAGATCCAGCCTCATCCACCAGAACACAGGCACCAGTGGCCTCCACCAGGAAACCTACACAACCCACTGAACAAACCTTAGCCACTGGGGGCAGACACCAAAAACAACAGGAACTACGAACCTGCAGCCTGCAAAAAGGAGACCCCAAACACAGTAAGTTAAGCAAAATGAGAAGACAGAGAAACACACAGCAGATGAAGGAGCAAGGTAAAAACCCACCAGACCAAACAAATGAGGAACTAGGCAGTCTACCTGAAAAAGAATTCAGAGTAACGATAGTAAAGATGATCCAAAATCTTGGAAACAGAATGGAGGAAATACAAGAAATGTTTCACAAGGACCTAGAAGAACTAAAGAGCAAAGAAACAATGATGAACTGCACAATAAATGAAATTAAAAATTCTCTAGAAGGAATCAAGAGCAGAATAACTGAGGCAGAAGAAAGGATAAGTGACCTGGAAGATAAAATAGTGGAAATAACTATTGCAGAGCAGAATAAAAAGAATGAAAACAATTGAGGACAGTAGCAGGGACTTCTGGGACAACATTAAACGCACCAACATTCAAATTATAGGGGTCCCAGAAGAAGAAGACAAAAAGAAAGGGACTGAGAAAATATTTGAAGAGATTATAGTTGAAAACTTCCCTAATATGGGAAAGGAAAGAGTTAATCAAGTCCAGGAAGCGCAGAGAGTCCCATACAGGATAAATCCAAGGAGAAGCACGCCAAGACACATATGAATCAAACTATCAAAAATTAAGTACAAAGAAAAAACATTAAAAGCAGCAAGGGAAAAACAACAAATAACATACAAGAGAATCCCATAAGGTTAACAGCTGATCTTTCAGCAGAAACTCTGCAAGCCAGAAGGGAGTGGCAGGACATATTTAAAGTGATGAAAGGGAAAAACCTACAACCAAGATTACTCTACCCAGCAAGGATCTAATTCAGATTCGACAGAGAAATTAAAACCTTTACAGACAAGCAAAAGCTAAGAGAATTCAGCACCACTAAACCAGCTTTACAACAAATGTTAAAGGAACTTCTCTAGGCAGGAAACACAAGAGAAGGAAAAGACCTACAATGACGAATCCAAAACGATTAAGAAAATGGTAATAGGAACATACATATCGATAACAACCTTAAATGTAAATGGATTAAAGGCTCAACCAAAAGACATAGACTAGCTGAATGGATACAAAAACAAGACCTGTATATATGCTGTCTACAGGAGACCCACTTCAGTCCTAGGGACACATACAGACTGAAAGTGAGGGGATGGAAAAAGATAATCCATGCACATGGAAATCAAAAGAAAGCTGGAGTAGCAATTCTCATATCAGACAAAATAGACTTTAAAATAAAGACTGTTACAAGAGACAAAGAAGGACACTACAGAATGATCAAGGGATCAATCCAAGAAGAAGATATAACAATTGTAAATATTTAGGCACCCAACATAGGAGCACCTCAATACATATGGCAAATACTAACAGCCATAGAGGGGAAATTGACAGTAACACAATCATAGTAGGGGACTTTAATACCCCACTTTCACCAATGGACAGATCATCCAAAATGAAAATAAATAAGGAAACATAAGCTTTAAATGATAAATTAAACAAGATGGACTTAATTGATATTTATAGGACATTCCACCCAAAAACAACAGAATACTCTTTCTTCTCATGCTCATGGAACGTTCTCCAGGATAGATCATATTTTGGGTCACAAATCAAGCCTTGGTAAATTTAAGAAAATTGAAATCGTAGCAAGTATCTTTTCTGACCACAACGCTATGAGACTAGGTATCAATTACAGGAAAAAGTCTGTAAAAACTACAAACACATGGAGGCTAAACAATACAGTACTTAATAACCAAGAGATCACTGAAGAAATCAAAGAGGAAATCAAAAAATACCTAGAGACAAATTACAATTAAAACACAATGATTCAAAACCTATGAGATGCAGCAAAAGCAGTTCTAAGAGGGAAGTTTATGGCAATACAATCCTACATCAAGAAATAAGAAACATCTCAAATAAACAACCTAACCTTACACCTAAAACAATTAGAGAAAGAAGAACAAAAAAATCCCAAAATTAGAAGAAAAGAAATCATAAAGATCAGATGAGAAATAAATGAAAAAGAAATGAAGGAAACAATAGCAAAGATCAATACAACTAAAAGCTGGTACTTTTAGTACCAGCTAAATTGATAAACCATTAGCCAGACTCATCAAGAAAAAAAGGCAGAAGATTCAAATCAATAGAACTAGAAATGAAAAAGGAGCAGTAACAACTGACACTGCAGAAATACAAAGGATCATGAGAGATTACTACAAGCAACTATATGCCAATAAACTGGACAACCTGGAAGAAATGGACAAATTCCTACAAATGCACAACCTGCCGAGACTGAACCAGGAAGAAATAGAAAATAGGAACAGAATAGTCACAAGCACTGAAATTGAAACTGTGATTAAAGATCTTCCAAGAAACAAAAGCCCAGGACCAGATGGCTTCACAGGTGAATTCTATCAAACATTTAGAGAAGAGCTAACACCTATCCTTCTCAAACTCTTCCAAAATATTGCAGAGGGAGGAAAACTCCCCAACTCATTCTACGAGGCCACCATCACCCTGATACCAAAACCAGATAAAGATGTCACAAAGAAAGAAAACTACAGGCCAATATCACTGATGAACATAGATGCAAAAATCCTCAACAAAATACTAGCAAACAGAATCCAACAGCACATTAAAAGGATCATACACCATGATCAAGTGGGGTTTATTCCAGGAATGCAAGGATTCTTCAATATACGCAAATCAATCAACGTGATACACCATATTAACAAACTGAAGGAGAAAAACCATATGATCATCTCAATAGATGCAGAGAAAGCTTTCGACAAAATTCAACACCCATTTATGATAAAAGCCCTGCAGAGAGTAGGCATAGAGGGAACTTTCCTCAACATAATAAAGGCCATATATGACAAACCCACAGCCAACATTGTCCTCAATGGTGAAAAACTGAAACCATTTCCACTAAGATCAGGAAAAAGACAAGGTTGCCCACTCTCACCACTATTATTCAACATAGTTTTGGAAGTGTTAGCCACAGCAATCAGAAAAGAAAAAGAAATAAAAGGAATCCAAATCGGAAAAGAAGAAGTAAAGCTGTCACTGTTTGCAGATGACATACTATACATAAAGAATCCTAAAGATGTTACCAGAAAACTACTAGAGCTAATCAATGAATATGGTAAAGTAGCAGGATACAAAATTAATGCACAGAAATCTCTTGCATTCCTATACACTAATAATGAAAAATCTGAAAGTGAAATTAAGAAAACACTCCTGTTTACCAATGCAACAAAAAATATAAAATATCTAGGAATAAACCTACCTAAGGAGACAAAAGACCTGTACGCAGAAAATTATAAGACACTGATGAAAAAAATTAAAGATGATAGAAATAGATGGAGATATATACCATGTTCTTGGATTGGAAGAATCAACATTGTGAAAATGACTCTACTACCCAAAGCAATCTACAGATTCAATGCAATCCCTATCAAACCACCACTGGCATTTTTCACAAAACTAGAACAAAAAATTTCACAGTTTGTATGGAAACACAAAAGACCCCGAATAGCCAAAGCAATCCTGAGAAAGAAAAACAGCCCTGGAGGAATCAGGCTCCCTGACTTCAGACTACACTACAAAGCGACAGTAATCAAGACAGTATGGTACTGGCACAAAAACAGAAATACAGATCAATGGAAAAGCATAGAAAGCCCAAAGATAAACCCACGCACATATGGTCACCTTATCTTTGATAAAGGAGGCAAGAATATACAGTAGAGAAAAGACAGCCTCTTCAATAAGTGGTGCTGGGAAAACTGGACAGCTACGTGTAAAAGAATGAAATTAGAACCCTCCCTAACACCATACACAAAAATAAACTCAAAATGGGTTAAAGACCTAAATGTAAGGCCAGACACTATCAAACTCTTAGAGGAAAACGTAGGCAGAACACTCTATGACATAAATCACAGCAAGATCCTTTTTGACCCACCTCCTAGAGAAATGGAAATAAAAACAAAAATAAACAAATGGGACCTAATGAAACTTAAAAGCTTTTGCACAGCAAAGGACACCATAAATAAGACGAAAAGACAACCCACAGAATGGGAGAAAATATTTGCAAATGAAGCAACTGAGAAAGGATTAATGTCCAAAATTTACAAGCAGCTCATGAAGCTCAATATCAAAAAAACAAACAACCCAATCCAAAAATGGGCAGAAGACCTAAATAGACATTTCTCCAAAGAAGATATACAGATTGCCAACAAACACATGAAAGAATGCTCAGCATCACTTATCATTAGAAAAATGCAAATCAAAACTTCAATGAGGTATCACCTCACACCAGTCAGAATGGCCATCATCAAAAAATCTACAAACATTAAATGCTGGAGAGGGTGTGGAGAAAAGGGAACCCTCTTGCACTGTTGGTGGGAATGTAAATTGATACAGCCACTATGGAGGACAGTATGGAGGTTCCTTAAAAAACTAAAAATAGAACTACCCTATGACTCAGCAATCCCACTACTGGGCATATATCCTGAGAAAACCATAATTCCAAAAGAGACATGTGCCACAATGTTCACTGCAGCTCTATTTACAATAGCCAAGACATGGAAGCAACCTAAGTGTCCATCAACAGATGAATGGATAAAGAAGATGTGGCACATATATACAATGGAATATTACTCAGCCATTAAAAGAAACGAAATTCAGTTATTTGCAGTGAGGTGGATGGACCTAGAGTCTGTCATACAGAGTGAAGTAAGTCAGAAAGAGAAAAACAAATGCCGTATGCTAACACATATATATGGAATCTAAGAAAAAACAAAGGTTCTGAAAAACCTAGGGGCAGGACAGGAATAAAGACACAGACGTAGAGAATGGACTTGAGGACACAGGGAGGGGGAAGGGTAAGCTGGGACGAAGTGAGAGAGTGGCATGGACTTATATATACTACCAAATGTAAAATAGATAGCTAGTGGGAAGTAGCCGCTTAGCACGGGGAGATCAGCTCGGTGCTTTGTGACCACCTAGAGGGGTGAGGTAGGGAGGGTGGGAGGGAGACGCAAGAGGGAGGAGATATGGGAACATATGTATATGTATAGCTGATTCACTTTGTTATAAAGCAGAAACTAACACACCATTGTAAAGCAATTATACTCCAATAAAGATGTTAAAAAAAAAAAACTATACCTAAGGTAGCTTAAACAAAAATAATACTTCCCTGTTTAATCTGTGATTTGAGGTTGATTCTTTCAGTGCTTATTTAAAGAAAAAATAGGCCTAAAAAAAGGGGGGGGGGACAAAGAAACATTTGTAAATTTCATCTACAATAATTGGTAAAAGACACCAGTTACATATACATCTATGATTTCTTAATCAAAGGGCTAGACAGGATTATAAGCACAATATGCTTCTAGGTATGACTCCCTACCTAAATCCATGACATTTGGCTTCTATCATTTTAAAAATAGAATCTAGAGGTAAGTAGTCTGATAAACTGTCTCACTGGAAATGAGGTTAGGAAACTGCAGAGATTTGGGAAAATAAAATAATGCATAAAGATAGCCATTTGCAGCAACAGAACGCTGAGGGATTTATATAAAGAAAATTTCAGAAATGAATTATTTGGATTGATGCATTTGAACTTTAAAATTTTTTATGAGTTAAAATCATTAAATCAATGACATTTAGAAACAGTCATGCTGCCTTCTGTGTTTTCAACAGATTCTAAATTCAGCTACATGTGTATGTCTTGTGATCACAAGATCTGGTTACAAATAGCAATAATTGTTGCAAAGCAAATTACACCGTGGCACAGGAAAACATTCCCCCTTCCAGCAGAGAGGAAAGTGGTTACCTCACTTATATAGCCTGAACGTTTTATAATGAAGATTACAGACTTTAAGATTTCAATAAAGGATGTATGCTAAAACAGAAAAACTATTTGATGAAAATTAAAAAGATTGCTTTATTTCGGAAAGAACTTCTAGAGCACTGATGAGAAATATTTAAGTGTTTATGGGCTATGGAAACTGCTGTTACTAGGAAACAAATTTATTCATTTCCATTCATAAGAATGCAGGCATGCAAATAAGAGTTTTATTCAAATAAGGCTTGAATATATTAAAACATATTACAATATACATCGCAAAATAATATTGTATAACACTGTACATTTATACAGTATTATTTATATACAATGTATTATATTTACGTATTATATATATAATTGTAACAATATACTACAATTATATATACAATATATTACAACCTGGATATAGGTAATTTCTACTTAGATGGACTCAGTATAGAGACAAAAATGACTCATGAAATACTTAAAATCATGAACTGTTAGCGTTTTAACCCCCACACATTTTAGTAAAAAATGGTCAGGGCATACCAAATTTTAGAGCTAAAAATGGCAAACAGGTGAATGCTGACCAGTTGGTAGTTGCTGCCTCCAATACAATGCGGAAAAAGGTTCTGAGAAAAAGAGCGTAATTGATTGGCAACTTGTGTCGAGGGTAAAGAAGGGCATGGTCACTCACTCATCTCCAGATCGAGCACATCTTAGCCTAACCTGTTCATCTCACGGTGACTGAAGAGAGTCATTTGTCACTGGGGAATTTTAACATAGAAAGGAAGTTTGTTATTGGGCCACTTGTAGAATTCATGTTCCCATGTTTTGTTTTGTTTTGTTTTGTTTTTCCCATATCACAACAATGTTCCCTCTTACTGCAATCATATTCTGCCCACTTTCCAAAATACAAGTCTCAGTTATTTATATCACTGTTGGGTAAACATGTCCTCTACTTAGCAGTACTCAAAGCCGCCTCTTCTAGCTTCTTAAAATATACACATACCAGAAAAAAGATGGAAACTAACAATGCCATCACCCCCAGCCTAACTACTAGATTCTGGAAAGAATCTTAATCAATATAGGGCAGAAGCAGCTGGATTGAGAAAAACCTACGATGGCTCCATTTCACTGCACAACCAGTCTCAGCTCTGAAGAAAATGCACATGCACTTTGACCAATATAATTTCAGGTAGTTGTCTTAATTCAGAAGTACATTAAACAGTTGGTCTCATGAAATTCAGAAGAGAGCAGAGACAGGAGACAATAGGAAAATATAAGAGGAATGGACAAAAGAGTCATATGCTGGAAGACAAAAGTAACTGAGGGGAAGTTTAAGTTCAGTAATATTGAGAACTCTCAGGCAGTTATCCCAGGAGCAGAAAGAGATGCTAAAATAGAAGTTCTAAGTTCCAGTTATTTTCCTTGAGTATATCACTTTACCAAAACTACAATCTATCACTTTTTTCTAGGCCTATGCCGACCCTCATTCTCTGCCATCTGTTTTGGAAATGCAGCCCACATCACCAAGACATCTAAATTGTGATGTTCTTATCTCCTCATTCCCACATCTGCTTGCTGAAAAATTAGGAAAGTTTCATTTCACTGTATCTGAGTATCATTTGTCAATTTCAATCCTCCAACTTCTTTCCTTTCTGGACTAATTCTGGCCTTTCAAAAATGTGTTTACCCCTTTACTTTTTCTCTAAAGGCAATGATTTGGCAAGTTTACTGTTCATCGTTGTATGCAAGTTGTGTAATTTCCTAAATGTATTTCATATAACATGACAGTGATTAATAAAGAGAGTGGGAAGTTTGGAAATCTTAGTGGGTTGTACTCAAAACAAGAACTCAGCTTCTATGCCTTCCATCCTTCTTTCCTCAACCTAAGGTTTTATGATGGTAGCTGATGAGCAAAAACAAAACAACCTTACCAGGTGCGACAGAGTGACTCAGAAGGGATTATTTTATGTTATTTTTAATGCCATAAGTTAGTTCGTTTATTTAAATGCTAATCTATTGTCCTAGCATAACCCTCCCATGGCAGAATCAATTTCAGTAATGATGCTGATGGCTGCAATATGATCAACTGAAGCCTCTACCACTCGGTACAAAAGGAGTGGAAGTGATAGACAACTCATTAATCATTTATCCCAGAGAAGAATGTGTTCAGCTGCTGATGGGGTACTGTAGGTGAATGCTGGCAAAATGAGAAAGATCAGTTGTCAGGCCTCGTGCACAATAACAGTAGAGCTATTTTTAAGCTTCTCAGAAAATTACAATTATGCTCTTTTTCCCTACAGTTCCATCACGTATGCTTGGCAGTTTTGTTCTATGAGAATCCGTTCTCATTCCGCTCAGACGTCTCTGCTTGAGAAAATATATACTCCTCAAAACTTAACATAAGATATTTGAAAAGTTATTTAGAAATCAGTAGAATTCCACATATTGGGAGTGAACTCTTAAAGAACTGAGAAGCAAAAGAGGCAAACCAGGAAAGGTACTGAATAACTTTTTGGTTCATTTTCCCCCATAGGATATGTTTTATCAGCAGCGAGGACAATATACATTTTTAATTTCTCAGATCCCTAGAAGTAACAGATATATTCTATAATTCATACATTTTCTGTAGAGATAAAAGAATTCAATGAAATAGACTTAAAAAATTTTTTGTTCACCAAATTAGGTGAACAATGTTACCAAAAGAAATGACCTTGAGAATCTGCCCCAGCTTATCTCCAATTTGTCTAATGCTTCCAGTGGAAAATAATGTTCCTGGCCTGGAGAAGTATTCTCTTCTGGAAACCAGCAGTATCTTACCATTCACTTAAGAGTTATACTCACTTTTCCAGAAAGAATTTAATGTATCTCAGAAATCTATCTATCTTTAAAAACTGGTGCATTCGTCCTAAGAGTCACAACTGATCCTACATTCCATTTTTGAGGAATGGAAGGAGGTCAGATTTAAGATGAGAAAACGTATTAACTTCCCCATATTTATCAAGTTGCTGAGTATTTTGCTCCATAAATTATACATCTTCATCTATTTGGAGAACATTTATGTGCCATAAAGCTACACACACATAGTTGTACAAATATTAAGTATACCTGCTTAATGAATAATACAAATTTCCAAATTAATGGGGAAAGTACTTTTTCTTTGACATAACTGATATATGTAGCACAGGAACTTGTGTCATTCAAATTTTTACTATAATCAGCTATCAGATTACTGGATGCTAAAAGGGATATTTCGTTTTACCTACCACATGTCTGGCAGTGGCAACTTCTTGAACTGTCACCAGCAAAGTATATGGCTGCAATATAATAAAATGTGAACATGAATTTTGACATTTGCCCTTTCAAACTCCAGGCTTTCTTGCATACACGTCCCCCACACCCCGGCTCACCCTCCCTCCCCATGTACATATATATGTATACATATAAATGGAGCTAATATTCTTTAAGTTAAAAGATGTAAAACCAAATCATTTGCATGATTTCTTATGAAAATGCCTGTTTCAAGTTTATGATACATTAATCCCTTCAAATGCTCTTCCAGACTACTCTTGTCTTTATATTTTAAGAGCCCAACTAATTAGATTCCTATATCTTAATTTCCAGTTATGAAATTATGTTAAGGCAACATGCTTTTCATAAACTGAATGGTGAAAGGATTGTATGCACTGAATTACTATTATTGCTGCTATTTCTGACATTACATAAATTATCCTTTAATCCTAAAGTTACCTTCTTAGCAAAGCCTTTCAAAACATTGTACTATTAATAGTAGATCAGTAAGAAAATTACATTTTTTAAATTAATTTTTATTGGAGTACAGTTGCTTTACAATGTTGTTAGAAAATTACACTTCTGAAAAATGTAATGGGCAGCCTCTACTTCCTCAAATTATTTCTAATTAGAAAATAATTTTTGAAAGTCCAAATTTAGAAAATTAAATAAATTGACATTTTTTTTTGGCTGCAGAAAGAGACAAGATGCTATAATGATACTCTTTCCAGCAATTATAAATATTAATCTGAGTGAATTTGAGTCTGCTGAAAACAATGCTCATGTCTACCTCTTCCATTAGATATTACAGCTCCTCCAAGGCAAAGATGGTGCCATCAATCCTTTGAAATCATAACCTTAAATGTCTGGCACATGTAGGCACACTAATGCTTGGTTCTTTGCTGGAAGCATGGACATGCAGGCATGTTCAGAATTCATCACTTAAACATAAGTAGCTTAAATTATTGGAAACGAGTTGAGTAAAATGCACTCTAGACTGGATTGGACAATAATTAACTAAATTCTAAACACAGAGGATAGGTGTCCTGCCACAGGCCCAGAGCCACAACAGAGGAGTCAGGAAATATCCTGAGGAACATCTAGGAGAGAGAAGATTGAAACAAAGTCATTATTATGTAATACTACCTCAGGAAAATCAGAACTATTTTATAGATCCATTTCCCAATGTGTTAAATGGAGAACAAAGTGCACTGTTTCCAAATATGACAAAAGAGACAATTAAGAGAAAGAACCACATCTGTTTATTATTCTTATATATTACTGTAGAACATGAAATCTAGAAAAATGCTTTCCAAACAATTAAATCTCAGTAATCATTTTCATAATACCTTATAGCAAGTTTCTTCACCTCATAATAATTTGATTGTTCATTATGGTAAGAACAAGATAACATGTCATGGGTAACTTTTATAAAAGCCACTAACGTGTGTGTGATATGCATATTCATTTATTTATACATTCATCATTATTGTAGAAAAACTAGAAGATGCAGATAAGAAAAATGCCACTTAAAATTCTACTCTTGAAAGATGACCACTGTTAAAATTTTATAAATATTCTCCAATAGTGTTCCATACAAATACATTCTATATATACTATCCTATAACTTGCCTTTCCCTCCATTTATAAATATATCATGAATCGTCCTTTGTCAATAAAAATACCCATACTATTTGAATAGTTTGTTAGTATTCCATTGTATGTATGTGACAATTTCTTTACTTATTATTGAACATTTAGTTTTCCAAGTTATTATAAACAATACTGTGATAACCATTTCATAGAAACATACACCTTTGTGCACTTATCCAATTAATCCCTCAG
Organism: Balaenoptera borealis; assembly: GCF_965194805.1. Classification (NCBI taxonomy): domain Eukaryota; kingdom Metazoa; phylum Chordata; class Mammalia; order Artiodactyla; family Balaenopteridae; genus Balaenoptera; species Balaenoptera borealis. The sequence continues at coordinate 68,366,658 of NC_138864.1, forward strand.
AAAATATTTCCAATATACTATGTCAAAGGGTATGAAGCTTTGTAAGGCTTTTGATACATATTACTCACTGTCCTCAGGAACACTTGTACTAATAATATACTCTCACAAGTTGTTATTTGAGAATGTTCCTTTCCCATATCCATGAAAATACATATTATTCCTTTTAATTTACACAGGCAAGTGAACAGTATCCTGCTGTCGTTTTAATCAGCATTACTTTGTTACCAATTTAACATTTATTTATGTTTGTTGGCCATTTTATTTTGGCTGTACAAGTCCTTGATCAATATTATCCATTGGTTGTGTCTTTTCCTTATGGGTTTGAGAACGTTCTTTGTGAATTAAGGGTATTAAATTTGTATGCATGTTGTAGCTTACCAGTTTGCTTGCCTTTCAACTCTTTATGGTATTTTTGCCATACCAAACTTTAAAGACTTGGAAAAGAAGCAAGGGTGTGCCTCCATCCACTTTCCTCTTCTGCACTGCCATGTGCAGAACCAACGGTAACCACATGATCCTTGTTTTATTCCTGTCTATTATTTCCCCACTACGTTGATGCTGGCTGTTTGAGACAGACAGTAAAGTAGAAGGGGAAAAAAAATGGAGGGAAAACATTTCTTTTCATGATAAAAACTAAATCTAAAGAACAAATCAGGAATCAATTTTTTGATTTTATCAACTGCTTTTTACATCCAAAGAGCCACTGACATGTTTTTTCTCTTTTGGCGTATTAATACTAAATATATTAAACCCTCAATTGTCATAGTGGATTATTCTCCTATACACAGCCCATAAAGTAGGACGTATAAAATAGTAATTAAAAGTACAGATTGGGAAGTCAGACTACTGGAGTCTAAGTCTTGGCTCTGCTATTTATTAGCTGTATAACCTAGGACAAGTGACCTAATGTCCCTATGCCTTAATTGCCTCACGTATAGAATGGGAGCAGTAATAGTGTATCTGCCTCACAGGGCTACTGTGAGGATTAAATAGGATAATGTGCATGGTACCTAGAAAATAATAAGCACCAACAGTAACTACTGTTCTCAGTAATATACTGTTGGATTAGATATTGACTTTACTTACGAATTTATCATGAATATTCCTAAATGAAATCAGTTCTTTGTTTTGGCAGTCTATGTCAATCTGATACCTGGATTACACTATCTTTTAAAAACATTTCGGGAACTTTCCTTCTGTCTATATACTCTAGTAAACAATTAATACTTTATAAAGATTAATATTTCATAAAGTGCTTTCTATAATCAGTAAAGAAACCTACAAAATTTTCAGGTAGGAGGGAAAAATAGGCAGATGATATAATGGGAGAGTAGTGGCTAGGAGAGCAGTTGTCCAGCTAGCCCCATCTCTGCCATGGCCATGGGGGTCACAGGCCCTCTATACGAGGATGCTGAACTAACACCTAAAATGCCTCTCCCCTCTCTCTGACGCCTCTATCTGAGCAGATGTTAGACATGTACAACTACTTAGTGCCCACTTGTTTTAACTACAGCCATCCCAAAGGAGAACAAACCTCACAGTGTAGTACTTCCTTTTTTATTATCACCATCCCCCCAACATTTTAACTTAAATGAACATCAAGTGTAATAGAATGGCAGAAAAGGAAGGATTTTACTGGGAAAATACTGGATACTTTCTCCTATGAAGGCCAGGACTTAAGAGTTGAATATAGATATGAAAATCTCAAGTTTTCAATGGTTACTGGTCAACTGTCCAGATTCACCAAAATTTTAATTTTCATCCCTGGGTTCACTCTTATATCACATTAAAATCCTAGGTGGTCGTTCAGAGGACTTCTTCATACAGCAGAAAGTAATATTCTAAATACAGGATAAACAAAAGTAGCTAAGTTCTATCTCAAAAGAAAATGCCATAATTTATCCAGATTTGGAAAAACAAGCTCTTGGGAAATTTTCACTACTGAGACAAATGTAAATGTACATACTTTGTTTAAATTATACCATATTCAATTAAAAAGTACTGACACATGAGTAACCAATAAAGATTAGGTAACAATGACTGTTAAGCACTACCTTTTACAGAGCATTATGTGACAGGGATATAATGCTTCATGTTTATTTCATCACCTAACACGCCCAATCACCCTATGAGGTAGGAATTTCTATACCTTTTAACATATTAGGAAATTGAAGCTCAAAAAGGTCAAGTCACTTGGCCAAGATACTGGGGCTAGGATTATAATTTAAATTTCAAAACCCATACTTTGAATATCTGCACTCAAATGAGTGACTGAAATTACATCCAGCCATGCAATTAAATGCAGGACTATTTGTTTCTCACTCTAATACTTACTGGGTGTAGCACTGACAATGGAAAGATACTTTTTAAATATACCATTTTAATGAATAATAACCATTCTGGAAAGCTGAAAAACAGAGTCTACAAAAAAGTTACTTCTAAGACTAAGAATCAAATTTGCCATCAAAATAACTACTAATACTATTTTATTATTTTATTGGATTATTTGCAGAGTGGTCATAGATAATTTCTAGATTAGACATGTTGACTTCAATCCATTTTTATTCAATTTAAAAAAATAATAAGAACACTTTTATTAAACACTTCTATTGAACATGTTTAGGTAAAATATCTCATTGAGTTTATAAACCCAAATATTAGTAACCGAGTAATAAAAATGAAAAAATTAGTCTATTTTCATGGTCCACATACAATGAAATGCAAAACAAGCATAACAGACATCTTATATGAATATTTGGGTTTCACAGAAAATATTAGAAGGCTGACACAGGCATAAACAATTATTCTTAAAAATGTCATCCTGTGATTACAGATTATATAATAGACTTTATGCTTATGTCTTATATTGTACTTCCAAAAATTACAAATATTTTAGATATAACCCTATTATAAACATCAATTCAAAAATTTACCTTACTTTAGCTAAGGAGAAATGAAAATGTATATAACAGTTTGACACTAAAGCTGACTTTTCATATTTTGGACAGAGTAAATTTGAAAGAAACACTTCAACTGAAGCAACTTTAAAGGTAAAGGTTATGTTTTAGTAAAATGAAATCAGTAAGATTTACTTAGAAGACTGGAAAAAGTCCCCTTAATAACAATCTTTGTTTAAAAATAAAAATAAAAAAGATTGTAACTATTCCCAGTTCTTTCATTTAAACAAAAGATTGTCATCTAGGTGAGATGTTTAGAGTAGATATGCAATGTTTTCCTAGAAAAGAGACTTTTGTAACAGATCTCAAAGTAAAAAATAAATTTAATCCACCTTTGTTCAGGATTTAAGTCATACCTCAAATTTATCTAACAGATCTTAGTTTCACCAGGTAAAATTGCTAACGTGAAAGCTTCTAAAATTCTTGTTTAAGATATTTCTTTCTTCAAAATCTGTAAGATAATGTTTAGGCTTACTTTTTATTTTTCTATAAGTACAACTTCAACTACGAAATTCAGTTCAGTCCTCTGCATATGTCAGATGATGCTACAAATCCTTTGTATTTCTCTTCCAACTATCTAGCTGTGAAAAGGGAAAAAATAAAATTTGAAAATAAAGTCCTTAAATTGGCCCAAATATACTTACTTTAAGAAACTTACATTAAAGGTGAAATTGTCTCCAAAGTGACTCTGGTTTCCCCAACATCTCCCAGTCTACCTTAGAAAAAACAGGATATTCCGCAAGAGGGAATCTGACAGTAGGACATAGTGACACAGATTATGCTGGATGGTTGGTCACATACAGATTTGTATAGACTTTGTATTCAGCCAAATGCTTCCAGATGATGAGCATAAGATGATAAATTAATAGGGACAGAAATCTTTGAAGACAAATAAGGACATTGGAAAGCAAAAGGTTGAAAAGGAAAATTTTATACGTTTCCTTGAAATGGTGCATATTTTTCTCCTCAGAAGAGAAAAAGTTGTAAGATACATTCTTAATTTTGACTTTTCTTTGGAAGACAATAAATGTCTGTGCCAAAAGATTTCTTACCATAAAATCAAAGTGTATGAGAGAAGAGACTCCTTAAAAATATATATATCAATCATACCTTGATAAATAATTCTCCAGTGTAGGGTAGGGGGCTTTCTAATTCTAAAAGTAAAAATCCACAATTTAAATTTAATCTGGAAGGAATCTAAGCATGAGTAAGCTTAAACTACTGTCTGAATCACTGAATTGGTCATATTATTCTATTTTAAAAGTGTACAGATTTTACTGAAAGATAACCAATTGCAACATAAAAAGTATGGTTTCAAGGTCTGTTCTTGGTCACTTCAGAAACTCTGTTTGCACAGTGTTCATAATTTCAACAAAACCCTAAAAAGTTCTTTCCAAAATGAACTTTTCCAACCTACTGAACAGAATTCATGCCCACACTCTGATGTTCATTTCAGCAGCATTTGTCTCTGTGAAGTACATCAAAATCACTCAAACATCAAATTGGTGATTTGATAGAATGATTTATTTTCCCATTACAGGAAAGTCACGAGTGACTTGTTTTGAGGTATGTTTCTGAGCTATGAAGGACCTCTATCAGAAAGCTCCACACTTGAAGGTTCCTCTTTAGGGGATAACATTTTATGGCTGGACGGTCTCTGCAGGTACCAGATTCCCTGTTGTATCCAACTGCATACATTTACACGTGCATGCAGACACGGGACACTCAGCATGATCCCTGAAAAATAGGTCAAGTCACAGTTAAACATCTAAATTACACATACATACACACATTTATCTATATACCTATCGATATCTATAATGCAATTTTTCAAATGGCATTTGAAAAATACAGGAATTAAAACCCAAAGACAAAAAGCATTAAAAGCATTAAACTAGAAATGAGTGCCAAGCTGAACATGGGGAGAAAGTTACTGAAAAATGAACAGCTTTACTTTCTAAATATATAATAAGCTATCTCATTTACAGTTATGAATGTGACAGGGATGTGCTCAGAGTTTAAATTAAAGCCAATGTGACAAACTGGGTGTAAAAGTTACAGCACTGAAGAGTACAGGGCCACTGATACTACTCAAAGTAAAAGTTAAATACGGTCTTGAGTCTCCACTGTATGAAGTGCGTACTTACTACATAACAAACTTATTTACGAGATAACTAATATAGGAGTTTGACATGTATTCTATCATTGAATTCAGTTACATACTATGTATTGTATATGATAGGATATTCGGTCAGTCGTAAAAAACTGTAAATATAACATTTCCCCAAGTAAAGTTAAATAATGCTTTTCAAATATCTAACCCATATATAATATTTAAACAATTTCTTATACAAGTATTAATTTTATAGTTTAAGATTACATAGGCTAGTGATAGAAATGTTCACACCACCTTTGTTAACTTAAGTGACAGTATAAAAGAAATTCATCCTTTGGCTGTATAAACCTGAACTATTTAAAAGGCCATCTGCTTTATCTCCTCTAACTCCAAGCCTATTAAAGAAAGAATGGGGACTTCCCTGGTGGCGCAGTGGTTAAGAATCCGCCTGCCAATGCAGGGGACACAGGTTTGAACCCTGATCCAGGAAGATCCCACATGCCGCGGAGCAACTAAGCCGTGCGCCACAACTACTGAGCCTGCACTCTAGAGCTCGTGAGCCACAACTACTGAGCCCACGTGCCACAACTACTGAAGCCTGCACGCCCTAGAGCCTGCGCGCCGCAACAAGAGAAGCCACTACAATGAGAAGCTCCCGCACTGCAACGAAGAGTACCCCCTGCTCTCTGCAACTAGAGAAAGCCCGCGCACAGCAACGAGACCCAATGCAGCTAAAAAAATTAATTAATTAATTAGTTAAAAGAAGAAGGAATGTGCTGATTACCTGAACCAACTAAGCATGTGTCCAGCATGCCCACCATGTCTGCAATTGTGACACCATGTAAACCAGTTGTTAAACTGAGCTAATTTTTTGTCTTTGCTCAAGTCTACTTTTTCATCTGATTTGGAGCCTCCTATGGGTTAAAGACAGTGATCTTCATTAACTATATCATAATATTTTATTCAAAGTTTCTTAAAAGGTAGTTCTAAAATTATGTCAAAACACAAATCACATATCATATTGAAACAGCAACTTTAATGCTAGAATCTAGTTTAGATTGAAAAAAATACCGAATAACCAGTTTCCTTACATTTTTAATAGTCAATAATAAATGGAAAAATAGAAATTATCAAACCCACTTAGAAGCAATCTGAATTAACAATTTTAGAGAAACAATCAGTAGTTTAATAAACTTCCCATAAAGAAAATACCAAGTCCAGTTTACAGGTGAGTTCTACCAAACACTGAAAGAACAGGTAATTTTCATCTACACAAACTTTTCCAAAGAATAGGAAAAGAGGGGCAATTTCCCAATGCACTTCATGAGGTGGGTATAGCTTTGCTAACAAAATCAGACAAAGCCAATATGAGAGAGAAGATTATAGGCCAATCTTCCTCCTGAACAGACATAAAATCCTAAGTAAGACATTACCAAATAGTATGATTTAGCATTTCTACTTCTAGGAAAATGCACTAGAGAAACTTTTGTGTGTGGTAAAAGGAGACATATGTAGGAATGTTCATAGCAGCATTGTTCATAACAGTAAAAATCTGGAAACCAAGTGTCCATCAATAGTAGAATAGAAAAGTTTGTGTTGTAGTCATAAATGGAATACAAAGCAGTAATTAAAAAAAAGGAATAAATGACCACTACATTAATCAGCATAATTGAAACTAAAAAAAAGAAAGAAAAACCCAACTCCAACGTTGAGCAAAAAAGGCTTGTCAAAGGACATACGTGTATGATTCACTTACATAGAATTTGAAACACAGACGACAGTAAACGTGTAAAAAAACTATACAGACAAGCAAGAGACTAAACTAACACACAATTTAGGACAGTAATGACCTTTGGGAAGAGCCCAAAGAGGTGGTATGAAGTAGGGAGGAACAATCCAAGGCACTAGTATAGACAATGCTATCTTAAAGCAGAGTAAAAGACTCACTGATGATTGATTTATCACAGTACACGATGTATACATTACTATACATTTGTTATTCACAGAAACTTGAAGAAAAATGTATTACACATGCACATTTACACACAAATTTACATAACTTTTAGTGCTTGAAAGATGCTCATTCTATTAATTTTGGCCACCTTAATATGTTTTATTTTGTTCTAAAACAGCAAATCAAATTATTTTAAGATCATATATAATTAGAGACAAGAATAGAAAAATGAGTAAGTAAAAATATTAAGTTTAATTAAGCAATTGTGTACCTATTAAGACATAATGCTGTTCAAAATTTCACCTGGGCCATTGCTGGTCACACTGTAATGACCACAATTGTCTTGTAAACAATTATTTAAAATACCCATATCTTTTTGCTAATGGTATGGAGATGAAAGGATGTGAAGGTGGTTCAAGGATTTAAGATGTACACACACTGAAATTCTTCCTAAAAGCTTCATAAAAACAATTAATAATGAAAGAGAGAAAAAGAGAGAAGAGAAAAAGGAAATACAGACCTTTTAAATATAAGGTATTTTATACCTTTGTGTATAGTTCTCATTAGTGATTTTCACTTTGTTTTTGTAACTTCTAATACAAAGAGAAAACAGACTGAGTCCAGAACAGATTAATCCTCATGTTTCTGATGAAGCTGAAAATAACAGCTCTACCTCACTGCCATGTGAGAAGGCATTTTAAGATCAAATAGCTTTTAAATTTAAAAGATTTATAGTGAATTATGAAAAGTGCTATAGAATAGTTGAGGGTAACTAAAGTTTCACTTAGGCACTAACAACAACAATAATAATAAAAAAAAGAAGAGTAAGAAAGAAAGTAATATATAATCTAACTTTTAAAAATGTATCATACCTAGAAGTTAAGCTCTATAAGGACAGTGATTTTTATCTGTTTTGTTCACTGTAACATTTCTAGCACTTAGAAAAATAGCTACTAAACAAACACTGTTGAATAATGTTTATAATTTTTAATGCTAAATATTACTGTTTATAACTTATAAACATTATAACTAAACATTTATAATTATAAACTCAGTGAGACAGTTTCAATAGAGTTCCAATCTTCAAAGCACAATTGACTGTAAAAATTTGTAACCCTCAGTTAAATAAGCTTATGGAAATTATGGCCATTTGGATCACAAAGCATGATGGATGGATGCCATCTCTAATTGCAGGCAAAGCAACACAGAGGTTTGTATACCTAAACCTTTAAACTGCCATGAGCCAACATTTGATTTCTATCAGGTCCTATTTTATTTTGGAACCCAGATTTTTCTGATTTTACAGAATAAAAAAAGAAAATGCTTATTACTTTGTAATTAACTCAGCTCAGTAATGCCTTTAAAGATCAGATTCAGGCTCCCCTAATTTTCCTACACTGCTTCCTAGGCTCTGTCACACTGATGCACTTGGTAGTTCCCATACACTCTCTGTACTTACCATCTTCACTAATCTCTTTACCTTAGTTCATGCTTTGTATTTGCCTACAACCTGGATAGGCTTCCCTAAAATCTTCACATGTTTAAATCTATCAGAGTTTAGAGGACCAACTTAAATGGCATCTTCTTTTTGAGGTTTTTCAGATATGCTTTAGATAGAAGCAATGTTACCCTCTTTCAAAATTCCTAACATTTTCTTTATATAATATCCCTTATTCACCTCAGAGAGCTAAATGTATTTCAGAATTTGGAATGTTTGGGGATGTTAGGAAAATAATGAGCAAATATTACATAACACCTCCAGGAAAAGTCTGAGGCACCATCCTGTGATTAAACACATTAGCATTTCTGCAGTGAAACATATGAATGTTCACAAATAAACAAGAGAAATAAAAACTTTAATAACCTCACGTCAATTCTGAACAGATTTTTTCTTTTGCCAAATGAGATTATTGTAAATTCATTAAAAAAAAAAAAAACTTTGGCTTTTCAGATCTTTAGAGATTTTGGAATGACAGATAAAAGATTCTGGACTAGTATTTATTTTCTAAAACATATAATTTCTTATTTTACATTAGCTATCCATGCTCATTACATACCATAAGCTCCACGAGGATCTTTGAGTCATCCTAGCACATCAGCCTTAACTTAGTGCATTAAACAAGTACTCAAACCTATATAAAGAAATTATTTCTGAAGCAAATTTAGAAAAAAATTTTTGAAGCAAATATGAGAAAATATTAAGACTTGATAAACCTGGGTGTTGAATATTCGTTAAATTAATAGTCTCTATAACAGAGAACTTAAAATGTTTTATGATTTAATTTTCTTCAAATTCCAGAAAATTGCTTTTATCTTTTCTTACCTATTTCAAAAATAGAAAAAACTGAAAAGCTAGTATCTAGCAAAAAGAAACAGCACTCTAGCCATTACAGTTTCCTGAGGCTTATGGTCCAAAAGACATATTAAGTTGAACTATTTCTATGTATCTCAGTTCACACAGAACTTATTTACATTATATTTTGCCTCCTTGTTCTTTCATTGTAGTAGATTTTTATTCCCAATTGTTATTTTCTATTTATTTGTATCAAGGATGTAAAAAAAGTGATCAACGTGCAATGTTAAAAATGAAAATCCTTGATTAAAGCTTAAGTCAAAACTAACATGTGCATCTGAAAACATCACATATTGCATTTGTTAAAAAAAAAAAGGCACTATATTGAAAGATAACTTAATGACACTAGCAAATCTCTTTCACAGATGTTAATGTAACAATAAAACAGACTATCTACAAGAACCAGCTACAGAACAGAATTCCAGAATTTCACAACAAGAAGGGATCTCCCAGTCCAACACCTCATATGTAAGAGCGTTAAAGCGACTCTCAAGGTCACCGACTAAATGTCACAGAGCCAGAACTACAACAGGCATTCTGATACCATACTCAGTTCTTTATCCCTTATTCATTTACCAGTATGCCAGATATTCAAATGTTTTTCATTGAATTTTTTGCTATAGTATCATTTTCAAGTATATAAATAGCTGAAATATTTCTAGCCACTAGGTGCATTATATTCAATTATCTACTGTTCTCAAAAATTTTCTCTATATGTTTACTTTAAGCAGTAAACAATAATGTTAATATTTCTAAGCATTAAAAAAGTATATATATTTACTAGGTAGCTGACAAATATAGCAGAAGCCAACACCAAAACTTAGAAGTAGAGGGATCTGACTTCTAGGTTAATACATTCTCTACATATTTTCAGAGGTAGATTTTGAACATGAAATAAGAGAAAATGTCAAAGTGCTTTGAGACTATCAAAAATTCTTTATGCACACAAGGTATTTGTTACTAGATGGGGCCACGGTGACTTTTAAACATAAAATTTGAGGGAGCTCCTCTTAGAAAAAGTGGTAAGAAAATGATATAAGATTATTTAATATTTAAGCTCTTCTCACGAATGTTAAATTGGCAAGCATTTGTGAGACTACCTGAGATATCATGGATATAGATTTTACTTTTAATGTACAGATTTCATAAACTATAGAGAACACAAAAACCTTCAAGCCAGCAAAGTGGCTTGCTCTTAGAAATAATATAAACTCAAATGGGTATGTCTTTTATTTACAACATTAAATCAATTATGTAGAAACAATTTCAGCTCCAAAATGTACACTGTAGAATTATATCATACCAGGACAACTAGAAACAGGTGTTCCCATATTGATGAGGCAAAGTGCACATCGAGGAAGGGGTTTTCGACAGCCAGGGCAACTTGTGACTTTAGATTTTGTTGGTGAGCCACTGACACCATACTGACTAAAACCTCTGCCCTGATGGGGCACAGTTGAACAGCTGTAGGAGATAGACTTTCCACAAAAATTGCAACTCACAAACACCTATAAAATAAATGAAAGGAGAAATAAATATAATGTAAACTTCATGAATAAAATAAATTTAAAATAATTAAAGTTTGATCCTAACAAATTACTTTTAAATAATTTTTTAAATTTTATTGCGTATTATAAAATAATTTATCTGCTAAGTTGATGAGCTCTCATTTAAGACTTCCACTTAGCAGTTACATTATTTGAATACTTCTTCTCTGTTACCTTTGTTTAATTATATTCTTCCTAACATCACTGTGATCTACAGAAAAAAATAACCAGGACTTTATTTTTATTATTTATTTATTTATTTATTTATTTTTGGCTGTCTTGGGTCTTCGTTTCTGTGTAAGGGCTTTCTCCAGTTGTGGAGAGCGGGGGCCACTCTTCATCGCGGTGCGCGGGCCTCTCACTATCATGGCCTCTCTCGTTGCGGAGCACAGGCTCCAGACGCGCAGGCTCAGTAGCTGTGGCTCACGGGCTTAGTTGCTCCGCGGCATGTGGGATCTTCCCAGACCAGGGCTCGAACCCGTGTCCCCTGCATTGGCAGGCAGATTCTCAACCACTGCGCCACCAGGGAAGCCCAACAAGGACTTTAGAGTTCACCCTGGGACATTACAAAATATCCCAATATGACTTTTGATACAAAGTTCAATGATATAATCTCCTAAACACAATTTTCTTGTAAAGAAAACACTCATTTCCTAAGATAAAAAGGAGTTAAGGATCCCATAATAGTTAAAACTTTAGAATAATAGCAATATAAACTGTTCATTACGCCTTTAAACTCCTGGACTCTTGAACACTTATGATATAGATTAGTAACAAATATTATCATGTACTGCTATTTGATTAATACTCAGGTTGTTTTATACAAACCGTAATTTCTCAAATTTCTAAAATAAGAAAATAGCACCATCCAGTGCTCACATGGAGCATATACCTGATATTTAACGTCTGAACTCAGACACAGTGATCTCACGTCAAGTGCTTTATGTAATAATTGATCTCATGTTGCTTTTTTTTAATTGAAGTACAGTTGATTTACAATATTGTGTTAGTTTTAGGTATACAGCAAAGTTATTCAGTTATACATATATTCTTTTTCAGATTCTTTTCCATTATAGGTTATAACAAAATAGTGAATATATCCCCTATGCTATACAGTAAATCCTTGTTGTTTATTTTATATACAGTGTTGATCTCATGTTTTTTAAACTACTGCTTAAAGAAAAAAAATTTCTATGTCTAATTAGACATATAGATATATATGTATATAGTGTTAAAGAAACAACTCCTGCCTTATTACATATAACAGTGCAGAAAGTGTCAATATGTAAGTGGAATGTGTAAGAACATACAGTAGTTTAGATTCTGAAAGATCTTGGAATATACTAGAAATCCTTGGACAACTCTAGGACTGATTTAGGTTTGCCTAAGATCCTCTAGACCTGCTGTGGTTTGCTCTGTGTCAGACTAAAGCTCAAGTCACTGAGATGACTGTTAGGAAGTGGCACGATCAAAAAAACAGGAAGATTAAGGACAAAGTGCACTCTGGGATAGATAAAGACATGGGAACTCAACATGAGCAAAAGAATGAGTATATTGATAACAATTTATTAAATTGAACCCTCAATTTACCCTATATAACATGCTGTAAACACTTCTATTTTTTGGCTGGGCTATTAGGTACATGTTACAATTTGATTCTCTCCAAAACAATGTACTTACCTGTGCTAAAGGCTTAGAACTGGGATCCAACTTACTCCTGTGAATATCAAATTCAGCTCGTTTGTGCCAAAACCTCCAGGCATCTAATAAATTTCTATAATTCTCAATCCAGTACTGAACTCTTTCATCTTTAAGAACATCTAAGGGAGAACCCTAAAAAGAAAACATGAATTATTTCAGTTTTTAAAATTTTCTTGGGTAAGCCTGAAGATTCTAGGCAACATGCGAGTATGAGTCACATGGGAAGAAACAGGCCTCTTTCTTGCCAAAAGCTGGCTCCTAATGAGGATCAGATAAAATAACTGATGGAAGCTCCATTAATTTACTTTAAGTTGGCCTCTACCAATGACATAAATATGCACTGTATATACCATTATATCTTGCCAGAGAAGTGTAATTTTCTACCTCTTATTTAAGTTTAAAGACCTAAGAGCAATCAATTCACCTTCTTAGTTGAATGCAGTAAAAAATGAAGCAAATATTTTTTGTCCCAACAATGAAAACCTCTAGGTTCACAAAATATATTTACTATCTCATCTAAATACTCACCAAAATTGCTCAATCACATTTAAAAATAATACTGAGCCGGGTCCTTCATATCTAGCAATGTATTGTGGATTAAGATGCTATTTTTGTATACCTATTTATCTAAAAGTTAAAAATGCCTATTCTCAAAAAAAAAAAAAAAAATGCCTATTCTCGGGGCTTCCCTGGTGGCGCAGTGGTTGAGAGTCTCCCTGCCAATGCAGGGGACACGGGTTCGAGCCCTGGTCTGGGAAGATCCCACATGCCGCGGAGCGGCTGGGCCCGTGAGCCATAATTGCTGAGCCTGCGCATCTGGAGCCTGTGCTCCGCAACAAGAGAGGCCGCGATAGTGAGAGGCCCGCGCACCGCGATGAAGAGTGGCCCCTGCTTGCCACAACTAGAGAAAGCCCTCGCACAGAAACGAAGACCCAACACAGCCATAAATAAATAAATTAATTAAAAAAATAAAAAAGATATCTTATAAAAATGCCTATTCTCTCCCTCGCCTTCAATTAAAACATATATTTATCACCTTCAAATTTAAAAAAAAAAAAAAGAAGAAAGAAAGAAAAAAACCAAAACTGAACCAAAAATGTTTAGTTCTTTTGCACCTAGGCCACAGTGAAAAGGAACATTCCTTTTCCTTAAATTTACTTTAGACTGCTTCTCATTAAGAACTTCAATTTTTTGCCACTAAGACTTTTCCTAAAGCTGTATTTTCCCTGGCAGCTGTGACATTCCACATTTCACCTACGCTTGCTTTGGGTTTTCATAGAATACTTTTAGCTCTGTCGAGGATATCGTCCTTATCTTCACATGATGAAGAAAGTAGAGAAAGCCTCTGCCTCCAGTGATGCTATGGCCATTAAGTTAAAGCCAAGTTTTTCCGGTTCTGTTTGGGGGCCACAGAGAAAGTAAAATGTCAGAGGCAACTTAGCATGCATCTTATGGAAAAATGGAAGAAACCTATAACAGCTAATAAAGACAATCTACCTTTAGACATTCCATCAAAATAGAAGCGTATCTTTCACCTAGTAATTAGGTATTAATTTCAATTACTAGAGTTAAATTTAGCTAAAAGAACATGTGAAAAACTCATAGTTGACAACTTCATTTCTTAAAAAAATAAACAGCTACTACAGTCCTAATTATGACCAACTAGCCAGAACTAAGTACTAAAGTATAATACAATCCCTGATTTAAAAAGAAAATTCACAGAAAAATCAAAAATCTTCATACCCCACTCTTTCCCCTTCCACGGCAGTAAGGATAAACTAAGAAAGAATCTGGTCAATTCATATTTTGTAAGTCTTCTCTAGAACCGCCCAATAAAACTTAAAATCAAGGTCTGAAAAAGTCTGCAGAGAAAACAGTTCAGAGATTAAGTCTGACCAAATTAAAATTAGAAGGGCTTTGAAATGCCATGGGCTTCCTACAGTAACAAAATGTAAGACCTAAGTGATCAGCAAGTAACTGAACTTCCAAAAGCATTAACCAACATTCTTCAGAAAAAAGGAAAAGAACCCAGATGTCTATAATATACTGCAAACAATGGCCAGTATTCAATAAAAAATCACTAGACATATAAAGAAACAGGTAAATGTGTTTCAAAGTAAAGGAAAAAGGCAGTCAATAGAACTAAACCTTAAATAGCCCTTATGTTAGAGTAAGTAAAGATCTAAATGCAGCTATTATTCAGACTTAGGGGAAAATAGTTTTTTAATTAGTAAACAGATAGGGCTCTGAGCTGAAAAATATAAACTATAAAAAAATGGAGACTCTGGAACTAAAAAGTACAATAACTGAAATTAAGAATTCCCTGGAAAACCTAACATCAGATAGAAGGTGACAGAATAGCCAATTAACAAATCAAAAGAATTTATCCAATTTGAAGAACAGAAGAAAAAAGATGAAAGGAAAATAAACAGAGCCTCAGATACCTGTGGGACAATATCAAATGGTTTAATATATGTGCAATAATAGTCCAAGAAGGGGAATGAGATTGAGGCAGAAAAAAATATTTAGAGAAATAATGCTTGAAGACTTCCCAAATTTGATGAAAAACACTGACTTGCAGATCCAAGAACTTCAGTGAATCACAAGCAGGATAAAAAGAACCACAACTAGGCTTCAAGGGTTAAACTGCTAAAAATCAAAAGAAAATCTTGA
This sequence comes from Balaenoptera borealis, assembly GCF_965194805.1. Lineage (NCBI taxonomy): Eukaryota > Metazoa > Chordata > Mammalia > Artiodactyla > Balaenopteridae > Balaenoptera > Balaenoptera borealis. Next base: position 68,381,959 of record NC_138864.1, read on the forward strand.
AAGCAGCCCAAGGAAAAATGAAGCATTACATAGGAAACAAGGATAGTAGTATCTGACTTCTCATCAGAAACAATGGAGGCCAGAACACTGTGAAACCACATCTTTGAAATGCTGAAAGAAAATGAGCAAAATAGACATTTTCAATTAAAATTAAGCTGAGAGAATCTGTCCCCAGTAAATGTAAACTATAAGAAATGCTAAAGAGAAAGACCAAAGGGAAACGATATGAGATGAAATTTGAGTCTCTGGTAAGGAATAAACAGTACCAGGCACGGTAAATAAGTAAATAAATATAAAAGCCCATGTTTTCATTCTTCACATAATTTACATAAAAGACAACTGACTGTTCAAAGCAAAAATAATAACACTAAGTTGGAGTTTATAATGGATGTAGAAGCAGAATACAAGACAATAGGACAAAGGAGGGGGATTTGTAAATGGAATTACACTGTTGTAACATGAAATATGAAGCAAAAAGCGGAAAGTGTCAGGTGTGAGGTAAGAAAGAGAAAAGGTGAAGTAGGAAGCATGATGTATCAGGTGTGAAATGTAAAGTAAGAGGAGGTAAAATGTTGACTGATGAGTTAAGGATGCATATTGTTAGACCTATAGCAACTACTCAAAAGAAGAAGATAATGAAAAGGGGTATAGCTAAAAAACTAATAGATAAAATAAAGTGAAATACTAAAATATTCAATTAGCCCAAAAGAAGGCAGGAAAGGAACAGAAAAACAAAAGGAAGAAGGAAGAAAAAGCAAAAGAGAACACTAATAGCAAGATGATAGACTAAATCTTGACCATATAAATATAAATGGAGGGAACTTCTCAATTAAAAGGCAGCTGATCATCAGACTAGATTTTTTTTTAAAGCAAGATTCAATTACACACTGCATTTTAAATGGATTTTTATAAACCTTGTTAACAGGTTACCAACCATTTGCATTCCATAGCCATATATCTACAGCTTGGTTTAACAAATGTGAACTCATTTCAGTAAGAAAACAATGATACCTTATGCTACAGAAGGACACCTTTTCTTCCATGGGCAGTGGCCTGATACCTTACGGTAAGTTTACATTGTGGTTTGTGGGCCAATCAATATCTACTTCTGTTCATAAGAAGGTAGGGTGGGGGGAGGGGGCATTTTACTTTGCTTAGCCAGTATGCAGCATGCTATCATATTGTATAAAAGGATAAGGACGGGAAAGAGAACACTAAGAAGGATAAGATTAGCTACAGGGCCACAGGAAATCTCAGGAAAAAGCTCTAAAATGTCACCATATTTCCAACAAAAGCAAAGTAGTAGGGAATCTTTGCCAGGAATCCATTTTTAACCACTGGACAGTAAAAGCTGAGAGAAAATAGATGACTGATTATACCAAATCATGCCCATTTAATAAATGAGGAAATGAGATAATAAAAGGGAAGAATGAGAATTAAGACAGCTGTGTGTAACTTGCCTTCTGTATTTCAAGAAAGATGTATAGTAATTCAGATCAGGGAAAGGCAATCTCTTTGTAGAAGGTGTTGTTCTGTCAACAGCTGGAGAAAACGAAGAGAGGTGTCTCTGCTCCATTTGAGCTTTACATAAATTCAAGACTGACACTTCTCAAAGTGAAAGGAAAACCCAGATAACCCAATGCAGGAGGCTTAGCGACGTAAGGTAAGGCAGAAGTCCTGTAGATCAAGTGATTAAAGCTAAATGTCTTCTAAAGATCAGCAGCAAGCAACAAGGCATATCCACTCAGTGAGGGAAGAAAATACAGAAGGCTAAGCATTTTTTTTCTCCTTAAAAAATTGCTGCCACCAGGCTGCGCTAACCTGTAACATGCAGTAACTTGCTGTTTGGACATCTCCAGTTCGGTCGACATAACTCTCCATTAAGTCCACTCCATCTTTAGTAAGGCCTGTAAGCAGTATTCCTTCCAAATTTCCAGCCTCTTTCATTTCATTGGTCAACTTTTCGATGTATCTATTTAACTGGAAAATTCAAAGTGATTTTTCTAAAGCAATCCATTTGACTATTTGTATTTTCTGCTTCATAAATTCTACATTTGAAACAATTTTACCCTTAATGGAAAACAGTTTAAAACAAAAGCCCTTGTAAAAATCTACATATGTGATCTCTAAGAAGTCTGCATCTATTATAAATTACAATACAGCATTCATGATCATTTAAAATATTTTTTTAAAACGGCAAGGTATTTACTATCTTTTGATAATTGTTCTATAAAAGATCCACAGAGGGTTTACTATTTTAAATTTAAAGAGAACTGTCCTTATTATTTTGCAAAGTTCTTGATGTCTAATATACAGTACAAAGTAATAGAGTCACAGAATCTGAGTTGGAAGGGAACTTCAAGATTACCAACAATAACCATTTCTTGTATTATATATAGGATGGATAAACAATAAGATCCTACTGTATAGCACAGGGAACTATATTCAATATCCTCCTGTGATAAACCATAATGGAAAACAATATGAAAAAGAATACATACAGGTATAACTGAGTCACTTTGCTGTATAGCAGAAATTAACGCAACACTGTAAAACAACAATACTTCAATAAAATTTTTAAAAAAAGAACCTGTAAATCTCTTTTGGGATTTTGATCTGTAAAGCTCATGGGTCCTTTACAATCTTATCCTAAACAAACAAACACAAAAACAAACCATTTCTTATAAGGTCTTGCCTGACTTTATCCTACCCCAAACTCTAGCCAAGATGGCTTTATGTTCCCCAGCACTTTCTCATTATTGTAGTACTCAACACAACACATTACTAGTTGTTTATGTGCATTTCTCTCTCACTATCTACATAGCATATTCATGTACTAGCTGTTTATTGTATTAAAAAATGAAGGAATCCTTTGATAGCATCGTTAAGAGGTGAGTTTAACATCTTTATCTACTGATTAATCCACTCACCACAGCAGAAATAAACTAAAATATTAAGTCAGCATTTTTTTTTTTTAATTTAAGTATAGTTGGTTTACAATGTTTTTAGTTTCAGGTGTACAGCAAAGTGATTCAGTTATACACATATATATCTATTCTTTTTCAGATTATTTTCCCTTATAGATTATTACAAGATATTGAGTATAGTTCCCTGTGCTATACAGTAGGTCCTTGTTAAATCAGCATTCTTAAATAAGTAAATTTAGGTATGATACATGTTTATAATATCTCAATCTAATAAGAAATTATTACCTCACTTTTTAGAAGAATTTATATATAAACCTCACAGATACATATTTATACATAAAGATTAGTTTCTTAATCCAGTGACAGTAAATATTAATCACTTGAAATATGGAAATAAATCAGTTCCTACCTGACTATCACTAAGAAATTTACAAGCAAATGCCACTCTGTCACGTACGGCAACTTTGTTTTCATACTGAAAAGAAGAGAAAAAGCAAGGAGTTACTTTCCGGTGCTATGAGTTATAAATTTTTGCAGACTAGGTATTTTATACCTAATACATATTTTGATTTTCAAATGTATTAATAAGCTACTGTGTATATACTAGCAGAGCCATTGATCGCCTAAGATGTTTTTCTTAATGTAACTCTCAGGAAACTCAGTGCTAAGGTTATTGTCTGTAGAAAGTAAAGATTTACCTCTTTAACTGACCAATTTAGTTTAAAAAAATTCCAGTTCTGTCTTATATAACTTTAACATAAAACAGAAGCAATGGTGAACAGTTTATCACATTTAAGATGCCATGTAGTCCTTTCATCACAGAAATTAATTTTAGTGAAACTGAGGAAATCTTTCCTTGGCTTCTAAGTTAATCAACAAGTCTAGGAAATCTGTGAATTACCAGTAAATATACCAGCTCAGGATTTAGAAAGAATATCAATACATGTTTCTAAACACAAAGTTTTAAAACATACCTTACAAGTAAATAGACACACTTTTCTGGCTATTGTAAAATACTCTTACATAGGTGGTTTGTGGCAAAATAAGAGGCATTATGATAAATTCTTAAATTTTTGTATACTTGTCAATAATGTAAAACACTATTTTGAAAAGTGTTTACTATAAATGTAGAAAGATACAATTAATTTTGTGATAAGTAAAAAATAGTTTAAGGGTGGATAAAGGATCCTATTTCCACTGAAGTCTTCCATGAAATATAGTTTTCCTCCTTTAAACGTAAGATCACTTCAGTTGATACCTTACTGTGTTTTCTCAATTATAAATATGGTTCTGCCCTAAAAAGGGGACACATTTGGTAAAAATTAGATTTAACTCTTAGACTATGTTGCATGTGTTACAATTCTCATCTGGAAAGAGTTATAAATATTCTCTGCCCCATTTTACAGCTGAAAAAACTAAAACCCAAAAAAGATAACTGACCAGCTAAGGTAACTGTGGCAGAGCAAGGACTCAGACCTTTACCTTCTGATTTCCCAATTCAAAACTTTTCACTAGATTACTACAACTTAACAATTTTTTAAAAAGAACAATGATAATTATCATTATTTACATATAAAGTATAATCAGGGACACTCCTGAAACAGCTGGGAAATATCAATATAAACTTCCTACTCAAGATATGATATCCCTTAGTTATTTAGGTGTAAGAAGGTATTTTTAATAGGTCACTTAATTGAAAATACAGAAGTTTAACATTTAGACAATATACTTCTCTATCAATTTAAAATCTGAACAATCCATTTCTTTTTCTAGTCTTCATTGTCCTCTACCACTTCCTAAAAGTATCATTTTATTTCTTCAAGATGCAACATTTAAAGTCTTCTGTTTAACAACAAAGAGTAATAATCGTAAAAACAAAACAAAAAAACCCCAACATGCTCTTGGATATTAATTTGAAGTGGTTAGAAAGGTTCAATAGTAATTTGTTAAAAGTAATGAACAAAACACATAACGAATTGCCAAAATGGACACTAACAACATTTATTAACATATTCATTCATTTATCTCAATAAAATACATGTTTTTATAAATTCTTCAGGACTGACATTTAAATCAATTATCAATGTGTATTTTATAATATTGGGTTGGCCAAAAAGTTCCCTCAGTTTTTAAGTAAAAATAAAGGACACATTTTTCATTTTCACCAAGAACTTTATTGAACAATGTATTCACCATTTTGTTCTACTACCTTCTGCCATTTTTCAGGCAACTTCATAATTCCATCTTCCCAAAACTTTTTATCTTTTTGAGCAAAGAACTGTTCCAAGTGCCTTTTACAGTCACAATACAATCTAACAAAATTGTTTTGAATGAAGTTAAAAGCACTACTAGAGCCATCTTACAGAAAAAAATGAATGAACTTTTTAGCCAACCCAATAAATGCTACAATTGCAAAAAAAAAAATAGAAATACATTTTGCCTTGGAAGGTTCTTCTCAGTGCTAGAAAGAAGCCCAACAAATGTCAAGAAAGTTGTGGTACTAAGGTGAAGCTTAAAACCCAATAACTAAAACTGATAAGCAACCCTCACTTCTTTCTGCACTTTGTGACAAAGAACCTATTTGGTGATGTGTTCATAAGTGATTAAAACAGGAGAAAGAAAAAAAAAAACAGCAATGAAAAGACCAAATAGTGAAAAAATAAAATAGTCCACTATAAGTAGTGTGATCATACAATTTATCTTCCAAACTGGTACGTGTCTGTGAATGACAAATACTAACTCAGCCAAGATACATGGTTATCCTGACCATAACTGATCATGTATTGATTTACTTAACTAAGAAAAAAGCCGAAAACAAAAACATCATACACACATTTAAAAGACTATATTTCAGTATAATATGCATGTTTCTATAGCTGTAGAGTTCTAGAGCTCAGTTTCTAAGCTAAAGGATAAAATCTTATTCCTCCAATGTCTGTAAATTATATTATTAAAACCATTAAAAAAAATCAAGTTCAGTTTGCTATTGGCTAACTCCAAATGTTTAAGATACCTGATTTTAAATAATATAAAATGCATCGAAATATGACATTATTTTATGCAACTGACATTTGAAAATTTTAACAAAATTAGATTAAAAACTCCTATCTTAAAAGGAGAGTCTCATGAAACAGAAATGAGCTTACCAATACTCCATCATAAGATCCTGTTTCACTTGTCAGAAATGCAAACATGACACACAGATATGGGTTGTTTAACTGTAATCGTAAAGTGCTGCACATTTCTCTCCAAAGCGAGTTCTTCTCATCCGTATAACCCGATAAAGCCATTGCTACCACATTAAGATTCAGATCACCTGCATATTAAAAAGAGACAGCTAATCAAAGTAATCAAAAGCTTAATGTCTCCTATAATGTCTCCTGTTATATTTGTCAACTATAACAAATAAAGATCAGAGGGTGAATTTACCCCCCAGAAAAATAAGCGCATTAGAATAAGGGTTTTGACACAGACTAGAATATCTGGCAAGAACCACAAGCAAAAATTTCCATTCTTACAAAACTTCTACCCATATTGCAAACCCTGTGCAGGACAAGCACATCTTTTAATTCTCAAGTTTTCATCCCAGGCAGATTCCTACACAGTATGTTAGCTTAGGACCTAAATGAAGAGTAGTGAAGCAATACTATCAGAATCATTGCCAACTTCATCAACAAGTTAATTTATGTGGAGATGTTTCAAAGTGTTGATAGTAAATATTATTGTATCTCAGGACTACAATTTTCAAAATCATTTGTTTTCCTCTTCTTACATATATAATGCTCAAGCTTATGTATATGTTTTATCAGCAAAGTACTGAAAGCCAATATTTCAGCATTCTTATTATAGTATTATACTTTTAATTTTTCTAGGACCAAATTATTATTATAGTATTATACTTTTAATTGTTCTAGGACAAAATTAACGATCAGAATGATCACAGAACTGTATTTAGACATATTTGCAACAAAGCATTTGTTACCAATAGTCTTTTAAACATTTGTTCTTAGCAGTGTATCCGGCTGCTGATGAGCTGCTAGCCTGGCAGTCAGCCCTACGGCTGCCTCGCCGTCTAACAGTAAGTTTCGCTTCAAAAGAGAAAATTAAATTCATCTTTAGCTTTTACTCTTAAGTGTTTTCTACATTTATTATAGCAACTTTATTAGGTTTCTTGATCCTAATCATTTACTCCTTTTTTCCAAATGAAACAGCATTTCCCACTTTATGTTCTTAATAGGCTGTTCCTCATTTCTATAAACATTTTCCCCAAGTTATTTTGTGCCTGCTTCCTGTGCTTACTCTGTTAAAGTCTTTTTTCTTTTTCTTTCTTTCCTTCTGTCTTTCTCTTTCTCTCTCTCTCCCTCCCTCTCTCTTTCTTTCCTTCCTTCCTTCCTTTCATTTTTTAACATTTTTATTGGAGTATAATTGCTTTACAATGGTGTGTTAGTTTCTGCTTTATAACAAAGTGAATCAGCTATACATATACATATATCCCCATTTCTCCTCCCTCTTGCGTCTCCCTCCCACCCGCCCTATCCCACCCCTCTAGGTGGTCACAAAGCACCGAGCTGATCTCCCTGTGCTATGGGGCTGCTTCCTACTAGCTATCTATTTTACATTTGGTAGTATATATATGTCCATGCCACTCTCTCACTTCGTCCCAGCTTACCCTTCCCCCTCCCCATGTCCTTAACTCCATTCTCTATGCCTGTGTCTTTATTCCTGCCCTGCCCCTAGGTTCTTCAGAACCTTTTTTTTTTTTTTAGATTCCAAATATATGCGTTAGCATACGGTATTTGTTTTTCTCTTTCTGACTTTAACATTAAGAAACAACAACAACAAAGGAATATCTTCTTTGAATCCTGCTGAGAACAATTTATCTCCAAATGGAAAGGAATATTTGATTCACAGAAATCTCCAGTCCTCAACCAGGTTATTCAAATCACTGAAAAGATACTTTTCCCCTACTGTTAGTATGGGTGTTTAAATCTAACACCAAATTTTCCAGGTACACAAGACAAGGATTATCATGCTCTCAGGTCATAGTAAAACTAGAATTAGAAATGGCTTTAAATATCAATTCTTTTTTCCATCACCACGTATCTTCTACTGCACTCTCAAAATGGAGAAGACTTATGTTACAGCAAAACTGAAGGAAAAGAGGGCAATCTGGGCAAAACATTAGCTTTTTCAACTTTTAGACTGCAAGTAAATAGATTACAGTTAATTTCAGGTGTTTTTCCTATGGTACCACAGAACTGTAATAGCTTCAAAATGGACCAGCAAATAAAAATTAAGTATTCTGAATACTCATAAATAATTCGGCCAGGTGTATTAAAAACTGCGAGGTATATATACATCTTGAAGTGAAATATTCCCAATAAGAAAAAAACTGAATTCCTGGATTAAGATTTATTTCTCTGAGTTTTCTCTTGCAAAATGTCAGGGTGAAAACTTTATCACATATCTTTGTTTCTTCTTTTTCAAAAAAATATTAAATGGAAACTATGTTCAAATCAGCAGACTCAAGTAGAAACACTTTTGCAGATCGAAGTATGATTTTTATAAGAATCTATGTTAGTCTAATTAAAAGTGTCATTCAGTTTCCTAAAAGTCAACCAAAAACCATACAAAAAATAAAGCATAAACTAAAATGCACTCAAATGTTTGCCATAAAAATGCTTACAAACTAAAGTAGTCCTAATCTCAAAGAAAATACATTTTTTGAATGTATGTGAACTATCTTCAAGGAAAAAACATCGAAATGAACACACTTGAGCATTCCTTATAATATTAAAAAGACAATTAAGACATTTTCTTTTTCAATAAACAAAAGGGATGGACTAAACATTTACTTTAATAGACACAGTTCTGTGCTAATTTCTCTTTCAAAAACATTTACCAAAAATATTGATTAGAGTTTTAACAATTACCAGCATCTTTTCCTTCAAGGATTCTACGAACGGCAACTACCTTATTATATAACCCAATACCTCTTTCTGAAGATGCCCCTTCATTCAGGATCTGGATTGCTCGTCGAATATCCAAGTTGAACAATGCCACAGCGGCAGCTCTCTCCCATTCCCCTTCTTGTACAAGGGAGTTCAAAAATGGCCCCACGTCGACATCCGTTCCTTTCTTTATCCACCCACAAAGCTGTAAAGCTAAGATTCTCTCTTCATTTAAATTCTGAATATCAGTTTGCTTATCCAACCCACTCCAATTATGTCTGCTGCTTTCCACCATTCCTAAAAAGAGAAACACCTTTATATTATTGTTTATTAGTTTTTGAAATGTATTTGGAAAATAAGTCAGTTTTACATAGGACTATTTCAACATTAGATTTTAAATATTCAACTTCTCAGCCACAATTTCATGATAGCATAAGTATAAAGCATGCCACAAACAAAACACATTTTACATGTTGCTAAGTACACATTTCCCCGAGTTACCAGAAGGAGCTGTGGGACTTACAGTCAATGCCCGATGGGCTACGCTGAGTCACTGCTTCAGAGCAGCCTCCCTGACCACCTCATCTAAAACAGGGTGCCACCTGCATTATCTAACTAACCATTGGCTCCTCTATGTCCTTTAGCACGAACATAAGCTCCCATATTTTATTTAATTTATTTTTCAGTCTTATCTCTTCTCCTACTAGAACATAAGCTCCAAAGGGGCTGGCATCTTTTCTTTTTTTATTTGAAAGGTATCCCCAGTGTTTGAGGTCCGATACACTCTCTCCCTCCCCCTTCTGCCACTCTATGTATGAATATATACATCTATATGAAAAAAAATGAGATCAAAAACATCAAAGTACTTTGAAAGGTTAAGTACTAAGGTAAAATACAATAGGAATTATTTGAAGGTTCTCCCCCCTTACTAAACCAGGAGACTTTATGGCCTCATTTTCTTTTCACAAGGAATTTAAATAATTCTTGTAACATTACTTAGATTGCAATCAAGGCAGCTGATCCTAACGGGGGGATAATTTCACGTAAGATGATACTTGGTGCCAAATTAAGGTAAAAGAAAGATGAAACTTAAGGACTCTATTAATTACAACTCAAATTCTTAAAAGTTCTAGAAAGTTTTACCATCAAAATTGTCATTAATTATCTGTTCTTATTTTAACAAAAAGGATTTTCAGAATAAACTGAATTAGGAATTAGGAAGCAAGAATGTCCAACATTACAAATGTCTTTTATTAGTAGTAATTTACACCATCCTACATTTATATAGTTACATATAACACAGTAATTATACATTTGTAGGGACTTCCCTGGTGGCACAGTGGTTTAGAATCCACCTGCCAATGCAGGGGACACAGGTTCACTCCATGGTCCGGAAAGATCCCACATGCCGCAGAGCAACTAAGCCCATGTGCCACAACTACCGAGTCTGCGCTCTAGAGCCCATGAGCCACAGTTACTGAAGCCCGCATACCTAGAGCCCGTGCTCCGCAACAAGAGAAGCCACCACAATGAGAAACCCGAACACTGCAACGAAGAGTAGCCCCCACTCACTGCAACTAGAGAAAGCCCACGCACAGCAACGAAGACCCAAGGCAGCCAAAAAAAAAAGAAAAAAAAGAAAAAAGAAAGAGAATACCTGCACATCAAAAAGAGGAACCGTGCTGCTCTATATGCAACCATGAGGGAAGTCACTGAAGACAAAATCACTTATAGCTTATGAAAGTGAGATTTCAAGAACTCTGAGAAAACTTAGAATTAAATGATAAAGTTAATAAAACACTTATGTTAAAAATTAAAGAAGACTTTTTATTCTGAATAACAAACTTAAACTGTTTAAATAGTATGTAGTCATTAAATTTCATGTAGAACAAGCTGCAGATGTACTATAAGGTATTTACTTTCTTATCTCCCGTATAAATTTTGGATTCAGTGCTGATGATATTATTTAATTAATGGTAAAAATAACAATTTTAAGCAGGTGAACAAAAAGCAATTTATTTGTTAAACGATTCCTCACAGCTTAATAATTTCTAGTTTCTTAGAGTTTTTATTTTCTAGAAATTGTGTCATGGAATAGAGATCAATGTGTATGAATCCAAAGAGTTCACTGCTAGGAGGTGGAAAAGTATCCTGTAAGTGCATGGATATTGTGCCACATTATTTTGGCTGCTCAGAGGCCTTCCCACTGCTTAATAACTATGCTACAGGAAATTCGGGTTATCAAATAAGCGATGTGATATTATTGTAGGTTTTTAAGTACATAGTCATATTATGATTTTTAGTATGCATGAATTTTAAAATATGATTAATTTAAATCTATTTATACACATTATGCAATACTAAAGTGACAAGATTGTATCCCCAAATTTGAGACTACCCTATATATAAATAATAAAATCAATGTTTTATGATGGTTGTGAGGGAAACAAGTGAAACAAGTTCACTTAAACATTAAAAAACACCAAAAATTTTTTTTTATTTCAAATACTACGTCAAGCAAACACTATGCTATTTGTAGATATAAGTTTGTTGCATTTTTACATCTACGTAATAACAAAGCAGTAAGTTTATCCAGTGTTTATAAGAACATTTTTGTTCTTAAAAACCTAAATCCCAGCAATTCTGCCCGTTAAAGTAATTCTTCTTAACAGACATGCTTTCTAGATCAGTTTACCATTTAAGTATGAAAAATATTTTCATCATGTTGGATGGAAAGCTGACCAACATTATATAATTTTCTGCCATCTTAAAAGGAAGGAATTATACCTACTGACAACCCTGTGACCCTGCTCCACAAGACATACAAGGCATTCCCTCAGAGCATGCATTCTCTTCTTCCTGATTGATTTCAACACTTGGCCCTTCCCAAAAACTAGCCTCTCTGTTCCTTTGCTTCCTTATCTCCACTGGCTTACACCTCCAAGATTCTACCCACTCCTATCACGGACACACTCCAAATTATTCCTTCTCCAAAAGAGCCACTTTCTAACCACAACCTCATAGCCTTCCAGCTCACAATCTCAACCTCACAATCTCTTGACCACTCATATCTTTACCTATTAGTCTTCTGTCATTTTCCTCCCTATCCAAGTTAGATCCCAAGGACCAACAAATGAATCATTCTCTTGCCAGTATTCTTAGCTCTCTTGGCCCATTGTCCTTTATTCTTTCTTCTGCTAAAGCAACATTGCCCCACAGTCCTCCCATTTCTCAAGACAACTCTCTCTCCACTTCTCTGTATCGCCTCTCCACAGCCTCCCTGCTCTTCTCAACAAGCAAACCTACTATGTTGAGAAAGTAGGAGCCATCAAGTGGAAAACCTGTCAGCCTCTGATCACTGAACATTAAACAACCTGCATACCTTTCCCCTTTTCCTACTGTGGAGTAGGTGTACATCCTTCTGTGTCTAAAGCCAATCTTTCACCTGTGCTTTGGATCCCATTCCTAGGAATTCTGCTTTTCAGCCTCTTTACTCTGCATCTTCCAACCTCTTTCTAAGGGTTTCCTCTCATCAGCATTTGAACACGCTTTAATCAATTCCATGTTAAAAACAAAAACAACACAAAAGCCCTCCCATGACTCCAGATTCACCTGCTGCTATCACTGTATATCTTTTTATCCTCCTTCATACAGTCACATTTCTTGAAAGAATTAATTAAAATGGACGACCTCTTTCTTCAACCTACATTTCTTGCCCATTGGACAGCTCTATCTAGCTATATCAAATTTATCCCAAAATAAACTCTTTTCTTATTTTCAAATGCATTCTTCCTATGTTATGCCTATCTAATTAACTGCTATTAGTATTATCCCAGTTGTCTTAGCATGCTTTCATTTTTCCTTCCCTTCCATCCCCTGTATCTGATTAATTAAATTCGGTCCCACTCTCTATCCACATTCCTCTAGCTCTTCTGCCACTTACCTCCGTAAGAACACCATCATATCTTGCCTGATAACTGTGGCTTCTGAGGTCTCTGCTATCAATCTTGATCCTCTCCAATCCATTCCATACACAGAATGACAGCTCTAAAACACAAATTTCCCTAAACCCTTACCATGATTTCTAAGTCCTGGTTACCCCACTGCCTCAATTATCTCTTCACGTCCTCTCTCACGCTCTGTTCCTGCAACACTGAATGTGCTATGCTCCCTCTCCTCTGGGATCACTGCATATGCTGCTCCCTGTCTGAACCCTGTCTTTGCCTTTACCTCTCGCAGGAAACCATCACTAATTCCTAAAACCGGATTATGAATTCTTCTATACATAATTGTCTGTTCTTCCTCATATTATAACTATTTACTTGTCCATATTCTGTCCATATACTTGACCCTTGAACAACATGGGTTTGAACTGCATGGGTCCACTTATACACAGTTTTCAATAAAGATAGTACCTGTGATTTCATTTTAGAGATCTCTAAATGTGGGGAAAAGTTAGTGTTCGATTAAAGATCACAATATGTGGAAACAAAAGAACGAGGGTTTGAGTCCTGATTCTACCAAACTGTCTCAGCTTCCTGTCCTTGAATGAGTCATTTATCAATTTCTTTGTTTTTCAGGCAGAAATAGAAGTATGCAGATTTTTGAGTGGCGTAAAAGGGATCAGCAACCCTAACTACCCCCTCTCCTTGTTCAAGGGTCAACTGTAGAATGTAAACTCCCCAAGAGCAGGAATGATATCTATCTTGTATAGTCTCCATGAGTGAAGAGACTGAGCTATCTTGTTTACAGTTATGTCTCCAGTTCCTAGGAGAATTCTTGGCATATAGTGAGCAAGTAATAAATATCTGCCAAATGGATGAATAAATTTACCTCATATTGCAGTTGTAAGAATTAAAGTAACATGGAGAAAGCAACTAGTATGATGTCGAATTCATAGTAAGCACTCACTATATATTATCTGTCACCAAAGTTAAAATTTAGTTCTAGTAAACTCGTGCATTAGGTAATGGTGGGCAAGATGGCTCAATGTGTTGACTTACTATGTGTTGAATTATTAGAGATACAATTAGAAAAGAAGTATGGCCAGAGAAAAGACTGGAACTTAGGACTGCCATCTTTGACAGTCATTTCTCTACTTTTTACTTTTTGGGTTGCAGACACAAAATATCTAAACCAAACCAAACAAAAAGCCAAAAGTCTATCAATGAGATAATGTTTCCAACAGTAGTCTTTTTTAGTTTGGGTAAAGACTACTCTTGACTCAAGGCAGGATACTCAGTTTGTCTCTACTGCACCAGAAACATATAAAGATATTCCATTTTCCCCCCTTGCTTACCCTCAGAGGCAGTGTATTGGCTTTTCCCTGAAATATATCAAAGTACAGCTAGACCAGTCCCTCCCATCAGGAAGCCTGCACAAGCCTCTTAGATAGCCTCATCCACCAGAGGGCAGACAGAAGAAGCAAGAAGAACTACAATCCTTCAGCCTGTGGAATGAAAACCATATTCACAGAAGGACAGACAAAATGAAAAGGCAGAGGACTATGTACCAGGTAAAGGAACAAGACAAAACCCCAGAAAAACAACTAAATGAACTGGAGATAGGCAAGCTTCCAGAAAAAGAATTCAGAATAATGACAGTGAAGATAATCCAGGACCTCGGAAAAAGAATGGAGGCAAACATCGAGAAGATGCAAGAAACGTTTAAAGAACAAACAAAGATGAACAATACAATAAGTGAAATGAAAAATACACTAGAAGGAATCAATAGCAGAATAACTGAAGCAAAAGAACAAACAACTGAACTGGAAGACAGAATGGTGGAAATTACTGCCGTGGAACAGAACAAAGAAAAAAGAAAGAAAACAAACGAAGACAGCCTAAGAGACCTCTGGGACAACATTAAATGCACAAACATTTGCATTATAGGGGTCCCAGAAGGAGACAAGAGAGAGAAAGGACCCAAGAAAATATTTGAAGAGATAGTAGTCGAAAACTTCCCGAACATGGAAAAGGAAATAGGCACCCAAGTCGAGGAAGTGCAGAGAGTCCCAGGCAGGATAAACCCAAGGAGAAACACTCCAAGACACATAGTAATCAAACGACAAAAATTAAAGACAAAGAAAAATTATTAAAAACAACAAGGGAAAACTGACAAATGACATACATGGGAACTCCCATAAAGTTAACAGCTGATTTCTCAGCAGAAACTCTACGAGCCAGAAGGGAGTGGCACAATATATTTAAAGTGATGAAAAAGAAGAACCTACAACCAAGATTACTCTACCCAGCAAGGATCTCATTCAGATTTGATGGAGAAATCAAAGCTTTACAGACAAGCAAAAGCTAAGAGAATTCAGCACCACCAAACCAGCTCTACAGCAGATGCTAAAGGAACTTCTCTAAGTGGGAAACACAAGAGAAGAAAAGGACCTACAAAAACAAACCCAAAACAATTAAGAAAATAGTAACAGGAACATACATATCGATAATCACCTTAAATGTGTATGGATTAAATGCTCCAACCAAAAGACACAGGCTCGCTGAATGGATACAAAAACAATATCCATATATATGCCATCTACAAGGGACCCACTTCAGACCTAGGGACACATACAGACTGAAAGTGAGGGGATGGAAAAAGATATTCCATGCAATTGGAAATCAAAAGAAAGCTGGAGTAGCAATACTCATGTCACATAAAAAGATTTTAAAATACAGAATGTTACAAGAGGCAAGGAGGGACACTACATAATGATCAATGGATCAATCCAAGAAGATATAACAATTATAAATATATATGCACCCAACATAGGAGCACCTCAACACAAAAGGCAATTGTTAACAGCTATAAAAGAGGAAATCGACAGTAACACAATAATAGTGGTGGACTTTAACACCTCACTTACACCAATGGACAGATCAGATCATCCAGACAGAAAATTAATAAGGAAACACAAGCTTCAAATGACACAATAGACCAGATAGATTTAATTGATATTTATAGGACATTCCATCTGAAAACAGCAGATTACACTTTCTTCTCAAGTGCACACGGAACATTCTCCAGGATAGATCACATCTTGGGTAACAAAGCAAGCCTCAGTAAATTTAAGAAAATTAAAATCATATCAAGCATCTTTTCTTACTACAATGCTATGAGATTAGAAATAAATTACAGGGAAAAAAACGTAAAAAACACAAACACACAGAGGCTAAACAATACGTTACTAAATAACCAACAGATCACTGAAGAAACCATAGAGGAAATCAGAAAATACCTAGAGACAAATGACAATGAAAACACGATGAACCAAAACCTATGGGATGCAGCAAAAGCAGTTCTAAGAAGGAAGTTTATAGCAATACAATCCTACCTCAAGAAACAAGAAAAATCTCAAATAAACAATCCAACCTTACACCTAAAGGAACTAGAGAAAGAACAAATAAAACCCAAAGTTAGTAGAAGGAAAAAAATCGTAACGATCAGAGCATAAATAAATGAAACAGAAACAAAGAAAACAATAGCAAAGATCAATAAAACTAAAAGCTGGTTCTTTGAGAAGATAAACAAAATTGATAAACCTTTAGCCAGACTCATCAAGAAAAAGAGGGAGAGGACTCAAATCAATAAAATTAGAAATGAAAAAGGAGAAGTTACAACGGACACCACAGAAATACAAAGCATCCTAAGAGACTACTACAAGCAACTCTATGTCAATAAAATGGACAACATGGAAGAAATGGACAAATTCTTAGAAAGGTATAACCTTCCAAGACTGAACCAGGAAGAAATAGAAAATATGAACAGACCAATCACAAGCACTGAAATTGAAACTGTGATTAAAAATCTTCCAACAGGGCTTCCCTGGTGGCGCAGTGGTTGAGAGTCTGCCTGCCAATGAAGGGGACACTGGTTTGAGCCCTGGTCTGGGAAGATCCCACATGCCGCGGAGCAACTGGGCCCGTGAGCCACAACTACTGAGCCTGCGCGTCTGGAGCCTGTGCTCTGCAACAGGAGAGGGCGCAATAGTGAGAGGCCCGCGCACCGCGATGAAGAGTGGGCCCCGCTTGCCACAACTGGAGAAAGCCCTCGTACAGAAACGAAGGCCCAACACAGCCAAAAATAAAATAAATAAATAAATAATTATAAAAGTATGTGCATTAAAATTAAAAAAAAAAATCTTCCAACAAACAAAAGTCCAGGACCAGATGGCTTCACAGGTGAATTCTATCAAACATTTAAAGAAGAGCTAATACCCATCCTTCTCAAACTCTTCCAAAAAATTGCAGAGGAAGGAACACTCCCAAACTCATTCTACGAGGCCACCATCATCCTGATACCAAAATCAGACAAAGATATTACAAAAAAAGAAAATTACAGACCAATATCACTGACGAATATAGATGCAAAAATCCTCAACAAAATACTAGCAAACAGAATCCAACAACACATTAAAAGGATCATACACCATGATCAAGTGGGATATATCCCAAGGATTCTTCAATATATGCAAATCAATCAGTGTGATACACCATATTAACAAATTGAAGAATAAAAACCATATGATCATCTCAATAGATGCAGAAAAAGCTTTTGACAAAATTCAACACCGATTTATGATAAAAACCCTCCAGAAAGTGGGCATAGAGGGAACTTACCTCAACATAATATAGGCCATATATGACAAACCCACAGCAAACATCATTCTCAAAGGTGAAAAACTGAAAGCATTTCCTCTAAGATCAGGAAGAAGACAACGATGTCCACTCTCGCCACTATTAGTCAACAGTTTTGGAAGTCCTAGCCATGGCAATCAGAGAAGAGAAAGAAATAAAAGAAATACAAATTGGAAAAGAAGTAAAACTGTCACTGTTTCCAGATGACATGATACTATACACAGATAATCCTAAAGATGCTACCAGAAGACTACCAGAGCTAATCAATGAATTTGGTAAAGTTGCAGGATACAAAATTAATGCACAGAAATCACTTGCATTCCTATACACTAACAACAAAAACTCAGAAAGAGAAATTAAGGAAACAAACCCATTCACCACTGCAACAAAAAGAATAAAATACCTAGGAATAAACCTACCTAAGGAGGTAAAAGACCTATACTCAGAAAACTATAAGGCACTGATGAAAGAAATCAAAGATGACACAAACAAATGGAGAGATATACCATGTTCTTGGATGGGAAGAATCAATATTGTGAAAATGACTACACTACCCAAAGCAATCTACAGATTCAATGCAATCCCTATCAAATTACCAATGGCATTTTTTACAGAACTAGAACAAGAAATCTTAAAATTTGTATGGAGACACAAAAGACCCCTGAATAGCCAAAGCAACCTTGAGAAAAAAAAAAACAGAGCTGAGGAATCAGACTCCCTGAGTTCAGACTCTACTACAAAGTTACAGTAATCAAGACAATATGGTACTGGCACAAAAATAGAAATATAGATCCATGGAACAGGATAGAAATTCCAGAGATAAACCCACGCACCTACGGTCAACTAATCTATGACAAAGGAAGCAAGGATATACAATGGAGAAAAGACAGTCTCTTCAATAAGTGGTGCTGGGAAAACTGGACAGCCATATGTAAAAGAATGAAATTAGAACACTCCCTAACACCATATACAAAAATAAACTCAAAATGGATTAAAGACCTAAATGTAAGACCAGACACTATAAAACTCTTAGAGGAAAACATAGGAAGAACACTCTTTGACATAAATCACAGCAAGATTTTTGACCCACCTCCTAGAGTAATGGAAATAAAAACAAAAATAAACAAATGGGACCTAATGAAACTTAAAAGCTTTTGCACAGCAAAGGAAACCATAAACAAGATGAAAAGACAACCCTCAGAATGGGAGAAAATATTTGCAAACAAATCAATGGACAAAGGATTAAACTCCAAAATATATAAACAGCTCATGCAGCTCAATATTAAAAAAACAAACAACCCAATCAAAAGATGGGAAGAAGACCTAAATGGGCAGGAGACATTTCTCCAAAGATGACATACAGATGGCCAAGAGGCACATGAAAAGATGCTCAACATCACTAATTATTAGAGAAATGCAAATCAAAACTACAATGAGGTATCACCTCACACCAGTTAGAATGGGCACCATCAGAAAATCTACAAACAACAAATGCTGGAGAGGATGTGAGGAAAAGGGAACCCTCTTGCACTGTTGGTGGGAATGTAAATTGATATAGCCACTATGGAGAACAGTATGGAGGTTCCTCAAAAAACTAAAAATAGAATTACCATATGACCCAGCAATCCCACTACTGGGCATATACCCAGAGAAAACCATAATTCAAAAAGACACATGCACCCCAGTGTTTACTGCAACACTATTTACAATAGCCAGGTCATGGAAGCAACCTAAATGCCCACTGGCAGATGAATGGATAAAGAAGATGTGGTACATACATACAATGGAATATTACTCAGCCATAAAAAGGAAGGAAATTGGGTCATTTGTAGAGATGTGGATGGACCTAGAGACTGTGATACGAGTGAAGTAAGTCAGAAAGAGAAAAACAAATATCGTATATTAATGCATATATGGGGAATCTAGAAAAATGGTACAGATGAACTGGTTTGCAAGGCAGAAACAGAGACACAGATGTAGAGAAGAAACGTATAGACACCAAGGGGGGAAAGTGGCAGGTGGGGGGGATTAAAAAAAAAAAAAAGTACAGCAGAAACAATAAACCTCAGAATATTGAGAATGCAATGTGGTCTGACCTACTATATAGCTGTAAATACTATTTATGGGGGTAATACATAACTGTCCTTTTACTATTATTAATAAAAATGGAAGTCTCTAATTAAACTCTTTCATTTTATCATTTATAATAAAACTTACTTTTTTGGGTCAAGAGCTAATGAGAGAACACCAAAATGAAATAGATGATATAAGTAGTCTACTGAATCTTCAATGTGAACCAAAGTAATTTAAAAGTCCTTTAAAAATAATATAACCATTTAATTGAAATGTTTAATGTACTCTTATTAAAAAACAGCATTTTATTTTGTATTTTTTTGTAGAGTATTTATGAAAGTCCTATTTAAAAAAAGTTAGATTTACTACTTCTACTGCCACTCTTTGACTAAATAATGTAAACTGCTTTTCTAGCAGCTTGAGTTGGGCCCAAATTTGACTGCTATCAAAAACTAAATGCCAAATCCTAGGTTGGGAAGATAACTATAATATAACCCACAATTCAATTCCAATAAAAACAATAAGAACAACTGTTTAAAGAAGTCAGTGAAAAAACAGTAAGTTTGGCTCTTCTGTCATCTTTATCTTACTCTTAAATAATTTATTAATTTCAATCCTACATTAATTCATGCATCATTCAATCATCAAAGACTACTTCACATACAGATGGCCAAAAAACACATGAAAAGCTGCTCAACATCACTAATTATTAGAGAAATGCAAATCAAAACTACAGTGAGGTATCACCTCACACCAGTCAGAATGACCATCATCAAAAATGTACAAACCATAAATGATGGAGAGGGTGTGGAGAAAAGGGAACCCTTCCACACTGTTGGTGGGAATGTAAATTGATACAGCCACTATGGAGAACAGTATGGATGTTCTTTAAGAAACTAAAAATAGAGCTACCATATGATCCACCAATCCCACTCCTGGCCATATATCCAGAGAAAACCATAATTCAAAAGGATGCATGCACCGCAATGTTCATTGCAGCACTATTTACAATACCCAGGACATGGAAGCAACCTAAATGTCAATCAACAGAGGAATGGATAAAGAAGATGTGGTACATATATATATCAATACAATGGAATATTACTCAGCCATAAAAAGGAACAAAATAATGCCATTTGCAGCGACATGGATGGACCCAGAGATTGTCATACAGAGTGAAGTCAGAAAGAGAAAGACAAATATCATATAATATCGCTTATACATGGAATCTAGAAAAATGAACTTATTTGCAAAGGAGAAACAGTCACAGATGTAGAAAACAAGCTTATAGTTACCAAGGGGGGATACGGGGGGGTGGGTGGGTGGTGGATGAATTGGGAGTTGGGATTGACATATATACACTACTATATATAAAATAGATAACTAATGAGAACCTACTGTAGAGCACAGTGAACTCTAATCAGTGCTCTGTGGTGACCTAAATGGGAAAGAAATCTAAAAAAGAGTGGATATATGTATATGTATAACTGATTCACTTTGCTGTACAGCAGAAAGTAACACAATATTGTAAAGCACCTATATTCCAATAAAAATTAATTTTTAAAAAAAAGAAAGGAAAAATGGAAACTGAATCTACGGCAATTTAAAAAAAAAAGACTATTTCAGGTAAGACACCTCAGTAAGGCCATACCTCATGTCATAGTTATACAGTACTTACCATTGGGTAGCTAAGTGAGAGGGTTTAGGCAGCAAAATAAAAAGGGGTCTCCTTCAGTTGGAAATTTTTTAATTTAGTTTTTATAAAAGCAAATACTGTGATAAAATCTGAACTAACAACCAGGATCCTATAAATCCTCTAATGTAATACCTTTCAAAGTGGGTCTTCAAAACCAATAATAGTGAATAAATTAATGAATAAATTTAGAAAGTCAATTACTTCAAAGAACCAAGATTCCTTCCAAAAAGAATTTTAAATATAAGAACAATTATGCATTTAACGCAACAAATCACTAAAAATATCTAGTCAAAAACAACACAACAAAAAAAGAATATTTATGTACACTGTCCTGAGATAACTAAATTTGTGGGAAAAATAAGAGTACAAAAATTATAAACATATTGCAGAAAATAAAACAGAATTTTCTTACCCAAAGATGATTTTACAATTGATTTAATTCCTGAATAAACCAATGATCCTTTGTTGCCTGGAGATTTCTGATCCATATCTTCTGTATACTGCTTCATAAGTATTTAAATGCATAGGAAATACTAGTAATGATGCATAATAAAACATTTCAAAGCTAAATTTATTTTGATTTGGAGCCAATTCATAATAGGCATCAGTGCAAGAAGGTGGTTGGTTCTACTCTATTGTATTTTCTCCCTCCTACACAATCTGCAAAGCAGTATTTCAACAGTTTTAAACAATTTTACTATGGAATTTTAGTATTAAGAAACTTGCATTTGCACATAAAACATTCAGCACGATATTTACAGACTGACCTTTCGGCAAATTTCAAGAACATTTCTACCAAATTCATCTTACAAAACTCACAATGCAAAGGATATAGTGCAGAGTATACCAGAGTGACTTGAGCTGTGGATCTTCATTTCCTGCTAAAATATGGTTTCTCCACACCTGTTCTGTATCAAGTCCGTACCTCGATAAAGCCCGAAGGCGCATCTTCGTTGCTATATCTTTTTCTAAAGAATTATCATTTTCTTCTTCCGCACATTCATACAAATGACGACCACAAGCCCACATTAAAGATGTAATTGGGCTCCAGGCAAGAGAGATCCTTTCAAAAACAGTGAAGTCAGACATCGTTCGGTTGGGAGTTACAACTATCATTCGATTTTGACTTGTTGGATGCCAAGCAAAGGAGGCAATGTAATTGTCACAGGGTTGCACACTTCTTTCAATTATTGTGGGTTCAGTTTCATCTCCAATGGGAGTGGGTGTGTGCTGCATATCATATAATCTAATAATATTACTATCCCTTGTTAAAGTGGCAAGCAGACCAGTCCTAGTTGGACACCATGCTACTTTTGTTAAGGGCTTTGGTTGCTCAGTCAAAGTCAAAACTGGCTTCTCAAATTTCCTAAGATCCCATATTGCAACCTGACCTTCATAAAAGGAAGCAACACGATCATGGAAGTATGGGTCTACTGTCACGCCCTGAACAGCTTTTGTATTCACAAACATCTTTTGGCTTGTATTCCGAAGATCAAAAATGGCTAGGTTACGATGCATACCAGCAAGGAGAAGTTTCTGGTCTCGTGGAAGCCAACAAAGAGAGAGACAAGCATCATTCTGTCCTAATTCATAAAGTGGTTTTGTTACTAATAATGTTGTTTCAGCTTCACCTACCGAAAGTCTTACTTTCTCCATGGGAACTATATCAGGCGTGTATTTGCTGCAGATGTCCCAAATCAGCACTGAAAAGTCAGCTCTATGTTTATCTAGACCAGCAGCAAGCCAGTTACTATCCAATGGATTCCATGCAAGAGTATTGCATTGTCGTGCATGTTTTGGAACAAACTCTTTTCCTATCAAATCTTTGAACTTTGAGTTATGATCTTGACCAAGACTTGTAAGTACAACTCGACCATTTGCTTGTCCAACTGCTAGGAGACATTCAGGATCATAATTGAGATACCAGGCAACACATTTCATATAGGGTGTTTCTGAATTTATTGAGAGTAATGTAGCTGCAGAGTCTTCAGATAAACGTAGAGATCCAGCTTTGAATTCTGAATTCACAGTAGATTCCACGTGATAAAGGCTAAGTTCTGAGTCACATACAACAAATCTATCAACCTGGTGTGGTGCCCACAATATATCAGGTTTGGTACCACTCATGCTTATTGATGATCTCAAAGAGTGCAGTTAGGTCCATTCACTGAAAATCTGCTTAAAAATAAAAAGTTTTAAAATGTTAACAAAATACAATTCTAAGCTGAATCAACTATTCAGAAAGTCAGGAAATTTTCTACACAGGTACTCTGTTTTTCAATATATTTATATTTCTTCTAACTGCTATGAATTCAAGACAATATTTATTAATAAAAGGGGAAAAGAAGAACTTCCTCCAATAAGATGAGCTGGTAGGAATCTGAGACCTCCATTCTGGTTTTATTTCCCATGATCAATTATCTGAATTGCACTATGACTAGTACCTTCAATTTAACCTCAGGGTTGAAATAACTTCAGTGTGGTGAACAAATTAATACGTATCATCCATTTGAAGGGGATAAAACTTTAAAGGGTTATGAATCACGTACCTAAGCAACAAGTTTAAAGCAGCACTATCCAACAGAACCTTCTGCAATGATAGAAATGTTCTGTATTTGTACTGTCCAATAATGGTAGCTACTAGCCACATGTGGCTACTGAGCACTAGAAATGTGGCAGTGCAAATTTTAAATTTTATTTAATTTTAATTAATTTTAATATAAATAGCCACAAGAGGCCACCATAATGACCAATGCAGATTTAAAGTACAAAGCCACTAGTTTCTTCCTCAAATTTCAACGATAAGAAGCAGGAATGTATTGAGCGGAGTCGAGTTTGAGTCCTAGCTCTGACATATACTAGCTGTATACCTCAAAAAGGCCTTTGTGTTTGGGGGTCCTTATCTGTACAACGTAAGAACTGGTTTAGACTAGTGTTTCCCAAATTTTAGTTATTCATGTACCACCTGTGCCATTATTTAATATTTTTATTTAAACTGACTCATTTTTAAAATCTGAAAATCAATTTTAATTTCATCATAAGGTCCATGAGTCATGGGTACAATATGCTAAATATATTTTTTTCTAACATACTTAAATAAATATATAACTATTAAAAATGCTTGACTGTGTTACCTAAAATCATCCTGTTTATGACCAGTAGGACACACTGCACTTTGGGAAACTGAATTAAGTGAGCATTAGAGGCTCTTTCAGTTTTCAATTCTGTAAACTTCGAATAGGTATTTGAAACAGGAATTTTGAAAAGATAAATATTCTAGTAGTAATTTAAGCACATAAGCACTAAAAATAGTTATGCTAAAAATGATAGTTTAATAATAAAAGCTACTTACAAAAATGTAAATTTCTGTTTTTAAGCAAGTCTGGCTAGAGGTAACAGTCTGGATTAAAAATGAACAAAGATACTCATAATCTTCATGGCAACTGGAATCTATACACCCATGTTGTCAGTTCTTAAAGAGTGAAGTTATGGTTCATTCATCTCTCTATACCCTGTACCAGGTGCAGAGCCTGGCGCAGACTCCTAAGAAAGATATTCTAAATAAATTCAGCTCAAACATATATTTTGATCTTGTAAAAGTTTCAGTCTAGAATTTCAATAGACTCGTAAAATTTAGATGACTGGGAAAAGCCTCTAAGAATTCTCATACTGCCTTATTTCCTTCCTTAATAGTTCTGAAGCCCAAGATCAATCATTTCAATTATATTCTTACTAGCACCCTCAATTTCTTCATTTCCTTGCCACTTTTGCCTTCCCCGACTAGCTCAACTGTCTTCTTTCTTCCACTCAGGCTGCAGAGTCTCACAGCTCTGCAGACTGACTCCATAAAAAATTAAGGTAGACAACATGTCTGGGCTGTGGTGCTGGTTCAGCAGTTCTTATATTCACCTTCCCACTCTGGCCTTTATGAAATCAAAGTGATCTTTTTAAAATACAAGCTTATCCAGGTTATCCAACTCCTGCTTAAAACCCTCTTATGGTTTCCAACTGCTGTTAGCATAGAGTTCTCATTCTTCGACAAAACCTACAAAACCCTAAATTCTTTGGCCTATCTACTGATCCTGCCTCAATGCACCCTGTTCTCCTCCCTGCTAACTGTGTTCTAGCTATACTGGCCTTTTCATTGCCTAGAATGTAATCCTCCACCCCCCATCACCACACCTTTGCAAATGCCATTCCCTCCGGTTGGAGCATTCTTCCCTCCCTTCTTGGCCATGTTAAAACCTGCTCAACCTTGACATCAACCACACTCTATCCCCTCCCCAATCTAAAGCAGGTTACTTAGATATATACTCTCAATGGAAGACATTCCTTCCCTTTAAATCACCCTCTCGGGCTTCCCTGGTGGTGCAGTGGATAAGAATCTGCCTGCCAATGTAGGGGACACGGGTTCGATCCCTGGTCCAGGAAGATCCCACATACTGCGGAGCAACTAAGCCCGTGCACCAGAACTACTGAGCCTATGCTCTAGAGCCCACGAGCCACAACTACTGAAGCCCACGTGCCTAGAGCCCGTGCTCCGCAACAAGAGAAGCCACCACAATGAGAAGCCCACGCACCGCAATGAAGAGTAGCCCCTGCTCACCGCAACTAGAGGAAGCCCGTGTGCGGCAATGAAGACCCAACACAGCCAAAAATAAAATAAATAAAATTTAACAAATAAACAAAAAATAAATAAATCACCCTCTCCATCTCTCCTACTAGATTATAAACTCCCTAAGAGCAGGTAAAGTCTCCTTTTTGCTCTCCATTTGAACCTCTAGTACCCAGCACAGTGCTGGGCACTTAGTAGACACTTAGTAATTACTTGTTAAATGAATGTATTTCTTAAATGCTCCCTCTGACACCTCTCACACTGCTTTCTCCAAATTTCACTAATCTCCCCATGCTTACGCCCATTGCCCTTTCCAGTAGGGGTTGGCTCAAGCCAAGAGCAAAGTGCCCACTGTCATAACGGGTTCCAATAATGGGTAAGGGCCCACAGTGAGCAACCCTGAGAGGATCACTCTAATACACTGACTTTCGTTTATTCTATAAGCATTTTGGGGCATCTTCTATGTTCTAGACACTGTTCTAAATGCTGGGAACACAGTAGTAAACAGGCACAAATAAGGTCCCCGATTGCTATGGAATGAACTGTGACCCCCCAAAATTCGTACGCTGAAGTGTTAATCATGACTCCACGTGACTATCTTGGAGATAGAGTCTATAAGGAGGTAATTAAGGTTAAGGTTAAATGAGGTCATAAGGGTGAAGTCCTGATCTGACAAAACTGGTGCCCTTAAAATACAGAGATACCAAAGCCCTCTCCCCATGTGAGTACACAGTGAGAAGGAGGCTGTCTGCAAGCTAGGAAGAGAGCTCTCACCAGAACCGGACCATACTGGCACCCTGATCTCAGACTTCCAGCCTCCAGAACTGTGAGAAAATAAATTTCTGTCGTTTAAGCCATCCAGTCTATGGTATTTTGTTATGGCAGCCCAAGTGAACTAATACACTAATAAAACCTGCATTCTAGTGCTGAAGTTATGTCCAGTCTTAAAGAGAATTTAAAAATTTAAGAATGAGAAGGAAAAGAAGCACCTTGTGTAACAGGAAGTAGCTAAGACAACAAAAAGAAGGAACAGATACTGCCAAGTAAGGCTTTATTCATACTCATGCCCTTGCAAACAGAGGAAACCTCTTAACTGGAGGTATCCTGAGATCTGGCCCATCTTCCTACCTCACTGAAAGACAAATGCTAAAATAAGCACACTTTTTATATAGGCTTCCTTCCTACAACTGTACTCTTCACACAAATGGTAAAAAAAAAAACCTGGGTGCCACATGGAAAAATCCATCTCAAAAAAAAAAAAGTGTTACTATAATTTTAAAAACTATTTGATTTACATGACTCTCAGTGAAGAATCATCCGTATTTCTTCTGATATTATGCACATATTTATATTACCATCCACAAAATCTGACTACAGTAACTCATACAGAATCACAGAACTTGAGAGTTAGAAAGAGGCTAGCAAACCCTGCATAATTCACATAGGAGTAAAGAGAGGACCAGATGTTTTGATTCTTTTCCAACACCGCCCTACTCCCATCCTAGATTATTGCATAGAGAAAGGATCAGCTATATCATTTGCAGGGCCCCCTTCTTCAAAACTTATTAAGAATTTCAATACTGTGACAGCAGAGCATTAAACCAAGTGCCAGGCCTTCTAAAGATGGGCCTTGTGTGACTGCACAGCTCACACACCATGAAGCTGGCCCTGAATACAGAGGTACATCTATAAGCACCCTCTTAAGAAATGTACAGCTGACCCTTGAACAACTCAGGGGTTAGGCCGCAGACCCTCCAACGCAGTCCACATGTAACTTATAGTTGGCCCTCTGTATAAGTGGTTTCTCCTTATCTGTGGTTCTGCATCCTCAGATTCAACCAACTGTGGATTGTGTAGTACTGTGGTATTTACCATTGAAAAAAATCCACGTATAAGCAGACCCATGCAGTTCAAACCCGTGTTGCTCAAGAGTCAACTGTATTTCTTTACAATCCAACACAATATAGATGGATCCTGGCTCCTGAACAAACACCACTAGGAGTATGGTGGAGAGCAAAGAAAAGTGAGCCTGGAGTCAGAAGACCTCCAGCCACTACTAGCTAGACCCTAACAAGCCCCTTAATACTCCAAGACTATAAAATGGAGATAGAACCCACCCTATCTCCTTTTCACAGAGTTGTGACAATCAAATTAAATGAGTTCTATGCATCAACAAATGCGTCAGTATCACTACGATTCCCTGAAACAGCCCTGGAAATTAATGTTTTCAAATGCTGGAGACATTGAAAAATTGGGGGTAGAAGGGGTAGGATTTGCAATAATTACAGCTTATATTTAGATGCTCACCTTCAAGTATAACAAGCACTCACTTCCCATCAATGGTTTCTGAGCAAAGGAAAGCCATGATGATGATTCTGTGGTCCTCACCAGAACATCTATAACAGCCCTGTCCAACAGAAACATAGTGTAAGCCATATAACTTAAAATTTTCTAATGGCCACATTGAAGAAAAAAAAGAAATAAATCTAATTTAGCAATATATATTATTTAACCTCACATATCAAAAATATTATCCTTTCAACATGTAATCAATGTAAAATTATTAATGAGAAATCTACTTTTTTTCTTTTCTTTTTTTTGTGGTACCAAGTCTTGAAAATCCAATATGTATTTTATACTTTCAGCACATCTCAATCCTGTGTGGCTACTGGACCGTGAAGATCTATATAATACTAAGTGTACAAGGTATCCAATCACCCTTTTATGTTGTTGTCTTTTCTGCTTGTCTTACCATGACAAATAACAACAGTAGCAGTTTCAATAAATTTCTACCATCACCATCTTCAAGGAGATGCTCTATATATATCTCCAAATTTCGCTTAAAATATAGTTAAACAAAAGGCTGCAAAGGCAGTCATTTGCTAAGTAATTTAGGAATGCTCGTGGCTCCTGTGAGAAGCTTTATCCTCTTACGGAATTTTCATTACTCGTATATGCAGAGGACAGAGCTACGCGGGTGACAGGCCCTTTAAGAAGTATTTATTTAGAGTACAACTAGAGCAAGGCTGGCTGCTCTGCCGCGTTATGCAGAAATCTAAGGGCGACTCCCACGCTCCAGACAGCGGGCTCAGCTTCGCGTCCAAGGGGAGGACGCGATTCTACACAATCCGGCCGCGGTGGAGGCTGCAGCGCGGACCCAGCACCCCGAAGGAGGTCCCCGCGCCCGCGGGCCGCTCGCAGCTCTCAGGCCCGGCCTGACGCCCGGCGCGGTTATCCCGCAGCGCTGAACGCGACTCCCCGCGCCTCGGCTCCAAGGAGGACCCTGGGTCCGCACCCGCCCGGGCTTTTCAACTGGGCTTGCCCGGGCGCCTAGCGGCCATCCTGGCGCTCCCGAGCCCTCGACTCGGGCCTCCCGGTCCCGAGAGCGGAGACGCAGCCCGGCCCGCACTCACCGACCTGGGAGGCGGCGCTGCCTTAGTACTGCCGCTTCCGGCCTAGTCGCAGCCCCTCCCGACGGGGGTGGTCCACACGCCGGCAAGATGGCGGCCGCACGACGCGGCCACTAACCAGGGCCACAGGACCAGGGTCCACTACCCGACCACCACGCCTCGAGGACTCCCGGACTTGCCTGGGCCTGGGAAGGGGAGTTCCCCGCTACGAGCCCCGCCCCTCGCTCGCCCGCCGAGTCGCACCGCCCGCGGAGTCGCACCGCCCTGGGGCGGGGCCACGGCCCCAGAGGCCCCGCAGGCCCCGCCTGCTGTCCAAGCGCCCTGGTCCATCTCCTCAGGTCCCGCCCCCTGAGTCCCCAGGCGGGATCCTGGTCACGGGGAGCCGGACTCCTGTCAGAGCTGGGTTATCAATTTTAAGGGATTTGGATGCTTTAGCTCATTTAATTGGTTTAAATTTCCATTACGGTACTTCCCTGGTGGTCCAGTGGTTAAGACTCTGTGCTCCCAACGTAGAGGGCCTGGGTTGAACTCCCGGTCAGGGAACTACATCCTGCGTGTGGCATCTAAGATCCAGCACGCCCCAACGAAGATGCCCTGTGCAGCAACTAAGACCCTCACAGCCAAATAAATAAATAAATATTAAAAAATAAATTTCCATTAAAAATTTATTTGTGGGCCATCTATGTAGTAGAAAGTCCAGGGTATTTGGTTCACGATTTATTCACTCATTTACTCATTCCACAAACACGTCTCGAGTGCCTATTGTGTACTTGCTGTAATGCTGGGGACACTGGAGTGAGCAAAAAAGATATGGTCCTGGGCTTCCGTGGTGGCGCAGTGGTTGAGAGTCTGCCTGCCAATGCAGGGAACACAGGTTCGAGCCCTGGTCTGGGAGGATCCCACATGCCGCGGAGCAGCTGAGCCCGTGAGCCACAATTACTGAGCCTGCGCGTCTGGAGCCTGTGCTCCACAACAAGAGAGGCCACGATAGTAGGAGGCCCGCGCACCGCGATGAGGAGTGGCCCCCGCTTGCTGCAACTGGAGAAAGCCCTCCCACAGAAACGAAGACCCAACACAGCCAAAAATAAATAAATAAATAAAATTAAAAAAAAAAAAAAAGATATGGTCCTGGCAAGAAACAGGCAATTAGAGGGCTGCCTAGTTAGGGCTAAAACAGCGCTTCACAGGAGGGGCGCCCCCTTAGTGTTTGGGGTGTGTGTGTCAGGAACACTTCCTTGACTGCTAGGCTGAGACAAGGATGAAGATGAGATTAGCTGGGAAAGCGAACAGGTCGGAGGGGTTTGGAAGAGAAGAGCCTTCTAGAGCAGAGGAAGAGCATATAGCAGTGCGGAAACAGTGGAGTATGGACGAGTGAACAGAGGAAGTGGGGACAGATTAAGATGATGTATTAGAAAGGCATTTGGAAATCAGGTTAGTGAGTCTGAATGGACTTTTCCTAAAGGCATTGGTGCAGTCATTGAAGGTTTTTAACCAGGAGAATGGTGTAATCAATTTTTATGGGATAAGGTAAGTATCCAAATGAGAGATGATGGTAACCCAGACTACCAGTGGTATGGAGAGTGGGGATGGAGAGAAGTGTGTGGCCTGGGGAATATTTAGAAGTTGGGATGAACAGAGCTTGATGACTGATTGAGTCAGGGAGAAAGAGGATTCTAGGTTTCTGGCTCCTGTAATTGAGTGACTGGGGCTGCCACAGGTGTTACAAATCTTATAGAAACTTTCTTCAGGTGTCCAGCAATCTGTGCTTGTCTGTTCACAGTTAAAGGTGGGTGGTTTGGGGCTTGTGATAGATATAAACAGCATACTGAGCTTAGTCCTGATGATCTTCAAGGCAGATAGTTTGGGTAAG
Organism: Balaenoptera borealis; assembly: GCF_965194805.1. Lineage (NCBI taxonomy): Eukaryota > Metazoa > Chordata > Mammalia > Artiodactyla > Balaenopteridae > Balaenoptera > Balaenoptera borealis. The sequence continues at coordinate 68,413,143 of NC_138864.1, forward strand.
AGGATGAGTTTGGGGAGAGTATTGCCTGTGGAGGTCTAAGGCTCCTTTTCACTCCTGCTGTTGGAGAAGTGGAGGCTTAGGAAGGTGCTGAGTACTGAGGGCAGATACCATAGGATTCATCACTTCAAACACTATCTTGCCAATCTTCTCAATGGTTCTGGCCCTGGCCCCAAATCCCCAACCTCAGATCAATACAAGTCCCTTCCTTATCCACTCCTACCATGCAAAGCTGAGGGAAACATCTCTCCTCACACTCAGGAGGTGACTTTGCTTCCTACTTCAGAAAGGAAATTAAAACTATTAGTTAGGAATTCCCAGTCTCCTACTATTTTCTCTTTCCTTCCCCTCACATCTTCACTCACTCCCATTTTTACCTTCTTATAGCTGACGTAGAGAAAGAGAAGGGGCCTTATATGCTGTTTCTCCTGGGACCTAGCACCATCAATTTTCTCCTCTTCCATGTGTCTTCAACCTCCTCGTTTCTACTGGTTCTTTACCTTCAAAATATATTCAAGTCACTCCCACTTTTCTCCTTGAAGGAGAAAGCCATACTCACTCTCTCTAATCCCACATCCTCCTGTCTTCCCCTGAATTCGGTTGACTGAGATTTTCATGCCCACCATTCCTTTAAAACTGCTATTTACTTGCCTATTGTTGTCATCCCCTTCTGGAATATATGCTCCACATCCTCAGTTTTCATTCTGTTAAACCTCCACCCGCAAGTGTCAGCAAGGCATTTGGTGATGCAGTTAGGAATGACCATTCCTTGGCCTCCCTTTCAGCTAGGCGTGGCTATATCGAAAAAGACTCACAGACTTAGAGAACAAACTTGGGGTTACCAGGGGGAGGGATAGTTAGGGAGGTTGGGATTGACATGAACACACTGCTATATTTAGGACCTACGGTAGAGCATAGAGAACTGTGCTCAATATTATGTAACAAACTAAATGGGAAAAGAATTTGAAAAAGAATAGATACATGTATATGAATAACTGAATCACTGTGCTATATACCTGAAACTAATACAACATTGTTAATCAATTGTACTCCAATATAAAATAGAAAGTTAAAAAAAAAAAACCCAAAAACTGTGACCAGTGAGATGTGAGTAGAACTGGATCATGTCCCTTAAAAGAGAAGCTGCTTGCTGTCTACTACCTCTTCTCCCTTCTTGCTCTCTGGAAAATGGCAAAAAGAAACATGGACTAGAAAGGGAAGCCATGTATCTAGGAAGGTAAAACTGCTCCACTAGTCTAAGCCCCAGCGTAATTTGGAGAGCTGAGGTTCCCTCCTCCCTTGGATCAGCCACAGAGTTTCGACCATTACACAAGAGAAAATAAACTCTCTTCTTTTAAAAATTACTGTTTGCTCAGACCTGTTTGTTATAGTGGCTTAGCCTATTCCCTAACTAATAGACAGGGACTCTGTCTGCTTTATTCTCTGCTTAATCTCCAAGACCTAAAACAGTGCATAGCACAGAGCATATGCTCAAAAATTTGTTGAATAAATCCTAAAGCAATATCTTTCTCTGCTCCACACCCCCCTCTAGCTAATATCTTTTTCTCGCCTTCCTTTTCCATCTAAGCTTTTGTGAAAGTGTACTCTTTTCACATTGCTTTCAGTTTCTTGCTCCCTAAAGTCCCCATAGGAATAAGTGACACTTTTCTCATTCTACTTGGAAACTGATTCTCCTTCACTAAACCGTGTTCCTTGTGAGTAGAACTGGAGAATGTCCCTTAAAAGAGAAGCTACGTGACATCGACTTATTCTTCTCCCTTCCTGCTGTCTGGAAAATGGCAGACAGTATTTTCCTTGTGGATAGTAAACTTTTAGTATAGAACTTTGGATTTCCTGTAGCGCCCGACTACGTAATATGTATTCAAAAATATTTACCAAGTGGGAGAGTACATTGTATTTGTTGGAAGATTAAACCATATCAGGGAATTTAACAGACTGGTCTGAGGTTACACTAGCTGTCTTTATCAAACATTCATTTTTGTAATGGATGCCAGAGTTGCTAGTCTTAATGTTTGTTTTGTTTTTCAAACTTCTGTAACCCTAACAGGATGCTCTTCTTTTTAAGCTCCTTTATTAATGTTGTGGCGATCCAGTATAGGATTTTTTGTTGTGGTTTTAAACCAATAAAGGAGAGCAGTTGAAGATTGCTAATTTCCTTCTTACTTACTGCTGCCCTCGGCAGCAATTCAGCAACTATTGGAATATTCCATGGAGTCTGTGACTGGCTAATCCCAACTCCCTTTATTTTCACATGAACAAAATCAGTCTGTACCTGAGAGCAACTTTTACTCTTTAGGCACCAAGTGGAAATTAAGGCCCTGTGAACATGTGATATGGCTTAGGTAATCTTTTTACAAAGGTTGAGGATGAGAAGATTTGAGATATCTTAAAATAGTGGTCTTTAAAGAGTATTCTAGCACACTCTCAAGTTAATTTTGTAAAACAATGCACTTATTCATACATTTTTGGGGATTATATCTAACACTGTCATAGTAAATTTACAAAGTTGCCAAGGGTATGATTTTTAATACATTTTTAATGTTTATATTGTAAATAAAATGGTTGTATCGAACTTTAAATGTATCCAATGAAATTTAAATACCTTAGTGTAAGTTTCTCACTATCATTCATTTAAAAATTTAGTGAATAAGCTATTCTTTAATTGTAGGAAATTTTATATTATTCTATTTTTTTTTCTCCTTGAACTTGTATGTCCATTCTACTGTCTCCCAGTGGATTATTTATGAGTTTGATAACAAACAATTATATAGCATGTACTATGTGCCAGATACTTTACAATATAGGCTCATTTAACACTCTGTCTCAGATTGGGCACTTTGAGAGCCGTCTTCCAAGATGGAGATTAGGATGTAGGATACTTACTAGAGAGTATTCTTGAGATAAACACTTGTGAAAGAGAGGAAGAAGATGTAGGATTGGGCAGAGGGAGAAGCCGAGCTATGATTCAATACCAATAAAGGACTCAGCCAATCCACGGGAAACTTTGGAATTGAACTGGCCCTTCAGAGTTGTGTTGAGTTGGGACAAGGGACCCAGGCCTTTATTACTACCTCACTGATGTGGATGGGTCATTGATGTGAGCTGTCCCTTGAAAAAGGATGACTTTGAATGAGGCAGTTTTCTTGGCAAGGCAGTCCCCAAAGAAGGCTGACAGCTGTGGGCCAGCTGCTGGTAACACTCCCAGCAGCTGAAGGAATAAGTCACTCATTACTGAAGGGGGACACCTGGGTGGTGCATCACAGAATTCACCACCGTCTTATAAGGATGAGGCTGATAATTTCCCCACTTTACAGATGAGATAACTGAGGCACAGAGAGGTTAAATAAATTGCCTAAGATATCTCTTAAGTGGTGGGGCTAGGATATGAACCCAGACAATCTGGCTCTACCCTTGTGCTTCTAACTACTGGTCCATTCACTACCAAATAAAACAGCCTCTGATCTAATTCTATGTGCCATTAAAATTATCTTTTAAAACATAGGTTGGCAACTTTTTTTTTGTGAAGGACCGGATAGTAAATATGTTCAGCTCTGCAGGCTATACTGCCTCTATCATAACTCCTCAATTCTGTTGTTCTAGTACAAAAGCAGCCATGGACAGTTCATAAACAAAGGGACATGGCTGTGTTCCAGGAAACTTTATTTACAGAAACAGGTGGCAGTTTGGATTAGTTTACTAACCTCTGTTTCAGGGGGGAAAAAATATTTAAAGTTAGAGGAAACACTCACCGTTTATTGTTATAGGAATAAAATAGTACCAGATGGAATAAACATAATGATCCTAACCTTATTTTTTAAAGACTAGAGGGAATTGTGCCAACATTTTAACAGTAGATGTCTCTGTGGGGTAGGCTTAAAGGTGATCAATATTTTCTTTATTATACTTTTCTGTTTTCTGAGATAAAAAATGTAAAACTTTTTTAATAAGAGAAAACCCAGTGAATATTATTTTTTTTAATTTTTATTTACTTATTTATTTATTTATGGCTGTGTTGGGTCTTCGTTTCTGTGCGAGGGCTTTCTCTAGTTGCGGCAAGTGGGGGCCACTCTTCATCGCGGTGCGCGGGCCTCTCATTATCGCGGCCTCTCTTGTTGCGGAGCACAGGCTCCAGACGCGCAGGCTCAGTAATTGTGGCTCACGGGCCTAGTTGCTCCGCGGCACGTGGGATCTTCCCAGACCAGGGCTCGAACCCGTGTCCCCTGCATTGGCAGGCAGATTCTCAACCACTGTGCCACCAGGGAAGCCCCCAGTGAATATTATTTTAAAGAGTATTGTTGGAGGGATTAGGATGCTTAATTCCATAATGATAGACACTTCAACTTCATAATCCTATACCCACAGAGTTAAGTCAGAGATAATAAGGATCAAGCAGCAATGCAAAGTGTCTATCAACTGGGGTAGTTTTAGGATGATAACCGCACCACGGGTGATGCTAACATTTCCTGCTTTGCTCATTGATTGCCTCTTCACAGGGTGTCTGTTTCACTAGTGGGTATCTTGGCATTATGGATTAAATGTTTGTACCCCCCCCCTCAAATTGATATATTGAAATTCTAACCCCCCATGTGATGATTTTAGAAGGTGGGGCCCCTGTGAGGTAATTAGGTCATGAGGGTGAAGCCCTCAAGAGTGGGAGTAGTGCCCTTATAAAAGCGACCCCAGAGGGCCCTCTCAACCCTTTTCTGCCATGTAAGGACACGATGAGAAGTCAGCACTGAAACCCAGAGGAGGGCCCTCACCAGAACCCGACCGTGCTGACACCTCATCTCAGACTTTCAGCATCCGAAACTGTGAGAAATAATTTTCTGTTGTTTATAAGGGACCCAGTCTATGGTAATTTGTTACAACAGCCCGAACTGACTAAGCAACTGGGCTTATCCCTTCCCGATGAGCACTGAAGCACTAAAGTAGCAGCCATCAACATTACAATCAAATCCCAGTGAAACCACAGCCATCTCTCTGCCTGGTCTCTTCCACTCATTGGGTGGGATTTGAGTAAATCACATTTGGGCTTTTGAAACAGGTAAGTGTCTAAATTCTGCTAATTTCTCTGCTCCCACAGCCATTGCCCTAGTTTATTTAGGTCTTAATTACTGCTCACCCAGACAATAGTCTCCAAACTTGTCTCTGGTTCCCCTGTTCCTACCCTTTTACGCTAAACCTTTGATCTTCCTGAAGCACATCTCACTCGACTCTCTTATTTAGAACCCTTCATTGGCTCATGTTTCCTACAGACCAAGATACAAACTCCTCAGCCTGGAGTTAAGATGTCAATATTGTGAATGAAGTCTTTGTGGTTGATGAGAAAGAAAATTTGTATTTTCAATGGATCAAATTAATTTTAGAATTACCTAAACCCAATGAAGCCCAAAGCAGTTGTAAAAGTAGGCTTCTTTTGGTAGTAAAATGAGAAAAAGATTTCCCGAACCAACACTGAAAGTTAGACATATATCTAACTATGAAGATGAGTTCAGAACCAGTGTCATTTTGAGGAAAAGACCAGGTCACCAAAAACTCAAAGCATATCTGATTGGCCTCAGCCAATAATTTGGACTGTTTCTGATGTAATGTGCAATGTGTGACTATAAAATCTTCAAATGGGTAATGGACTTAATTCTCATGTTCAAAATCTTGGACTATCAGCAGCTTATTTGCAAAACTAAGCCTGGCTTTCTCAGCTGAGTATAATTGTAACCCCAGGAAGAAATGGAAGAGGTAAGAAATCAGAAGCATAAAGAGAATCAGAATCAGGATAGAAATGATGAGGAAACAAATTTACTTCCTAAGTTTTAGCCCTTTTGTAAATTTTGTATCAGTCAGTTTTATAGTCATTGCAATGTTGAGTATATTTTGTCTTCTCTTGAAAAACATTTAAAAAGAATCTGCTGCTCTAAACTTGAAAAGGGGGATTCAGTTTGCAACGATGTTTACGAGTTTGGAGAAATGTAATCTATTAAGTTAGTATATTTCATGAATTATCTGTGTGAGGTATATATATTGTTTTAAAATTAATAAGTTAATAAATGGTGAATATTCCTCTCTATGTAACATACACAAAAGCTTCTGGGATATTAAAAGAATTTATAGACATGAGATTGTCCCCATTCTGGCCCAACATATCTTTCCAACTTGATCTTTTAACCTATACTAGCTCCAGCCCTACTGAATTATTCCCAATTACTTTTACAAAGCAACTTCCCTAAACATGCCTTTATTCCATTTTTCCCTGGAATATTCTTTTCCATGGCTTAGAAAAATTAAATTCTATCCGTTTCTCAAGATACGTCCCTCAGTTTCTCAAAGTCTCCCACAACTGGAGGACATGTCTACCTTTCTGAGCTCCTTGGCACTTGTCACTGTGCCTGTCTCACACCCTTAGCCTCTTTACACATACACACACACATAATTATGTATTATATTATAATAATGTTATTGCAGATTATATTACAATATACTCATATGGTTCTACTGTGAATTCCTTGAGAGTGGGATACACATTACAATTATCATTGTTCCCCATATTATTTGTTGAATCAAAACAACGAATGCATGATGAAAAATTAAATAAACACACGAATGCTTTCATTCCAACTCAAAATTTAAAAATATTATTGCAAAAACAATATTGAAGGAAATGTCTTAAAATTCAGATATTTCTACCACGCACAACTGTTTTCATTTCTCTGCTTCACTTTCAGGATTTAGCTATGCTCATACAGCATATTTGTTTATGTAACAGGATGTTAAAAATAGGATTTGTCATCACTAGACTGGAGCAAAATAATAGGTGATGAATATTCTCACATTCCAAAGTGATATCACCTATGCAGTGCTGGAAAAATTTTGTAACCTGAAGACCTAAACACACTGAAGGATATAAAGGGGTTGGAAATGAAGGGTCTGGGAGAGATTTTTTTGGAGAAATTCATTTCCAGGGAGTCTCACTCCTAATCCCCTAGGAGAGGTCTAAAAGTGCTGTTCTCAATGGAGAGCTTGATCTGTGCAACTGGGAACAGGGATGCAGGCAGGAAACGTGGCACACTGCTGTCTGAGCCATGCCTGGAAACTCAGAAGGCCAGCTAGTTGCTCTGAAGGCCGAGAGGTGAGAGGTGCGTCTATGGGAACAACCTTCATTCCTAGTGTTTGTCAGGATAAACGATGCAGCAGCGTGCCCTGCAGACTAGATGTGGGTCACAAGGGGAGAGAGGCAGCCTAGAGCAGTCAGTTAGAGGGCTTTCCGGTGGGAGGGAAGTGACTTCAGCTGATAGACTTTGGAGGCGTTTCATGTGTGGTGTGAAGGACTGTGCTTGACACCTGCCAGAGAGGAGACCTGGCCAGGTTTAAGAGATCTTGACAAGGGATCCTCAGTGAAGCAGAATCCCTGACGAAAGCAGGAGAGCTGGAGAGTGGAGAAAGGGATCACGTGAATATCTTCCAAAACCAAAGCAAAGTAGTAATCAGTTAAGTAGATCTTTCCAGGCTTTCTGCCTGAAGAGTCAGAAACTGCTCTTCATGAGTTTGCGGAAGACAGAGAGGCACAAAGTGGGGAAACGGAAATGACCATGTCCCCTTTCCCACTGCAGGCTTCCAGCCTGAAGCAAGCCCCAGCTGGGGAGAGGAGAAGCTTTAAGCTCAGAGTTTTAGCTGCTACATGGAAATAGACTTTTTAATTATTGAAACATCAGTTTTATGACTCAATGTGAAAGAAGTGATTTTTATATCAAAGACTGACTCAGAGACTCATGACACCTGCCTATAATTTCATGCAAGGGGAAAGGAAAATCCTGCCCTCAAAAATAGGTATGAAAGGACAGTAGGGGGAAAAATAAAGTTGTTTTGTGACGGATCCTATGGAGTCCTGCTCTTTCAATAGATTGGTTACATTCAACTGTAATCAGAATGAGTGAACCATTTCACGCAACTAAAATTTCAAGTCTTTAAGAAATTAGTACAAATTGTAAAATATGATAAATACACAAAAGCTTTTGCAACTGTACACTAAAATATTAATTGCGTAAACACTGTGATCTTACACAGGGCTGAGGCCTATGGTTCTGTAGTTTGTGCATTAAACACCTCCAGGAAGGCCACTTGCATCATGGTTATTCTACAGTTGTCAGGCAGCAAGAGTCTTGAGGAAGGGACACTTTCCTACTATGAGGTATGATGCTATATGTTACATGTATGGTACCTTAAAGGAAATGATACTGTATATCCCAAGAAGTATTCAAGCATGGTGTATTAACTAAGCAAATGCTCAGACTATTAAAACTGTTTTATTGTGATGATGGATGTTTACACATTGAGTTTAAAAATAATCTCTCCAAAAGCAACTTAGTTTTTATTAAGCTGGGGGAAAAAGCATCTGTGTAATTGTTTATTTAATGGTTTAAAAGTTAAAATTCCATATTTTATTTGTTTTTTTAACATGTCAGCCAAGAAAATACATATCTGTCATATTTGCTGTCTCATAAGTATGCCAGAAATAAGTGTATTGGGTGAAACTGAATAGCGCCAAAGACTGAATTTAACTGGAAGAGACTGCTTAAAATGGGAAGGCACTCAATTCTGTGAGAAACTCTAAGCTTTTTTTTCTTATCCTATCCTACTATCTTATTCTATTATCAGGAACTTTGTCTCCCAATACATGTAAATTCTACATCTCTGATTGAAGATCTAAACCATTTTCTGTTTATATAGAAATAATTTCTTATATTAAAGCCTGTAAATTGTTTATTAAATACATGTGTTATTGCCTAACATTTTTTCTTTCTTGTAGTTTTACTATACATGTCTGGGAAGTAAAACTCCCACTTAATAGCCTATAAAGTCTGCTGATGTATCAGCAGTTGCCTTGACATTATTAGATGCAAGTAAGCCCTACCCTGACTATTAAATAGAATTGAATCTAAAAAATATAAGAGGAAGGAACACTTCCAAACTCATTTTATGAGGCCAGCATTACCCAAACCAGACAATGACACCAAAAGAAAAAAAAGTCACAGGCCAATATCCTTTATGAACACAGACGCAAAAATCCTCAACAAAATATTAGCAAACTGGAATTCAACAATACACTAAAAGGATCGCACACCATGAACAAGTAGGATTTATTCCAGGGATGCAAAGATGGTTCAACATCCACAAATCAATCAATGTGATACATCACATTAACAAAATGAAGGACAAAATTCATACCGATCTCAATAGATGCAGAAAAAGCATTTGGCAAAATGCAACAACCATTTATGATAAATAGAATTGGACAAGCTTATTCATTCCAATAAGTGCATTGACTCTATTTATTTTTCTTGTAGTTGAAATTAACATTGGTGTTCCTAGCGTCTCTTTAAAATTTTAGTTTCTAAAATTATTCCTTTTAACCTGAATTTTTTCCTTTGTGTTTATTTTAGAGGTTGGGGAGTGAAGAGTATATAAACAATGAAATAAAATCTACTCCCTTTTAACTATGCCCACATATATACACAGGGGTATGGGAGTTAAGGGTGATAATTACTCACAACATTCTTCCTCTGGACTTGGAGTTATTGATAATTGAGAAATACATACAATAGAGACATGGAGATCCGAACGTCAGCATTACTATTAGTAAAGCTGAATGCAGCTTGGACCTGCAACCCCAACTAAGTTTCCTGGTACTAGCATTCATGTTTAGACTTTGGACTTTCTCACCAAACAGAACCTTCCAGCTGCAAGGGACGTTACTCACTACTTCCCATCCTTGGATCCCTAATAGTAAGTATGTAGAAGATGAGGTCACACATGCATAGGACTTTGAACACATTAATTCTACCCACTCAGGAAACATGGACCAGTGGATGTTAGACTATTAACCCCATCATTTAGGATAAATCTAAATCCTCCTCCTGTGGAGAGGACTGAATAAGGGGAGAAAAGAGATACCAAAGGTTATACACTAGTAGAAGTATCATAGAAATATGAAAGCAGGGGCGTACTTGTTAAAGAAAATGGAAATGTCAATCAACATCCTTGTTGGAACTACAGTCATTGATCAGTTGCAACCGTAAGTTGGCCAAGGATACAAGAATTTGGCAAAAATCAATGGAAGCATCCTACGAGATTCAATTTGCTATACAGAATTTCCAGTAGATAATATTGTGTATTTGGTTATTACAGTATTTGTAAGTACATACCCTTCATATCAGTAATATTTAGAATAAACTTATGTACATATATATATATATATATACACACACACTTTTTTTTTTCAGGGTCGATTGTTAAATACTTTTCAGCAAGCTACTGGGTACTGTCCTTTTCCTTCATTTCCTTCCCTCTGCTGGGTCAGTTGGGTACTAAGCTCTTTGATTCTACTTTCTAAACATTTCTTGGAATTGTTCACTTCTTTCCATTCCCACTGCTGATGCTTAAGAGCCCTGTCTCTTATCTTACTAAGTTTCCTAATAGGTCTCTCAGTCTCCAGGCTTGCTTCCCTGCAAAATTAATTCTTCACACGGTCACCAGAGTGATTTTCCTAAAATGAAAATGTAATCATGTCATTCCTCTGCTTAACATTGTTCACTGGTTCCTCATTGATTTCAAGATGGTCTAAACCCTTTAACACAGCAGAAAAGAAAGTGCCTACTTAACCTCTGCTCGCTGCACTTGCAGCCTCGTGTCACAGTCTGGGCTGGGTGCCCTCTTTGCAGGTCTCTTTTATAGATATTATCATGTTGCATTGCTGTTGCTGTTTTTTGTCTAATATTTTGTTATAAAAATTTTCAAACATACACAAAAGTTGACAGAATTATATAGCAAACCCACTACCCACCATCTAGATTCCACGAGTAACATTTGATCTATAATATTTGACATATTTGCTATATCATAATATTCATCCATCTACCCATCCCTCTATGCATCTTCTGTTTATAAAATGCATTTCAAAGTTGCAGACACCAGTACACTTGCTCCCAAACACTTCAGCATGATCTTATTAGCTAGAGTTGGATATTTGACTACTTAAAAATATTTTTGGTAAAATTTGTCATTGCCTTTTTCTTACCTATCTCTTCCACTAGGCTGAAGTGACTGTGTCATTTGTTTTCTACCCAAAAACAAATAAGACACAGTATGCCTCACACATAGTAGGAACAAGGTTAACGTTTCTTAAATGAATATGTTTCAGATTTCATCAGATGTTAGTTTCTTGATTCATATATCAAAGTAATCTTGTCACCCCTTTGATTCATCTTCTTATTCCCCTACCCAGAAAATTTGTAGACAGCAACTTTCATTCTACCTATTCAGCATTATAGGGAATTAAGAATTTTAATCTGTTAATGATAGTAGACAAACTCTCTCATGGTGTCTTTCTACAAAGCCCCACAAGGTGGTGCCCAAATATCTTTTTTTCAAACAGTAGTCCCTCAAGACCCATGGTCAGTCCTCACTAATTTCTGTTAGTATTTGGCATTTCTGAATTTGGTTAATTAGTATAATGGAATATTATACATATATATATATATAAGAAAAATTACTTACATAAATAAAATTATACATGTGTATTTCCGAATCTATGGTTCTGGATATAAACAATGAATAATGATTATATTAGGTACCTTATATTTGTGTGAGTTGTATATCATTAAAATGTTTTTCACATCCAAAATAGTAAAATATGAATTCATCTCAAGTCCTATTTACTGTAAACTTTGTCCATGAAAAATTTACCCTTAGTACAGAATTTAAAAGGACAGAGGAAGAAACAAACTATTGTATAGGAGGAACTATGTATGTATTTAGATGTAACTCAAAAAATAAACTATGTATTTAGATATAACTCAAAAAATGATGACCTGTTACCTCAACTGGGGACAATGTTATGTGAACCAGAGTTGTAAAGGGTTGACATAATGTGGGATAATAAGATACTTAATGTTCTTAAAACACTTTAGTTCCAGGAATTTGATTGGTTTCTTTAAAAAACTTTCCTTGTTGAATATTCTTATTAAATCCCAAATGGACTGACCAGAAAACTCAAATGGATGTTGAGTTTCTGCAACTTTTTATTCATGCAAATGATGAGATCTAACCATATTACTAGCTGTATTTTGATCAGGTATCAGTAACATGCACAGTAACCACAGTTTACTCGAATCAGTGTAACAACAATCCCAGGCTACTCTGGCAAACCTGCCCAAACCTAGAGGAGAAAGTTCTTCAACTCGGGGCTCTCATAAATGGTGTTCATCGCCTTTGATGGCCCAGGTATTAAGATTTACACAGTGAGAGATGAGACTCATTATGTGCTGGAATTTAGCCCATGATAATTTGTCTTGAGCCATTTGCTACTAAGGGAAAATTCCTATTTTTCAAACATAAATTGTTGGCCATATAACAGGCTCCTTTTTCTCCTGCTCTGGCACAAGCCTGGATGGTGCCAAGGCCTAGAAACCTCCTGGGGTATTTAGGGATAATGAAAGATGACCAGCTGACGTACAAAGATCTAAACTCTGTTCCCTTACTATCTCACAGGATGATCTTTGGGTGGGTCTCAACATCTGCCCTCTATTTTATCACCTGTGAAATGGAAGAATCAAATAAAAGTGGTCTCTAAGTTTCCTTCCAGTTCTGAGATTTGATGCTATTATTTGTCCCCAATGAAAGAAAAGTCTAAATACCATCTAGTGGGGAATGGAAGAATTCACCAACGTACAATACAACACTTTCTAATACCTGAAAATAAAATCAACTAAATGAAAAATAGAAAATATTTTCCCCATTAAAAGCAGAGTTTGGTCAAGGCGTAATAAATAGATCAGGGGTCCCCAACCCCTGGGCCACACAGCAGGAGGTGAGCGGCGGTCAAGCGAGCGAAGCTTCATCTGCCGTTGCCCATCGCTCCCCATCTCTCACATTATAGTCTGAACCATCACCCCCCACCACCACCCCGTGGAAAATTTGTCTTCCACGAAACTGGTCCCTGGTGCCAAAAATGTTGGGGACCGCTGAAATAGATCCTATCGTTTCTTTTTGGGTGGATTCTGCATGAAAATGTTAAGACTTCTTTATTCACTGAAAGGAATAATTTTTGTAAAAATTGGGCAGTCAAACCTATGACAGCGCAAGACCTGTCTACTTTCAGATATTTCTTAGAAAGGAAAATTGTAAAAATTTCCAGATAGCATCCTGATTTTTTGTCATAAAAAATCTGCTCTTAGTAAAGAATAAACAACACAGAAAGAGAAAATATAAATATTGAAGGAAAATTTTAGGGAACGATTTTAATTGTCATAAGATTGGTGCAATTGGGGGGACTTCCCCTGTGGTCCAGTGGTAAAGAATCCCCCTTACAATGCAGGGGATGCGGGTTCAATCCCTGATCAGGGAACTAAGATCCCACACGCCGCAGGGCAACTAAGCCCGTGCGCCACAACTACTGAGCTCGGCGCCTCAATGAGAGCCCGTGTGCCGCAAACTACAGAGCCTGCGTGCCACAACTAGAGAGAGAAAATCCGCACGCCACAACTAGAGAGAAGCCCATGCCGCAACGAAAGATCCCGCATGCCTCAACGAGGCTCCCGCGTGCCGCAACTAAGACCTGATACAGCCAAAAATAAATTAAATAAACAAATAAATCTTAAAAAAAAAAAGATTGGTGCAATGGGAATTTGTGCTGTCACTGGGAATTTATGCTGTCACTGTGGTCTAGGGCACTATGTGTTGCATACGTGACTCAACTATTCAGGCAGGGGACCAAATGATAAATAATAAAGCAACATATATCAGAGAGTAAATAATACAAAAAAATTGTGTAGAGGGAATGTGGAAGAGTCAACTTAATCAGAATTTGGTGAGGGGAGGGGTACTGGAGTCATGCTGCTGCAGACTTAATGGATGCCACATTTCCTACATTTTATTACCAAGGATAATTTTCAGGGAGATCAGCTCGGTGCTTTGTGTCCACCTAGAGGGGTGGGATAGGGAGGGTGGGAGGGAGGCGCAACAGGGAGGGGATATGGGGATATATGTATATGTATAGCTGATTCACTTTGTTATAAAGCAGAAGCTAACACAACAATGTAAAGCAATTATACTCCACTAAAGATGTTAAAAAAAAATGGATAATTTTCATTTCCTTTTTGTTGAATGCTTTTAATCCTTCCCTTAGTTAATAAATAGGACCAATACCATTTTGGTGTGTTTCTAATTTACTGTGAATGACATGAGAGAATGTCTGTCATAATTTTGGAGCCAAGAAGGATAATGGATCACAGAAAGTTCAGAGCTTTGGGGCAAGTGTTAGAAATTCTACTATATCAACATTTTATACTGAAAAAAATAGAGGGGGACCTCTAAGGACAAACTTCTCCAAATTGGGTAAAAAGGACATTGGCTTCTCCCTTCTCAGTTGAAAATGTTCTTTTCTACTCTGAGTGAGCAGTATGGGAGGTAGAAATTGGGAGAAGATTATGAAACATTAAATTATACCCTGGTCTTGGTATAATTAACCAATGTCTCATATGTAACTATGAGACAAGTTTGTGCTGATGCGTTACTAGCCCTTTTTGTGTTTCTATAACCTCAGGCAGAGAACACCTTCCAATATATACAAGTCATTCCAGATTTTAGTTCCTTTTAAATGATCCTAGGACCCCAAAATACCATCACTGTTGAAATGGAGACCTTGGCACTGGTACCAAAACAAATAAAGCCAACATAGATTCTATATGGTTGAGAATTTTTAAAAAGTTGAAAAAAGATTTCCTGTCTAGCAGTGCTTTGAAGGAGAGCAATCTGTTGTATCAGGGGTCTCAGGTGATCGATGAACACTAAAAAAATTACTTCTAATTATCGTTCTACTTACTCTAGGCCACCCACAGCAGGAATAGCAAAAATAGGGTGCTTTTTCTGTAAAGACTTTGCTACAGAACAACTGTCAGAAAAGCATGGACTCCCGGTTGCCTTTTTCCAGTCATCACTGTTATCTATGCTCTTTTATTTGTTCTGTGTGTGTAGCAGTTCAAGACCATCCTTAAAGTTAAGATTGCAGCCTTCAGCCATGGTGCATTGTTTCTCTGGGTGCAAATCTAATTGTTTTATATACACTGACAGAACAGAAGATTTTTCTTTTGAGTCATTTACCCAATCAACTTAGTGCTGATTGCCACACCTCGTGAGAGCTGGCAAATCTTAGGTTTGGGTCACCCTATCTGGCTTTGGGGTACAGAGGGGAATGAATGAGTAGGCAGGATTCTGACCCCTCACCTACTTCAGTCAGAACAGTTCTAAAGCAGGAGGGCTTTAGTCCATTTCTTGCCTCCAGACTCACCTGTTGGCATCTTTGAGGTACTGTTTTTCTGTAATTTGTTAACCTACCCCAGGAAAAAGAGTTGATCTTCTGAAAAATTACCACTTCCTTGTCCCACGATTCTCTCCTCACGAAAGTGAAAGGTGTGGTTAACATCCAGAGGCTATTTAGGATATATACGTGGTTGCTTCCTGAGAAATTACATTGTTGCTTCTGCAATACACACACTATTTCTTTTTTTCTATTACCAAAGCCCCACAAGCCTTCCTTAGTTCCTCAAAACCTGCTGTGTGGTGAGGAGACAATGAAGACATTCACATGGATGCCTAATTGAATGATGCACCTGTCGTTACAAGTGAGCCTCCGTGATCAGATAGACCTGAGTTAAGAGCCCATTCTGGCATTCTCTGGCATTAGTATGACCGTGGGCAAGTTACTGAACTCCTCCCTGCCTCAACGTCCTTATCTGTAAAACACGAATTCTTGCAGCACTTCCTGTAAGCAGATGGTTTGCTTTTGGAGGGTTAAATCCCATAATGTGTGTGAAGCAGTTAGCACAGTGCCTAGCACCTGGTAAAGAGTTCATGAAAGGGAAGCTATTATTGTCACAATAAGCAGAGCCATAAATGTTAAAATGTCTTTCTATGAAAGCTGATTCTAGATAATTATAACATGAACATTTACATTGCTTTCTCTGATCGTCTCGCTATTCTTTATCCTTGAGGCAGTCTGTAGGGAAGCCTGCTGCTAGTTGCGTTAAGTGTTGCACAAACACTGACTTAATATGGGCTGTAACCCCAGGTAGAAAATAGGAAGAAAGAGAATGGAATCACTACAGTGACCACCTTTCCTGGACAGAGACCTCAGAATATTGCGGTCCTCCCTCTCATGTTACAGTTTGACAGGATCTTGATAAATAATTAAATTCACTCCCTCATTTCATAAGTGGGAAACTGAGGTCCCCATGTTAGAGACAGAACCAGGACTAAATTCAGATCACTCTTCCACTATATATTCTATACATTTTATTATGAAAAATTTCAAAAATCACAAATGTAGAAAGACTAGAATCATGAACTTTTATATATTCATTGCTCAGCTTCAATAATTATCAACCCATTAACTCTCTTGAAAAACCAGGTTTGCATCTGAGTCTGGTATGACTTATCCTCTTTCACAGAGCTCTTCAGAAACAGTATCTTACAGAGCAACCCCCAGGCAAAAGAATAGAAAGAGGACATGGCATGAGAAACAAAGGCAGGCTGTAAATAAGTGCCTAAAATGTAGAAAATCTGCCCATTTTGACAGCAGCCCGGAAAACACAGACTTGTTATGAAAGGACACTGTTCCTTTAAATTACTTACTGATCCCACCCAGATCTTGCACCCTGGTCAAATGCCTGACCACTCTTGCTTTAACTTAATCTAAAAAACATGAGTAGAAGATTACAAAAGATCCAAAAGCAAAGACAATTTTTATTTCCCATGGAACAGAACAATATCAAATAGCCAACTCCATCCCCAGCAATGGTCCTTGCTGTCGGCATTTGCTTAACCAGTCTTTAATTCCTGTTTGATAAACTTTATAAGGTAAGACATAACCGTTTTGTTTTAATCACTTGAAATCAGATAGGACATCTAGGAACTGTGGAAGACTAAATGGTTTACATACTTATGATGTGAAGAAAGCTTATCAAATTTTTTTATCCTCTGCTACTACTTTAAGTGCATTATCAGGGAAATATGAATAATTGTTAAAATGTAGAAATTTAAATTTTATTTTAAAGTTGTTTTAAAATTGATTTTTAATTAACAGCTTACTACATAGAATTTCAATTATGTTAATATCTTTTGGGACATCTTTTTCTTAATTTGGAACACGTTTTTATAGTTTAGTATTAACTACAGAATTCTTTATAACATGGTAAGTTTAGCAATTTGAATAGAGTATTCGATCATGTTATTTTCATGGCGAAACAAATGAGATGCAAACGCTGTGAATAAAATTAGTAAACTCTGCTGAAAGATAATTGTACTTTTGAAAAGTCATAAAGTCTCTTGGATTTATTGATCCTGATATTTACCCCAAATAAATTTTAGGCAAAAAAGCCAAAACTATGGCATTTGGTTAAAGATGATCATTGTTTCTACATTTATAAAATGTAACCTATAGTAAGCATAGAAGTTTATATTTCTTTTATTTAACTAATGGCACTTTCCCCCGAAACCTATTTTGCTTGTATGTGACATGTAAATGAGAGAAAGGTGAGAACTATGAAAAACTGAGGTGAAATAAAACATGGCAAAAGTGATCAGAAATGGGTGGGCTCTTTAGATACTAAACTAATAAAGAAGAAAGAGATTTCAGGGAAGTATTAGAACTAAAAAACTGGAGAAAGTTGTAAGGGTGTCCTCTGGCTAATATCAGAAAACAGAAAGAAATAGTATGACTTTGGTTTGGGAGAACTAGATAAAAAATGTCAGAGCAAAGAGTAATAAAATATGAGATACTGTGATTATTGCTAATGAATCAGTTGTATTAGGGAACACTGTATATACAAGGCATCAGGTATGAATTCATAATTATATGCCAACAAACTAAATGAGCAAGTGCTTAGTTCTGGGAAAGATGTGTTTATTTAAAGCCAGCATATCCGAAGCCCAAAATGAGGCCTGCAAAGGAGAAAAATGTGGTTTTCATCTCAGGGTCCTATATGGGAATCCCCTTCCTTATGTTTTTGAAGAGTTGTCTCGCTCTACAAGCTACAAGCTTGTAAAACCTCTCTTGTTCTCAATGAAATTAAATTTTCAGTCTCTTATTTCCAGAACTTCTGAGAACTTCCTTACGTACGGGGTCAAAAAAAGAGAGATGGCATGTGTAATACTACGGACATGATATTACACCTTTTTCCCCTCTGAAAATGCAATAGCAGCTGTGTTTTGCTACATAGCCTTATCCTTATACTAACCTTCAGTGTTAAACTTATACAGCTCTCTGTGTTCTTCTCCTTGGTTAGCAAGGGATTACTTGGAGAGACAGATCCTCGTTGTGTTCTATTTCCTCAGTCCACTTCTCCTCCTCCTCCTCCTCCTCCTTCTTCTTCCTCTTCTTTTTTTTTAATACCCAGCTATCTCCACATCTTAGCATACCTGGTCTGAAGAGCAGTTGACATTTGGTCAATTACACTTGAGGCACTTGCCAAGAGAGATGCTTGGCCATAGTGATACAAAGTCAGCTTAATAAAATTCCTGCTAGTTGATGTTATTCGAGGAGCAGACAATGGCATGGAGCCATCTACTGGTCCATCCCCAACCCAACAGCTTTGCTTCTCATTGGGGCTTCTCCATCTGGCATGTATGAAAGAAGTCAGTCACCCATCTCATTCCTCACTTTGCATATATTTCCACCCCCTATTCAAAGTCTGGAAAAATCATGCTCACAATTTCCCAGTTACCATTCCATGAAGGAAAGGTGCCAAAGAAGGAAACTGTTATTCCTTTTCCAGAACTTCTGAAGTCAATATACTTTAAACAGGCAACCATTTTCAAACCATGCAGAACATTGGTTCAAAATAAGCTTTCTTGTTTCCATTCTAGGGTATACTGAGCTAGCCACACAGGAGTCTTCTCTTGCCAGGGAAGCCTGTGGGTTTAAAAGGCATTTGGTACACAGCTGGGCATACTGAGTGCTAAAGTTTGCTGAAGATTTAAATATAGGATTAGATTTTAAATTGTTAATCTACCCAGAAAAATAGTTTCACAGGGATGTTCAGAGGGGATTGCTTCCTGATTTCAAGTTCTCTTTCTGTGCAGTAGTTCTTCCAGCTAACACTTAGAAAATCTGTTAGTTTTGCTCTCATAATCTTTTTTTTTGGCCTGGTTTTATTTTTAATTTAAAAAAATTTTTTAAACATCTTTATTGGAGTATAATTGCTTTACAATGATGTGTTAGTTTCTGCTTTATAACAAAGTGAATCAGTTATACATATACATATGTCCCCATATCTCTTTCCTCTTGCATCTCCATCCCTCCCACCCTCCCTATCCCACCCCTCTAGATGGTCACAAAGCACCGAGCTGATCTCCCTGTGCTATGTAGCTGCTTCCCACTAGCTATCGGTTTTACATTTGGTAGTGTATATATGTCCATGCCATTCTCTCACTTTGTCCCAGCTTACCCTTCCCCCTCCTCGTGTCCTCAAGTCCATTCTCTAGTAGGTCTGTGTCTTTATTCCCATCTTGCCCCTAGATTCTTCATGACCGTTTTTTGGTTTTTGTTTTTTTTTTTAGATTCCGTATATATGTGTTAGCATACAGTATTTGTTTTTCTCTTTCTGACTTAACTCACTCTGTTCTCATACTCTTTTGATTGACTGGATATGCAGCTGTAGTACAGCTTGGAACTCTGGTGGAGTTGAAGTTAACAAAGTAAACGTAGAAAATGGGGTTCTATGAAACAGAAGGGCAATTCAATTTTTGACTTGACCTCTGAACTCATTGAAATTGTGCATGTAATATTAAGACAGAAATGGTGGTGGTTCTCTACAACCCTGTAAAAATATTGGCATGGTCAGGAATTAGTTACAATGAAAACGAATGAAATAACCTTGCAGCAATCTGATACTACTTTGGAGAAGGTAGAAAAGTCAAACAGACCTTGTGATTGAACCATAGTCATCATATAGAGTGGGACTGAAATGTTTTTAAATGGCTGTGCCCCTCCTGCTCCCCATAATATAATGGGAAATTCAGACTACTTGGTTGTAATTCTTTGAATATACAAAAATACTCATTAATAGATGTTTGGTTGTGTTGCCGTGATCTATTTGGATTAGAAACTTTAAAAATCTCAATGTGGGTAATTTTTTATAAATATGAATGAAAACCCTTTTCTCTTGCCACATACCAGTTTTCAATACTACTGGCTTGAAATTAAAAATGGCAAACTCTATATTTTATTAAAGTGTTTATAACTGATTTTTCTATTAAAGGTGATACACGGCAGATGATTTTTCACCATCTACCATAATGTGGAACAAACATTTTGTCTTGTATCTCCTGCTTTTGCCAGCTTTTATGAGTCAAGCAATATATGGACAAAGAAAGAAAGGATCAAAGTCCAATTTACTTGCAAGGAAAAGTCTCCAGGGTAAAAAAATGTTTTGTTCTGTCTTTATTAGTTTTAGCCTCTTAAAACTCTAACACGAATTTTTCCAAATAGCATTTGATGTAAATAGCAAACCGCATATTTAGGTATATATGTGATATTCTATTTTGATATGATAATAATGCACCTTACAAACTTTTAGAGCATACTTATAAAAACATCAGAGTTTCTAGAGCACTCGTACATTTATTATCTCATTTGAGCTTCACAGTAGCCTTGTTAAAATGGGCATGACAGAGATTGCCACTCTCATAGATAAAGGAACTGAGGCCCAGAGAGGTGAAGTGGCACACTCAAGGCCGTAGGCAAATTAATTAGTAAGTCACAGAGCTAGGATTCAAACTTAAGTTCTCTCTGGTAGGTTTCTTTGTCCCTTACCACTGCTACAATGTGATGTGTAGTCATTTTCTCCCTTGATTTCAAAAGAGTTAAAAAAAAAAAAACTGCACCAAAACAAGATGGGGCCTCACCAATATGAGATACAGTTTGAGAATTAGGCAGAGTATTATTTACTTCTAGACAACTTTGCCTAGTGTTTGTTGAATTTTTAAACTATAATGTACTTTCTTTCCCTCTCACTTTAAGCAAGTTTTACTTTGGGAAGATGCTCGAAATATATGGTATTTTGTTTGCTTCTGATTTGCACAATTTTACAAGAGGAAAAGAATTTGTAGACTTAGAAAGAGATTTAGTTCTTTACAGTGTAAGCCCTATCTCTGTAGTGCCTCTCTTTTTCACTTCCTTCTCCTCTCAGAAGCAAGCAATTCATGACCACACTACCTCAGGCCTTTCCTTTTGCAGAGTTGTTTCATGAGTAAGGGCAAGGATTTTGCCTAACCTGTTCGTCCTATTTCAGACCCCACTTGCTTCACAGATCTTGTCTTCATCGTGGACAGCTCTGAAAGTTCTAAAATTTTTCTCTTTGACAAACAGAAAGATTTTGTAGATAGCTTGAGTGACAAGATTTTTCAATTGACCCCGGTTGGCTCCTTGAAATATGACATCAAACTGGCAGCCCTTCAGTTTAGCAGCTCTGTCCAAATTCATCCACCTTTTTCTTCTTGGAAGGATCTACAAACTTTTAAACAGAGGGTCAAGTCTATGAATTTCATTGGGCAAGGTACTTTCTCTTATTATGCCATCGCCAATGTCACGAGGCTACTTAAGAGAGAAGGGCACAAAGATGGTGTGAAAGTGGCTTTGCTGATGACTAATGGCATCGACCATCCAGAGAATCCAGATGTTCAAAGTATTTCTGAAGATGCCAGAACTTCAGGAATATTATTTATCACCATTGGACTCTCTACTCTAGGTCAATGAAACCAAACTTCGTTTGATATCTGGGGATCCACCCAGTGAACCCATTCTACTGTTGAATGATTCAACCCTTGTACATAAAATTCAGGATCACCTGGTAGGTACCTAATGGGTTGGTTTTGTATATATTTCTCACCATAATATTGATAATTTGTTTACAAATTCTGTATGGATAGATAGTGGGTCAAAAAGATGAAAGAGAAAAAATCCACCTTGGAAATGGAAAAGAAGAATCTCTCCCATGTTCTCTCTACATTCTTGATAGTTTATACATGTAATCTGGGGAAGTCCCAGACTCATTCTCTGGAACTTTATTGTCAGCTACTGCTGAGGATTTTGGAAGGATTAATTTCCATTCATCCACCTCAGACTCCTGTTTGTACATCCTGGGCTCATTGAACACTGCTGACTTATATTTGACTTGTAGTCAACTTGTAGTCTGCTATAATTGTACTAAGTTCTTCTTTTCCCATTACACATGTACAGGAATATTTTTTGACTGTTTGTCTCACCTATTGTCATATTATGCTCAAGTGAAGTTCACAGACTTCCATTAAAAAAAAATCTCCTTGTTTTTTAGGTGTTAACAAGGTCACCCAATTTTAAATCAGCTATAACCTGCCGTCGCCCCACAGTTTCTCCCATCAAATCAATGAGTCCCACTAGATTGATCTGATTAGCTGTGTCACTGCTTTTCTTTATTGGCTGTGAGAGCCTTTCCTTGCTGCTAGGGAAAACACAAGGCAAAGCAATCAAAACAAAATCCCTCTTCACAACATTTCTCAAGGAGGAAACTCCTGGAGATAAGGTGGTTGATTTAAGTGTCAAAATTGATTTTCTTAAGAATATTGATTTTAAAAAATTTCTTGAGAAGAGGGCAAGGACAATGTGTCCTTTAGGTCCTGAGCACCCCATATGGGCTCTTTTCTATCAGTTGAAAAAACCGCAGGCGCCATTTCAGAGTCTGTTTTGCTCCTTTTGTCCCTTCCCTCAATTCTTTTCCCAACATTACTTTGATTTTGTTACTCTCAGTTGTTTTCAGCATGAGATGCTGAGTTTTTCTTACCTAAATAATAGTGACCACGTCTTGAGTGCTCTCTGTGTATTATGCACTGCTCTGAGTACTTAACATATTTTATTTTATTCAATGTTTACAACAATCTTATGATGTAGGTACTATTATTATCTTCATTTTATAGTTGAAAATTTGAGGCCAGCTAAAAACCCTGGAGTCTGCATGCTTAACCCTGTATAGTTATATTGAGAAGAAGAATGGTAACTATTTTTTTATGGTTTTCTCAATTAAAATTGCCTTGAAACAGTCAAGGAACATCCCTTCTCCAAATTTACTATTGTTCCTAGACTTTTTTAACTTGGGCATTAGGGGTAGATGGGGAGAGTTCTGCCTAGACCACAGGTGACAGGCTCAGCTCCCAGGTACTTGGGGTGAATGCTTACGTGAGCATCTCTTCTGCAGGAAAGGGGAATGTGCTGGGGTGCCCGGCTAACTGCCTAGCCCTGCCTGTGCCATAGTTTAAGGAGTCCTCGCCACTGAATAAAAGAGAAGTTTCAAGCATGTTCAGGAGAGGACCCTGGGGTTGTGATGAGTCACCTGTTGCTGCCTGGAGAAGACACAGGACAGGCAGCTCCTTGTTTGGCCAGATATGTCGGTTCAGGAGGTTCATACGCCCTCCAGACACACCCTTGCCAAGAGCTCCTGCCCAACTGAGAACACAGGCTGTTGGCAGTAAACCTGAAGCAAGACTGCTTGTTTCTGGGGAAACCAAAAAATGACTAAGCATCCTAATGACTCTGCTCTCCCATAGCATCCTGTGATTTCAGCTTATTTGTTCAGATGGAAGCTCTGTGAATAAGCCACTTCTTAGAAGGAGGTGCTGCTTTCCAAACAAATTCCAGAATCCAAAGAGCTTATTAGGCTTTTCAAAGAAAGATATACCAAGCTTCAATGTTTCGAATTGCCATGGTCTAGGAAGCAGAACTTGACTTTTGTTTTTGTTTTTTTTTAATGTATTTTATTTATTTATTTTTGGCTGCACTGGGTCTTCGTTGCTGCAGGCGGGCTTTCTCTAGTTGCAGCGAGCGGGAGCTACTCTTCGTTGCAGTGCGTGCAGGCTTTCATTGCAGTGGCTTCCCTTGTTGCCGCGCATGGGCTCTAGGGTGCACAGGCTTCAGTAGTTGTGGCATGTGGGCTCAGTAGTTGTGGCTCACGGGCTCTAGAGCACAGGCTCAGTAGTTGTGGCGCACGGGCTTAGTTGCTCCGCGGTATGTGGGATCTTCCCGGACCAGGGCTTGAACCTGTGTCCCTCCCATTGGTGGGCGGATTCTTAACCACTGCACCACCAGGGAAGCCCCAGAACTTGACTTTTGATCAGACCATTGGAAAAAGTCCTCATCTAATCTGTTTCTATTACATCTGTAGTTCAGTTTTTTAAACTTTTTATTTTGTAATTATTATGCAGTTGATTTTTTAAAATGAGTTAATTCAGTATAATTTAAGTACAGATCTGTGTCTACTTTGAGTGCACAATTCCCTGAGTTTTGATAGATGTATACACCCATGAAACAACCAGCACAAGTAGGATAGAGAACACTTCCATCGTCCCTAAAAGGTTCCTTATGCCTCTTTGCAATATGTGCTTCCCTTGTCCCTTAGATGCTACTGATCTGACTTGTCTTCCTAGATTAGTGTACTTTCTAGATTTTTACATAAACAAGCTCACACCACGTGCACTCTTTTTGTGTCAGGCTTCTTACTGCCAGCATAATGATTTTGAAATGCATCTGGGTTGTTTTCTGTATCAGCAGTTTATTGTTTATTGCAGAGTAGACTTTAGTTGAATTTATGGACAGGAGTGTCCACAGTGAACAGATTTTGCAGGAGCCAAGACAAATCAAGGAACCATCACACATTCCTTGACACCTCGTGCAGGAAGTATCACATAAGAATCCCATGAAAGCATTTTAGTTCTGAATTACTCAAGAGAGACCTGATGATTCCAAGGTGAAGAAAATACTTGTGCTGCTATTTTATTATGATTTACATAACAGTATTGAAACCTAAGAAACAGATTCAAACCAATCTCCTGGATATATTACTCGGTCCTTCAAAAGAGCAAGAGAGAGTACAAAGAGATTTTAAAAATTCTTTATCACCTTTGATATTAAAAATTTTAAAGTCTTTATGGGAATAAAGATTGTGGCAAATTGGTCTCATTCTCTGAAGATAATTAAGCAAAACATCCATTTAGTGTATCCTCTCCTTCACATACAAAGAAGGGATCAACTTGATAATTTCTGTATCATCTTTAGAATCCTAGCCTTCATTAATTTATTAATTGTGGTCCACTTCCCAGTTTTTCAAGGCTTCCTCTGTTTAGAGCCTTACTTCTGTTCTCTAAGATTTTATAATGGCTATTCTGCTACTGTAGTAAGCTGCAAATATTTTTTTTTTTGTCATAGAGTTTGTAATCCTTGCCTACTAAGTTCTTTATTCTCATCCCATTTGCTGTCATGCTAATAACTTTGACACCTTCCTCACATTTTCTCTGTTCCCTTCTCATAGCCTTGACCTCATGGTCACTCGCAAAACTGGCAATTCCATTCTAGCCTTCTTTTTTCACATATATGCCATCATAAAACTCTGACTCCATTAATAAAATGCCCCTTCTTTTGCTCTGGTGAGGTCCTTTCTCTATTTATATTTTTTCATTTAAACCAGTGGTCCACAACCTTTTTGGCACCAGGGACCAGTTTCGTAAAGACAATTTTTCCACGGACAGGGGCAGGGGAAGGTTTCAGGATGATTCAAGCGCATTACATTTATTGTGAACTTTATTTCTATTATTATTACATTGTAATATATAATGAAATAATTATACAACTCACCATAATGCTGACAGGAGGCAGAGCTCAGGTGGTAATGTGAGCGATGGGGAGCGGCTGTAAATAGAGATGAAGCTTTGCTCACTCGCCCGCCCCTTACCACCTGCTGTGTGGTCCAGTTCCTCACAGGCCATGGACCAGTACTGGTCCATGGCCTGGGGGTTGGGGACCCCTGATTTAAACTACAGTATCCACCTAGACCTTAATTGAACATGCCCTTCCCTCTGGCTTTGACCATATTCTCCCAGCTGTCCTCCACACAGCCTGCCTCTCTGCTTAAGTGAAAGGCCTCATTACTTCCCAATTCTCCAGCTCTGTCCACGTGGGCCCTTCTGTCCACTCGTTTTAAATGTCCCTTCTCACTGCTTCCTTTGTCTGATTGCCCACACTAGTCTTTATGCCTTTTTTCCTTATAAACTTTGACATATAGAACAGCATTCCATCAATGAGTTGGACCTTTAAATTCCTTTATTCAAAATTATCCAGAAAGTCCAACTATTCCAAGAAACCATCCTGTTCCTCCTCCTCTGCCCCCCCAAGTCTAGGATCTCCTTCCCAAGCAGCTTGCTTTGCCATGTTTTCTATCACTGGGGCTTATAGGCTGTAAGTGCCCTTAGGGAACGGAGCTTTGTTCTTTGTTTCAAACAGTCTTATCTGTTATGTAGTTTTGAATCCATTTTTGTTTCCACAGAAATATAAATTCCAGCAAACACAGAATCAAATGAGTTCCAAACATAATTAGTAAGTTGTGCTGTTATGGTTTTTAAGCCAGTGGCACATATTTTTAAAGGGTAATATGGCAAAGCAGAAATTGAATTTTCAAATGAAATGCTTAAAAAGTGTAAAATTACACATCAGCCACAGTAGCAGTTAAATTTATCAGTTTAAAATTGATAAGGATATTGCTTATTGTAAAAAGGTGGTAAAGTGACACAACTTTGAATTTTTCCTTATTTTAGTAGTTATTTTCAAATATTACAATTTGACTTGAATTATTAGTTGTTTTATTGTCTCTTCTGAACTCCTTTTAAGTTCCTTTTCTCTCTCCCTCCCAGAGGAAACCAAGTTTCTGACGTATATTTTAAATATTTTCACAATTTGGATCACATTGTATGTATTCCTTTGCAGCTTGCTTTTCCACTCAACTTTTTAGGAAATTTATCTATGTTAAAATACAGAAATTTAACGCATTGACTTTAACTGCTGAGTAGTATTTTGTTTATTGATCCATTACGCTATTGATGGATATTTTATTTCAAATTTTTCGCTATTAAAAACAATGAATGCTGAAATATACAAGCACAAGAATTTCTCTAGGGTATGTCTGGAAGGGATGTCAGGATCACAGGTGGAAGCAAGGACTTGTCCTGGGCAGCCTAGAGATAAAGCATGTACATTTCAACTTTCTAGGCACAGCTGAATGTTCTGGAGAGGGTAAGGCCATTTTACACTAAAATCGTCAGTTTTTCTGAGTTCCCATTCTCCACATGACCTACTAGTTCTTAAAGATACAAGTATCTCATCTGCTTTCAGCCTGGGTTTACACTGGCTAGTAATTTAAAATCACTGGGGCAGGGGATGAGGGAGGGAGAGGGAAAGAAAGCCATAGGTGAGACTCTGAATTTGGTAGACAGGGTCTGTGGCCAGAGTTTTACAGCTCCCAAGACCATGTTGTCAAACCTTCTCATTTTATAGATGTGGAAAATGACCTGGAAGGATATATGACTTGCCTAAGGCCAGGTGGCTAGATAATGGTGGAAACAGGATGAAAACCCTGGATGACGAAATTCCCAGCCTAAATTTTTCTCTGATTAAATCCCTAGAATCACTTAAAGCGTTTTGCTATCTCTTCCCTCTAAATGATTCATTTGATTGGAAATAAAGGTAGAGTAAAAACAAAACTAAAAGGATGCAGAGTCCTCCGTAAAGGTACAACTCTGACTTTTCTTTAGCTTCTTCTTTACATGCTTTATTTTTAACATCTTGCACAAATATTCTAGTGCTTTTTGCTTCTATCTTCTATTTTACCATGTGTAAATTACCCCTCAGTTTCAGTCATAAGGCATTAATTTGACACATAACTTCTACCTTAAGAAAGCAATAATTCTATCTGTAAACGTAAGTTCTGTCCAGTGTTTGACTTCAGACACGACCTTCAGTGCTCTTGTCAGGTAATACCACACTGAGCTCGAGTAGGGTAGTGAGACCTACATATTGGACAAAAACCACATTGTGAATTTCTCTAAAATTATGAATTGAAAGTAGTTTTGAAAAACATTCTGGTTAATTCATTTCTATGTGGTTAAGTAGAAAATAGCACTGAACTTGGTTAGGCAGCTCAGCCCAAGTGTGTGACCTTGGGCAAGTCACAGCACTGCGTCTCACGTTTCCTTACGAGAGAACGAGCTGCTGGACCGCATTGACTTGTAAGGCTCATTAATATTTCATGAAATTATCACCCTAAAATTTATGTTTTAATGCTGAAAAATAAGTGCATATCTGTAAAGGAATAGAAAAATAGAGAAAATACACAATTACATATTCTGCCGAAGTCTGTAAATAAAAGTGAGAAATTTCTTATTATGGCTGATTAAGCTTGTAGCCAAACTATGGAGATTACAGAGCTGATGAAAAAGAAACA
The DNA here is from genome assembly GCF_965194805.1 of Balaenoptera borealis. Classification (NCBI taxonomy): domain Eukaryota; kingdom Metazoa; phylum Chordata; class Mammalia; order Artiodactyla; family Balaenopteridae; genus Balaenoptera; species Balaenoptera borealis. The sequence continues at coordinate 68,441,504 of NC_138864.1, forward strand.
AGAGATAAAACATAGGACGCAAAAGGATAAAATTTCTAGAAAAAATTACTTTTAATGAATGCCAGTGCCCTTCATGTCTTCTATTAGTAGACGGGCTCAGAGTGCTCCTTGGGTTGTTGGCTGGGGCTTTATTGATTTTACAAGGTTAAAAAGGTTGAATTGCTATTTTTCTTGGAAATTGCGTATCCCTTAGGGCATAATTAAGGTTAATAAGAAGCTGGAAGCAGAACTGTGAATTGAGTTAATGTTTCATTCTTTTTTCCCTCCTAGGATATCTTATTTGAAAAGAAGGTAAGCACCACATGCTGTGATTACTATGAATTACTCTAAAAGCTCACATAAGAAAAACAGCATTATAATTCACATTAGAAGATAAGGTGTGCCTAAATAAAAATGCTTAATTCTTCTTAAAATGAGCCACTCTATTTTGAGGCAGCCATTTGATTTATTTTATGTCACCATGTCCACTGCAGGTTGGAAAATTTAGAAAAATTAGGAAATATTTAAACGATTTTAGAGAGTGATTTTAGAAATCAACGATAACCAGACAACATAGTTTTTGCTGACTTTGATATGACTTCCTTTTTTCTAATTGTGTCTCAATACCTGCTACTTATGGGGGTTCTCCACTCTAGGAACTGTGCCTTGTGTTGGCCAGGGTTAGGCAGTGTTCCTGGCTAAGGGACAGGGCTTAGAGCTGCCCCCTGCTGCCTGATGGCTGACTAAGCTTATTCTCCTCCCTGTTGGTGGCAACCAGACCAAGTGACAAAGGAAACCGGCCAAGATTGATTGGACAGTACGCAGCACAATAGATGACCATCAGCTTGCTGAGGAATGCTCTACTGGATGTGTGTTTCTGGGCAAAGAGTTTGGAACATCTGAACTTTGTTCGATAAACTGCTTCTTTAACATTAGGAGTATCACATAAAATAATAGGAGCCAACCAAAGCTTGTAGAGCACGACGTTTCATTATTTTATATGCCATTAAGACAGATTAAAAAAAACCCTCTGTCAATTAAATTATGATACAGTACCTTCTTATGAATTACAATTTTTCATTTTATACTATGGCAAGAGTCCTTTTAGCTTTATTTAGATATAGATTTTTAAATCCTGTTATCACTTCTGTGCATACAGATAAGGGAAAATATAAGCAAACTAAATTGGTTATTTCTAAAACTTCTTCACATTCAAAGTTGAAATCCTCTAAATCATTTTTTGTCTCAGTCATTATTGGCTTTTCTACACAATACCAGCCCCTGTGCCACCAAAAGCGTTGGTGATGCAGCATTTCTTCAAGTGTTCTTGTTGTGTCTCTGGAGTTTTTTTTTTTTTTTTTTTTTTTATTTATGGCTGTGTTGGGTCTTCGTTTCTGCGCGAGGGCTTTCTCTAGTTGTGGCAAGCGGGGGCCAATCTTCATCGCGGTGCGCGGGCCTCTCACTATCGTGGCCTCTCTTGTTGCGGAGCACAGGCTCCAGACGCGCAGGCTCAGTAGCTGTGGCTCAAGGGCTTAGTCGCTCCGCGGCATGTGGGATCTTCCCAGACCAGGGCTCGAACCCGTGTCCCCTGCATTGGCAGGCAGACTCTCAACCACTGCGCCACCAGGGAAGCCCTCTCTGGAGTTTTATTCCATCTCATTTTGGAAGCGCTGAAGTTCATGTGCAGAAAATCCCAGCTTCATCTTGGTTGGGCTTGACTCATTTAATATGCATTCTGCTTTCAGAGATGTGACAATAAGGAAAAATATGCATCTTAGAATTGATAAAATATGGTATAAGTCAAATTTTTTCCTTTTTTGAGTAAAGGAGTATTTGGTGTTTGTATATTATTGAGCCTGGATGTGTTGTATAGAAGAGCAACAGCAGAAATTCCAAAAGTCCACTGAAAATGTTTATTTTTCCATTTTAACTGGCAAATGATGTTATACATAAATTTTCAATGGGAGGTCTATTTTATTTAACCATGGCAACATTTAATAATACTTTATTAGCTGGGTCTTCCTAGATCAGAGTTTTCCTGGAAGAGTTTAATAGGGAGAGCAAAAGCTCCATATATTTGCAAGGTAAAGTTTCTTCAAGGAGTGTTCCATTTAGTTGTGTACTGAATGAGATTTAAAATGCTATATTTCACTGAGTGTTAATAGTTTCATTATTGATTTAGTGTGAACGCAAGATTTGTGAATGTGAGAAGGGGGATCCAGGATACCCAGGGCCTCCTGTGAGTATATTTCTGTTTTGAACTTAGGGTCAAGTCAGGAAGTCCTAGCGATGATAGCTCTGCCCTGAAAACACTGGGCTACTTTGTGCTGTTGAAAAGCAGCTGTGTGCAAATAGCAGCAAAAACAGAAACGCTGTTCCTTTCTTTTATTCCTAAAGGGATACATTCTGTCCTTAGAAATAAGCTTGAGATTTTACTGAACTGAATTGAGGGCAGATTTGGTTTAAAGTGCTGACGTTCTTCCCACGAAGGATATTTCAGCATCACTTTTGATGCAACAATTGAAGCCAGAATTTCTCAATACTGAAGTGAAAATTTAGAGAAAGAGCTCATACAAATCCTCAGTGCTCTAGGCAAAGCTTTATCCTACTTCCACCTAGAAACAAGTGACCTCTCCAGAAATTAACTGTGTCTTCACACTTAGCCAAGTGCAACCCCAAAATGCCTCGTGGGGAGGAAGCTTGTCAGGAAGCTCTGGGAATTAGAGTGAATTGTGTGAAATGGAAGACACCACTTGGCAAACAAAGGTAAATGGCAGGATTTACTAAGATGATTCAATACTTGAAAAGATAATCCCCAAAGGAGTGCTTCCTTTATATTCTGCCCTAGTATCTGGTAGGTGCCATGTCTGTACTGGGAAGGCATTGGAAACGACATCACAATGACTGGAGATATGCTGAATGTTTCTCTAACAGACACCTTCAGGTGCCTCCACGCTGCTGCTTCAGTTTTTCATTTATTTCTGTGATTTCAAACCTTAGAGGTCAAAAGCTCTGCGGAGATACTTCACAAAAATTCATCGATAATGTTTTTGAACTGATGCTTGTATTTGGGGGCAGGGAAGGGAATGTGTACAGTGAATTTCTTAGACTATAGCACATTTTCCCTTGAGTCTTGGGTCCAAAGCCTCTACTTTTTCAAATCATTCTACTAATCAAGGCATTAGAAAGAGGGAGTGTTTGTCTTTTTTTTCTTCAAAATACAAGTTAGATACATTACATGATAACGTGGCAGTCAGTAGAAGCTGATTTTGGCCAAAGCAAAGGTTTAACTTTTCCTTCCTATAAAGTCTTAGTTTATACTTATTACACCAAGAGATTGCCAGGGAAGGTTTGCTTGGGATATTCAATTACGTTTTAGAATAAACAGTAAAAAAAAAAACCCTTACAACTGCTGAGCTAATCTGACAATTTCAGTCCCTTAATATTGTTGGAAGAGATTACTGTACCATGTTTTAATAGGGATAGCCATAGAAATATATTATTTAACATTTATTGAGTGTTCCCAAAACCAGTTCACAGAAAAGTGAGATTTTTGGTGGTTTGAGAATAGGAAAATAAAATGCCTTTCTAGAATAGGATTGAAGAACTCTCTTCTTCCATCTTTTGAGATTCTCTCTTGGACATCAGGGATAGAGAGACATTATCTTTTTTGAGCAAATCTAGAGAGTCTGCCATTTCAAGACTGTGCCGTCTTCCTGGTGTGTAGTAAGGGAAAATAGAGTTGCATCTCTGCTTGGTATGTAAAGTGTTTTTTACAATCTTCTCTAATCTTATGGAATGAAGCTGATCAGCAATTAATGTAAGGTGTAGGAAACTAATAGAATGCCTGCTCCATATAATCTTTTTTCCCTTTGCCTTCCGGGTACACATGGAAACCCAGGTATCAAAGGTGAGCGAGGACCTAAAGGAAACCCGGTAAATGAATAAACAGCTTTCGTTTAAACCAGTGTATCACCTTCTAGGTCTACTTAAATAACAAAAATTAAAAAAACAAAGGATTGTAATATATGCCAACGCCAAAAATCTGATGATTCCTTCGAAGAATACAGGCTGTTTACTTCCTACATTATCTGTCTGGTTTGTGTAAGCTTGTATTTACAAATTCTGAGAAACATATGACCATTTTAGTCAATAAGTTCAGGAAACCTAGGGAGCTGAATAAAGAGAAACTTGTTCTTAAATAATGGTGGCCTAAATTAATTACTACAATGTTCCACGAATCACTAATACATATCCCAAAACAGATTGCTATTGACACTTGTGTTTTTTATGGATTCACTTGATGGGTAACTCACCTACAATAACAATAGGAAAAACACCAGATTGTCTCTTACTCCCAGACCAAGTTCAGGCATTTCCCCAATTCTTTTCTTTGTGTATTCATCAAAAAAATCCTAAATTAATTAAAAAAAAAATCATATCATTGTTGGGATGATGGTCTTCCAAGTTCAAGAGCAACAGTAGGAATCAGAGGAGAGAGATTAGCAGATGTAACCATGTGAAAATTTGAGGAAAATTTGTATAAAATGAAAAATAATATTAAAATAAAGAGGAAAACATATAGGGAAATGTTTATGTCAAAATACAATGGACACTGGGTTAATTGCTATAGTACATAAAGACTTTATAAAACAGGTGAGAAACTAATAATTAAATGGTCAAAGGACACAAACAATTTTCAAGAGAGGAAATAAATCCAGTGAAAAAAGAAATAGAAGAATGTTAAATTTCACTGGATAATGAATGAAATTTAAAGACAGACAACGAGGTACCCTTTACTACTAATTATTCACATTTTAGAAACTTTGGACTCCAGGGTGTTGGGTTGTTTTTTTGCGGGGGAGGGGAGTAATTTTCTAGTTCACGGAGTTTGTTCTTTTCTGGATTTTAAATTTTAAAAAACATTTCTTATAGCACTTAACACAGCAATATTAAAACAATAATAACTAGTGATAGCAATGTAGTGGTGAAACTGGTTTCCTCTTCATTGCAAAGGTAACTTGGCACAAACACACAAACATTTTTGGAAGCAATTAGGCACTATAAGAAGCATTCAAGTATTCAAAATTTTAATGCCAGTAACCCCATTTCTGAGAATATGTTTAGGGAGGTAATGAATAATATGATAAGTTAGATGCATGAAAGTATTTTTGCCAGTTGCCTGCTTGTCAAAGAAAGGGAATGTAAAGCATCCTTGGGTGGCTTTACAACACACACATACACACACAACCACACACACACACACACACACACCCCTACACTCACCCACTTTGTATGGGTCTAAATTGATGCCATCATGTCTTCTTTTTGCTTTGTTAAATACCTGTTGTAAGTCTTTGCACACATTTCATTTATTTATTTGGCTTGTAATTTTGTGCCATATAATATATTTTCCTAAGTCTTGCTGAAATCAAGCGATCACTCTTAAGGACATTTTGGAAAACATTCCAAAGCCCCTTGGAGAAAAGCCAGAGTGGCTGGCTCCGAGTGGGCACAATGCTATATTTGAGAACAACGGCTGTGTTGTTAAACTAGGATGCAAGTCTCGGCCTAAGCTGTGAAAATATACCTGGATTCTGCACCCTATACATCTGGCTTCACTCCAAAGGGCAAAGGCTATCTGAGCTGCTATTTTCTTCCCTAGACTGCATGGTGAAAATGTCAATGGTCAAGGTCAAAGATATTTTCCCCATTGGTTTAACATATTAATCTGGGAAATCTGAATAGTGAATTTTATTGAGCAATCACTCATTCTGCAGGGCCATGGAATTTTGACTAAGTTTTTTCTTGACACAGGGTGACGCTCAAAAAGGGGAACCTGGAGAAAGAGGCCCAGGGGTACGTACACAACTGAAATGCCTTCCTAAGAAAGTAATCCCAGGACGCTAAGATTCTGTAACGGATCATTTTGACCCCTGCAATGCAAGTGCAAAAATGATTTA